>NC_056734.1:549960660-550560660 GCF_019279795.1 Protopterus annectens | reverse complement strand
CAAAGATGGACCGAAGGGTTTTCTGGAATGTTTGCAAATGTTTGCACTTTCTGATATTCTCTGGGATGACATTCCACATATCTGGTGCAGTTTTTGAGAAATCGCTTTCACAAATGCTTAGTGTGCCTGATTAACTGAATAGTGCCCTTGTTTCTAAAAGTGTAAGTATGATTTCTGAATTTTACTTTCTTTAGAAGTGGGGGCAGTATCTTTCATATAAAAATGTTTAGGGTAACTATAATGTAACTTTTGACTGGAAGCTATTTACTTGAGTTTAAAGTAGTATAGTTGTGATGATGTTCCTTGCTAACTTGATAAATCTGAACACTTTATTCTTAGCGAGTTGAAGGACAGCAATATTCTGAGTGGAGACAAGTGCAGTTTCTGAGAGACAGCAAGGCACTTGACCAGGCAGTCATCCTTGAAAAGGGTCATGTGCTCACTTGGTTTACCTTGTTAACAAATATATAAAATAAAAAAATATATATTTCAGACAGGAGAGAAGTGCATTAATGGTGATAGCTTATCTTCCCTCTTTAGTGAGTAAATGGATATTTTATATGAGACTTTAAGCTGAATAAAGACTGTGAACTTGTGATTAATGCTGAGATTGGCACTTTCTGCCCCAAACCATATTACGATCTAGGACAAGTTCATTTAGACTCACTACTCATCCTGCACAGCTTCCTTTATTAGTCACACCTTCCTTCTCCCAATTCCAATATGTCTACAAGACTAAGTTAACCAATCACTATTAAAGAGATAAAGGAAACTACATACTCTATTCATTTCTGGTGTCATTCTAAGGGGATCCAGTATCTGTCTGCTAGGGACAACATGATTGACAGACCTCAATTCTCTGTCACTTCTAGGTTTCCGGGTACTGGCTAAGGCTTTTTCCACCCCTATAGTGCCTTTTTAGGCGGTGTTCTGAAGACCAAATTACCACTGTAACAGCTATAAATAAATGCAGTTTAAAGGTCATGCTGCTCAATGCTAGAAGTCTAAATCTTAAGATGCACTCGTTCAAAGCACTCCTCAAACTGGAGAACACTGACATTTGGACTGTAACAGACACCTGGTTTAAAGCAGCAGAAAGCACCCCTGCGCTACCAGGCTATAACTCATTCCACACCTTTCAGCCCTGAAACATGGACCATAGCTCCATAGGCAGTGGTGTCTCCATATTCATAAAGGATATGCATACCTCCAGACTACTTGTTCAGCATAACACATCTGAAACTGTTCAGGTACAACTAACAGTGGGTAGGATGGCGATCCAGGTCATAGCCTGCTATAGGTCCCCAACCATGTCCCTAGACTCTCACTCCATGTTCCTAAGCACCCTGGAATCTGTCAATGTCCAGCCCAACACTCTCATACTAGGAGACTTCCACTACCCCTCCATCAACTGAGAGAACTACTCAAGCACCAATACACTGGCCCAATGCTTCCTGGAATTCATCAAGTCAAATGCCCTGGACCAGCTCATTCTGACCCCCACTAGAGGAAGCAACATCCTTGACCTGGTTATTACTAACATGGGCAACTGTTGCTCTACATCAGTAGTCAATCCCTCCCTGGTCAGATCTGACCATAAACTAATCATCATGGAAATCCATATCTCACCCACACCCCCCACAAAGGTAACCAGCTTGAAAAACTTCTCCAAAGCTGACTTTGGGCTCCTAAAAACAGAGGTGGCTAACTTCACGGCAGTGAAAAAAATGAGAGCCAGCAGACTGTAGCATAAATATTTAATAACTCAAAAGGCATGAAAAGGAGACCAAACAGACCGGTTCCGGCTGTGAAATACAAAGCCTTATTCAGTGCAGTAAAAACATATTCACTTGTTCTCCTTTTTATAGCTAAACACTAAATGAAGCTCCAACTTAGTAAATTAATTATTCAATTAACCATACCAGTTAAAGGTATTCATTAAGCCCTGGTGAAAACAGTGCCCCCAGTTTGATGATCCATTTCTTCTCTTTATTATTTAACATCTGATGTCAACCTGATTTATTTGTTCTCTGTCCAATGATTCTATCAATCACAGTAAAGATGAAGGATGCAGTGTTATGTACCCCAGTATGTTTGTATAAAGCATTCGTAAGCTTCTTGTGTCTGATGTCACTTAAATGTTCAGAGATTCTGAATTTTAAAGGCCTTGACGTTTGGCCCACATAAAATCACCCAGTCAGTCTGACAGTTAGCAAAAAAGAAAATATCAAATACTTGCCCAGTATTCTTGCTGCTGAACTGGCATGTCTTCATCACTCTTCTGCAGTGAGTGCAATGGCCACAGGGAAAACATCCCTTGAGTTGTTCCCCCACAAGAGTTGTTTGTATAGCATCACCTTTACTTCTCCAACTTTTATAATGATTTAAGAATGAGCCCAAATTCATGCCTCTCCTGAAAGAAAATTGACATCTGTCATCCAGAAACTTGCATATTTTGTTATCTGCCAGAAGTATGTTCCAATGTCTAAGACACTATTGATTAGGACATCAGTGTTTTTACCATACGTCGTGACCAGATGGATGGCTGAATCTTTGTTCTTAGTCTTATCCCTATATGTTAAGAGATCCTGCCTGTCACAATTAGCCACCCAATGTCTGGCCCTTAAGATATTCCACATTTTATGTCCTCTGTTCCTGAATCTAGTGGTAAGGACTTCTTGTTATACCTGATAAGTAGCATCACTTGAACATATGTGTTTCATACGTAAAAATTGTGATTTTGGGATGTTTCTGCGTATATGTGGAGGATGAAAGCTGGTAGCATGGAGAAGGGAGTTGTATTGGGGATACTTGTGATACACTTCCGATGTTAAAATATGATCATTGTTCCTAATAACTAAGACATCTAGAAAAGTAATCTTACTGATGTCAAAGGTAACAGTAAAGTGTATACCCCATTTCTTGTCATTTAAGTATCCTACAAACTATGTAAGGTAGTCAAGGTCCGATCTCCATACTAACCAGCAATCATCTAAGTATCTTCTCCAAATATCAATCTCATTTAAATAGATGTTATGTTCATCTTCATAAAGGATGCCAGCAACAACTTGCTCACCACCCCACAGGACATCAAAGGCAGATGGAGGGAGTAATTCCAGCAGCTTCTGAATGAAGAAAACCCCACAAAATTTGTACTGTTCCAAAAACAGCCTACAATGAGAGAAGAAGAGCAACCCACCCTAGAAGAAGTAACAACATCACTAAGGAAAATGAAGTTAGGGAAAGCAATAGGCTGAGATGAGGTCACAGCAGATGTGATGCTGGGTGAGATAGGGAGAAATGACTCCTGAGGGTACTTATAACAGTGTGGAGAGAAAGGCGAATCCCAGACAACTGGAGAATAAGCATACTCATGCCAGTGTACAAGAACAAAGGGGACATCCACACCCGTGTGCAGTACAGAGGCATCAAACTCCTATCACATTGCATGAAAGTTCTGGAGAGGGTGATTGATCAACAGATACACAGAGTAGTAGAACGTAAGATGGGAGATGAGCAGTTCAGATTCAGATAGGGATGCAGCACAATTGACCTGATGTTTGCTTTGAGACAGATACTTGAAAAGTAGCGAGAGGTATGGAGAGAGCCAACTGGGCATTCCTAGACTTGGAGAAAGCATATGACAAGGTCCCAAGAAAGCTGATCTAGGCAGTACTGCAATGGTTTGAAGTCCCAGAAACATAGGTAGAATTAGTGTAGACTATGTGCAAGGACCCAATGATTCAAATACAAACAGTGTTTGGCCTCACAGAGGGGTTCCCGGTGAGAGTGGGTGTACACCAGGGTTCAGCTCTGAACCCACTGATGTTCATACTGGTGATGGATTAGCAAACAGGTCTGAGGGGACAGATCAACAAAGTTACTGTATGCAGACAATGTGGCATTGCAGGCAGACTCTGAGCAAGAACTTCAGCAAAAGATAGGAGAATAGAATGCAAAACTGAAGGCACATTGAGATGTACCTAAGCACAGATAAGACAGTGATTATGGCAGCAAATTGGGGAAATCAGAAGAAGTTGAGAACTGAGATAGAAGGGAAGATAGTGGAACAGGTAAACAGCTTCAAGTATCTGGGAGGGGTAGTTGAGAAGAAGGGAAATCTGAATGAAGAGATCAAAGCTAGCATCAGAGGGGCTACAGCCAACTGGCATAGAGTGTCAGATGTAGTTTATGACAGAAGAATTCTAAAGAAGCTGAAAAATAAGTGCACAAGGCAGTGGTGCAACCAGTACTACTGTATGGTACAGAAACCTGGGCAGTAAAGTCAGAACAGTTGAAGAAGCTAGATGTGATGGAAATGAAGTGCCTGAGAAGGTTGGTAGATTGCACACTGTTGGACAGAAGAAGAAATGACGAAATCAGAGAAGAAACCAAAGTATTTCAAATTGCAGAAAAGATCAAACAAAACAGATTGCAGTGGTTGGATACATGTGCAGAAAAGCTGAAGAAAATCTGGTGAGGAAGATTTGGGAGAGACAGGAAGAAGGCAAAAGGAAGTGAGGACATCAGGCAAAGAGGTGGATGGATCATGCGAAAGAAGATCTATGGCAATCAGGCATGAGTGTTGAAGAAGTCAGGAGTGTGGCACTGAATCAAGAGAGATGGTGACAGTTAACATGATACTCCAACCCCATGTAGAAAATTGGAAAAAGCGGGCTGATGATGATGACTCGATGCCAGAAAAGAATTTGATTCAGTTCGATGGGACTTTATGCATCAATGCTCGAGTACTACACACTTGCTCACCAACAGCACAGCTACAAAATCTCTGTATCACCACAACTATACTAAGTACTATCCTGTACCTCACTATCTCCAACCTTTCATCTAGCAATTAGTACAAGACAGTGATGCCATCTCTCCTTTCCTTTTTCCTTCTTTCCACAGATTCAGTGACCCAATATATCCAAAGGCCTCACATGTTACACAGCAAGAAACTAGGATGGACACCTTTTCAGGTACACTAAGTAAGACATTTTTTATGAAAAGGTGTTATTTTCGGGTTAAATAATTTTCACTCTCAGTGTAAGGACTGAATTTGCTTTTACCAGTATACCAGAAAAACTTCAACAATTGCAAGTTCTTCCCTGCTCCTTAAGTGACTACTTCCCAGTTATCTTCACATGGTCACACAAATGTAATAAATATAAACCTAAATTCCTGACAACCAGGTCAAACTCCGACACTTCTGCTGATATAACTTTGTCTGAGCTAGCTGCATTAGACTGGAAATAATTTTGCCAAAATAATGACCCCACATCAGTCCTCTCCATTCTATGCAACCTACTCACGCCACTATAGCAGAAATTGTTTCCCTCAAAATAAAAAGTATTCAGTTAAGCCATAGTCCTTGGATCACCACTAAGCTCAGACAATTAATAAAAAGCATCTACAACATTTGTGTTGAATGAAAAAAGATCCATCCGATGAACAAAGATGTTATACATATTAGTAACTAAAATGCCAATCAAGGATTTCTGTCAGTAGTGAAAAATAACACACACACACACACACACACACACACACACACATGCACACACACGCTCACACACGCTCACACACGCTCACACACAAACACATGAAATTCCCAGGGAAAGCCATCAGAATTCTCCAATTCTCTACAGCTTTCTTCTTGATACAGTAGTACTGCCACCAATCTGGAATGACATAGGACTTCTTGTTAGTTGCTACTCCTATTAATTAAATTTAATATAAATACAAAAATTGATATCTTTCACTGGTAGTAGGCCTGAGCAGTCAAGTGGTATTCATGCCACACAGCTTACTAACCAAAAGCATAAAAAATTATTACCTTCTCCTCAGATAAATAACAGTATGGATATATCTATATCAATTTAGGATTATAGGATCATAGAAGGTTCATTTGCTATCAACACCAAGGTAATTTCAAGCCTAGCTGTTTCATCCCAATGTAATACCATAGATACTCTAGTCAATACCCAGGACTGTATTTAGTAATGACTGCCCATGTCCAGGAGGTTTGTAAGCACTATCATCGGTATAAATTTATGGTGTTCCATCCACTCGTTCAGGCTCCTTTTGAACAGTGTCATAGAGTTCCTCTATTTCACATGAATTGGCAGCTTATTCCAAAGATGTGTCAGTCTCTAGGAGACAAATTTGTCCATCCAGCATGTCCTATTCAGGTTGCAGGTGATATTTTGGTCCCTGGAATGGGTATCTCTAGTCCTGTTTGATTTATGGATATGCAGCAGATTCATTAGGGTTGGGACGGAGATTGCTCTGTAAGCCAGGCATAAGACTCCCCTAAGAAGTCTATATGATACTGAGTATAGTGGCAGGAACTTTAGTTGGTCTGTGTAGGGCACGTGCTGAAGCCCCTTGAACTTCTTAGTTAGAAACCTCTGAGGTCTCACCAATTGCTGGAGTTGCTTTGTACAGTACATTCCAAAAGGGGTGTTATACTCAACTATGATCCTGATTAGTGATGAGTATAGAGGGATTATAACCACCTTTGCTCTAGAGGAGATGCCTTTGCTAATCAGGTGTGCTATGTAGAAAGCCTTCCTTACTACAGCAGACACATGGTGGTCAAAGTTAAGGTCGCAGTCTACTTGTGATCCCAGACCTCGTACCACTTCTTGGGTACATAGGGTATTGTTGTTAATTTGATAGTGTAAAGGGACATTGTTTTTACTGAAAAGAATGATGATGCATTTCTTTGCATTCAGTTTGAGACCACGGCTAAGACACCAGTCATTGGTCTTTGTAAGACCTTCTAGAAGTATACTGACATCATTTAGGGATTTGATAATTGCATCCAGTTTACAGTCATCTGCAAACTTGATTAGCCACAGTCCTTAGTTTTGCCCTGAACGTCTGAGAAGTATATACCCCAGCACTGACCCTTGTGGCACCCCGCTGGTGACAGGTATGCTGGTTGATATAGAGTCACCCACTTTGATAGTGTGTGACCAGTTTGTTAGCCAGTTGGCAGCCCATCTTACAACAAAGGGGTTTACATTCAGTTTGCTAAATTTATCGGTAATGCCTGAGTGTGGGTTTGTGTCAAAGGCCTTTACCAAGTTGAGGTATGCTGTGTACACAGATTTGCCCTTGTCAATGGCCCTGATCACTTTTTCGAAGAAATCCACCAGCTTTAACATGCAGGATCTGCCCTTGACAAAGCCAAATTGGGTTGGATCCAGGGTTTGGAAGTTGCATATCTCTTTATTTACTGTATGTGGTCCATGATGATATGTTCCATGGTTTTACAGAGGAGGCTGGTCAGACTCATGGGTCTATAATTCCCTGGGTCTGTTGCTAAGCCACCTTTGTGGAGGGGAATAACTGTTGCTCTTCTCCATGCCACAGGAACAAAGCTTATGGTTAGGCTGTGATTGAATAGGGTACTTAATCGTGATGCTACTTAATGTTTCAGTTTGTTTAGAAGACAGTCCGGGATGCCGTCTGGTCCCATATAGGCTGTGCTTTTGGCCTTAGATAAAGCTTTAATGACCTGGTCTTTGGATATGTAGGGTGGGGGGAAGTTGGGGGCAAGGTTTGTTATAAGTTTTGATGGGATAAGAGAGTGAAATTTTTGCTAAATCTGTCTGCTAGCAGGTTTGCTATCTCTGCGGGATCAGTGTGTGTGATACTGTTAGTCACTAGTTTGTTACATGTTGGGTTCCATGTTTTAGGCTACGTACATAGCTATAAAAGGCCCTATGGTTATCCGAGGCTGTGATTTTTCTCAAAATTATCCTTAGAGGATTTGGCATGTTGTCTTATTTGCCTGTTGAGGCTGAGGAGGTTGCTTTTCCATTGCTGGGGCCTCACCTTAGTTTTTTTAGACAGCAATGTTTTGTGTTTGTTATAAAGTTTGTTGGTGATGGATGTCCACTAGTGCAGGTTTTTTTTTACTTTGGGCTCTGGCTTTGATTCTCTCTGGAACAGCAGAGTCTATGCACTTGTACAAGTGATTATACAGGGCTTTAGTGCAAGCTTTGGTATAGTTTACACTTCCAGCTGGGAGTGGGGCTTCGAATGAATTTATACCTATCCCTAGGAGGGTATAGTTTGCTTTGGTGAAGTTTTTTAGTCTGACTTCACACTTTGTGAGTTCTGGTGTTAGTGCCAGTTCAAAGACGACTGATTTGTGGTCAGATTTAACTAATGAGGGTCCAACAGTTGCTGAGATGCATCTGTTTGTCATGCTAGTGAGGAACAGATCTAGTATGTTTGTGCCTCTTGTTGGGGTTTGAAGAATTTGTTCCAGTGTATTTGAGTTAACAAAGTCAAGGAACTTATGTGGTAGTGAGTTAGCTCTAGAGTAGGTTTCCCAGCTGATAGTGGAATAATTGAAATTCCGCATGACCAAGGTGTTTGGCAATATTTGGATTGACTCAAGTTTGGTCAAGTAGGCCTCATGTGCATCATGATCCATAGAGAAGGATCTATAAATAGCTATGACTTGAATGGAGGTCTTACCTACAGCAATCTGAACTTGGAGTAACTCCATGAAGTTGTCCAGTCTAACTAGTCAGGAGGTGAATTTATCTCTAATATAGATTGAAACATTGTCTCCTTTGGATATCACATGTTCGTTTATGTGGTCTGAAGGTGTGGAAAGTATTGTAGCCTTGCAAGACCAGGGTACTCCCTGAGGCGTTGAACCAGGTTTCTGTGACTGCACAGACATCTACATCCTCCAGTGACAGGAATGCTTCCAGGGTGTGCAGTTTTTGGTTTAAGCTCCTAGCGTTTAGCTGCATAACCCTTATTTTGTTATGGTTGGCAATTTTCATGTCAGCAATTTTGCTTTTGAGACCTTGCCTAAAAAAAGGCACTATGGGGGAGGCAAGAGCCTTTGTCAACAGCCAAAAGCCTAGTGGTGACAGGTGCAAACTGTCTCTAGCAAGTCAGCGAGGTTTGTTGACCATGTCATCCCAGGCTGACAGATACTGGATCCCCTTTGAATGACACCAAAAACTAAGCCAATTATTGAAATCGATCATTTTTTGTTTATACTGTGGCATCATTGTAGGTGAGGGCAATATGCTGCTCAAAGCTAGGTACATACCTGCTTGGGACACATACTTGGAGAGCTCAATCATATCTCTCTTCATATAGTCCAGTGAGGTACATCTCAGGTCATTCACCCCAAAAGAGTCATATTGGTACTTGTTGCAGAGAGACCTGAGTGCATATGTGATCTGATGAATCCTGGCACCAGACAGGCGGCTGACATGACTTTCTCATTATCAAACCTGGTGAGTGGGACACCTGTGTGTCTCAATATGGAATCTTCAATTACAAGAAAATTTAGGTGAGACACTGGTGTTGCATGTGTCTTGGGTGTTGTGGGAACTGTGTTAATTATACAGTCTTTTGTTTTGGAGGTCTCTGGCGTGTTTCAGTAAATTTTTTGAGAGAACCTCCGCATATGTTGAGTTACATATCGGATGCATACTATGTGTATGAGTCGTGGTACTATGTGCATGATTAGTGGTACTATGTGTATGAGTAGTGTACTATGTGCATAAGTAGTGGTACTATGTTCTTGAGTAGTGGTGAGTGAGCTGACAACCTCTTCAGTGTTACTGTTTCAAGTGCACGAGAGCAAGGATTCAATATCCTTGGTGTAGATACATCTCTTGCACTCTGTACTAGAGTGAGTTATTAGAAGGTTTTCAATTTACGTAAGGTAGTTGCTACACTGCTTCAGGAGACCCAAGTCAACAAGGCTGGCAGGAGAAAAAAAGGGTAGTCCAACTGTCCATAAATCTAGCTTTGAAGAACTTTTTCATAAAAAGGGTGCTTTCAGGACTGATCTAGGAGGTGCTCTGTAGATGGTTATTTCTGATGGGGTTTTTGGCTGGTAGTTTAATAGGTCACAGCTCACTAGCAATACTTCTTAGATCAGATATATATATATATATATATATATATATATATATATATATATATATATTAAATCTGTGTGTGTGTGTGTGTGTGTGTGTGTGTGTGTGTGTGTGTGTGTGTGTGTGTGTGACAGAGTTTAGATTCCAGTCACAAGTACTGAAAAGTGAATACATGAACTCTGTTTAATTAATAAAGAAAATAATGCATATTCAGATTAAAATATATGTTGAATGGAATTGGCACGCACAGAGAAATAAAATAAAAGACAAGAAAACTAGGACACATACAGAAAATCTATGCTTCACATACTTAAGTTCACTGTCTTTTACTGGAGAAATACTGTCCTTAACTTTCATTAAGTTAGTTAAATTAACAACTAGTACTCACAGATGGGTCTATGGCAAACAAGACAGCATTTCCCAGAGCAAAGTATAGCATGCATTTATACGCAATGTTTTTCCCCAGCCCTCAGTGTTTATTTACTGTTTGTTACCCAGGTATATGGGCTAGTCTAAAGACACAACACAGGCTCAAAGAATAATTTTATAAGAAAAAAAAAACTGTTGCAGTACAATAACTGATTTGTACAAAGTAAAACTGAACATTAATAACAGTAACACAATGACACTCGGTATGTATGTCATTATGTCACTGTGCTTCTGTATGACATACAGTATGTGGAAACTAAAATAGTGAACACCTCCAAGTATACTAAAATAGCAAACACCTGCAAGTACACTATATACAATATTTTGCAAAATTATCAGAAACGATAAACATCTCTATGTACTATTTATCTATCTATGACTATACATATATATATATATATATATATATATATATATATATATATATATATATATATCATGTGTGTGCATGTGCGTGTGTGTTTGTGTAGCAGAATCCTCTGTTGTGAAACATTGGTTACACTGGTTACAGGATGGTTATGTGTAATATGTAGTAATTTCCCTTCTCAACCATTGGTCCTTATACATGTGCACTTGGCTTCATTGTGTAAGTGAGTTTCTAATATTTTTTGTCATTCAATGTGTCTAGATTTTCTTTTACTGGAGTAGATGATTCCATATGACAGGTTCCAGCAAGAAGAAGGCTTTCTCACTTGTTGCAGTTTTGAAGTGGGGTTGAATTACAGTAAACCTACCAAACTAATTGTCCTGGAGGGAGTATGCAAGTTGATTTAAATGGAGGTTTACTCTTAATGGAGATAATATCCCAGTATCATACTCTTAAAAAGTAAGCAGCAGAGAAGATATGTGGCTGTGTGTGTGAGTGGAGGTCCCTGGTGTTTCAGTAAGTTTTTTGTGAGTACCTCCGTATATGTTGATTTATGTGTTGGATTCATACTATGTGTATGAGTAGTGGCATTATGTGCATGAGTACTGGTGAGTTAGTTGACAACCTCTTCAGTGGATGTCTTTTACTGACAGTAATGAACTTAGGAACTTGCTAGTACTGAAAGTCAGAATTTTTTTTCTGTAATGTGGATTCTTGATGTGTTATATGATGAGTGAAGGGCTATTATTGGTTTACAATATTCTAGTTTAGGCAATTGAAAATTTTTAGCTATGCTCTTGTATCAAAGTTTTAATTAGGATAGAATTCTGATGCTAATAATCTCAGTATAAGCACTGAATGTAAGTAAAGGTTCTGGAGTGAGGTCTAAGTGTTTGCTTTCAGTAGTGTTGAGGATGAAATTACCTTTTACAGCTTCTATCCTGACTTCTGGTACACTCAGTACTTTGGTGGTGATGTAAATAGCATGACACTTTTTTGGGGGGGGGTTAATAAGTCATTTGTTTGCAGTGGACCAATTATAAAGTTCAGGAAAGGTTTTTTTTTTTTTTTTACAAGTGAGGACTGCAGTTCTGAATGACTGTTGTTTGCCTCAAGTAGCAAGATATCATCTGCCTATACTGTTCATCACATGACATCTTTCTTTTGCTGGCATGGATCAAAACAGGTAGTTAGGTCAGTCTATCCACTTGGGATTAGAGCCGAATAATGGTCAAATGGGGCTCTAAGCAGGATAATTGATTGGGAGCCCCCCTCCCCCCACAGCAGCCATTCCAGTGCCCCATTAGTTGGCTATTTCTCCTTACCATAAACACTGTTCAGACCTGTTAGTGTGCATACCAGCCAGGGAATTGTTATGGCTAGGCTTGTATAGGCCCAAAGGCTGATAGCCTAGTACCAACCTATGAACCTATACTATTTTCTTCTTTACATCTACAGTGATTACGGATATTTGGATTTAATTTAAAACTTTTAATTCAAATTTTATTGCACAAACACAGTTACACATTTCTAAACAAAACAACACATTCTCATAATAAAAGCAGACTTAGCATTAACAGTAAACTTCCCTGCCCTTGTTTCATTTACAAAGTTGGTGCCTGCTGCCCTTTAAGAATAAATGACCTGTGTTACATAAAAAAATGGTAATCTGCTAATATTGCAATAGGGAATCAATAGCAAAACAACAACAGGTTCATAGTTACAACAGATCTCATCCAAAGGACAACACATTCAGGACTGCAGCATCCCACCTCACCCTTAAAGTACAACACAGTATCAGCAATCCATCTACAGGGGCAGGAGCAGAACCCACAGACGTCTGCATCAAAACTAAGTATGTTACCTGTTGTGCTACTAACACTGCTTTCAAATTCTCTAGCACAAACAGAAATGACCATTTGCTAAACAAAACAGCTGCACATTGAAAATAGACTTGGCTAACCCTGAAGCTCACAATTCCTTGAAGATGCACTAAAGCTAATAGTCTGGTAGTTGGTGTATTGGATTCAGGCTCTTGTCTCCTCTAACATGGGTACAGGGTTGAGCCTGGTTAAATTAACTAACCTGTCACCCCTAACTACAGCATTTCACACAGGTGTGCACGGACACACACACACACACACACACACACACACACACACACACACACACATGCACACAAACACAAATACATACCCACACACACAGCCACAGACTCAGAACATACATACATACATCATTCAGTTGAATTCATGAGCCTACACAACATGCCTGCACAACCCGGAGACATACACACGTACACACACTCAAGGCTCCACTATACTTACCTATACTGCAAGTACGCCCATAGGAGTGAATTGGTGAATTCCATAAAAAAAGAACATTCATATTTTCCTCTTAAAGAAAAATGTAAGAGTTAATCAAGAGTTACTTACATTTTGGGGGGAGTACACCCGGCTAATTAGCATTAGCCACCCCTCCAGGCTGCCATATTAACAAGCAGCTTCCTCAACAGGACCACTTTCTACACTAAGGCCACTATCAGGAGAAACCATAGTGGGAGAGTGGTCCATGAATTGTAAAGGCTTACCACAATGTGGAAACCTTCTGAGATAATGCTTCTGCATCATTATAAGCCTTCTGGAATCCCAGAAAATAATTGGCTATTCCAGTGAGTAAGATTAAACTTGTCAGCATGTCTTCAACACAGACCTTTCAACTTCCCTTTCACATGATGGACCTCTTCTTGGAGGCATGTTCCTATTTTTAGGTTTGATTTACCCGGTTCTAACAATCTTCTGAATCCTTCTTATCACATGTGATTTTTGAAGTTGTTTAGTACAGAAAGAACATACTGCATGACCAACATACTACAGGCACCAATAATTTAAAAAAATAGGACACATATATTACATCTTCCTATTTCAGAAGCAAAAATAAATGACTTTGTGTGGTAGAATTTTTCACTGCAGTTTTCTAAATGTGTTCTGAATAGAATCCCACATTCATGCTGGAAACAAGAATAGTTGTTTGCTATTGGCTATTCAAACTGTATGCTAATGAGATGTCTGCATTTTTGTCTGGATGCATCTTTTTTTCAAGGGCCTTTGTCATATTTTCATTGTCTGCAGGTTGAGAGGCATGCTTCCTCTACAATATATGGCTTTTTCATTTCTGGTTCCTTGGCAGTTGGTTGTGAATAATCCAGTGTTGTCATTATTTCTTCCTTCCTTCTCTTCCTTGTCATTTATTGGTTCACATCTCCAGTCTTTCCCAACAACTTGTATATCATGATATTTGTATAATTTCAATTTGTTAACCTTGCCATATCATTATGTCCTCCATTATGTACACCCTGAACAATAAAAGTGTCACAGCCAACTATAAGTACTTTTACCACTTGTTCGTCTTTACCCAAGACAGCTGTGTCCTACAAAAAAAGCAAACCATGAAAATGCCCAATGTTCTGAGATTTTAAGACAAAAATATTCCTTAAAATGTTGAATAAAACAATTATTCTATATAGGAAGCAATAAAACAAGTACAATTCTACAAGACTGAGCTTTTATTTTTTCAAAAAAGTGAAATTAAATCATTTGCATTGGTCTTCAATGTGATTTATCCTGCAGAATGTAGCATTTCCATAAAATAATGTCCCAGTTTGGGTACCTGAAAAGGTGGCAGCCATAACTACAGGGTGTAATCTGTTGTTTCTAGGCCTGTATTAAAAATCTCCATTCATGTGTATTTTTTGCAAATTATTTGAATTACTTTCCTGAAGCCAGTACCTTCATCTGTCATTAGCATTTAAGTTCACATCACTATAAATATGACTGTTTTTGTTATTTCTGCATGTTGATCTCGCACCTTTATTTCATTCTTGTGCTTTTTTCCACATTTTTCTGCTACCGATTATTCCCCACTTCTGGTTTTAATTTTTCATTATTCATATGTTATTAATGAGTTTAATAAAAGCAATTTATAAAGATGGTCTGGGTTTAATGTGGTCATATTATGTATTCTAGCAAGATGCAACAAGGTGTCAGGTCAAGAACAAAACTACAGACTTGATTCTAGAGGCTGTTTATTTTACTTAATTTCTCAAATGCGTGTGTTTATTTTTTTTCTTCTTTTGTTTCTGATCCTCTGTAGCTCACAAAAAGTGAAGTTTTATGCTGTTAATCCAGTAGAGGGCAGACAAGCAGTTGCATTACATGCAGATCATTTTTAACATAAACTATAGAGTTGCTTGTAACGTCTCCAACTACAGAAGAGGTATACAAGAAAAGCTACCAAATGGGATTGTAAAGTATGTCCTGCTCCAACAAAAATGGAATGTTTCCTCTTACTTCCTTGCACAGATACCTATCTATACTATTCCCAAGTTAACATTACTAATACTGTAATAACTATGTTCCAATAATGTAAAGTTAATTAATGACCAAATAATATACTTTTGGGGTGACATAATGGTGAAGCACTTAGCACTGCTGCCCACAGCACTTGGTTATTTAAATTGCTTCTTGGATGGGGTACCTTCTGGGTGGAGGCAGCATGTCCTTTCCATGTCCATGTGAGTTTTCTCTGGATGTCCACCTTCCTCCAACATCTCAAACATTTGTCATAGGTGAACTGGTATTCCTTCAAATTGCCCAAATGTGTGCAAGCTTTGTGAGAGTGAGTGAATGTGTGTGTGTGTGTGTGTGTGTATGTGTGTGTGTGTGTGTGTGTGTGTGTGTGTGTGTGTGTGTGTGTGTGTGTGTGTGTGTGTGTGTGTGTGTGTGTGTGTGTGTCTGTATGTGTGAGTGCCTGTGGGTGTGGGTGGGTGGATGATGGATGGATGTGGGTGTGCGTATGTGTATGTGTGCGTGTCCTGTGGGATGAGTTTCTACCCTGCTGATTCCAGCTCCCCAGTAACCCTGAAATGGATTATACATTAAGCAGTAAATGAATAAATGAATAATAGAACCAATGATGATTAATAAACAAAAGACAGTTTTGTGGGGTCCATTACTTATCAGCATGCATATATGCACCACATATGCACACATGCATGCTGAGAACTGATAGCTGTTATCTTTCCATGATGCAACCAGTAACTAGCCATGTTCTGGGCAAATATATGCCAGTTTCATAAGTTTCCAGTAATGCTGCATTTAAGTGGAAAGACCCTCTAGAAATGCAACTTCTTACACACACACATATACATACATACATACATACATACATACATACATATATGCATACCCATGTGTGTGTATTTATGTGTGCATTCTTTTTTAACATTATAGTAAGTAAATAAGTCTGTTTTCAAATTCCATATCACCTCAACGTTTGAGACATTGCGTCATATCTGAAAGACTATTATGTTCTCTTCTGTCTGCTCTCTGTATAAAAACTACTGGTTTTAGCTGTCACAGTCATAACAAGTGATCATCGTGAAAAACCTGAGGAATACTGAGAGCTTTCTCTGAGTAAAACTATTTATTTTCTCTTCATAGTCATTGAGAAGAAGAGAAAAAATGTTGTATTTAACAATATTGCTTCTTCCAAATAATTCTCAGATTTACCTAGAAGTTGTTGTTCTTCTTTCGTTTTTTTCCTGGTTAGGGGTCGTCACAGCAGAACTCCAGTCCGCTAATGATTGGCAATAGATTTTTACGGTGCCGAGCCCAATGCCCAACCTTCAATGAAGGCACGCCCATTCACGCATGTCTTTCGAACACCACTCGACCACGAGGAGGACATGCAGACTCCACAGGGAAGGTACTCCAGCTGAGAATCGAACGGGAGAACCTCTTGCTGGGAGGTGAGAATGCTACCACTGCACCACCGCGGCTTAAGTACCCACTATTATAACAGCCATTACTTAGTTTTGCATTATGGGAATGACTGTTATTTCAGTACTTGAACAAAACCTTCCCTTAGCCATGCTACCCAAAATGTATTTAAGAAATATATATATTTTTTCCTGAAGCATGAAATACCAAGCCAACAAATTTCATATAGTGTGGTATTTACTTTAAACCCACAAACTGTGGTTACACAGGGATAAGAATAAATATTAACAGGGTTCGAGGGCAAAACCCCTTTCATGGGGGTGCATGGCTGAACCCCCATACAAGAAATGGTTACAGAACACTATTTTTGGTACCATTTGAATTCTTCAACTTGGACATTTGTGGTTCGCAAAAATGTTGAGAATAGTAATATATCATGCATCTTCATTATATCTAGTCTGTATACACATGTGGCATTTAAACATTGTTTCTACTACAGTTTCCTCACAAAACTTCAGAACTACAGTACAGTGAACAATGGCTACATTTCATGAAAACAAATATCCATTCTGGAAAAAATATAATTTAGACAAAGAGTATCCTATATACTTTATCCCGCAGTGGTGGTGCTGCAGTAGCATTATTGCCTCACAGTAAGACGCTGTCAAGTTCGATTCTCAGCTAGAGCGTCTTCTGTGTTGAGACATGCGTGAATGGGCGTACCTTCGTTGAAGGTTATGCATCAGGGCTGGTAACTCGGCAGATAAAAATCAACTACCAATCATTAGCGGACTGGAGTTCCGCTGTGGCGACCCCTAACCGGGAAAAGCCGAAAGACACAACAACAACAGCTGTAGGACCACAAGAATTACCAGGCTAATAATATGGGCTGGCTAATATTTAGTTTACTCAAAAAGCACTATTTTATGTCCAATGTTCAGTATTTATAAATACTGTGTTGCGTGCGATCTTACTTTAATTTTAAATGTAACAGAACTCACACAAACTGCAGAGACTGATAACACAAGTCTTCTGATTTGTAGACAGAGCTGTACAGACCAAAAATTTTGTGACATCATGATGGTCGCTTCTGGCCTATTAATCAGATTTCCCTTGATTTTACAGGCATATGTCTTTATCCTATAGTTTAAATTAGTGAGGATGCAACATTTACAGATTCAGCGGTCTGAAACATTACATTTCCATACTAGTAGTACATAATACCATACACCACATGCCTGAAGCATTAATAATGTTTTTTGTTTTGTTTTGTTTTTTTACTTAATTAATGGATGCTGTATCTGTACATCTCAGCTTGTTTGGAAAATGGTTTGCTTTAAAATGCAAACTTATAGACATGCAAAAAGCCCAAAAGAAAAAGATCTTTGTTTTTTATTATGCTAACGTCTGAACTGCATCTAAACCCGTGTAGCTGCCCATGACCTTCCTGCCCCTTTTTTCATCTGCCTCAGACATCTTCTATTACCTCTGTCAATCTACAGAACACTGTCTAGTCTAGTTATGGATTTCTGGGCCAAACCACATCTTCTTTAAAGCAGTACCCTCTGAGACCAGAATGATGTCCTCCCTTTTCAGGGACACCTTTGATGATGCCTTCATCTGACCTGTCTTTCCTCCTCAGTAATGTGTTGCATGTTCCTGACATACTGTATCCATGTGACATGATCAGCTTCCCAGTGCTCTCCTCATGTTCCTTGTTTACTGCTCCCAGTATCATCCCATATCATATCATATCAATCATATCACATCATATTATATATTATATCATATCAATGACCTCCCAATGACCACTGGCAACCAGCTTGCTCTCCCACTTATCACTACCAAATAAAGCTTCATCAGTGCCCATTTAATAGCTTCTGCAATTCTTGAGAACAAAACTCTTGCAGAACATTACAGTATGCTGTTATCCTGTGTCATTGCCTATTGACGTTTTGAGTGTGTTTTAGCCTGAAAATTAATAAAGTTAATATCTTTTTTCTGTTTCCATAAATCCAGCCTATTGTACTCCTACTAACAGATATCATGCCTTAACGCCCTATTTTTTCTACCTAAATTTCACCAGTCCCTCAGTTTTCTTTGCCCACACAGTAAGTTGTACGAAGGTTATACTGGACGCTGGCCTCTAGGTTCTTAACCCCTTGTCTAGTACTGCTGCTAACAAGGCATAGTCTGTAATTTCTGGAGCCATTGTAATATTTGGAACAACATTATAAAAAGGACATGCTTATGCCAAGTCACTTCATTAGTCATTGGTTTCTAACAGTGTGTGCCCTACATTGCATTCATACTTAATTGCTTGGTAGCTAGTCAGTTCGCTGTCTATGTTACGTAAGTGAATTAAATTCCCATAGCTCAGTTGTATAAAAGCCTAGCTAGGTTTAAAAATGGAGAATTAAATGGATGGGTAGATGGGAGGAAGGAAGGGGGAAGGAAGGCTCCAAAAATGGGAAATGAAAAGAGCAGCATAGGGATAGTGAGAGAAGTGGGAAGTGCATCTGACAGGTGCTTAGGAAGATTCTGGGAATTTGGCTCAAGGAGTTTTGGGGATGTAGAGGATGTATGGTCTGCAGAAAAATGTGGAACTATGTGGCAAAACATGAGCATGAGAGATGGTTGTGCAATGACAAATCTGGTTAAGAAAGGATATTGTGGATCAGGACAGGCAGAGGCAACAAGAGATCAATGCACAAGATGGGGTGGAAGAAAGTGGGGGGCAGAAGAACATGAGCAGGGGTATTAGAAGATTACAAGCATGACGGCAGCACAGAGTAAGGAGAAGGAAGAAAGTGGGGGGCAGAAGAACATGAGCAGGGGTATTAGAAGATTACAAGCATGAGGGCAGCACAGAGTAAGGAGAAGGAAGAAAGTGGGGGGCAGAAGAACATGAGCAGGGGTATTAGAAGATTACAAGCATGAGGGCAGCACAGAGTAAGGAGAAGGAAGAAAGTGGGGGGCAGAAGAACATGAGCAGGGGTATTAGAAGATTACAAGCATGAGGGCAGCACAGAGTAAGGAGAAGGAAGAAAGTGGGGGGAAGAAGAACATGAGTAGGGGTATTAGAAGATTACAAGCATGAGGGCAGCACAGAGTAAGGAGAAGGAAGAAAGTGGAAGATGCAAAAAAAAGGAAGGAAAAGCAAAATGAGACCAAGATGGAAGCACAGGTGACACCTATAGTGACTAATGATGAAGGGGAGATAGAGACAGAAGGGGCCACGCAGCTAAAGACACTACGACATGCACAGGAAGAACGTGAGCAGGCAGGCTGAATAATTAGAAAGAAGAGCCAAAGGTTACAAGAGAGGGAGAGAGAGAGAGAGAGAGAGAGAGCAGTGGTCCTGTAGGAAGACTATGGAAGGAGTGATAATGAGATGCAGCAAAGTGAGGGTGGCAACTGCCGCAAACTGTGATAAGGGCTGGGAGTTATGAATGTGGATAGGGAAAGGCTGGAAATAAGAAGGGTGGACTCATGGGGTGGGAAGTATAGGAGATAGGAGCTAGTGTTTAGAGAAGATGGCTTTAATAATTAGAAACATTTCATGAAGAGTCTTGGCAAGGGAGGAACGGGACATCAGAGTTTAGTGAAACTCACCCAGTCAGAGTATTTAAATATGGTAAGACATGGGACAAGGTGACTAATGTGATCACCAAGAGATGGAGTGGATGCATGTTGTGGAATGTGTAGGCACTTTTTACCTGTCATAGGAGTCAGCTCCAGTGGTGCCAAGTAGGACTGGAGAATGGATAAAGGTGACAGGACAGGGGTTGGAGGTAGCATTCTCAGAAGTGTTACCGATACCAGCAGCCAGTATGGAAAGAAGAGGAATAAATAGGAAGTATATTAACTGCCTGTGGCAGTGCACAAAGGAGAATTTATGACTGGTAGGAGAACGGAAGAAAACATAACAGAGAACCAGCCCTATGACAGAAATAGGTTCTGTCTTACACCGGAAGAGGAGATGATGTTTAGTGCTGGGTTGGAAAGTCTGCGTGCATCATCTGTATTTTTAAATTGAGACACAAGTTAGAAGGGAGTGGCACAGAAGCAGAAGGCAGAAGTTTCCTGTACTCAGGATGGGAGGACTAAGATCACTTGACTAATGATAGAGTCCGTTGTGCTCATGATAGGAAAGGAAGGTAAGATATACAACAGGCATTTTTTTAATTTTAGAGCAGAGTACAAATAAGAGTACAAACTTATCCACTAGTCACTGACACTGTGTCAGTATACATGGTGGAAAGTTTCCATTAATTAGCCATGTGTTCATAGGATCATAGGATCATAGGAGGTTACTAGGTTATTGGCCCTGATGCCCTTATAAGCCTAGCCAAGAGTTTATCCTATGTTTAGATAAATCAGCACCCAATGCCCCTGTCCAGCAGGGACACGGGTGGAATCCCAAGAGTACATTTTTTGTTTCCTGATCCAGTTATCCAGGTTAGGTACTCTTCTTGATGTGGAGAAGGAGTCTATTCCATAGATGGGGAGTCTCTGGGACACAAATCTGTCCCGCTGACAAGTCTTGTTGATGTCGCAGACCAGGTTGTGGCCATGCATGTGAGTTACTCAAGTGGAGCTTGACTTGCAGATATGCAGCAGTCCCATCAAGGTGGGGTCCATGATCACCTTGTATGCCAGACAGAGGTCACCTTTGAGGAGTCTGCATGAAAATGAGTATAGGGATAGGGCTTTTAGCCTATCTGTGTATGGTAGATGTTTGAGGCCTTGGATTCTCCTGGCTGCATGTACTTTGTGAGATACATGCTGAAAGGGGCATTGTACTCAATAATGGGCCTTATAAGGGAAGAGTACAGGGATGTTATGAACTCCTTATCCCAGGGTGAGATACCCTTACTTATAAGGTGGGCCATGTAGAAGGCTTTCCATACAATGGAAGCAACATGGTTGTCAAAAGACAGGTTGCTATCAAGCTGGGTGCCCAAATCCCTCACGACTTACTGTGTGCTTAGGACATTGTTATTAATGTGATAATTTATGGGGATGTCACTCTCCCCAAAGGGGATGATGATGCATTTTTAGTATTCACCTTGAGGCCATGTTTCTGGTACCAGTCATTTGTCTGAGTCAGACCCTCTTGAGGATGCCCACATCACTAGAGAAATCGATGACAACACCCAGCTTGCAGTCATCTGCAAACATGGTCAGCCATAGCCCACTGGTTTTGGCCTGCACCTCAGAAAAGTATATCCCAAATAACAGAGGCCCCCCAAGACCAAACTCTGGGGTACGTCACTTGTTACAGGTCTACTGCTTGAGGTGGCTTCCTCTATTTTGACTACAGGGTTCTATCAGTGAGCCAGTTTGCTATCCATCTGCAAACATATGGATTGATGCCTAGTTGAGGGAGTTTATCTATTATGCCCACATGTTGAATAGTGTCAAAGGCTTTGGCCAGGTCAAGGTAGGTGGTGTGCACCATCTTCCCCTCATCCATGGCTTTGGAGACTGTCTCAAAGAAGTCGACCAAATTTACCAGACGTGACATCCCCTTGACGAAGCCAAACTGTATGGGATCAAGTGTTTGGAGGTTGCCAATGTCCTTGTTAATGAGGTCCATGATAATCTGTTCCATGGCCTTGCAGATCAGGCTTGTTAAGCTGACGGGTCTATAATTTCCCAGATCGGTGGATGCTCCACCTCTGTGTAAAGGGATGATGGGTGTCCTCCACTCAGCTGGGATGAAGCCAGTACTCAGACTTTGGTTGAATAGAGTGCCTAATGGTGCTGCAATTTCCTGCTTGAGTTCATGTAGGATGCAGCCTGGGATGTTATTGAGTCCCATGGAGGCTGTATTTTTTACCTTTGAGAGAGCAGTGATGACCTGTTTCCTAGACATAAGGGGAAGGGGACAGCTACTGGGGATGTCCTGATTTACTGATGGGGGAGAGAGGAGTAAATGTTTCACTGAATCTGTCAGCCAGCAAGTTTGCTATATCTATGGAATTTGTATATGTTGCATCCTTCACCACCAGTTCTGAACAGATCTGGGTGCTTCCTTTGAGGTTGCGGACATATGTAAAGAAGGCCTTATGATTGTCTCTAGTAGATGTGGCTAATTTGGACTCAAAGTTTGCTTTGGAGGATTTCACTAGTGCTCTTATTTGCTTGTTCATGCTAAAGAGACATTGCTTCTAATTGGGCATCTGTTCCTGCTTGGTCTTAGAGAGCATTGTTTTTTTCCTTTTTGTTATAGAGTTTATTTACTTATTACAGATGTCCACCAGACAGGTTTACTCTTCCTTGCGGGGGATGATTTAATCCTGTTGGGTATTCCTGATTCCATGCATCTACATAAATGCTTGTATAGTGCTTTGGTGTAGTTTTGGATATTGATGCCAGTGCCTACAGAGGGAGAGGGGGATGCAAAGCTGTTTATACCATCCTTCAGGAGGCTGTAATCAGCTTTGGAGAAGTTCTTATGTCTCATCCTAGCTAGAGGGGGGTTGGGGGAGATGGTGACTTCGAAAGTGACCGCTTTGTGATCAGATCTTACCAGGGAGGATGATACTACAGGGATGCTGCAGTGGTTACTCATGTTGGTTAATACCAAGTCCAAGATATTATCACCTTTTGTGGGGGTATCAACTAGTTGTTCCAAGGCATTTGCATTAACAAAATCAAGGAATCTCTGGGAATTTGTGTTCTGGCATGAGTAGTTCTTCCAATCTATGTTTGGGAAGTTAAAGTCACCCAGGATCAGGGTAAAGGGTTGAATCTTGACAGATTCAAACAGGTCCAAATAGGCAGACTGGTCTTCTTGAGTCAAATTTGGGGGTCGGTAACAAGCTATGATTTGAATAGGGGTCTTGGCAATGGTTAACTGCACCTGGAGTGTCTCCTGTGCATCACACTGTTTGACCAGCCTGGAGGTGTGTATGTCTTTAATGTATATTGAAACTCCACCTCCTTTGGCTTTACTGCCCACAGTTTGGGGTCAGAATGTATGATAGGATGAGAGACCAGGTAAGGCTAGGGTGCTATCTGCAGCTTTGAACCAGGTTTCTGTGACTGTGCACATGTCAGCATTTTCCAGGATTAGGAATGCTTGCAATGAGTGCAATTTCATGTTTAGACTCCTAGCATTTAGTAGCATGACCTTTAATTTGAGTTTTGTTGAAATTTTTATGTTGGCAGTTTTAACCTCATCACTTTTCCTAAAAAAGGCACTATAGGGGGGGCAAAAGCCTTTGCCAGAATCCTGAAGCCTAGGTGAGACAGATGTAGGCCATCTTTGGCAAAGCATCATGGTCTGTAGATCATATCTTCTCAGGCTGTCAGGTACTGGATCCCCCTGGAATGACTCCAGA
Organism: Protopterus annectens; assembly: GCF_019279795.1. NCBI lineage: Eukaryota > Metazoa > Chordata > Ceratodontiformes > Protopteridae > Protopterus > Protopterus annectens. Next base: position 550,536,824 of record NC_056734.1, on the reverse strand, counting down.
ATCTAAGCCAATTGTTAAAGTCAATCATTTTTTGTCTGTATTGCAGCATCATTCTGGGTGATGGCAGAATGCTGCTTAAGGCTAGGGACATACCTGCCTCAGACACATAATCAGCAAGTTCAATCAGGTCTCTCTTCATATAGTCCAGAGAGGTACATCTCAAGTCATTCACGCCAACATGGACTATGACAAGAGTCCTAACGGTACCTGTTGCTGAGAGACTTGAGTGCGTATATGATGTGGTGGATTCTGGCACCTGACAGTCAATTCATCGTGACTTTCTTCTTATCCAGCATGGTGAGAGGCACATCTGTGTGTCTCACAATGGAGTCTCCTATGACTAATATGTTAGGTTTATGGTGAAGCCTTAGTGGCTGTGAGGCACAGGTCTGTAGACTATGCATGGTATGTGGGTGTGGAGGGCTGTGGAGATCGTGTGTGTTTTTGCCTCAGAGGTCTCCTTTGTTTGGGTATGTTTATGTGAAGGACCTCCGCATATGTAGGTGTGTGTTGTGTACATGAGGATGGTGTTTGAGGTGTAGTGATTGTGTTGACAATCTTTTTGGTGCCAGATATACTGGCTTGAGGGGGAGAGAGCTTGGAGTCTAGGTTCCTAATGTAATTGCATCTCTCACAAATTGTGTTCCTAGGTGGTAGTAGTAAGATGGTTGCCCCTGTACATGAGGCAGTTGCTCCACTGTCTCAAGATTTCCATATCAACCAGACTGGCAGAAGAAACTGTAGGAAACTGTCCATCCATATTTGGATGTTCCTTTCTTGTTAGTCATGGTTCAGAGTAAGAATAAACAAACTAGGTGTTGGCCCATTTCTGTAGTTTGCTATGGAACACTGACACACTTACATCATTAGTTAAGGAAGGTAATGCTCCACATACTTAACCAGTGACAACAGTTCTGAAGAAACTAAAAGAGTTGCATGCAAGGAAGAGGCCATAGTCTTGGAATCTTGGAGTAACTTTAATAAGAAAGATGACATTGGAAGATAGTATTTGCACAACCCAACATGAAGACAATTGTTTGGGGTAGCAGGGCATAGATAACAACCAAGTTCTGGATTTGTCTGTGAATAATGATGATTAGTCTGAATGGAGTAAGGGTTCTTTCTTTCTTTCTTTCTTTCTTTCTTTCTTTCTTTCTTTCTTCATGTTTTGTTAGCTGGGTTAGACCCACTATTTTTTTAGGTGACTCCTGAGGTAGTATTCATACCGACTAGGGAATTTTTGGGGGGAGCTGATGAAATTCTACTCTTTTGAACAAGTGCTATTAGATCTCTTACATCCTCCTGACCTACCAACAACTCAGACAGGAGACTATTTAATTTTTTATCTAAAGGACTGCAATCTCAGAAAAACAGAACTCCCCCCCCCCCCCATGTTGTACTGCAGTGTCAGTATTGAAAGCTGAATCTAATCACCTGGTGTGAGAATAAAACCCACAGTCTTTTGATTGGGTCTATATTATATGAATGAAAGTTCATATAATCGAAAATGCCGAACATCTAACCCTTTATTGTGGGGGACTGGGCCCCCTGCACTCCCCAGTAATTATATATACCATCTCTGAGATCACACTACATTGAGGAAAGGGCAAATTTCCCGATCTTCACTGTACTGCGATCTCACAAAAAACACATCGATGTCTGGCATTTCCACTGTTTACAGCGTTCGATATTTTGGACTTTTGTTCTTCTAATAGGGACCCTTTTGATCTTCCACTATCAATAGCAAATATTCCACCTGATGAGATGTTGATATTGACAACTTTTACCCCAAAGTTAGACAATTCACATACAAGTATATGTAGCCATAGGGTGTATTTGGAGTTACTTACTCTGAATTATAGTAACCTATTACAGAGGTAACTCATTTTTTTCAAGAAAAAGCAAACGTCTGAACATGAAGTGAATAATTTTGAGGTGCTATATAGACAAGTAAACCTAAGGTTTCACAACATTCAAGAAATGAGGGTATCAGTATACAGATAGAAAAATTAGCATGTAGAGTCATTGGTAAAATAAAGACTACATCTGCTGAAGAAGTTGAGCTTAGAGTTGTGCCCGAACACTGTCACTGAGTGTTAAAAAGGCAACAGTTAACAGAATAACCCAAAGCAGTGACTGTAATGTTTTGGTGGCTTAAATAAGGAGACAAATTATTCTTTCAAATAATTAAAGTGAAAACTGTAGAGATGCATGAACAGAAGATTTTTGTTTATGCAGCTTTACTATTGGGTATATTGAGGAAAAGACATAGAGTGTTATGATCAGACCACCAACCGTAATGTTATTATGTGTTCGAGACATGGATGGATGCCAAGAAATTCACTCAAGAGGAGAGTCTTAGCATCCATGCTGAAAACACATGACAATGGGCTATGATTGGTGAGACCCAATCATAACTTTTCATAGTGCAAGGAGTTTTATTTAACTTTTACAAAAAAAAGCCAAAGAGTTTTACAATTTTTGTTGAGTAAAACACTTAGTGAGCGTTGTCACATAGACAGCAAGTAAGGAACAAAATCAAGGATAGTTTTTAAATACATCACTAAATTAAATAGGTTATGTATGTGGACAAAGGAGGAGAGATATTTAGAGAATGAAGAAACATAAGATCATAGGATCATAGGATCATAAGCTATCGACCTGGAGATCATTTCAAGCCTAGCCACTTCATCCCAATATAATAACATAAACATGTTAGTTAATACCCAAGACTGCATTTAATAATGGTTGCCCAAGTCCAGGAGGGTTATGAGCACTTTTCCTGGTAAGAATTTACTGTGCCCCATCCACTCGTCCAGGTTCCTCTTGAACAATGTCATAGAGGTGCTCTATTTCACATGAATAAGTTGCCTATTTCAAAGATGCATGTGTCACTGGGAGATAAAGCTGCCCCTCCAGCATGTCCTATTTAAGTCGTAGGCCATATTTAGGTCCCTGGAATGGATAGCCCTAGACCCGTTTGATTTATGGATATGCAACAATTTTGTTCGGTTTGGGTCTGTGATTGCTCTGTAAGCTAGGCATGTCTCCCCTAAGAAGTCTATACGATACAGAGAATAGTGACGGGGACTTTAGTCAGTCTGTGTATGGCATGTGCTGGAGACCCTTGATCTTCGTAGTTAGAAACCTCTGAGGTCTCTTCAATTGCTGCAGGTGCTTTGTACGGTACATGCCGACTGGGGCATTATATTAAATTATGGGCCAGAATAGTGCCAAGTATAGAGGGGTTATAACCTTTTTTGCTCTCCAGGCAATGCCTTTACTAATCAAGTGTGCTATGTAGAAAACCTTCCTTACTACAGTGGATATATGGTGGTTGAAGTTAACATTTCAGTCAACTTGTGATCCCAGGTCCCTTACCACTTTGTGAATACTTTGGCTATTGGTTGTTGATTTGATAGTGCGAATGGACATTGTTTGTGCTGAAGGGAATGATGATGCATTTCTCTGCATTCAGTTTGAGACCGTGACTAAGACACCAGTCGTTGATCTGTGTAAGACCTTTCTGGAGTATACTGACATAATTTGGGGATTAAATAATTGTACCCAGTTTGCAGCCATCTGCAAACTTGATCAGCCACAAACCCTTAGTTTTGACCTGAACTTCTGAAAAGTGTATACCAAACAGAAGGGGGCCCAGCACTGACCCCTGTGGCACCCTGCTGGTAACAGGTCTGCTGGTTGATGTGGAGTCACCCACTATGTTAGTGTGAGTTTAGTTTGTGAGTCAGTTGGTAACCTATCTTACAACAAAGAGGCGCAGATTCAGTTTGCTAAGTTTATTAGTAATGCCTGAAAGTGGGATTGTGTCGAAAGCCTTTGCCAAGTTGAGGTTTGCTTTGTGCACAGATTTGCCCTTGTCAATGGCCCTGTTCACATTTTTGAAAAAAATCCACTAGATTTAACAGGCAAGATCTGCCCTTGACAAAGCTGAATTGGGGGTCTATATGAGAACATCGAAATTTCACAATTTTGAATGTTCTAATATCGACCCCTATTCAGCAAACACTGAAAATAGCGAAACGACAGACAACCAAATTTTTTTCCTAGGGAAAGAATTTGGTTGTCCATTTCTGTCATTTCACTATTTTCAGCGCTGTGGCGGAAAGTACGGGTCAGGTTCAGGTAAGTGTGTGATTGGGCACGGGTTAGGTGAGTTAGGGTTAGGGCATGGGTTAGGTATGTGTGCGATTGTGTGGACATGAGGGTTAGGGTGGTTTAGGTGAGTTAGGGTTAGGGCGTGGGGGAGGTGAGTGTGCGATAGTGATGGACCTTAGGGTTAGGGTTTGGGTTAAGGTAAGTGGATAGTTAGTGGTGTTTGTACAGTTTAGTGTAAGGTTAGCTGTAAGATTTTAGGTGTATGTGTGTGGATTGCTGTTTGTTTTGTGTGCTTGTGTTTTGTGTGTTTCAGAACAGCTAATTTTTTCCCTAGGAAAAAATTCGCTGTTCTGCATGTTCAATGTTGTTAGCGTTCGTTGAATAGGGGTTGATGTTAGAACATTCGAAATTGTGAAATTTCAATGTTCTAATATAGACCCCCGAATTGGGTAGGATCCAAGATTTGGAGGTCACCTATGTCTTTATTTATGATGTCCATAATGATACATGGCCTTACAGATTAGGCTGGTCAGACTTTAGGTCTGTAATTCCCTGGGTCTGTTGCTAGGCCACCTTTGTGGTGGGGAATAACTGTTCTCCATTCTGCAGGAACAAAGCCTGTGGTTAGACTATGATTGAAAAGACTACTTAATGGTGATGCTAGTTCATGTTTTAGCCTGTTTAGAAGACAGCCTGGGATGCCATCTAGTCCCATAGAGGCTGTGTTTTTTGCCTTGGACAAGGCTTTGATGACTTGTTCTTCAGATATGCAGCATGGGGGGAGTTTGGGGGAAAGTTTGTGATAGGTTTGGAGGGGAAAAGGGAGTGAAATTTTCACTAATCCTATCTGCTAACAGGTTTGCTATCTCTGTGGGGTTAGTATGTGTGATGCCATTAATCACCAGTTCTGCACATGCTTGGGTCCTACCTTTTTGGCTACATACCTAGCCGTAAAAGGCCTTATGGTTATCCTTGGCTGTGCTTGCTAGGTTTTTCTCAATGAGGCCCTTAGAGGATTTGAGAAGATGTCTTATTTGACTGTGAGGCTGAGGAAGGTGCTTTTCCATTGTTGGTGTCTCGCCTTTGTTTTCTTGGACAGCAACTTTTTGCATTTAATGTAGAGTTTGTTAAAGTTGGATGTCCACCATGATGGCTTGTTTTTACTTGGGGCTCTGGCTTTGATTCTTTCTGGTACAGCCGAGTCTATACACTTTATGCAAGTAATTGTACAGGGCTTTAATGTAAGCTTTGGTATAGTTACCACTTACAGCTGGAGGTGGAGCTCGGAATGCATTTATGCCTTCACCTAGGAGGGTATAGTTTGCTTTGGTGAAGTGTTTTAGTCTGATTTCACCCTTTGTGAGTTCTGGTGTTAGTGTCAGCTTGAAGGTGACTGATTTGTGTTCAGATATAACTAAAGAGGTTCCAAAAGTTGTGGTAGTGCATCTGTTTAACATGTTAGTGAGGACCAGATCTAGTATGTTTGTTCCTCTAGTCTGGGTATGAAAACTTGTTCCAAGGCATTAGAGTTAACAAAGTCAAGGAACTTTTGCACTTGCGAGTTAGGGCTAGTGTAGCTTTTCCAGTTGATGGTGGGATAACTGAAATCCCCCATAACCACAGTTGGATTTTCTCCTGTTTGGTTAGGTAGGCTAGGCTTCATGAGCATCATGACCCACAGAGGGGAATCTATGACTTGAATGTGATTGTTACCTTTCGCAATCTGAACTTGAAGTAACTCCATGGATTTGTCCAGTCTAACTAGAAAGGAGGTGAGTTTATCTCTAATATAGATAGAAACACCGACTCCTTTGGTTCTCACATGTTCATTTTGCATTCTGAAGGTGTGAAAGGCATTGTAGCCTTCAAGGTCAGGGTACTCTCCAAGGCTTTGAACCAGGTTTCTGTGACTGCACAGACATCTACATCTTCCAGTGACAGAAGTGCTTCCAGAATGTTCAGATTTGGTTTAAACTCCTTGCACTTAGTAGCATGACCCCTATTTTGTTACAATTGACAAGTTTCACATTGGTAAGTTTGTTTTCAAGACCTTGCCTATGAAAGGCACTATGGGGGAGGCAAGACCCTTTGCCAGAAGGCGAAAGCTAGACCATCCTTTATTCCCGAATATAATAGTGCTTAGGAGGTGTATAACATTTGTTACACACCTTTGAAAGTGTTGTTACAGTCGTGTCTCACACAACAGGTGCTCATAACAGGTTTATCTTTTTTATTATTTTGGAGTGTAATCATAGCACTTCATGCACTACAAGTCTATTATCTTATAATGAAGAATCTATGGAGGAAAGATAATTTTTTCAGGAAAATTAAAAATCATCTGGAATGACATTCTCCTTTTTTTTTTTTTTTTTTTGATTTATACAACATGCAAAAATATGCTCAACAGCCTTAAGGATTTTACAGAAGGACTCTAGTTTACCTGCCTGACTTTAAGTTTCAGGATTTTTTCTTCTGGAACTCTTCTCTGTATGAAGCTCAATAGTATTCTTAGACGATAACAAGTAAGGATGTCTTTAAGCATAACAACAGAACTTTTTTATCTTTTATTCCGTGTTATTGTTCAGATCTAAGCTTTTGGTGATTTTTGCAACCTTGTAATCGTTAAACATTTAAAATGTTGTTATATGTTCATATGCACTTTAGAAGGGGATTGGTGAATAAGAGGGAGCATTTTTATGTTTATTTACTTGCTTACTTGGCCAACAACTTTATTGAGCCTAGTAATTGGCATTACATTTAAAGCAAATGTATTGTTTTCATTAATGGGAGGAAAGTTTCAAGTTGATACTCTTTTAAAGTTAGTAACCAATGACTTCTACAAGTATTAGAAGTACTCAGTGAGGTTATTTTGTCTATAAGTGTTAACATGTCGGATGCATTAAAAAAACAAAGAACAAATTCTGAAATATATTAAAGAACAGGGTACTATAGTTTGCTTACAAGAAACACACTGATCTGGTTTAGAAATTAAGAAGATAAAGGAAATCAATATTTAGATTTAGTATTTGTTCATGAATACTGGCACTAAGAAATGTGCTGGTGTAGCAATGTTTTAAGAGTACACAGACCATTGTACTTCAAGTAAGAAAGTTCCAACCTCAGCGGTTAACCAATCAGGAGATAGGTGTGCATTTTCTATACAGAATTAGATATACACAGGATTCAGAATCAAATAACAAACATAAAATAATCAAACATTACAAAGACATGCATCTGGAGCATTTCTCCTCGGGCCTCCACTGAAAATTGGCTTCGTTCCAAATTGGACTTTCCCAGTAAATAAATAAATAAATAATAAATAAAATTATATTTGAATTCAAAAGTAAGGGGATTACAGCAGAGACAAGACAGAGTATAGAATACAATGGCCATTAATTATTATGAACACTTATCTTTGTGGAAAGATTTAATTCTAGAAAGGTTATACTTAGAAAAGTGCCCAGATAACAAGAAGAGTTTAGACTTTAGAAAGCAAAAATGTATATGTTATACTGTTGAAGTGACAATAGAACCCATGTGGAAAAAATAGGAAAGGGTTTCAGATGGATGGATGGATAACTCAGAACAAAGTGATTGTAGCTCAGTGTAGTAAAGTCAGATACTGAAATACAATAGTAGAACAAAAAAATTATAATGAGGGAATATAACCTAGTGATCAATTAAGGATATCAGTAAAGGATATTCAATTTTTAACTCAACTGTGGACTACCTGCTATTTTATTATTTTGCAGTAGCTACTTTAAATTTCATTTTTTATTATTGAACTAGGTGCATAACATATTTCAAGGAGTGAACTTCACACTCTCCACACTGCTAAGTTTCTGCTTGGTTTGTTTTTGACCCAGTATAGGTTGCATACTGGGTTTTCTGAGACTTTTTCTTTTTGCTAGTGATCAATTATCTGATTATATCAAAGTCTTTTTTGAAAAAAACATATACAACTGTGCTTTAGAGGTTTTTGATGCAGATGTATTAAGATGGTTAAATAGCACTCTAAATAAAGTGAACAATATTAAAAAAGATATAAAGGTTGTTGATATAAAATATATATTATAAATGACATGAAGATGGGCAAAACACCAGGACTGGAACATTTCTCAAGAGAAGTCTATAAGAGTTTATCATACAGCCCATCTTTTATTTTATGACAAATTTTACATCTGGTGCATTCACCTTTGTGGAAGCTTCCTAATTCAATATTTGAAGCTGTAGTATTCTGCATCAGTACAGACACTATCTTTACTGAATAATAATTATAAAAATTGAGTGAAATTATTGCTTAAAATAATACTGAAAGCGAATAACATATTGCACCATTCAAAATGTGGGTTTTGTCCCAATAGACAAATAGCTAATGCTAATACAGTATTAAACACCTTATGTACCTCTTTTTTTGCAAAATAAGTTCTCTTAATTTAAAATTATAAATATAACATCATATGATGCTTATAAGGCCTTTAATAGGGTCAATGTGAAATATGTGAAACATGTTTAAGATATTATGAGATATTATGAGTAAATAATAGTTTCTGAATAATTTAAAAAATCTAATGGAGTAAAGCAAGGATGCCCATTAGCAGCAATTTGTTTAGTGTCAACAGTAAGGCCCTCTGTTTGATGTATTTCATAAAGGCCTAAGATTAGTTACTGATTCTATAAAATTTTCTGAAATCGCATATACAGATTATGCAGAATAATCACTATTTCAAAAATTCTGTGTGAACTTTTCAAAGTCAGATAGACTGCTAATTGTCCAAGAGGTTAAAGTCTTTGGTTCTGCATATATCCCTATGGTTTAGGAATGAAAGATTTAATATTTATTAGTGAGTTTCTGTTGGTATCATCTTAAGGGCGTGAAAGTCAGGTTAAACATACATTTACAGAGGAAAATAAACACACGTGAAGGCAATCAATCTGGTTAAAAATGGAAGAGGAGAACATCCCTCACTTCCTCCTTTATTATATAGCGCATGGTCATGTGACCTCTCTTGACCTCTCCACACCAATGACGTCAGTGTAACAGCACAAATACGATCATTCACTCTCTTTTATTATTATCAGCCAACACCCCCATTTGTTTTTATGCTGTATACAAATACATTTTAAGAACATATTTTGGATAACTTTTCCTTCACATTCCAAATACGTAATACATGAACTTTTCAATCTTCGACTTCGTAGCAGGTTTAATAAAGATATCTGCAACCATGTCTGTTGTCGGCAATATTCAATGCTTATTTTGTCATCATTAAGCGCTGACCTAACAAAATGATAATAATGTCAACATGTTTACATCTTTGTTGGCTTACTGGATTCTTTGACAAAGCGATTTCTCCTTGATTGTCCTCAAATATTGCTACTGAGATTGTCAACCAATATAATTAGGACTGTTTTCTCATTTTCAGCTTGTCTAGTGTATAAACGGTGGTCTGCAGGGTTTTGGATAAAACTATTTTAACAAAGATAATCGTGCAACATTTTGTTTCAATCCGTACAATGACTTATTCAGTTTACAAACCAATTTTTCATCATTATTTGATTTCTTTTCAAAGCCTTCAGGTTGCTCCATATATACCTCACAGTCAATAGGAACATGTAAATAAGCCATTTGTACATCCATCTGGTGCAATTCCAAATCGTACTGAGCTGCCATCTGCATTAGACTTCATACAGATGTCATACTTGCAGTTGGTGCAAATGTTTCATTATAGTCTATACCAGCGACTTGACTGTAGCCTTTAGCCACATATCTAGGTTTATAAGTCTCAGTATTATCTGCATTGTCTTTTACAGTGAAAACCCATCTACCCCCCACTGCATTTTTATCTTCTGACAGTGTGCTGAGTGTGAATGTGTTGTTTTCCTTTAAAGACTTAAGTTCCTCCTTCATAGTGCTGACCCACTTCTCCGAGTTAGACAAGGTCATGGCCTCTTTAAAGCTCTGTGGTGTGTTGCATATTAGTCTGTAACAATAGTCAACATTAACTGTCACATAATCATCGTTTTAAACTTTACACTCACAGTCCTTCAAGTATGCAAGTGGTTTTCTCTCTCTTTTAGAGTAGGGTGTTTCCTGCCTTTCCTCTTTTTGTCTTATTTTTCTATCTCCATCATTTATTGTAGATTCTGTGTGATTCACTTGTATTTCTTTTGTGATTTGACTGTCAGCTTTTGATTCAGACTTAACATGTATACTTCTTCTGGTATTAAAATCTTCATTCATCACTTCTGGGTCTGTCTGAATCAGGCATTCAGCTACATTCTTGGTTATGAACTTGACTAACCTGTGTCTAAGAACCCTTCCTGTGTCAGGATAATAGACCAGATATGATGGGCTGTTTTTATTAATTCAACAAAAATCCCCTTATCACATCTTGGGTCTAACTTCCTCTTATCTTGTCTATATGCATAGCCCACTGATCCAATTTCTCTCATTCTTGAAAGATCAGGTTTCTTTTCTGTTAGCATGAAGAATAGGGTCTGCCCCACACACCTGTTGTAACATCTGTTATGAATAAAAGCAGCAGTCATTACTGCATATGTCCACAACTCTTTAGGTAATTCACTCTCCAACATACACCTTGCCATTTTGAACAGTGTTCTCCAATTTCTCTCTGCCATTCCATTCTGATGGGGTGAGTAAGGTGCTGATGTTTCGTATCTTGTCTTATAACATTTTTACTCAGTAGTGACTGAAAGTCTCTCGACATGAACTCAGTGCCATTATCTGATCTGATGCACTTTACCCTCCCTTAAGGGGCTGAATCTGCAATGAACTTTTCAGTCGCTTTGACTGTGTCACCCTTGGCTTTTAGAAAGTAGACAAATATTACACCCGAGTAGCATCAGTAAATGCTAAAGTGTACTTAAAGCCATCCTTTGCTACTGGCTCAATTGGGCCTGCCAAATTAGCATGGGCTAGTTCAAACACAGCTTTTGCTCTTGCATCTGGTTCTGTTTCTGCTCTGGACAAATTTCCCTTACATACAGGTTTCACAATCTAGGTTATTATGATGCATCTCAGAGCTGTTATGACATTCAAGCATGGCATAAAATGCTTGGTCACTATAATTTCGAAGATGTGTCAAAATTAGAAAAGGTGGTAAAAGGAATGAAAATTAAAGGTAAAGTTGAGAGACCTAACCTAGATTGTGAAACCTGTACGGAAGGGAAATTTGTCAGGTTGGAAAGCTGCATCAAAGTGTTTAAACTTTTTCAGGTCGTTAATTATGTGTGATGTGGCGCCAGTGTCCACCATTAATCCCTTCTGTTTTAATTCATGAATCTGATGCTCATTTATTCTGAAGACAAATGTGTGATCATCCACGTCAGTTGCTTGTTTCACATTATCTGTCTTCTTTCGTCTATAGTTACTGTCCCTGTGGCTAGAGGTTTTACACAAACTACACCACTGTCTCTGGCCTTTATATTCTCTCTGGCATTCTCGTGCCTTGTTCCCCTTTTGGCCACAGCTATAGCATATAATCTCTGCTTTTACTCTTTCCCCAAGACCACTCACTTTCATCACATTATCATTACTTACGTTGGCATTAAATTTCTCGGTATGTTCATAGCTTCTCAACCTTGTTTTGAACTCACCAAAGCTCAACTTATCATCATCTTGCATGATGTGGACTGCAAATGGTTTAAAAGTTTTAGGCAACCCTTTCAGGATCATTGCAATTAGTAATCCATCACTGAGCTTCTCCCCAGCATTTCTAAGTGCTGTAATGGCCATTTCAGCCCTAATAATATAGTCTGTGACACTTTCACTGGCGGCCTTCTGGAGGCTTGTTAATTCGGTGTATAGGCTAATTACCCATGGCTTTCCTTTCCCTATATATATATATATATATATATATATATATATATATATATATATATATATATATATATATCATGCATATGTATGCACTTGCATTTTTTTTTATACAAATGTATGGCATTGTTCCATGTAAGAAAAAGTGTATATGTTAATGGGCTGTGAGTGCTGAGCTATTTGGCAACTGGGTGTGAGATGCTGAAGTGCCAACAACATTTATGTTATACTGCCATGTTATTTAATGAAGTTTCTTGTTTGCCAAAGATTACACTGAATCCTGCCATTTCTGAGGTGATCTTCTGCAGAAGAAGTCTGTATTTCATAGCACCACAAAACATGATGCCAGAAATGGGATACTCTCCATGAAGGTAAACCAGAAATGCCTTCATAAGTTATAAAACTGAGCTACTACTGAAAATCACAATCCTGCCTTGCAAAGTGCTTGTTTTACTGAATTGAAAATTATTATTTTTAAAATGCCAAATTTCTTCTGCCATGGCAAAGTTTAAACCACCAGAGACATTTGACTTTTCAAACCATTTGTTGGCTTAACTTGCCTTGAGACAGAGATTTCTATTTTATATAGCAGAAAAGCTAGGTCAGGAATCAGAAAAAATCCAAGTTAACATCATACCTCTCAACCTGGAAACATCAAAAATCTGGACAAAGGCCCATGAAAAATAGGTGCAAATTTGTACGCTGATTAACATAAAATCTGCATACATAATTATGTAACCCCACCCACTCCAGTGGGATTGTGGGATATCAACTTTCAAATGCAAACTGAAGAACAGGCAACCAAAATATGGCCCCAGAGACCCAGACCCTGTAGTAAATGGTATCCATTTTCTTTTAAATGTGTAGCAATGATGCTCACTGGGAAGGGAGAAGATGATAAACTTTAGGATTTTGTTTTTGGTGACTTGCAGTATGTGGGTTTTATGGTAAAAGTAGGGCATTTAATGGTAGGCAATATTCTAATCTTAGCAAAAGAATATTATAGTTTGCTAGGACCTCCAAAAGTCATTCTGCATGGCCTACTGATCAGTGGAGTATCTACAGTTTATGCCACCCAGGACTGTCTTTGGGTTTGACACCCTTCCCCCCCTCACAAAATCATGATTGAATGGGGCCTCCTTATATACAGCCCTCCCCCCTGCAGCCATTCCAATGTCCCATTACTTGGTTATTTCACTCCATTTACCATAAACACTGTAATGTGCATACTGCTTTACTTCTACGATGATTTGGATTTCATTTAAGTTTTATTTTACATTTTACAGCACAAAGACTAATATACATCTGCTAAACAAAGTAATGCAGTCTCACAATGAAAATAGACTTAGCATTAAAACTTCTCTCCCCTTGAAACTCTCATTCATCGAAACAGCATTGAAACCCACATTCAAAGAAAATACATCTGGCCAGTGGCAGATAAAGATTAACTCTTGCTGTTTTCAAATCATAGGCCCCTTGCACACGAAACATACATGTGTTCTTTGATACACCTTCCTGATTGTATTAAATTATATTCCTTGTATAATGCAGTACAGTTGTTAGAGGGTATTTTAAATTTGTTTTGAACATTTTTCCAGTAAACAATGAAACAAAATGCATGTACCAATAATGACAAAACTGCCCAATTCAGAACATTTCCATCAAAAAAGTCTACGCAAACATTTACACTCCACCAGTATCAGTAATTATGCACAATCTCTGCAGAAGTAAAAGCCATCTAAATAATTCCACATTAAAGAGATCTGTAACTAATGAAGAGGTTGCTGCTAGCAAACAACTTTATATTTCATTGTTTCATCTACAAATAAAGTGCCTATTGCCCTTGAGGAATACATTGCCTATGTTACATTAAAAAATGATAAGCTAGTAATATCTCAATAGGGAATGGATGGCAAACTGATAACAGGTTCATAGTTACTAGTTGTCGCTGCCAAAGAGGGACATTCTCAGGACTGCAGCATCCACCCCCTTTAAAAGTACAACACAGTACAGTATCAGGAATGCATCTACATACTGTGGGAGTAGAACGCACAGCCTTCTGCATCAAAAGCAGGCATTCAGCCTGTTATGCTATATACGATACATGCAAATGTAGCGTAAGCAGTACTAAACTTCTCTTCCCCTAAAGCTCTCAGATCCTTGTAAAGTCCACTCGACACTCAACTGTAGCTCTCAACTTTGCATCACAAGAAATCTGGAAAAAGCCAAAATGTATTGGGGGACAAAAGTCCAAAAACCAGGGACTCATTTTAAATATTGCTTGCATAATCTTGGAAAGTTGCTAAAATAAAATCTGTTACTGCCATCCATTTCACTGCCAAGTCTTGAACCCAGGTACCTGTGTACCAGGGTTAGAGCAATATACCACTATGCCAAATCAGCTGTCTCATGAAAGATAAGAAGATTGAAACTTAAATGGATGTCATTTAGTGAATTCAGTTCTCACCATAGTTCTCAACCTCTTAGCACAAAACACCTGGACAAAGTCAATAATGGGGGAATACAGCCCCCAAACATATTCAGTGAATTCAGTTCTCACCATAGTTCTCAACCTCTTAGCACAAAACATCTGGACAAAGCTAATAATGGGGGAATACAGCCCCAAAATAGGGACAAATTTCAAATATTGATCTTATATACTTAAAAAATTGCTAGAATAAAAGGTTTTGTGTTACCATGTATTTTCTGAAGAATATGAAGTCTGAAATTCAAATGCCTGTCATTATTTAGTGAATTCAATCCTTCACTGATTTGCCACAAAAATCCAGAAAACCACAGATTTTATGAGGAACAAAACAGAGCAAAAATATGAGGCAAAAATCTGAACAGTTTTCACAAGTGGCGGTGGGTAGGAAATTCAGGCGATTGTTATCTGTACCCAAGGTACAGGGTTTGAGCCTGACTAACTCTAGCCACCAGGTATATTTAAGTGGGGCATTTTACACAAGTACACACACCTACCATGCAGTGTCAAACAAACCAAATTCCCTTGCAGCTGTAATGTTCCCCGAGACAAACCAAATTCCCTTCGCTTGTAACAAATATTCCAGGAGGAATAAAATCATTCCATTGCAGCTCGCGGAAGAAAGTGTCTTTACCTGGAGCAGCTGGAAATGCTCTCACGTTACCCTTGAGCTCAATTCTGACAGGTTGTTCATGGAGCCGACGTCATTGCGCATGTGATGACATCAGGTCAAAAGGCCAATGTTTAAAAAAAATAAGCTGGGAAAATCAGAAATTAAGGGGTGCCACTTGGGAATCATGGCTCCCCATTATTTGGACCTCAAAGCCGGTAAAAATGAGAAATTCGGTATGGTTGAGAGGTCTGATGAACATGCTTTTGTACACCTTGGGGAGAGAGTTTGAAGAAATTAATAGTTCCTTTGCATTTGCATATGGCCAGTGTTACTTATGAGTCAGTTATTAGCAAGCTCAATGAACATTTTATGTCAAACAGAAAAATACATGAGAGATCAGGTTTGCACAGATTTGTACAAGTAAAGGGTGAGTGTAGAAAAGGGTTTATGAGGCAATTATATGAACATAGAGACAATTGCTGTTTCAACAGCACTAACGATTAACAGATAACAGAACTGTATCTGGCATAGATCTCAATCAGGGACAAATCTCTACAGAATTAATCAGCAGTTAAAATCTTTAGAAAATGAACTGACACTCAAAATACCTTTAGAAAATTCTTTAAGACAAACTACCTACTCCTAAGTGATACACTGAAAAGCTTCAAATCCCCACCAAACCACCAATTAACATTACTGAATGCACAGAATCATGCACCACCACATGATACCATCATATAAACAGCTGCACTGATGCAGCTGTACCCAGTAAGAGCAACTGCAGGGCAAACCCCATATGGTGAAACCATAATATCAACAAGCTTTATAATAAAAGGAAAATAATTTTGACCAAACGTAAGAAAAGTAATTCCCAGAATGTTAGAGCCATTGTCACTGAAATAGACAAAACACTTGGGAGCTTAATAAAATCTTCCAAAGCCAAGTTTGAGGGTAAAATAGCCACCCAAGCCATAGACAATCACAAGACATTTTTCTAGTTATGTTCATAATCTCAAAAGCACAATGCAGCAATACTCTAAGCTGATTGTGAATGATGTTACCTACACTGAGGCAGAAGATATAGCTATCCTACTGGCTAATAAATTTAGCTCTAACTTTACTTCTGTCTCCCCTCCATCTGTCTATCAACATATACCTGAAACTAGCTTGTTTCCAGTTATCACACAAGACCAAGTCCTAAAAGTGCTATACAAAGCTAAATATTCTGCATTGATGGTTCCTGACAATATTCCCGGATGCATCATAAATAGCATGAAGCACAATTTAGCCACACCCATAGCAACACTGTTTAATCTCAGGCTCCATACAGGTTTTGTACCAGGCAATGGAGAAAAGTTACAGTCATTCCCCTGCATAAGGGAGGACCTTTCACAGACCCAGGCAATTACAGGCCCATACGTCTGACCAGCCTCATATGGAAAGCCATGGAAAGACTTATGGAATTAATCAGTCAGGACACAGGGAACCTCCAAACACTAGAACCTTCTCAGTCTGGACTTGTCAAGGGAAAGCCATGCTTACTCAACCTGGTGAATATTTTTTAAAAGGTCACTAAAGCAACGGATGAAGACAAAATGGTATACATCTCGTACCTCAATCTGGCCAAAGCTTTTGACACAATTCCCCACTTGGGCATAGAAGAAAAGCTAAACAAAACTGGGAACAAAGCCCTATGTCACCAGTAGGATTTCCAACTGGCTCACAGATATTTTTTACCTTGTATTGTTTGAGAATGTTTTTAATTGAATGTGATTTACAATTGGCTGGCTGTGATCATATGTTTTAAACATTTTGTATTTAAAATGGGTGAAATAATTGATTTGCATTAGCAGTGAAGAAGGGAGTAGTCCCAAAAGCTTTGCAATAAAGTGGAGTTGTGGCATTCTTGAAGTTCTTTATTTCTGTACTGATTTGTCACAGATTGGATGTACATAATCAAAATAGGAGACATTACTGCAACAAACCAACCACTCACCAGTGGAGGCCCCAAGTTTCTGTGCTGGGACCTCTCCTGTTTGGCATCTACTTTTCTGAAGTAAAAGCCATTACCCAAGGGCTCTGGCTGATTAAGTGTGCAGAGGACTGCAAGCTAGGAGCAGTCATTAAATTCTCAAATGACGTAGCCATCCTGCAGGAAGGTTTCTCTCAAATAAATAACTGATATCAAAATCAGGATCCAAAACTAAATGTCCAAAAATGTGTTATTCTATCCTTTGGGAAGTCATCTGCTACAGGGAACTACCATCTTGAAAATACACCCCTAATATATGACACAGTTGTTTGGGATTTGGGAACATACATGGACAGTGACCTACCTTTTGACCAACATGTGTTTACCATCATAAAACAGTCCTTCTATATTGCACAGCTTATAGACAAGGGATCACGTCTAGATCTAGGGATGTCATTGTCCTCCTTTACTCAGCCCTCATTAGTCCAATCACTGAATATAATGCCCCCTTTGGCATTTATCTGTTCAGACACATGCAACATCTGGAATCCCCACAGAGATACCGTTACTAAAAAGACACAAGACCTAAACAACATGTCCTACATGGATCAACTCAGAGCCCAATCATTATAATCAATATCCTACAGACTGCTAAGATGTATCCTGTGTCTGGCATACAAGGCATCCTTTGACCCATTACTGATGGATTTACTTCACAACAGCAGTCAAATGGCATCAGAAATACTCAGTCTAGGGATCTAAACCTCTTCTGCAACATCAACAGAACAGTTTGTAGGGACAGGTATAGTTCATAGAGGTTACCGCTGGGGTGAAACAGACTCCCCAGCCACATAAAACAAAGTTCATTCCTGTCCATTTTCAAGCACAACATAGATCTATTGATAGGAAACAGAAAATGTACCCCATGACTGCCCCAGTACTATTAATGGACAGAGGTAGTTCCTAAGTGCTTTATCCCATACATGGGTCCCCCTCAAATTATCTATTGTATAATCCCAGTTATTCTCATTAGGGGTAATATGTAAGTATCAACCATGAGATGGGTAAGATCATTCCTCCAAAAAAAGGAAGCCAATCTGGTGGTCCCCTGCTATAAACAAACTATACAACAGAAGGAAGAAACTGCTGCAGAAAAGAGGAAAACCCCAGGATGCAAAAAGCTCCCTCACCAGCCTCAGTAAGAAGCTGAGATCTCTCATAAAACCCTCAAAAGCTAGTTACGAAAATAAAATTGCCAAAGATTCCAAAGACAACCACAAGGCATTCTATAGTTATGTCAAGAATCTAAATGGCAATGCTCAGATCTGCTCTGAGCTACAATAGAATGGCATTAAATATACTGATCCCAAGGATATTGCCAATATCCCGGCAGAGCGATTTAGTGCCAACTTCACCCCCCTCTCACCCCCCCTAAAGGGCCCATCTCAATACCAAAAGATTGCCAAATTCTGGTAATCACGGCCACACAGGAAGAAACCGCACTCTTCAAAGCTACGAATACAGCATCCATGGGACCAGATGACATCCCAGGCTGTGTACTACATGAACTACAAAATGAACTGGCACCTCACCTAAGTATCATGTTTAATCATAGCCTCACCTCAGGCTTCATGCCCACTGAGTGGCACACAGCTACAGTTATCCCACTCCACAAGGGGGGATCCACCTTGGATCCTGGGAACTACCGTCCCATCAGTCTGACAAGCCTGATCTGCAAGGGCATGGAATGCATTATCATGGAACTTATAAACAAAGACATTGGCAACCTTCAAACACTGGACCCCACCCAGTTTGGGTTTGTGAATGGCCAATCTTGTCTCCTGAACCTAACTGACTTCTTCAAATCAGTCTCCAGAGCTGTGGAAGAAGGTAAGGCAGCCCACACAGCCTATCTGGACCTTGGCAAGGCCTTCGACATCATCCCCCACTCTGGAATCATAGATAAACTTACTAAGCTGGGCATAAATCCTTATGTCACTCGATGGGTTGCCAACTGGCTTACTGACAGAACCCAGACTGTAAAAGTAGCCGACTCCAAATCCAGCTCCAGACAAGTGGAGTACCTCAGGGTTCAGTCCTGGGACCACTCTTGTTTGGCATCTACTTCTCTGAAGTACAGGCCAGCACTAAGGGACTCTGGCTAACAAAGTTCACAGATGACTGCAAACTGGGAGCCATTACTGAATCCCCAAATGATGTGGATAGTCTACAAAAGGGCCTTACAGAAACAGATGCCTGGTGCCAGAGCCATGAGCTCAAGCTTAATACCAAGAAATGTATACTAATTCCCTTTGGAAAAAAACATGTCCCCATGAATTACCACATAGGTGGCAGTAAACTAAACATCAAAAGTGTAATGAGAGACTTAGGGACACAGGTGGACAGTGGTCTCACTTCCGATAACCACATCACCACAACAGTCAGGAAATCCTTCTATGTGGCACACCTCATCACTAAGGGCTTTTCATCCAGAAAAAAGGAGGTCATTGTCCCACTGTACTCATCCCTCATTAGACCCATTATAGAATATAATGCCCCATTTGGTATGTACCTCACAAGACATCTGCAACATCTGGAAAGGCCACAGAAATACCTCACTAAAAGAATCACAGGCCTAAAGCAGATGCCATATGCTGACCATCTAAAAAAACTCCAGCTATACTCTTTGGCATATCATCTATTCAGAGGCGATCTCTGCTTAACATACAAGGCCTTGTCAAACCCTGAGCTGTTGGACATGCTCCACTTAAAGAAATCCCAATCCCTCAGAACCATATGCTCCAGGGATCTAAACCTTGTCATCACAATGAACAAAACATGCTGGAGGGAAAGGTTCCTGACCCAGAGACTCCCCATACTCTGGAATAGACTGCCCATACATGTCAAGCAGAGCGCCTCCTTGGCTGTCTTCAAAAGGAACCTTGATGATTGGATGGGAGATAGGAAATTCATCCCGGGGATCATGTCAGTTGCCCTGCTAGACAGTGGTCCAGAGAAGTAAATATTGTGGGAAGAAATATCCAGGGAATTGTTATGGCTAGGCTTATATAGCCCCTAGGGCTGATAGCCTAGTACCAACCTATGAACCTATGAACCTATAAGGCCAATCTATAACCAAATGGGATAGCTTATTTCAAGTACAAAAAGGGAAACTAGCTAAGCGTAAAATGTCCCACAAGGGCAGCTAGCCTAATACTTACCTGTGAATCTATGAGCCTGTAACAAATTGTTAAATAAAAGATCCAACATGATGCAGTTGGTTATAACAATGAATGAAAGATGTAGCTCAACTGGGTTCATAGGTTCATAAGTAGGTACTAGGCTATCAGCCATGGGGCCTATATAAGCCTAGCCAAAAAGGTTCCCTGGCTTTTGCCACCCAAGAAAATTACAGAACAGACATGAATAGAGTACACTATAGTTCCTACCACATGGCTGTATGCAGTTTTGAGGAAATAAATAGTAAATATTTTGTTTTTGATGGCAATATTTATCATCAAATTAAAAAGCATGGCCATGGGTGCTCTCCTTGCTCCAACATACATTAATGCAGTTGTGGAATTAATACACTTATTGTCATGAATTTGTGGAGATGTATGCCATAAAATACTTCACATCTGATAGTGAACCGACTTTCTTATGCAAGGGGGCTCACTAATAACAGAAAATGTATCTAAGGATTTGGGTTATCCTTTTTCTGGAAAGGTCTCTGAGTTACATATACATAGTTTGGATGTATCTCTTATAGGTGTGTTTGGTGAAAAATGGTTACAAGCCTGTATAGCAAAACAACTCTCTGTATTAATTATTAACACAGCAGTAGCTGACACCCACCCCCATTCATACCTCTCAACTGTACAGATTTTCACAGAATGTCCAGATTTGTGCTTTATATTTTTGGTCAATTCTTCATAAAATTGTGGCTTTCTGGCAAATTAGTGGCAAATCATTAAAGATTGAAGTTAGAAAATAATGACAGACATTTGAGCTTTAGACTTCATACCCTTCAGAAAATTCATGCTAATGCAAAACCTGTTATTCTATCAAATGTCTAAGTCTGTAAGAGCAATATTTCAAAAATGTCCCTATTTGTACTACTTTTTTATGGCTTTGGCCAGATTTCTTACTCTAAGAGGTTGAGAGGTATGCCCCCATTTACTTTCATCACTCCCCTAAGGGAAACTTGTTAGAATACAGAAAACTTAAGAAAAGAAAAAACTTTTGATGGAAGTTAAAACACCATACATATGTTCCTTAACAGAGGTTATGATTCTGACTTAGTTTTCAGTCATACTTTAAAGTGGCTTATTAAACAGAAAATGATCTACTGACCCAGTCCTCCAGAAGAATTTGTCTTATTTCATGACATAAGAATTTAAAAAATAATACAAAGATATTGTATTTTATGATAGACAATAACTTACTAAAAAAGCAATTGGGATTATTAAATAAAAATTGTTCATTTTTAACTCAGAATTTTTTTTTCTTAGAAGAACTTATGTAGAACTCCATATTTCATATAAAAGAGGTAAAAGAGCATTAGCGACTTCTTGATTCATAGTAATTTTTTCAAAATTTCAGGATAATTTACAGCTATTGTTAGCTAACCCTATTGGTAGTTTTGCCTGTGAATCTTGCAATGTATGTGTTTCTTTTTATTTGCTGAATAATGATAAATTTAAGCCCAATGGACACTGCTTTTGCAGGATCGAGGGTGCCCTGAGGTGCTTCTGTGGTCTTGTTTATATAAATAGGGCTACTAGATTTAGTACAAGGCTACAGTAGTACACAGAGATACGAGGAATAACAATATGGATTATCTTAGTGTCTCTTACTTTTCTTCTTGTGAATCTATCAAACCTAAGAATTTACAAGCTTACATCCATCAGAAAGTAGAAATAAATATTAGTTGTGGTAAAATTTAAAGGATTTATTACTTCATAAGTAGTTAATGTACATTCTAAAGTATAAAACCTTTAGTCCCCAGGATTTTAATACAGAGTAGAACTGGAAATATCTCCTTTATTAATTGTTCAGTTGCTTTTATACATTGAATGGTACTCATTGATTAATGTTGGGAGGGTGGCCTAATGGTTAAGGTGTTTGCCTTACAAACACAAGGTGCAGGGTTTGAGTCTCACAACGGATAATTAGCTAGGCTTAAAATGGCTCGCAAGGGCAGTTAGCTTAGTACTAATCTATGAACCTATGAATTAATCAACAGTTTTATAGCTTTTGTATTTTGACTGGTGCTTCTGTAGTAAAAGCTACTTCTGAATCTTTACTTCCCTGAAGGCTTTTCTGAGTTGTTCCTGTTATATTTTGGGTTTTTGTTTACCATTGCTTGATGTGAAGGTGGTCATTTGAAACAAGAAATAAGGACCTAGAGAAAATCCCACATATAGCAAAGTATATTGGTTAACTGCTCTACGGATGTCGAAAAGCATTTCTTCAACCTGGGGTTTGTGGACTTGTGGGGTGGTGCAGGAGAAGCAGAGAAAGGGGAAAGGTAGTAAAGGATTGGACACAGAATACCAAATGCACTTAAAATAAACTTGATAGGCTTATTGTCTTCCTATGCTGTCAAAG
Source organism: Protopterus annectens (assembly GCF_019279795.1). Lineage (NCBI taxonomy): Eukaryota > Metazoa > Chordata > Ceratodontiformes > Protopteridae > Protopterus > Protopterus annectens. The sequence continues at coordinate 550,514,185 of NC_056734.1, read as the reverse complement.
AAATGAAACACAAAGTCCAGATATAAGCCAGGTTCTGTTTGTTCATCTTAGCATTACTCATTCATTAGCTACATGCAACCTCTTGTGAGCTTCATAAACTATTGCGTTCATTTATCAATATGTTCATTCATTCATATTAGTTGAAAGTGAGTTTGAGAGGGAGCTTAACAAGCAAGTTAGATAAAACAATTCCATAGTTTACTTGCATAAATCATGAGTAAGACCAAATCTGCACTCAACTTAGCAAACAGAGAAAGTAGAAATAAAGAGATCTAAGCAGGAGAATATGCATGAAGATGCATTGACGATGCTCTTTCCAGAGAAACTTGGTTTGCTGTTTTGTGGTGGCAGTCAATTTAATGGCTTGCATTCATTGTCTGTTTTTTGCTTTGCTGATATATGTATACATCATCTTTTGTAGATCATACCAATGAAACACAAATGAATCACCACAAAAGAGTGAAATCACAGATGTGTAATGCACAAAATGAAAGACAGCAGGCAGTGAGAATTAAACCTTCACTCACCATTCTGTTATCTTAGAGTTGGAATATATAAGTAGCAATTGGTGTGGGGTTAGCAGGTGGACTTACCTCCTGCAAAAATGCTGTTTTATTTTTTTTCTTTTATTTTTCTGTGGTGAAAGTTTTGTTGTTTTTTCATCAATCTTTTGAGATTCAGTGATGTTTTTTTTTTTTGTTCACTAGTAACATACACACACACACACACACACACATATGGATACACACACACACACACACACACACACACACACACACACACACACGTGGTTCTACTCTGTATGATTGAATATACTTAATGTCAAATGCAAATACCTGCATTAAGATGCTCAAACATACAGAATATCAACCCCCTAAAGATTAACCCACAAAAGATTGAGAAAGAAAAATTATTTCCTCTCCTGATCTTCACACCAACCCCCCCTTCAGCCCCATAATACTTGCCTCTAATTCATCTGAGTAGTCGCAGTGTTACATTAAAGATTTAACAATTTTTTAAGGTAAAATATAGGGTTAGGATTGGAAGAAGGAGTAGCTCTGCCCCTTGTACCACCAATAAAGTAGACTACTTAAATGCATACAAGTTGAATCTAAAGTTCGATAAAATATTCACTGACCTGAAAATATCATGGAGAGGTTTAGACTACCTAAATGCATACAAGTTGAATCCAAAGTTTTGAGAAAAAGTTCACTGACCTGAAAATATCATGGAGTTGTTTACTTCAAATTGTCATGCTACAGTGCTACATTGTGATTTATGGCTATAGACCTCTTAAGAGGTTATAAGCAACCAGCTTCCAAGAGGAACAAGTCTAGAAGAGTTTCTCCCTGTATCAAGCATCAGTTCTGTATTTGAATATCTGCATCCTCGCTGAATGACTTATTTCCATAGACAGTTTGTTCTATCTCCTACCTGCCCAGTCCTGGAAGTAGTTAGTGCTCAGTTTTGTATGCATTTTCTGCTGTCCGTTTAGGGCATTATTATTTTTGGTATTAATTGGATTCCAAATGAAGATGTTCCCCATTGTACATCCTCTTATTTTGATTGGTCCTGTTTTATTTTGCTATAACCATCTTGTGTATGCAATACCTCTAATTGGTTATAACATGTTAAAGATTATTTTGATTGTTTTTTAATATTTCAGTTGACCAATGAAACAGTAAAATATATTGAACATTCAATATTTTCAGAACAGTTTTAATTAACTCTTGTTACTGATTGGTCATCTTTGTATTTAAATAGGAGGGAATAATTTATGTTTTTTAACAGATCTGAAGAAGGGTTTTAACTCAAAAGTGCATATTTGTACTACATTTCATGTTTGTTTTTGTTTTATTAAAGTATATGCTTTGGACCATGGTAGCCATATTGATTTTTGTTTCCATTGTACGTCCTATAATATCATGATTCATGCTTTTACATATCCATGTTAGGTTTATCTCTGAGCATACTATCATGTACTGAAAATGTTTGAAATTCTTTAATCTGTTATCATTACTTATAATCTTTTAACTCTTGATTTGTCTAGGAAAATTGTTCTGCATTTTCTCCAACCTCATTATGTCTTTTCTACTATATGCAGAAAAATAGGACTCATAATCCAGTATTGAGATGACAGTACTTATAAATTTAGGGATTAAGATGCTTTCATTTCTTAATTAAATACTTTATACTATTGTTTTGATTGTTCTAAAGCAACTTTTTACTGCTCTTGATTTCTGTCCATCAAATTTTAAAATCGAATCAATCAATATTCCTTGGCCTTCTCCTTCATTACATGTTTGAATTATGTAGTAGTTCAGGCTATATTACTACACTGGGTTATCAGCTCCAAAATTAATCAGTCTTCACTATTTCCTATTGGGTGTTACACCAATATTGATAACCCAACTATAGATCTTGTCTAAATAAGTCTGCATTCATAGTTGATTATTTATTCAAGTAACAAGTCTTGCTACTTTAGCATTGTCCACAAACCTTGCAGACCAACACTCTGGCACTTTTGGAATGGATGTCATCAATAAATGGAATAAAACTGGGACCGGTACTAAACCATGGGACAGCCCTGTTTCTATATTAGATCCCTTTGACTCTACTTCCTTCATACAAACTAAAGCCTTTCTATTCTTAAACTAGTTATTATTCCAAAAGCTGGTGTTCTGGTTGAAACTCCCCTTATTCAGGCATTTATAATGCCAGATGAGTAGAACAGAGTGAAAAGTGTTTGTAAGGTACAGGTATAAACACATCAGTAGGTAAGTTCTTATCTAGAGCTCTAAGTACATCTGAATAGAAGTAGGTAAGATTTATTGTAGTTGATCTCTCACAAATGAAGCTATGTTGATATAAAGCAATGAACTTTAACCCTTCAGAAAACTCTATGATACTTAATAATACCTTCTTATAACACTTTTCAACATGGTGGTGAGGCTTATTTGTCTATAATGTTCTGCCTTTAAGGAGTTCCTACCTTTTCATTTAAAACTATTAGTTGGCAGTTTCCATTGTAAGGGAACATATGCTGTTTTAAGGCACACATGTCAATACTTCCTGTACTAGTTGAGGTACCTTTCTTAACCCTATTCGGTGACTGTATCACACATTTAATTATAATTCTTGGACATTTAGCACTTGGTGTAACACATGGTATTAGCATTTATTACCCAACCAAGTCTGATGCACTTGAGAGAATGTGGTGGCACAGCACTCCATTATAACATCTGGAGATGAAATACTAGTGCCATCTATATTTAATATATTCTTCACATTTCCCTTTATATGCACATGCTATGAATTTAAACAAACTCGTCTTATTATCCAGGACATTAATAGGTACCCTATGGTCTTGCTTTCTTTTTTCTTATAATGACTCTAGACACCTCCATACTATTTCTAGATCACATTTTATTATACCTGAACGGGCCAGTTCTCAGCCTTTTTCAGTTTTTGATTTTGTTTTTATTCTAATTCTTTTGTAACCTCAGCTATTAACCAAGGAGGCTGCCTACTTACCTTCCTTTTCCATGTTTTGTCCCTAGTTGAATATTCTTCTATTATACTATACATCCATCCATCCGTCCATCCATCCATCCATCCATCCATCCATCCCTCCATCCATCCATAACCCTTTTTTGCCATTGTTGCACATGGGGTTGGGGTATCACATCAACAGTGACAATCAACTAGAGCCAAGGTTCACAATGCTATTACACTCTCCAATTTACCATGAAAAAACATTCCACATGACCTTAACATGGAATTCTTTGAATAGGTTCATAGGTAATTGCTAAGCTATTGACCGGGAGATCATTTTAACCCTAGCCATTTCAACCCAATGTAACACCATAGAAGTTACTAGTCAATACCCAAGATTGCATTTAGTGATGACTGCCCATATCCAGGAGGGTTGTGGGCACTATCCCTGGTAAGAATTTATGATGCCCTATCCACTCATCCATGTTCTTCTTAAACAGTGTCATACAGGTGCACTGTTACACATTAATTGTTAGCCTGTTCCAAAGTTGTGGCATATGCTGGGAGATAAATCTGTCCCTCCAGCATGTCCTATTTAAGTCATTAGTGATATTTAAGTCCCTGAAAAGGGTAGCCCTAGACCCATTTGATTTATGGATATGCAGTATGTTCATTAGGTTTGGGTCTTGGGTTGCTCTGTAGGCTAGGCATAAGTCTCCCCTAAGAAGTCTATATGATACAGAGTATAGTGACAGGGACTTTAGTCGGTCCATGTAAGACACATCCTAGAGGTCATTGATCTTCTTTGTTGGGAACTTCTGAGGTCTCTCTAATTGCTGCAGGTGCTTAGTACAGTACATACTGAATGGGGCGGGCGTTATACTCAATTATGGGTCGGATAAGTGCCAAATATAGGTGAGGTATAATGTTTTTTGCTCTCACGGCAATGCCTTTACTAATCTAGTGAGCTACGTTAAAAGCTTTCCTTACAATGGTAGATACATGCTGGTCGAAGTTAAGGTCATGGTCAACCTGTGATCCCAGGTCCCCTACCACTTCATGGGTACTTAGGGTATTGTTGCTGATTTAATAGTGTGAAGGGACATTGTTTGAGCTGAAGGGAATGATGATGCATTTCTTTGCATTAAGTTTGAGACCATGACTAATACACCAGTTGTTGGTCTGTGTGAGACCCTCCTGAAGTATACTGACATCATCTGGGGATTCAATGATTGTACTTAGTTTGCAGTCATCTGCAAACTTGGTCAGCCACAGAGCTTTAGTTTTAACCTGAACTTCTGAGAAGTATATACCAAACAGTAGGGGGCCCCAGCACTGACCTCTGTGGCACCCTGCTGGTAACAGGTCTGCTGGTTGATGTAGAGTCACACACTTTGATAATGTGTGTCTGGTTTGTGAGCTAGTCGGCAACCCATCTTACAACGAAGGGGTTTACATTCAGTTTGCTAAGTTTATCGGTAATGCCTAAATGTGGGATTGTGTCAAAAGCCTTTGCCAAGTCGAGATATGCTGTGTGCACAGATTTGCCCTCATCAATGGCCCTAGTCACACTTTCAAAGAAATCCACCAGATTTAACAGGCAGGATATGCCTTTCATGAATCCGAATCGGGTAGGATCCAAGGTTTGGAGGTCACCTATGCCTTTATTTATGAGGTCCTCCCATGGCCTTATAGATAAGGCTGGTCAGGCTTATGGGTCTGTAATTCCTCAGGTCTCTTGCTAAGCCACCTTTGTGGAGGGGAATAACTGTAGCTGTTATCCATTCTGCAGGAACAAAGCCTGTGGTTAAGGTATGATTGAAAAAGGCACTTAATGGTGATGCTAGTTCATGTTTTAGCCTGACTAGAAGACAGCCTGGGATATCTTCTTTTCCCATAGAGGCCATGCTCTTTGCCTTGGACAGTGCTTTAAGGACCTGTTTTTGAAATACGGAAGGAAGTGGAGGGTTTGGGTGAGGGTTTGTTGTATGTTAGGAGGGGATAAGGGAGTGAAATTTTGGCCAAGCCTATCCGCTAGCAGGTTCACTATCTCTGTGGGGTCAGTGTGTGTGATACCATTGACCACCAGTTCTGCACATGCTTGGGTCCTGCCCTTTACGTTATGTATATAGCTGTAAAAGGCCTTATGGTTATCCTTGGCAGTACTTGCTAAGTTTCTTTCAAAGGAGCTCTTGGAGGATTTGACAAGTTGTCTTATTTGCCTGTTAAGGCTGAGGAGCATTATTTTCCATTGTTGGGTCCTTGTCTTTGTTTTCTTGGACAGCAACTTTTTGCATTTATTGTAAAGTTTGTTGATGCTGAAAATCCATCATGGCAGCTTGATTTTGTTTGAGGCTCTGGCTTTGATTCTATCTGCTACAACCAAGTTTATACTCTTATGCAAGTAATTGTACAGGGCATTAGTGTAAGCATCTGTGTAGCTACCAGTTTCAGCTTGGAGTGGGGCTTGGAATGCATTTATTACTTCACCTAGGAGGGTATAGTGTGTCTTGGCAAAGTTTTTTAGTCTGCTTTCACCCTTTGTGAGTTCTGGTGTTAGTGTCAGTTTGAAGGTGACTAATTTGTGGTCGGTTTTAACTAATGCAGGTTCAACAATTGCAGCAGTGCAGCTGTTTGACATGTTGGTGAAGGCCAGATCTATAATGTTTGTTCCTCTTGTTGGGGTATGGACAATTTGCTCCATGGCATTTGAATTCACAAAGTCAAGAAATTTTTGTGCTAGTGAGTTTAGGCTAGAGTACATTTCCCAGTTGATGGTGGGATAATTGAAATCCCCCATAACCAGTGTGTTTGGTAAAATTTGGATTGTCTTCAGTATCGTTAAGTAGGCTTCATGGGTGTCGTGACCCATGGAGGGGAATCTATATCTGGCTAGGACTTGAATGGGGGGTCTTGCCTACCGTAACCTGAACTTGGAGTAACTTCATGGAGTTGTCCAGTCTAACCAGATAGGAGGTGAATTTATCTTTAATATAGATTAAAATACCACCTCCTTTGGTTTTCACATGTTTATTTTGCAGTCTAATGGGGTGGAAAGCATTTTAACCTTGCAGGGCCGGGGTACTCTCTGAGGCCTTAAACCAGGTTTCTGTTACTGCACTGACATCTACATCTTCTAGTGATAGAAGTGCTTCCAGTGAGAGGAGTTTTTATTTTAAGCTCCTGGCATTTAGCAGCATTGTTTTTGACATCTTGCCTAAAAAAGGCACTATGGGGGAGGCAAGAGCCTAGGGGTGCCAGGTGCAAACCATCTCTGGCAAATTAGCGAGATTTGTTGACCATGGCTTCCCAGGCAGACAGGAATTGGATCCCCTTAGAATGACACCAAAAACTAAGTCAATTATTGAAATCAATCATTTTTTGTTTATTCTGTGGCATCATTCTATGTGAAGGGTAGTATGCTGCTCAAGGCTATGGACATACCTTCTTGGGACATATACTCAGAGAGCTCAACCATGTATCTCTTCATATAGTCCAGCAAGGTTCATCTCAGGCCATTCACACCAACATGAACTATGACAGATTCATAGCAGTAGTTGCTGCTGAGAGACCTGATTGCATGCATGATTTGTTGAATCCTGGCACCGGACAGGCAACTTACCATGACTTTCTCCTTGTCCAGCCACATGAGTGGGACATCTGTGTGTCTCACTATTCAGTCTCCAAAGACAAGAAAACTTTTTGTCTAGTCCCATTTTCACAATTCCTCATTTATGGCTGTAAAATCTGCTTTAAAATAGCTGAAATAGTTCCTGTACATTAAACAGGCATTAGTTCCTGATTTGAGAGCCATAGTCTTAAAACATTTAATAACTGAATGGTCCAAGTTGCACTGATTTCCATACTAGATATGTTTACTCTCTTTGAAGTTGAAACTATGTCTAAAATGATATCAGTTCATGTTGGTATGTTTACTTGCTGGGATAGTGCCATGTGCACTGAAGTCGGACAGTAATATGATCTGACCTTTATTTCTCATCATATTGATCCAGTTTATTCCAGGTGAGTTCAGATCTCTTGACCTTATGATATCAGTCCCTTTTGACCACTTCAAGTTCTCTAGCAAAACCTTTCACTTCTACAACTGACTGCCCATGTCATCTGTAGAAGCACTTTATATTTAGGTTCAACTTTATTGCTTGTGTAAATACAGACAGAACTTCTGTCTTATCTGCATTAAAGTACAGTCTTTATTTCATGTAAATATAAATACCTCCTCTTTATTTTTTTTTGTTTTTATGAGCATTATGATAATGTATACATTCAAGAATTTCTGCTGGTTCTCTTGTCCCTTAAAACCAGGTTTCTGGAGTAATTCCCACATCTCTGATCTCTTTATGTCGTAAGATTTATAGTTCTGCAATTTTATTATTTGAACTTCTTGATTTGCATAGTATAAGCTTCAAACTGCATTCACTGTAGGCACAATTCTTCCTTCGCAGAGATTGAGTAACTACTTCTAAACAATTTACATTTTACTCTAGTCTGCAACTCAAAATCATATGAACTCTGTGGCTTACATGGCACCTATCACTGGCAAAATATTCATTTTTCCAGTCATATATTCCCACAGGCATAAGTGGCAACTTTATTTTTCCAGCATTTTTCTTTTAATTTCACTGTTATTTTAACTAGCTGCTTCTAATAGCACCTCATTGTAAAATACTGCTGGAATAATATCTATGAATAATACCTTTGCCATGTGCCTTATCTAATGTTTGTTAATTAAATAAACTTCTTTCATGACATATTCCAATTCTGTTTCAATATCATTATTTCAGAAATCAGTATACGAGAATGTTCTCACTTTCTGTTTACTAGTCAACATAATCTTTTTTCCTTATATCCAACATTTGTCATCCACTTAGTACAGATACTACAACACAATTTTTATGCATGTTTAATCATCTTTATTGAATTATCACTTATGGCATAGACAATCGTACATTTATATAAATAAAAACAATCCATATTTACATATTCTGAGTTACAAACATTATATATCACACATAATCTTCTGTACAGTCATTGTAAATCCAGCATTATATAGCTCATTCAAGTCCTGCCTTCCCTTAAAACTCATTCCTCCTCATCCAGAGCATTATTCTGCATATATTGTTCCCACAATTTCCATTTTTTTTCTATGTAATTTGCTCATACCCTTTTCTAAAGATTCAGCCTCCAGTTCTTTTATCTCTGTTATTATATTCCCTACTTCAAATACAGTTAGTTTAGACTTTGATTTCCTTTTCCTAGTAATTGCTTTTATGGCAGCCACTGGAATTAAACTCAGCAAGGCCTTACTATGTCTAGGCAATTTAGATCCAGTATCCCAGCTCAAAACATAATTTATTTAGCTGTATCAGTTTGCTCTACCAGTATTTCTGACAAAGTAGTATGTAGGGAATTTTTTAAACCCTGCTATTTCAAATACCTATGCAAAGACTTTGAAGCAAAAATCTTAAATATTCTAGACTGCTACATATTTGGGTGCCTTATACATATCCTGACAGTGTTTCTCTGTGAATAATTATTCATTTTCTCTTTATAATCTTTTCTAACCTCCTCTGACTGATTCCTATTTTTATCACAAAATATTTTATATGTCCTAGTAATTATTTCTTTTTTAACAGCAGCTTCAGTTCTATTTCTACCCTATTTTTAAACTCCACTTTCATTTTCCCACTCTCTAACTAGATCATCTAAAGAAATGTCTGCCTTCCCTAATAACTCCTGAATAATTTAGCCAGTCCTTAAATTCCTCTCTTTTTACAGATAGGTGGGGATGTACCAGTGTCTCATTTTTACTTCATTACCCTGTATTTTTAGCATAGTTATTATTGGCGCATGATTGGAAATAGTTATTCGATGTGTATCAAAACTTTCAATTAAATGCACATGTTTATGTAAAATATAATTTCTATCTCACCTAGCCAGGTTGCTGTTCCTTGGGGAATAATATGCAAATTTTCCCTGAGTTCTTAAATTCACATCTTCTATATCAAATATTTTCATAAATTTCTTCAGAAATTTACCATTTTGTTACATTTTCCTTTTTAGCGACCAAGATACATCCTCCCTGATAGAGATTACATTCCAGTCCCCACTTATAAGTAATATGATTACCCCAGCTGAAAGCTGATTATTTCTATTAGAATTTTCTTAAACTCTACTGTAGTAGTTTTAGGTGGAATATAAATGCATGCCAGCATAATCTTCCTCACTTATCAGTAGCCACTTACTATCACAAATCTACCATTGTTATCTTTTTTCCTCTTCTATCACTATTGGAGCTCCTCTAGCAATTAATGTAAGTATTCTCTTTTTCCTTTGTCCCAGATATTCAACTAAATAACAGTTCTGAAATAATTTCTTTATCAAATTTACATGCTCAGTTCTTTCCCAATTTGTCTCCTGTAACATAACTATTTGCACTCTCCATTTCCATATAACTGTGAGAACATACATGTTCTAAGGTTATATGGAAGGTGTTGCCATTATGATAATGAAAACACTCAAACAAAAAAACAAACACACCCCTGGAATACCGCCATAAACTATTAACTTAATACAAACATACACAAAACTATATATTTGTTCAAATAATGAAGTTTAACACTCCTAATAGGAACAATTGTCCCAGACTGACAGCTACACTCACAAGCTTTTATTCACTTATAATTAAGGTTATGCATGCTAAGATGCATGGTACAGCCTGTGCTTCTGCTTACACTAAGCGCTCTCTTCTTTTGTCTTATCTTTATTCCTCTCACAAATGTAGAAAACAATTTGACTGCTTTTAGAAACCATTAACATTTAGCCTTAAAAAAGGTATTGGCCTCTTTTCAGCTTGTCTCCATAGAAATATAAGAACCACATACATGGTTGCCTTCAGCTAAAAGCTTCTCATGTTACATTGTGAACATTTATTTGCTAAAGAAAAACGTTTTATTACATTCAGTCTTCTCTTATTTATTTGCTCCCACTTAAAATGTGTTGTTAGATGAACTCAAGGGCCTTAATCAACTAATTTCCCTATGCAAGAGTAAGAAAAGCATTTCAGCTCTATTTGTATCATGATCTGCATACTTTTATAGCCTACCACTCACCTCAACAACTCAAAATTACAGTCTATTATCTAAAATATGCTTTTGTCCAGGTTTTATTTTTATATTGCAATGCTTACATTGCTTAAAAATAAAAAAGAAGGAAAGAAAGAATGAAGAAAACGGAGCACGTGTTTACTTTAGTATCCATATAACACACAAAAATAATTAAAATGTTATGCTGTATAATATGCAGTTTATGCCATGAAATGTTTTATAAAAATACTGTTAAGTACAAACATGGTTTTATTTACAGTTACCTCTTTCCTTTAAATTAGTGCAAATGCTTTGGAGACCCATACTAGTTTAACAAAGTCAAAAAAGTCCATTATTTCTAGTTTTCCTGTTCAGCCATATTTCACAAATGTGACTGATGCTTAGTAATCACACATTTAGTCATTAATTTCAGAGTTGCTGATTTTCTTCCTGTTGATCTCCATCTCCCAACTCCAGTCTCTAGTTCATTTGTAACATACTCCTAGTTCTTCTAGTCCACTCCTGTGCTTTTCTCTGCCTCTCAAGCATTTTCTTTTGGAACACTGGAAAATGTTTCACTGGTAAAGGCTCTCTATGAGCTTTATTATCAGAAGAATGTCTCTATATGAGCTTTATTATCAGAAGAATAACAAACAGAGCCCCACTTCGTTTGATAGCTCACTTTTTGTTGGACAAACTTTTGTATTTCCTCCTTAGCCTGTGCTACATCAAAAACTGATTTGACCCAACGGGAAACACTATTCTTAAGATGTCTGGATACATCAGCTTGAATCTCACACCTGCCTCTCAACATTCCCTGATTGCTGGAATAAATTTGCTCCTCTTCTGCCTGGTGTATAGTCAGTAATAATTTTCCACAAACACTTTACTGTCTCCAACTTTTAGTACTTTTCCATTCTGTCCCAGTTTTGTCAGAATCAACTCTTCCTGCTGGGAAGATTGCATCTTTACTAATACAGGTCTTGGCTGCTTTCACATGACTAGACTTGGAGCATACGCATGATGTGCCCTTTTAATTAATAACTCCTGCTGTGAAATACCAGTCCAGTTGCTTTTTCATGCTTTCATAAAATTAATACAATCTGCTCCTTCTAGTTTATCTGGTAGAGCAGAAAATCTCACATTTTTCTATATGCTCTGTCCTCTAATTCTACCATTTTTGAAACATCTGTTCGTGAACAGTTTCATACCCAGCCAGCCTTTTCTTCATTTTTATCTCTGATTGTTGCAGTTTTATCAGCACATCTGAATATCTGTTTAAAGCTTCTTCCATTTTTCCAGCCCTTTGTTACTTCAGTTGATATACACAGTCAGTGTCTTTATTTTAATCAGCTCTGAGAACATTTGACCTAGTTTTAACTCTAAATTACTGGAAGTCACTGGTATTTTTTCTCATCTTGTAAATGTAACATGTACCCTTTTTTTATAACTTGTATTTTCAACTTGTTTTAACCATTATGTTGGAGCTTTTCTCCTCGGGCCTCTACTGAAAAAGGATATGTATCCAGCTAGACTAGCCCGGTTAACAAATGTAAAATAAATAAAATATATAAAATAAATAAGTCATGTCTTGCACCAAAGCTGGAGCTTGAATTACATTACATGAACAGCTGACGGAGTCTTCCCAGCCAGTGTCTTCTCCTCACCTTTTGTGGTTGATTTTCTTTCATGGTCTCTAAATTTCTTCTTTGTTGGCATTTAGACAGTGTATTTACTAGCCAGTAACTGACATTTACCCCAAAGGACAAATTCACTGACTCTCTTTTATGAGTTTCTGTTTTCACACTGAGAATGCTGAAATTAAGCTGTTACTCAGTGTGCAGTCATCTTGGAAGGCCCTCCCTGCTTTTATCCATTCTTGTTAAATAATTCCTCACTGGTTTTAATACTGAGTCACCTATTCTTAGAATTTGACTTTGTGTTGCATCTTCTGTCTCATGTTTGTGTGTACTATTTCCTTGTCACTTAAATTCCACCCACCCTTACCAATTACTACCCTTTGCTACTTATCCTAACTTGAACCTGGAATTTTATGTTATATTCAATTACTGAACTTGAAGAACTTACTACTTGCTGTTTTAAATACTCTTCAAATTACATTTACTTTCATATTTTGGCTATCTGTGGGCCAGTTACTTGCTTCTTTTTTGTTACAAATGGAAAAACAATAACATTATTTTTCCAAAAAAAAATCTTTAAAGAAAGTGAGAATACTAACAACACTGAAAGCTGAATTATTATTCAAAATTAATAACTTTCCAAGAAAATAATGCAGCTGACAGAAATAAATATAAGAGTAAAACTGTAAATAAGTAAAGTTATATTTCTGTAGCCTGGGAAAAGGGAAACTATTATTATTATTATTATTTTAAATACTGTATTGAAATGACACCATCATCAACACCAAACACATCACAGACAATGGTATACAAGCTCTTAACCAGTAGCATAATATCTAAACTTAACAAATATATTTACAGGTTAAATCCCCAACAACACAAGAAAATGGAACACCGTTCATTCAAGTCATATGTAGTGTTTTCTTTTAAAGCCTCATGTAGTCTCTTGATAAAACAATGAAGATCTTTGCATAAATTAGCAAGGAATGAATTCCAATACCTGAAAATTATAGCAGATACATAATTTGACAAAGAAAGACAACAAATGCACACTCAAACTATCTGTTCTGAGGTTTATATTTTGAATGCCCAACATCCAAAAAGCTGCATCTGAGAAGAAGCTGGAGACAGTGAAATTATTGCAGTTAGACATATAAGTTCATAGGAGATTACCAGGCTAATGGCTCAAGGGCCCTTACAAGCCTAGCCAGTTTTACACAGATTTTACCCAATTTTCTATCTCTAGGAGAAAGATAACAAGGGTCAGCAAGCAGGGTTTTGACAATTTTTTACAGACTGTCTCTGCCCATAAGGGACATGGATGCCACCCCAGGAGTGAATATGTGATTTCCCATCCATTGGTCCAGATTGCATTTGAAGATAGGGAAGGTCTCTGCTTCATGTAAATAGGAAGGCTATTCCAGAGGAGGGGCAATCTCTGGGACACATATCTTTCTTTCCAGCATTATCTATCCATGCCAGAGATCAGGTTTAGATCTGTGAAGTGGGTAACCTTCATGCAGTTAGTTTTGTGAATATGCAATATTTCCATCAGGGCTGTGTCAGAGAATGCTTTGTAGGTCAGGCATAGATCACCCCTCAGTAATCAGTAGGACACTGAATACAGTGATAGGGGTTTTAATCAGTCCGCATATGACATGTTGGTTATACCCTGTATTTTTATGGTGAGAAACCTTTCAAAACACTTCAACTGTTGCACATGCCTGGTGAGGGACATGCCAAGGGGTGCACTGTACTCAATTATTGGTCTGTTGAGGGCTGAGTACACTGGTACTATAACATCCTTAGATATGGATGCGGTGTTCTTACTTATAAGCTGAGCCATCTAGAAGGATTTTTGCACCACTATGGACATATGGTGCTCAAAGTTCAGATTACTATCTATCTGAGTACCCAGATCTCTCACCACTGGGTCCACTCTTAGGGTGGTGCTATCAATATTGTAATTTGTAGGGTCATTTGATTTCCAAAAGTGTATTATTATGCATTTCTTCACATTTAGTTTGAGGCCATGGCTCTGGCACAAATTATTAGTCTGCATCAGTCCTTTCTGTAGGATATCAACATCATTTGGGCAGTCAGTGATTTCCCCCAAATTGAAGTCATCAGCAAACTTGGTCAGTCAAAGGCCAACTGCATTTGCCATGACATCGGAGAAGTATATCCCAAACAGGAGGGGGCCTAGCTCTGAGACCTGTGGTACTCCACTGGTGACTGGCCTCTTGCTGGATGTGGATTGCCCCCACTCTAATAGCATGTCCTCTCCATGAGCCATTTTGCTATCCATCTAGTGACGTAGAGGTTTATGCCCAATTTTGTGAGTTTATCTATAGTACTCAAGTTGGTTATTATGTAAAATACCTTGGCCAGGTCAAGGTAGGGTACATGCATTTCCTTACCATCATCCATGGCCTTGGTGACCTTCTCAAATAAGTTTACCACCTAAGCAGGCAGAACTTGCCCTTGACAAAGCCAAAGTGGGTTGGGTCTAGAGTCTGGAGATTTCATATGTTGTTAATCAAGTCCAAGATTATCTTATACATAGGCTTGCATATGAGGTTAGTCAGACATATGGGTAGGTAGTTTCCCAGTCTGTTGATGATTCTCCCTTGTGCAGAGGGATGACTATTGCTGTCTTCCACTCTACTAGGACAATGCCTGTTTGGAGACTGTGGTTAAATGGAGATCTGAGTGGGTCCACTAGGTCAGTTTCAAGCTATACAATAGGCACCCTGGGATTCCATCAGGGCTCATTGATGCCATGTTTCTAACTTAAGAGATGACCTATTATTTTGTAATAAAAGGCAAAGGAATAGTAGGGGATATTTCATTGGGAATGACCAGAGGTGATGAGTGGGTGAAATATGTGCTGAATTTATCGGCCATCAGGTTTGCCATTTCTTCTGGTTGAGTATATGCAGTGCCATCTACAGACAACTCAGCACATTGTTAAGAGTTTCCCTTATAATTTTGGACATAAAAATGCTTTGTGATTATCCTTTGCTTTGGGAGGCTATTTTAGTCTCATATTTAGCTTTTGAAGAAGAAGAAGACTTAGCTTTTGAAGACTTGAATTGACTAGTTCCCTGATTTGCCTGTTGAGACGAATAAGGGAGTTTTATCTCTCTGTTGTGCACCCTCCCACTTGTTTCTACACAGAAATTGCTTCTTTCTGTTGTATCATCTGTTTATACCAGGGGCACACTAGGGTGACTTGTTTTTAATAGGATCATAGGAAGTTACTAGGCTATTGGCCCTCAGGCCCTTATAAGCCTAGCCAAGAGTTTAGCCCATGTTTAGACAAATCAGCACCTGATACCCCTGTCCAGTAGGGACACGGGTGGAATCCTAGGGGTATATTTTCTGTTTCCCATTCAGTTATCCAGGTTGTGCTTAAAATGGGGTAAAGAGGTATTCTGCTTGATGTTGAGAGGGAGTCTATTCCATTGAAGGGTGAGTCTCTGGGACACAAATCTGTCCCAGCAAAAATGTTGTTGATATCACAGACCAGGTTGAGGCTGCACATGTGGGTTACTCAAATGGAGCTTAACTTGTGGATATGCAGCAGTCCTAGCTAGACCTGGGTTTACTTTGGTCACGTAATGCTGTTGTTTTAAGTGATTGTACAGGGCATTCATTCATACTTCTGCATAGGGTTTCATGTTTTGAGGGTTATGGGGAGCTTTAAGATAAGCTATGTTATCACTAAATTAAAGCTAATTTGCCTTGGAAAAAGTCTTTAGGGTTTGATGGGGGTTCTACCATTAAATTTATTTCAAGGGAGACCAATTTATGAACCAATCTTACCAATGGGGACATTACACTGGGGGGGATGCAATGTTCGCCCATGTTTGTGAATACTATGTCATGGATATTTGAGCCCCTGGTGGGAGTGCAGACCAGCTGTTCCAGAGCATTTGCACTGACAAAGTCCAGGAATTTCTGAGACCATGTGTTAGTGGTCATGTATGTTTTACAGTTAATGGAGGGTAGTTAAAATCACCCATGAGTCATGTATTGAGCTGAATGGTAAGTGATTTTCATGGTTCATGGTTGAAAACCTCTAACTAGTGATTATATAGTCAGGTACTTTGCCTGTGGTCAGCTGTACATAGAATAGCTCAAGTCAGTCATCCTGCTTGACCAATCTTGCAGTGTGATTTTTTTTTTTTATGCAAATGGAAACACCTCCTTCTTTCATTTTTTTCTTTTCAGAGGATGGTCTGAAAGTGTGATAAACATTACAGCCTTGCACTGCCAGGGTGCTTTCTGCAGCCTTGAACCACATCTCTGTAACTGCACCGACATCAGCATTCTCCAGGATGAGGAGAGCTTCCAGGGAGTGCAGTTTCTTGTTAAGACTCCTAGCATTGAGCAGTAGTAGCTTCAGCTTGGCATTAGAAGATTTTTTTTCAGTGGTAAACTTGTTACTCTGATACTACCTAAAAAGGTTACTATGGGGTGGCTAATGCATTGTCCAGTATTCTAAAGCCTAGCAGCAACAATTGCATAACATCTCTGGCAAAGCACCATGGTCTATCATCATGTCATCCCAGACTGAAAAATACTGAATTCCCTTGGAATGGCACCAGTAGCTAAGCCAGTTATCAAAGTCAGCCATTTTCTGTTTGTATTGTGGTATAATTCTTGGAGAGGGTGGAATGCTGCTCAACACAAGGGTCTTACCTTCCTGGACACTTATTCAGAGAGGTCCACCATGTCTCTCCTTATATAGTCCAGGGAGTTATATCTCAGTTCATTCACATTTATATTCCCTGAAGTGGACAGGAACTCCTGCTACAAGCTTTTTTTTTTTTTTTTTTTTTTTGTAAATGCCTCTTCTAAAAGCAGTTTTGGGGGCAATTAATACAGACGACTAAAGCTCTGAGCTTTTAATGAGCTGCTTCCTGTGCCCATGGTACAGGGTTTGATGCCTTCTACCTTCTTTTGCCAACTATACCACTCTGAGCAAGTCATTTAACCAGACAATCCCTAAGTTACCTATGAAAATGGATGATTTGTCCAGTTGGCTTACTCTGTCAACACATGGGTGAAAAGAGAGAGGACTTGTTAAACAAAGAACTACTGTGTATGATCTTTGGAGAAGGACATTGTACAGGAATTGACAAAATAAAAAAAGCTCTTTTATATTGTACCCATTCCCATAACCATTCAATTCACACATTTCTCTTTCTGTTGGCTGCTGGATATTCCAAATGACTAGAGAATGCTCAGAATGTCAGAAAACACTTTTCAACTGATTATCAGTAAACTGAGATGGCTGCCTCATATAGCTTACTGGAGTACATAGTTACTTATAATGGTATTCAGTTCACCTCTGAGGAACATTAGCACTTCAAGAACCATCATTGTACATGCTTCTGGAATCCTTCTGCAAATGGGCTGGCACAGAGTTATATGCAAATTTCAAGATAGGCATGAGAAAGACTATGTACATCCAAATGAAGCAATTTGATAGGATTTCTTCTTTTTGTTAAAGAACCATTCTACTCCAAACTGCATATTGGTCATTCGCCCTCTAAACCCTTTCTTTAAAGAGATATATATTATGCTTGACTTGATTAAAAGCCAAAGCAACTCTGGCTGTTCATAGAAAGCAATATCTATAAAATGTACACGACAATCAACGTGCTGAGAACATATCCTTTGCTGTTTCTGATACAGTATACCAAATACCTTTGGAGGAGGATGTAAGTGGATCCTAGAGGCTGTGATCCAGCAAACTAGCCTAGTAGTCTATAAGGTGGGAGGAAGAGAGAAATACATTGTATGCTAGAGATAAGTGTATCAGATGAAGCTGAGGGGCATGGTGGGTACACCAGATCCATTGATATTTTGTTCAGCCACCTGTACATTTAGCCTTGGATGTGAAGAGTCTTCCAGCAATGTTAGTAAGTGCAGCACTTTTCAGAGTATTCCAAAAATCAGTGTCTGCAATAAGATGTACGGACAGAATACAGAAAGTCCGCATCATTCACAGATCACCTCAATTCTTAATCTTTAAGTTGAACTGTATACTCTGGGACTAAACAAATACTGTTAAATGTTCATTTTGCTTTTCTATACTAAACTTTCGTTAAGTAGGCCTGCTGTAAAATCAGGTTGAAATGCTAAAGTGTTCCTCCTTTCCTTAACAAAATAATGATAGGTGATGCTTTGGCAACGTAGGACATCAGATGTTAGCAAAGAAGTCTGTTTTTTTTCTCCCCTCTTCCCATACCTCTCAACCTGCAGACAATGGAATCTAGTACAAAGACTCATGAAAGGTAGGTACATCCAGAAAACAAAATACGGGTACCCAATTAGAATATATTTGGAATATCAAATAGTACATGATTTTTCAAATATGACTTTGGGATACTACTCAAAAACATGTTTAAAAACGGAGAGTAACAAAACACAATGCAAAACAATCTTTCACCTTCTTTTGCTCAAGAATCAAGAATCATGGACAAAGCTAGAAATAATGGGGGAGGCACAACATGACAGACAATGTTTAAATATTACTTTAATTTACTTAAAAAGTTTGGTAGATCAACAGCTTTTGCATCAAATTACAATTCCTGATGAATAAGTATAAAGCTGTAATGTCTGGCATTATTGATGGTATGTGTGACAAAGGGACATACTGCCAGCACAGCTATCTGGAATTTTGTAAATAATTATATATCATTTGTGAATATCAACATGATGTATATAAGATGCTTGTGTTACAAGTGTATTAGAACTGTGCATCATGTGTATATCAAACTGCTTGAAGGTATTTGCAAAGTGCAGTTTAAAATGTAATCTCAGTGTACCCTACTGGAATAGAACAGAAATGTACATCCATTAATGTAACTGTTTAAAATGTATATATTTTAACAGTAGAAACTGGACTACAGGAAGTTAACTTCAGAAAAATAGCTGAAATTAAATTAATTTATAGGCTAGGCTGGAGATATAATGTCTGTGCTGAGACACTTTCTGTATTATCTTCAGAGTGAACTAATTACTACCTCTAAAAGTATGAGGGAATGCAATTGTTTTATTACTTCCAGCATCTGCCAAAGATCTGAGGTCTATGCATTTTCACAGGTAGATGCTAAATACTGCCAGCTTCCAGCACTTGGGGTTTCACCTGGGACAGAATCAGATGACAAGAAATGATGTTATTCTGCAAGCTATTTTAGCAGTAATATTTGAGATATTAATTTGAGAACTCTCTGAGTGATAGACAGAGCATTCTGTATTCTGTCT
The DNA here is from genome assembly GCF_019279795.1 of Protopterus annectens. Taxonomy (NCBI): domain Eukaryota; kingdom Metazoa; phylum Chordata; order Ceratodontiformes; family Protopteridae; genus Protopterus; species Protopterus annectens. The sequence continues at coordinate 550,494,666 of NC_056734.1, read as the reverse complement.
TGGACCTGGCAACAAGAACCATTCACCACATCTGCCATGCTCTTAAGTAAGTTAACTAGGGTATAGTAATTCTCTTAGATTCAGTCAGGAATATAGTGAAGCATTGTTTAGATGTTTTTCGTTATTTATTTATTTGAGACTATCCTGCAATGTTGTTTTAAATATTTCCTGTGGTTTTGAACTCTGATGTCACTGTGAATATATACTGAGTATTTTTTGTTTTTTATTATTTATTATTAAATATATTTAAACATTTCATTGTGGCTGATCTTTGTGAGACATATTTAAGATTTGAGAGTACTTGCATATTTATTTGGTGACACTGTGGCCACTCCTAATATCCTTGCTCTTGGTCAAACTACCATTTGTATTGATATTAATATTACATAGTAAGATTGGACACACTTTGTTAAGGGCCTTAAAGCAGCTGATAAGAAGTTAGCTAGTGGCAGTGATCACTACCTTAAAGTTTGGGCACAAGGAGGCATAGCTAGCAAACCTGTGTCAGCCTTTCCCAGGTGTGTGTGTGTGTGTGTGTGTGTGTGAGCTACTTGGGCAGGGATACGAGGCACTGGTTGGACAGACAGGGTGCTGGAGGTCTTGGCTTGGCCACTCAGCTGAGATCTCAACTCTAGAGCTGTGCCAGTGGAGAGTCATACTGGGGATCTGCAGAAGGAGGGAGAAACCAGCCCTGGACTGACTGTAGTCTCTGTGTGCGCTTAAGGAAAATTACACTTGATGTAGAAAGCTGCATCTGGAAATAATGTGTGTGTACCTGTCACCCTCCCAGTGTACATCCCCCACTGTTGCCAGTGGTGAGGATTGAGGCTGCTGGATTACTGGTCCAGTGGTAGGTCATCACGGTCTGTAATCCTCAAAAATTCACAAAAAAAAATAAAAATAAAAATTTTACAAGGGACAATACAAAACTATGAGGTAAAATCATGAATAATTAACAAAATCACAGATAGCTAAGAGCTATGTCATCAGGTAGAGCAGCATCAGGTCTATCAGAAGTAAGAGTTTTACAGCTATCATCACATGAATAAAATTGTCAAAAATGATTTCAACCTTGTTAAAGGTCTGTACACAACTTGTATTATGTAATGAGAATGTCTATCATAATTGACTGGTTGCAATCCTCACTGCTTTACTAGAAGATCAACAGTACATGACAAAAATAACAGTGAAAATAATGGAAAATATGAAAATACAGGTACAGCTGAAAGCTATATCAGGTACAACAGCCTTAGTTTCGTGAAAAATATGAGTTTTTATAAACTATCATCACAAGAAAGAAATTCATTTGCCATAGAAAAATGTTGAAAAAGTCTTCAAGATGGCTGCCGTCTTCTTGCTTGCTCTACCATCCCCTCCCAACTGATGTTCTGTAAAACATAGAGACTAGAGCAAGAGAGAGACAGTAGCTGAAGGAAACACACACTCACACACACACATACACATACACATGCACACACACACACACACACACACACACACACACACACACACACACACACACACACACAAAATGCACATACAAATGTGCAGGTGCAAACCTGTATCCACATACACACATGCATAAGCATACATGGCTCAACAATTTTTAGCTACTACAATTTACTGAGAAAGAAAACAGAACAAAGAGTTTTGTATCAGTGTGCATTTCAAAAAAGAATAAGTATGCACCTATTACTAAGAAATAGTAAATGCTTTTGTGTTGCTGAGCTAGAAATAATTCTCAACACTTCTCTGAAGTTCTCCGCAATCAAACCTCTAATCTGAGCCCAAAAGACATTGCAAACATACAGGCAAACAAGTTTGCTATCAACTTCTCCCCTGTAACTACAAAACATACTTAATTCATCACAGGTTACTTCCCCCACCTACTATCACTAAGGGTCATGTGATTAAGGTACTTCCTAGGACCAAGGATACTTATTACATGGGTCCAGACAGCAAACAGGGTTGTCTAAAACAAAATGTCAAATACGCACTCACTGATCCCCTTCTTAAACTGTTTAACCTACGCCTAACTACAGGTTGTGATCCCTGAATCCTGGGGCACTGTTGTAGTGATGTACAGTCCTTGTAGAGTGCCTGGAATAGATTTGTCATAGTGTGCATCGTGATGTTATAAGATAGTGCCATCTGTGCCAGGGAGAGTAGGGCAATACATGTGTACATATGCCAGCATAGCTAGCTGGAGTTTTATAAATAATTTTTTATTTGACTATCACACTGATTTGTATAGATGTTTGAGTTAAAAATATATTTGTAAAGCTACATGTATTAAAAATGCATCAAAAGTAGGTCCTACTTGGCAGAAAGAATGTATGCCTCTAAATTAGGTTGTATTGTTTTAGCTGATCAAATGTGTATGTTTATCAGAGAACCCTGGCAGTTTGGAAAGTTTGAAATTGTGTTATATCTTTCAGATCCTGCCACAGACTTTAGCAAAGCTCTGAGTGTGTGTGTGTGTGTGTGTGTGTGTGTGTGTGTGTGTGTGTGTGTTTGTACAAGAGTCAGGTGACCAGAGGTGAAGTCATCCTCTAACCAGCAACTGGTTTCTTTGGAATCCTTGCAGCAGCACTTTGGAACCTGACAGCAAAGATTCCTGACAGGATATATCTCACACATCCACACAGACAGAGATACATCATCTGGCTTTTGCTGTAGTAAGACACTCAGCACACATCAGCTTGCCTTGCTTTAGTAAGTAGTCAGGGAACAGTAATTCTTTAGTCAGGGACATTTAGTGAGAATAGTTTAGTATTGTTTTCTGCATCTGTAAGAAACTATCCAACTATATATTTATTTATATCTCTGTGGATGAAACTCTATTGTAATCAGTATTCTCCTGCTTTCTGTTTTATTATTTATCATTAAATATTTTAATACCTTTCATTGTGACTGGTCCTTTAGAAAGTACTTTTAACATCTTGACAGTACTTATACTTGTTTAGTGACACTATGGCCGCTCCTGAAAGCCTTGTTGCTTTGGTCACACTACCATTTGTATTAGTATTAATTTTACACAGTATAATTCGGTACCCTTTGTAAGAGCCATAGGGTAGTTGACTGGTGGCAGTGTGATTACCTCAGAGCCTGGACAGAACGGGGCACAGTTAATAAATCTGTGTAAGTTTTTTTTCCCAGGTGTATATGTGTGTGTGAAACTCAAATATCCAAATGTGTGTGTCAGATACTAGGGAACAGAGACATAGAGCTCCAAAGTGGTCAGTGTGGGTCTAGAGAGAGGGAGAGTCCAGCCCCAGGTCTGGAGTGTGCTTCCTGTGTGCTCTTCAGGGAAATTGTGCATGGTGCAGGGAGTCCATCTTTGCTTTTACTGAATGGAGCTCACCGGATTCACTGTGGTGAGGATTGAGTCTCCTTCATTGCCAGCTCAGAGTAGTGACCCATCACAAGTATAACAAAAGGTAATAGCCTTAGACAACCATTTGGAATTAGTCTGCTTTGACACCAGTTATCCCTTCTTACCTTCACAAGAAATGAACAATTAATGCTATGATCTGAAAGATTTAGTCCTGTCAAGATAGCATCCGAGTTGTCTGCGGACATCCAGGGCATGGAATATCCTTTCTCCCTCATTTTAGGTTCAGGAACAAAAATGGGGAGATTGATAGTTTGACTTAAAGTAAACTCAGATACCACTTTAGACATAAAGGAAGGCTTAGTTCTAAAAAAAACTTGTCCTTGTGAAAAATGAGGTAGGGTTGACTCACCATAAAAGCTTGCAACTCAGATACCCTTCTTGCAGAGGACAGAGCCATCAATAACACTATTTTCCATGTTAAGAACCTCAAGTCAGCCAGATTAACTAGTTCAAATGGAGCAAGAGTTAGTTTCTCTAACACAAAATTAAGATCCAAAGGAGAAGCCACCTGTTTACATTAAGGCCTATTGTGCAAAACCCTTGCAAGAACATTTTGACATAGAACTGCCTTGAAAGAGGAGGACCCATGGGCAGACATGCTGAAATGTCCATTAATGAACCTTGACAGAGGAATAAGAAAGGCCATAGCATAGTAACTCACACAGGTATTGTAAAATCAGATAACAAGTATCCCTGAATGGGTGCTGATTATGTTGTCAGCACCAACTAGAAAACCTTTTCCATTTGCTAATATATGATTGTCTAATGGCAGGCTTTCTTGCCTCCATTAGTACCTGCTGCACATCCTCAGAAAACAGGTGCCTAAAAGAATTAAGACCTTATAATCCAGGCAGTCAGTTAAAGATGACTGATGTTGGGGTGTATTGAACACCCCCGTTCTTGTGTAAGTAAATCCATTCTGTGAAGAAGGTTGCGTAATTGCCTCTGGCCATTTCCAAAAGAAGAGAGAACCACAGTTGCCTGCATTACCAAGGAGTCACCACAATGATCTTGGGGGATTCCTTCTGAATTTTCAAAAGTACCCTGGATAATACTGGTAAAGATGTAAAGGCATACAGGAATATTCCTGTCCAAAAAAAAGAAAACCAACATCTGTCTTCCAGGCTTTCTTGCATGGAGCCCTGGAACAGAATTTTGCAACTGATTGCTCAAAGACAAAGAGGTCTACTTGAGAAACTTCCCACAGATGAATGAAATTTTGGAAGACCCTAGGATCTAATTTCCATATATCAGTGTCTGCCCTGGTCCTGCTCAATTTATCTGCCACACAGCTTTGCTCTGGTGGAATGTAGCATACCTATAGAATGAGATTGTGCTGTGAAGCTGTATCCCAAGCTAACATGGCTAGTCTACAAAGGGGGTACAATCTAGTCCCCCCCTTGTCTGTTGATGTACCACATCACTGTGCTATTGTCTGTTGTCTGTAACCATGTGAAGAGGTCCCGGGGACCAAAGATGATTCTGAGAATTCAGTGCCTTGATCAGGGCAAATATCTCCTTGACACTTATGTGCTAGTTTTTGTCATTGGTGTCCCACACCCCATACCTCTCAACTGTCCAGATTTTCACAGAATGTACAGATTGTTGTCTCATATTTTTGGTCTAGTCCTCATAAAATGTGTGGTTTTCTGACAAATCACTGGGATGATCTGAAGTCTGAAGTCACTAAATAATGACAAGCACTTGAGTTTCAGACTTCATATCCTTCAGAAAATGTATGTTAACACAAACTTTCTAAGTTTATGAGTAATGTTTAAAGTTTGTTCCCCCCCCCCCATTTTATCAGACTTTGTCAAGATTTCTTGCGCTAAGACATTGAGAGGTATGCCACACCCTCTGCACTTTTATCTCTCCAGAAGCTGCTCCCCAAGCAAAGTCTGAAGCATCTGTGCTGATTGACTGCTTTGGAGCAAGGAGGGAGAAGAGGAAACCATGATTTATGTTGTTGTTCTGTTGTCTCCACCAAGGGATGTCTCTTCTGACAAACCCCAACACTGGGATCTGAAAAGATAAAGGGTGTTGAGACTGAGACCAAAGAGATTTCAGATACCACTGTATCTTTCTTATGTGGAATCTTGCCATGAGACCCAAAATCCTGAGGTATTCCCTCACAGTGAGTGAAGTCTGAGTGGAAAACCTTAGAAATAAAGCTAAATAAATATCCATTGTTCCTGTAGAAGAAATGCTCTTTGAACTGAGGTATCTAGTTGACATTTGAGGAACACAATCCTGTGGGAGGGAATCAAGAAAGACTTTTGAATGATTTCTTGGAATCCCAGCTTGTACAAGAGATGTATCACCCAAGAGAGAGAAATTCCTGACATTTTGAAAAAGATGCTGCAAAGATAACCAAGTCATCTAAATATGGGCAAATTCAAGAAAGAGTCTCTGGAAGATTCCTGTTACGTATCCAAAAAATTTAATTAAATAGTATAATAAAACCACACAAATATCAAACAAGTTAGCGCTTTCGGGTGTTAACCCTTCATCAGACAATGAACAAATGTTACAAAGCACTATTTAAAACAAAATAAAAGCGCTAACTTGTTTGATATTTGTGTGGTTTTATTATACTATTTTATTAAATTTTTTGGATACGTAACAGGAATCTTCCAGAGACTCTTTCTTGACTTTGTGGATCTCAATTGTGTCCTCTGGTTGAGAGATCAGCATCAAGCATTTGTTTTTGGAAATATGGGCAAATGTGGACATCCTGTAGCCTGCACTGAGCTACAACTGGAGCTAGGCACATTGTGAACACTCTTGGTGCAGTTGATAGTCCAAAGGGTAAGGCAGAGAATTGATAATGTGATCCAGATACATAAAACCTTAAGAAATGCCTGAAGTCTAGATGACTAGGAATGTGATGTGTCTTTTAAGTCTAGTTTTACCAGGAAACTTGAATGAGGAAGAAGAGGCAAGAGGTTGTGAAGTGACATGATTTTGAATTTGGACACCTTCACAAACAGGTTTAGGAAAGAGACAGCCAGAACTGGTACCAAGCATTTTCTTTCTGGGAAGGAGGAACTGGTTCTATCATTCCTTGGGACCACATGTGATGAAGAACAGGTGGAAACAAAACAGTCTAAACTGCAGAATGAGGAATGACCCCCTGGAATGGAGGAATTTCCCTCCTCTGCATTCTCTAACCCTGACAAATGATTTTCAGAACTCATTTGTCTGAAGCAATCTGTTGCCAAACAGAAAAATGGAGTCACACTTTCTGGAAGAGAAAGAAGGTCAGGGTGGGAGAAGGTCACAATGTTCCTTACATAGTCATTCAGACTTGTTGGAGTGTCCTTGGTTTTGGGAGGTTTGAGACTTCTTTTGGGGACCTCCTTGACACCTTAAACATCTCATTATCTAGTGAAACTAAATCTCTATCCAAGGGAGAATGTAAAATCTCATTTTTAACATCATCTGAAAGGTTTTGAGAAAGCAGCTAAGAAAACTTCCTCAAAACCATACCAGTGGCGATAGCCCTGGAAGAAATATTGACAGAGTCATACACACACTGCAAACAATGAGTAGTGACCTGTGCAATAGAAGAAACTAAGCATTTTTCTTCACAGGAAGAAACCTTAGGTAAAACATTTTTCATACTGTCACAATACATCAGAATAAACTTTAACATATGAGCCTGACTATTTAAAGTTCAGAAATTCAAAGTTGCAGAAGTATACACTTTTTCCCCATACCTATCAATAATGTTCCCATCCTTATTAGAAAGTGTAGGATTGGAATTAACTAAATGCTTAGTAGAAGAGGAGTCAACTAAGGTTATAGCTGCTGGGTCAGGTTTGGAAATAGTGTACAAAAATTGAAAAGACTCTGGAGCTTTATACATCCTAGTTGCCTTTTTTAGGGACAGCTGGCTGACTATCAGGAAAACTGCAGGCAGTAAGACACACATCTTCTAAAGCAGACAGGATGGGAGGAATGAGTGTAGGTTCTAGAAAATCCGTCCCTAACAACTCATAGTATTTTTGAGGGACTGAGAAACCTCAGTGTTCTCCCACTGAAAACACTGGGACATTCTAGCAAATAGTCTCAGAGAAAGATAAACCACCACACTGATAATCAGAAAGAGAGCTCTCCTCCGAATCTACCTGAAAAGTCTGCTGAGGAAAAACCCTAAATCTGTCCCTGCATCTCCGTGTTCAGATTCAGAATCTTGAATCTCTTCAGGAAAGGAGGCATCCTTCTTTATTTTACCAAAAACTACTCTACAAGAAGCCAGTCCCAGTAACTACTCCTATCCAAAGAAATTTGAAGAGTAGATACATGCTTAGTTTTCTGTTTCTTTTTTGACAGAAACAATGGAGCCAACCATGTTACTAATGGCAGCCGCTGCTTTCCCAGGGATGGGCACAACATTCTGACACAACAGGGAAACCTTCCCTGCCCCCCCCCCCTCAGTACCAACAAGAGTGGTTATCCCTTGCAGACTGAGAGGACCCCAAGAGCCACAGAGCTAGGCCCCGGTCCATAGTGACTGTAGCTGATAGACCAAAGAGAGCCAGGGTAAAAGATGAGTGATCTGAGGTACAACAAATGGCCACAGAAAATTCAATCACCTACAGCTGAGGCAAATTGCTAGCCTGCTGTGGTGGCAAAGGCTGTTTGCTTAACTTTTGTTTTTGTGGCTGGAAGAAGAACCAATCATGGGAGTGACAGTCTGTTCCATGGTAAAATGCAAAATGATGCCTCTATCCTGGGGAAAATGAGCAACAATGCCAGTAAAACTACCACTCCATAAAAGTTATTTTTTTAACAGTAAAAAGCACTTTCAAACACTATGGCAGCCCCACAATCTAAAATAAACACAATTTCTCCACAAAAAATGGTTTATCAGTTAGATAACACTAATTTTAAACTGACAGAAATTAGTGCTCCATTTAAAAATACATTACTGTCTCGAGACGATCTGTTAAAACTTTACTGAAGAGAAAAGTAAAAAAATAAAAGCTGCAGTAAGAACAGGAAAATGGAAGTTTTTCCCCCAAAGGAAAATTATCTGCTCAGCTAAGGAAAGCACAGGCCAACCATCGATCCTCAAAAGACTCAGAGGAGTGTACACTTCTGAGGCAGTAAAGCTCTGAAGGGATTTGTACCCAAACTTGTCTTTCAGTTAGCTCAGCTTGAGTGCTTAACAGTTTGGGTACATGGAAGGAGCCCTGAAGGTTTGAAAGCTGGCTATCTGCTATATCCTTGGCAGGATATAACCCATATAGCTAAGGCTACTGCAGTAGTGATCAATATGAGGAGCATCAGATGGAACCTTGTATATAGACAGGCTGAAATGAAGAAGATAGAGACAGAGCTTTGCATTACAGATGGACCAAAATGAAGGAAACCCAGGCAGAACTCATATTACAGATAGACTGGAATAAAAGAAAAACAGACAGAGCCTTGTATTACTAACAGATTATAATGAAGCAGAAATATAACATTATAGACAATATTATTAGGACAAATATATGTATCCTTCTACTATAGATGGTCTGGAATGGGGGAAATTAAGATAAGCTTCAAAGCAGAGGCCAAGTCCACTTCTTATACTCAAAGGAAATATGATCTGTTCTAAGAATTGACCTGGGAAAGTATAAATACAGCAGGAAGAGATTAAGCTAAGTATATTGGGGCTTTAAGAGAAGAAAAGGCCAAATGAAAGTCCAAGAGTAAGAATAAAAGAGGAAGGGAATGTGGATAATATATGTGGCCTATGGTTCTGCTTAATTCCACCAGATATAAAATTAGGGTAGCAATGAGACAAATTAGCAAATCAGAATATCTTGAGCATTAATGGTTAGGGACTGTGGGTCTTGAAGCAAATAATTCTGATGAAAGTATACATCTCTATCTCTAACTATCTAGGCTGCTTTTGGTGATGTGGGAATTATGAGTGGATAGTCTGAATGGATGAAAAGGAGATTAAAAAATGATTTCTTGAGCTGGTGTTAAAACAGGATATGTAGAGAGCATGAAATGAAGGAGATAAATATGATAAAAAGTAAGAAGACATGTAAGAAGAAAACTGATATCAAAAGTGAGAGGTAACATAGATGAGAGACGCTAGTTAAAAGTAAGGGAAGATGGAAGAAGTTGAGAGAGAATGAAGAACAGATGCAGAACACAGGCACTATAATAAGAAGTAAGACTAAAGAAGGTAACGTAGGAGAAGCAAACTATAAACAAATAGCTGGAGCAACTAACATGAGAAGACAGTGTGTCAAACCAAATTCAAGCACCTCTGCAGGAGGTAAGAACAAGACTAGAGGCCACATTAGGCTGACAATACAGAGACTAAGCTAAGAAATTCAGGAATTTATGGAGTCTCTGAACACAGAGTTAGAAGCTACCATCTAAGCAGAAGTATAGCTGGGACACTGGATAAGATAAAAAAAAAGGATTAATGGTAACTGAGACTGGGTTGATACAGCAAATTGTGAGTGCCAGAGAAAAAGGGATAGCATGCAATAAGGTATGAAAGACTGAGGCTCCTACCTGGACCAAAGGCTGAAATTTAGTATCATTTAATATCACAGTTTTATATATATATATATATATTTATTTATTTATTTTTTACTTTACACATTCAGGTAAAACCACTTAACACAATTGTCCCTTTTCCGGAATAACTCCACAATAGTGATTAGTCCCAGGTTCCAACAACCAATCACAAAATGTCTTCTGTTTTTTAGATCTGTCTACAGTTAGAAGAGAGGTAATCCATAACACCTCTGCACCTTGCTCAGATGCAAGGCTGCTCTCAAGCATGTTTGACTACAGGTTTTTTGAACAATAAAAGGCCATGTTAGCACAAGTCATCCAATCACTAAATAAGAATACATTTTTCAGATGTGAATTCAGACTAGACAGAACCTGAAAAGGGGGAGGGGGCAAGGTGAAGACACAGTAATTGAGGAAACAGCACCCCATGTAGTTGAAGTGGGTTCCATTACTGAAACCTGAATACCAAAAACCTGATATGTGACAATGTTGAAAACTAAAGCCTAAAATAAACAAGGGTGAAAAACTACACTGGAAGCATTTTTTGCAGGTACCCCTGAAGTTAAATATAACAACAATGAAGCTTATTAAACATGAAGAAGGGAGAAATTGTCCAAAACAAAGGAATCACTGTTGATACACACTTAGAAATCACTCTAGCAGTGCTTTTCTAAGAAAAAAAAACAGTCGCTGGCATTTTATTCCACAGCATATTGTGTCTCGGGCACCTGACACTCAAGGAAAAGTGAGTTGCTGGCATGTAGAAAACATATGGATGAGGTATACACAGAAAAAAATAACACAAATCATTAATTTGGGTTTCTGACAACAAATTCTCTTTTCAGCCAACCAAGAATAGTTTTTGACTTTTTGGTTTTTCTTCAAGAATTTTGTCAAATGAAGAGGTGATGTTACTATGAATGAGTTTAACTTGTGTTCTTTCCTGAACTGGAAACTCAGTCAAAAGTACAGTTGCGTAAAATACTACCATAACAATAGATGTCCTTCTCTTAACTGTTTGGATCTCCTGCCACGGATTGCCCAACATCTGACCAGTGTACCAAAGCCTTTTTAGTATCTACAGATACCATAAGTCACAGGTATGCTCCCCGCACAAGGCATAGGGCATAAAGGTGATGTATGGATGCACGCACTTCAGAATTGAAATTCCCAGGAGGTACATATGCATTCAGAAGGAGAAAAGAGAAGTACCTCTTGGCTAGGAGGGCAAAGAAAACAGGCTATAGCAGAGACGCAGGTGGGAGGGAGTGACTATTGCAACAGTGATGAATAAAGGAAAGGACATCTGTTATGGTAAGATTTTACACAACTGCACTACGTCCTTCCATATCACTGTTGCAGTGTTCCTTACCTAAAGGAAAGGCACAAAAGCTCAAGAGGAAACTTGGGAGGAGGATTGCACTGAAGAACCTTCAAGAAACCCATGAACGATAGTCCTGGCAAATGCAGCTCAAGCCAAGGAAATAACATCCAACTTAAGATGCTTAGTGAAGATATGGACTGAAGACCAACTAACAACCTTAAAGATGGAATTGGTATGCAGCCCCTTGAAAAAAGTACCAGAGGAAACAACAGCTCTGGTAGAGTGCACCCTTACTGAAGAGGAAAGGCATTGGCCATGAAAGGAATAACAAAAATAAATGGCTTTAGAAATCCAGGAAGAGATGGTTTGCTTAAAAACAGCTAAACCCAAAGACACGTGATGAAGAGAAATGAAAAGCTGCTCAGACTTGTGAATAACTTTAGTTTTATGCAAATAATATCTGAGCTGTCAATGCAAGTTCAAGGTGTGAAGAACCTTCTCACTGGTATACTGCAGAGAAGGAAAAAAGATGGCAAATAAATAGACTGATTAAGGGACAACTCATTGACCACCTTGGACATAAAAGAAGGATTAGTATGAAGAGACATCCTGTTCCTGTGGAAAGCTAATAAAAGAAGAATAGCATGACAGCCTGAAATTCAGAAACCCACTTGGTCAAACTAAGATCCAAAAGAAGAACAGTCTTCCAAGTACAATGTTGTAAGGAAGTTAAAGCAGCAGGCTGAAAAGGAGCCTGACTCAATTTTCAATAACAAATCAGAGGTCCCAAGAAGGCAATAGGCTTCCTGGGAGGCCTGTTATGAAGGACACCTTTAAGAAACTGTTTGACCTCAAATCTAGAGGCTAGAGGAGGATTCAAGGGCAGACAAGCAGATATTGCTGAAAGGTGAGCTTCATCTGAAGAATATGCCAACCCAGCATCGAGCAGATCACACACATAGGAGAGTACCAGGGAACCTCCACAGATAGAGGACAGGAGAGGCAGCAGACAGAAACTGTCTTCCATCTGGACAAATATGATTTCCCTGGTAGTGGGCTTCCTGGTCTCCTGCAGGGCCTGAAGCACACCCTCAGAAAAAAAGTGCCTAAAAGGGATCAAAGCCCTATTATCCGCAGCATCAGTTGAAGAGTGGACAAGAGGACAGATAAGAGACCTCTTGCCTTGTGTTAGAGGGTTCCCCCCGGTGAGGTAACTTGTGTTGATTGCCCTTGGCCAAGTGAGAAAGAAGGGGAAACCAATGCTACCTGGGACAAAAGGGAGTCACCAATGAGATTTTGGGAGAGGCCTGCTGATCTTGTGTCAGACTCTCAGAAGCAGAAGAAGGGGAGGGAAGGCGTACAGGAACATCCCCTTCCAAGGAAAAGACAAGGAGTTCACGTTCCAAGCCAGAGGACTTGGAATTCTGAAAAAGAAAAAAGAAATTGTCTGTTCAGAGGGGACACAAAAAGATCTAACTAAGGAACACTCCACCAATGGACAATGTCTGGGAAAACACCTCTGTGAAGCATCCATTCATGAGCTTGTGTGCCGGACCTGCTGAAATAGTCTACCACTAGATTGTGCTCTGAGGGAATGCAGACAGCTTGAAGAGTCACTTGATACTAGAAAGCAAGATCCCAAACCTGAAGTGCTGACCTGCAAAGGAGGCAGGACCTTTACCCTCTTGCTAGTTCACATGCCACATCACTGTGGTATTTATCTGTGAAAACTTTGAGGGGATGAAAGAGAGGATGAAAAGCCTGAAGAGCTAGAAACAGAGCCCTCATCTCCTTGATTCTGATGTGGTCTGACCTCTGACGAACAGGCCAGAGACCCTGAACCTTGAGAGAACTGAAGAAAGCTTCCCACTCCCTGTATGAGGCATCTGTAAAGAGCTCTTGAGTCAGGACTGGAGGCTGGAAAGTAAGCCCTGGGTTGAGAGAAAGTTGATGCATCCACCACTGAAGCTCCAGCTTGAAACAAGGAAGGAAGGAAGGCAACTAAAAGATCAAGGGGGTGACAATGTTGAAGCCACACTGACTTCAGGTACCAATGAAGCTTTTTTTAGGTTATTACTTTAAATATTTCATCATTATTGTTTGTCTGACATATTTATTAATGGTTTGTTCAAACTGTTGGATCATAATAAGCTGGATTATATGAGGGTCCACCAGTTTGTTTAATTTGAAATTTATAAATAACTACATTGATCTTCCTTTCAAGATTTTGTGTCAACCTGTTTTATATCAGACATTCATATTTTTATTGAGTTATACTGGGTTATCCATGATATCATTACCTACAGACAATCCTTGGTCAGATATATTATATGTGGTTATTGTTTGTTCCCTGGCATTGATTTTGGTTGGTATTGTATTACGAATGGATATAAATACATTATTGGCATAGGAATGGATGTAGCATTGCTGATAATATTTTTTGGATTTTGGGCATTTATCAGATATATGTTTGTGGAAATCACAGATATATATGGGGGACACAATATTGCATATGGGTGTCTCTCTAACATATTGAAACATATTTTCAAGGTGGAGCTTGGCAAGGGCTATTACTGTCTGTTCCTTTGAATTGATTTTTGCTTGTGATTACATTTTGGATGGGTACAGATACATCATTGAGGAATGAACATAGCATTGCTGGTAAAAAAAAAAAATGTTTGGTCTAGATCTATGCTTTGGCATTACTATTCCCTTGGATTTGACCACTATGGTGTGGCATCACCTATGAATACCAGTGGAGCATTATTTGATATATTGGGATTTTCTCATATTTATCTGAGCTCACTCAATCATCCCCCTTTTTGGGTTTATTTATATTATTATTTTTTGGTACATATTGTGTTTAAATAAGATCAGTCACTTAAATATATTTTGCAACTCATAAGTGATTAGGTCACCACAGAATGGATTTAACCAATATTTTACAAGGCCTATCAGCAGACAGGGATGACTTGGGTATTTTTGTCTTGGGCCCTCTAATGATATTAACACTGGGTTGGACCCAATGGGACCAGAGAATACATACATCTCCCATTTCCAAAAATTGACTAAATATATGAGGTCCTTACGTACCAGTGTTTGGCACCTTAGACTCTTTAAGGCTTACTTAGCCAAGAGAATCTCACTCACTCATAGGACTTAGAGTATACTCCCAACCTCTGGTAGCAAATATTGATACAGAATTGTCCAAACAATGGGCCACAGCCCAACAAAAAGCCTCCATGGGGTTCATGGAGGTACTGGCCGCTTATTATGATTGTTCCACCGACATGAGCATATCAGAGGTAGCCAGGATGTGAGGAAACAAAGAAATTTGAAGGTCAACCTTCATATACCACTTGCTTAAACAAATTGAGTCAGGCTTTGCTCAACTTAGAACAACAACTTAAGGAGAGGAAAATACACAAGTTCCAAAAGAGATGTGGGGGGTTATGAGAGGGGTACTCCCTTCAGCACAAACAAACATGTCAAATTTCAGAATGAGAATAGGAGAACACTTAAGCGTAAATGGCCCAGGTCCATACTTAGGAAGTGCACATCATCTCACAATGGGACATCTGGTGATGATTCATCTTCAGCCACAGACCTAGATATACAGCATACCACAGGCTCCCCTTTGTCCAAACAAAGTAATTCAGAAAACCCTTTAGGGGTAGGACAAAGAGGGCAGGGAGAAAACACACCAAGGGTAAACAGCATAGAGGGCTTATTCAAACTCATAATACAGAAGTAACTGGAAGCAATAATGTGTTAAATATTTCATCATAATCTTTGTCACATATTCAAACCCAATTGTTAAATAAAGGGCTAAATTTCATACCTGCTTTTTTTTGTTTCTGAGGACTCTCTTGCACAGGATGTTACATCCTTTTGCTGACTGCTAAATTTGAAATTGCACTTCCAATCATCTGACAACTCTAGAGTGGATGATGTGTTTAAGTACCATAAATCCAACTTCATGCCCCCCCATGCATCAGAATGTCCAGATGTTCCAAACAAGCATTCTCAAAGATCTACATTTCCATTTCAGGGAACCTGGGATCAAGCCTAATAACCTCTCAAAGATCAAACAAGAAGCTTTACATGAATTGGAAAATAATAAAAATCTGGTGATTCTATCTGCGAACAAGGGAAGGGTGGGGGTTGTTATGGACTGGGTGCAATATAATGTTGAAGCAGAAAGGCAACTGAATGATGGGCGGTACTAGATGCATATGCCTTTAGATCTTAGTCCCAGTTTTAAGAAACAAATTGATGCATTTCTTTCGTCTGCTCCAGAGGAAGGCATTATCTCTGATACAATATTACATCATTTGACTGTGACTGTTCCCAGGAGCCAATATCTTTATCTGCTTCCAAAAATACATAAAGCTCTTTGTCATCCACCAGGAAGACCCATTGTTTCAGGTAAGGGTTTCATCATGGAACCACTCTCTCAATATTTAACAAAACATCTACAACCTCTACTTAAATGGGTTTGCTCCAGGGTTCAAGATACAACTGAGGTTTTACAAATCATTTCAGATATGCAATTAGAACCAGGTTGGTTATTATGTACTTTGGACGTATCTGCTTTGTACACCAATATTCCCCACTGGGCTGGTTTACAGGCACTTGAATATTGGTTATATAGATCTAAACTATACCCACCAGGCTTTAACACCTTCCTTATCTATCTAGCAGAACATGTTCTGACCAAAAATATTTTTTATTATCAAAACAAATGTTATTGGCAGGTCCAGGTCATGGCTATGGGGGCATCCTTTGCCCCCATCTATGCCGATCTCTTTATGGCATTTATAGAGGAACATCTCATTTATGACTCCAGCCATAATATATATTTAGATGAAATTGACATATGAAGGCGTTATCTGGATGATTGCTTGATGGTGTGGAGAGTAGACATCAAATACCTTCAGGAGTTTGTGGAATAGTTGAACAGCAATGAGTGGAGAATGCATTTCACAGTCAACTGTGATGCCCAAAAGATAGCATTTTTGGATGTGTTATTCATCAGAAATGTGGATCATAGTCTACACATGGAGGTTTATCACAAGTATCCTCAGTATAATTCCCTCTTACATGCATCTAGCTTTCACCCACCACATATTACTAGAACATTCCGAAATCTCAATTTCTTCAGATGAAGCATATCTGCTCACATCCAGCCACTTATGAACATTTCAAACAGGACCTGGCCGTGCGGTTTAAAAAGTGGGGTTACAAAACTGGCGATATACTAACTGCCAGTAATTGGGTTTCAGGACTAGACAGAAAGGACCTTTTGAAATATAAAGACAAAACATAGAGAGGTGATACGGTCGGTTTGTAACCACCTATGGGAGAAATACCAACTTATTTTTGGATAGCGTCCAAAGGCATTGGAATATCCTCC
Organism: Protopterus annectens; assembly: GCF_019279795.1. Taxonomy (NCBI): domain Eukaryota; kingdom Metazoa; phylum Chordata; order Ceratodontiformes; family Protopteridae; genus Protopterus; species Protopterus annectens. The sequence goes on along the minus strand of NC_056734.1, from coordinate 550,477,995 downwards.
TAGCAGACAAGAGGATATCAGAGTTTCTTCAAGACAGATGCTTTTTCTCCTTTTGTAGACGAAGAATCCTTGGATCTCATTTCAGTTACTTCAAACATGGCTTTAGATACACACCAGATCCCATTCAGAGAACTATGACAGGGATTTACTTTCTGGTTGTGTCCCTTGTGGATACTGCACACACTGCCATAGGTTGATGAAATCCAAACAATTTACTAGCAGGAATACAGGGGCTGTCTATGACATCAGGTTCTATGCCGACTGTGGTACTGACTGGGAGATTTATCTTGCAACATGCACCTGTTCCACCTTTTATATAGGACAAACTTCTAGACCCTTGAGACTAGGGATATCTGAGCATTGCAGTGACATTAGAACAAAAAAAAAACAGTAATGCTTTGTTTAAACATTCCACTGCACACAAGAATGCTAATTTTAGATTTATTATTATAGACAGGATTGTGGAGAATAGAACTAATAAAGCAGGGTGGCATTCAATATTAAACACAAAAGAAAAGAAATGGATAATTAAGCTGGGTGGTTTATTTCCAACAGGGCGTAATGAAATTTTTTGATTAACCAATGAGCATGAATTTTGTTTGTATATTGGGCTATATAAGGGCATTGACTTTTATGTTTTTTGACATAACCCTGATGAAGGCTGCTTAACTTGCTCAAATGAAACCAGTTTGTGATTGCTCGTCTTTTATATGCTTTATTAAAGCATTTCTATATCACAGTCTGCTTTTGTGTTTTTTGATGTGACTTGATTCTTTTTGAGGCCACACAGTTGCCATACTTGCAAGGGCTCTGTTACATTCAACCAATGAAGCTTTCTCATATAGAGCCTGCCCAAAGGCAGCATGGGAAAGGTGGACACCATCAAACCAAGGATCCTGAGAAAGTCCCCGACCATGACTGAATCCAGAGGAAGAGACAGGAAAAAGGCAATCAGAGACAGGGCTGTGGGAACAGGCACAGATGCCAGCATGAGGATGGTCTGGATCCTGCAGTCCAGGAAAACATTATCCAGAGAGAGAGCCAAGACTGCTTTTCAAAGTTTATGGTGAATCCCAGATTCTGCAATAGGGAAATAGTATACTGAAGATCCTGAAGCAGAGCCTCGGGGATGAGGCTTGAATGAGCAGATTGAACAGATAAGGAAAGATCTTAACCCCTCTCAACCTGCAAAATGCAATGACAGGAGTGAGGCATTTGGTGAATACCCCTGGGGCTGTTGAGAGGATATGGAGCAAAGCAGAAAATTGAAAATGCAAGGAAGAAACAGAGACAGACAAACATTTCTTGAAAATGAATCTGAAGGTAGGCATTCTTGAGACCAGAAAGACTTGGGGAAAAAGAAGAAATAAAGTTTGAAGAGACAGCATCAAAAATGAGGGGACCTTGAGAAAGGAGCTGAGCTGAGAAAGGAACAGAATTGGTCGCCAGGTGCCCTCCTTCCTTGGAACCAGAAACAGAAACAATCTGGAATAAAAATCCCTCCCTCTTGGGCAGGGGGCACAGCCTGAATGGTGCCCTGGGTCAAAAGAGAATGAAGCACCTCTGGGAAGACAGGAAGCTGTTCTCAAGGAGTTTGAGGGATGCACAGAAAGGGAGGAAGAGATTTCCAAACCATGAAATACCCCTTGTGGATAATAGACAGAATCCAAGAGTCTGCTGTAATCCTTAACAAACTTGGAAAGGACAAGGAAAGACAAAGGGACTAGGGAACCTCGCTAAGGGAAAAGGGAAGCAAATTGTCAAATGGAGCCTTTCTTGTCCTGAAAAGTAGGTTTTTGAGAAATAGAGGTCTGAGTAGACTTAGCAGGAGGTACACATCTAGAACCCTTTTTACCTTTGGGCAGAGGCTGAGAATGTCTGCGAACAAAACCAGATTTGGAAGGGCAATTTCTCTGAAACTTGGTGATAGAAGAACCAAAATATATGTTTCAACTCCTGCAAGGCTTTGCTCTTATCCTGGAGAGATTTAAAAAGTTCAACAGAAGCAGCAGTACCAAAAAGATTTGTATTATCCAAAGGCGCATCCAATAATTTGGCCCTACTGTCATCAGGTAAAGCCTGAAGACGAAGCCAAGAGTTATGCCTCATTACAGAATCAAATGCAGCAGCCTTGAAAGAATCATCAGGTACATCATAACTGCATTTAATAGAGTGGCGGGCACAACTTGAGAGGTAGAATCCAACAAGGAAAGGACTGAAGCCTTCCCCTCAGAATCAGGAAGATCAGAAATCACCTGAGAAACTTGAGAAAGGAGGGCTAAAACATACCTGGTCATACGAGCCTGGCAATTAATAGCCCTAAAAGACAGGGTGGCAGCAGTATAAACCTTTCCACCAGCCTCTCCATGGCCCTACTATCCTTATCTGAAGAAAGCAGCTTGGTAGAGGGCAAGAGCTTGGAGGGTTTGTCAGAGGAAACAGACACCACAGAAGGATCAGCAGAATTGCACTTATACAGGTATTTACAATCATCAGGCACTTTGTAAACTCTGTCAGCTTTCTTAAGAGCTGGGACTGTGAATCAGGGGTTACAGAAGCTGCTGAAAAGGTATCCAAGGGGGTAGCTAAAACTGCAGGAACAGCAGAAGGCTTGGGAGACTTCATCTGGAGGAGCTCACAATACTACTTTTGGATATCAGAAACCTGAGAAAAATCTCACTTAAAGAATTCAATCATATGGGAAATAGTGCCCCTAAAAGCAGAATTCCTCTAAAGGGGAATCTGGACTAATAAAATCCTCTTCCTCTGAATCATAGTCCAAGGGGAAAGGGATCTGAGAAGAGTAGATTAAGGACTTTTCCCTCATCAGAGGAATCCAGTTCCCTGGGTATTTTAAGAGGAATAGAAGACAAGGGAGGGGCAGGTACACAGAACCCTTGAGGGGGTTTTAAAGCCATTAAGCATTAAACAACTCCCGAGTAAAATCCTGTCATTCTCATTAGGGATCCTTCATTACAGTGAAAATATGCTTGGTTTTGTATTTCTTTTTCTGTGGGATGTCTACACAAAAACCCTGGGAGAGCTGGACTTTCATAGACACTCAATAAGCATAGTAGTGATCTCCAACCTCACTCAGATCTGTGGAATCTCCCTCAGCCCCTTGGATATAATCAGCCGAGATTCCCTCTCAACGTCTAGTACATGCATTTAGAAAGCCTCTGAGGATGTGCAAGAAGTCATATCCATGCTGGCCTCTGACAGAAACAAGGTAGAGGAATTTGAATCAATGAGTGAATGATCCTCCAGGGTTTCACTAGCCTTAAGAGAGACTTCCAGGGGATGCTGGACATACCAGAACTGAGTTTTTTTACCTTTTTCTTGACCAATGGCTGACCCTCAGTATGGGAAGAATCCACCATAATACCCTGCGCCAACAGCTAAAGATATTGATTTTCAAGGTAAGTAGACAAGTAGGAGATGTGACTACGTAGGGTCTTGGGGACACGTCTGTATGAGAAGACTGAAAGTTTAAAATCACGAATGCTCTAAAGAGCAGAAATGCCAGACCTTGAAATCATTACTGTGGGGGGACTGCACCCCCCCCCACCCCCCACTAAATATATATTCCAACTCCAAGATCACACTACAGTGAGGAAAGTGCAAATATTCCGATCTTCACTGTACTGCGATCTCAAAAAGAAAGAACTTCAAGGTCCGGCATTTTCACTCTTTAGAGCGTTTGTGATTTTAAACTTTCAGTCTTCTAATATAGACCCCTTGGGGAAAAATGCTTGGCAGATAGAATACTGCATATGGTTATGGGAAGCACCCAGACAGAAGAGCCACTGGTCATGACAGTCTTTATGGGGAAACTGCCTCCACACTGATATTTACCCTTTCTGGATGGTATAAAACCAACAACACTAAAAGTAAAAAAAAAAAAAAAAAAAAAAGGATAAGGAAAAACCCCAATAGGGTATCTGAAAAATGGGTAGGAAGCAGGCACAGAACAAAGGAGTTCAGACCAACATTCAATGATGACATGCAGACTAGCATCAAAAAAGTTCTGAACTGTGTGCATCCACAAGTCAGCTTTATACCCTACACCTTATGTGGGAAGTGCAAGTATGATGGACGGCACCTGCAGATACTACTAAAAAGGCTTTGGTATACTGGCCAGACATTGTGCTATCCTTGACAGAAGATCCTTAATGTGAGGAATACTGCAATAGCAATATGGAAGGACAACTGCTTTGGCAAAGAAAGTTAAATGCTTATTTGTTTTTTAATGAATGACCACAGCACTTTTAGTAATGAAAACCTAAGTGTTTGCAGAAGCTGAATGCTTTTAATCCCATATTGCACCTGTCTGGGTCTGCCCTTGAAGCAAGGCAGATATTAGGGATTATGATTTGAACCTCCCACAAAGTGACTTTTGTAACCTGACCCCAAAAGAAAGACATCTGTCAAATGATTTAAGAGGTGGCAGTACAATACATTTAATGCGATCTGATAAGTGGGAGAAAAACGAACAGTGGGCAAGGTTGACTGTGACTTCTATGTGTTGTTTGCTTTCTTGCCAGCGTGTCTATGAATGGGTCAACAAAAGAACTGTTGCTAGAACACATCAAGCTATTAGTGCTGCTATAAATGAACTTTTAAATAAACATTTTAACTGATAATTTACCTGATTATTTCAGTGTTCCCCTCCCCAGACTGGATTTTATATTTGGAATCTCAAAATGTTATAGATACCTCTCAGCTACCATAAATGCCTATATATTGTAGCAGGGGTGGAGTCCAAAACGGAGCCCTTATTCTTTTTATTGAAAATATTGTAAAAATCTATTGCAGCTAAAAATTCTTCATAGTAGAAATTCCTGAATGGACTGATTAAGTGACAACTCATTAACAACCTTGGGCACAATTGAAGGATTAGTATGCAAGGACACCCTGCCCTTATGGAAAACCAAAAAAGGAGGAGAAGCCATAAGGTCTTCCAAGAGCAATGCTGCAAGGAAACTGTAGCCACAGGTTCAAAATGAACCAAAGTCTTTTTTTTAAACAAAATTAAGATCTTAAGGAGGAGGAACAGGCTTCCTGGGAGGTCTAATATGTAGGACACCTTGGAGGAATTGTTTAGCCTCAAACCTAGAAGCTATAGGAGGAGATAAAGTAAGATAAGCAGAAATAGCTGACAAGTGAGCCTTGACAGAGGAATAGGCATACCCAGCACTGAGCAAGTCACACAAATAAGAGAGAACCAGTGGAACCCCCACAGTCAATGGATCCAAGTTATGTGAAAGACACCAGACAGAAAACCTCTTCCATTTAGATAAGTCGATTTTTTTAGAACTGGGTTTTCTGGTGCACTGCAGAACCATAAGCAAGTCCTCGGAAAAAAAGGTGTCTGAAAGGAATCAAAATCCTATCTTCCACAGAGTCAGTTGCAGAACCGACAGGTGGGGATGGATAAGAGATCATTTGTCTTGTGTGAGAAGGTCTATCCAGTGAAGTAACTTGTGATGACTGCCCTTGGCTAAATACAGAAGAAGAGGGAACCAATGCTGTCTTGGTCAAAAGGGAGTCACCAGTAAGATTTTGGGTTTGTCCTGCTGAATCTTGAAAAGGACCTTCAGAATTGGGGGGGGGGGGGCTGTATGTAAAGAAACATCCCCTTCCAAGAAAAAGATAGGGTGTCCACCTTCCAAACCAGAGGACCTGGGACTCTGACACAAAACAGAGGAAACTGTCTGTTCAGATGGGAGGAAAATAGATCTACTTCAGCAGTACCCCACTGATGGACAATGTCCATATACACATCACTGTGAAGCATCCATTTATGAGGTTGAGTCAAGGACCTGCTCAGAGTGTCTGCACATAATTCTAACTGGAGGTGTACACTGCCTGAAGAGTGACATGATACTGAACTGCAAGCTCCCAAGCCATGACAGCTAGCCTGCAAAGAAGATAAGATTTCACCCCCTCCCCCATTTGTTTACATACTAGAGGACTGTGGTGTTGTCTGTAAACAGCATGAGAGGACCTGGGAGGAAAAGAGGATGAAAAGCCTGAAGAGCAAGCAGAAACACACTCATCTCTTTGATGTTGATGTGCTCCTTTCTTTGGGAAGGTGACCAGACCCCCTGTACCTTCATGGAGCCAAAAGCTGCTCCCCAACCTACATCTGAAGCATCTGTGAACAGCTCTTGAGAAGGAAGAGGAGGATGCAGAGGGAGACCTGGGTTCATAGCCACCTACTGAATCCACCATTGGAGTTTCTTCTTCAGACAAGGAAGAAGAGGAACCAAAGCCTCTAGAGGATGTGCATACTGCATCCAAACCATTTTCAGAAACCACTAAAACTTCCTTATGTGAAGTCTAGCCAGCGGCAACATTGCAATGGTGGATGCAATGAATCCCAGAAGTCTGAGAAACTTCCTGGCTGTGATAGAGTGTAGAGGGAGAAGAGTTTGGAAGAAAGAAATGAGGGACAGAGCCTTAGGAGGAGGGAGAGAAGCCAGCATAAGGTCTGTCTATGTGCTGTACCCTAATAAAACATGATCCTGAGAAGGGGTGAAACATGATTTTGTGAAATTTATTGTGAACCCCAGGCTTTGCAGAAGGGAAATGGTGACGTGTAGGTTCTACAGCAACATCTCTGGGGAACAGGCCTGAATTAGAAGGTCATCTAAGTAAGGGAAAATTTGGATGCCATGAAGCTTGCAGAAAGCAACTGTAGGTGCTAAGCATTTGGCGAAAACCCTTGGGGCAGTAGAAAGGCCAAAGGGCAAAGCAGAGAAGTAAAAATGCAAGGAAGAAACAGAGAAACGTAAAATTTTCCTGTAAGGGAATGGGAAGGTGGGCATCCTTGATATCCAGTGATGTCATAAAAACCTGGGGAAGAATGAGAGGAAATAAAGTCTGAAGGGACAGCATGTGGAAAGAAGGAAGCTTTAAGAAGGTGTTGAGGTGTAACAGGTCCAGAACTGGCTTTCAGGGACCATCCTTTCTGGGTACCAGAAGCATTCTGAAATAAAACTCTCTTCTTCTGTGGGTGGGCTGACACTCATGAATTGTTCCCTGATTCAACAAGTCCTGAAGGACCTCTGAAAATAAATGCAGCTATTCCCGAGGAGGCTATGGAATACCCATGAAGGGAGGAAGAGATTTCCAGATCATGACATAACTATTTTGAATAATGGAAAGAACCCATGTGTCCTGAGTAATGTTTCCCCAAACTGGAAGAGACAGATTAAGATGAAGGGAAACAGGAATAAAGCTTTGGTGATAGTGAAAGTCACAGACTACTGGGCTTGTCAGAAAAGAACTGCTTCTGGTTAGAAGCAGACTGAGAAATCTTTGGTGGAGGAGGCCTTCTGCCACTCCTTTTAGTCTTAGATGGAGGAGTGCAAACCTGTTTTCCCACAGCAGTAGTCTTGGAGGGATAATTTCTGTGAAACTTAGGTACAGGTGAGACAAAAATGTGTTTCAAATCCTGTAACTCCTTACCTTTCTCCTGCAAAGACTTAAACAAATCAGCAGCAGCTGGTAAAAAAAAAGCTTTATTATCCAGAGGAGCATCCATTAACTTAGCTTTAATGTCATCTGGCAATGGTTGAAGTCTTAACCACAAAAACAGTGGATATAAAAAGTGTACACACCCCTGTTAAAATGCCAGGTTTTTGTGATACAAAAAAATGAGATCACAATAAATCATTTCAAAACTTTTTCCACCTTTAATGTGACCTATAACCTGATGTCCAAGGCAGAGTGGGGACAGAGACACCAGAAGGAGGCTTAAGGGCCATCAGAGCATTAAATAAGCCTTGGGTAAAACTCTACCATTCACTTTGTGGATCTCTGAGAGAAGTAGAATGCTTGGTCTTTTGCTTCTTTTTAATGTGCACATCCAACTTATGAAAAGTGGAAGGGCCTGAAGTTGGCCTACACTCCACAACTGTACTCTGGACTTCCTCCCTAACTAATATTGGAGGGATCCCCTAGGACCTTCTGAAATCATGAGTCCCGGTTCCCTTGAACATCCGAAGTGGATGTCTGCAGAGCCTCTGAGGACGTGCATGTCATCAGATCCATGGTGACCTCTACACTGGTTTCAGCTGAAGAATCCTAACAAAGGACAAGACAGATCTCTGGGTCTTCATCAGCCTCAAGAGAGATGTCTGATGCAGGAGGTGCAGCCAAACAGCCAAATCTAGGTTGTTTGGCCTTCTCTTCACAATTAACTCTGTAGAAGAACCAAACATACCCTCCACAGCATCTTTCACTAAGAGTTCAAGACATCGGTTTTCTAGATAAATAGCTAGTGAGGACAGATGAGTACGCATAGTCTTAGGCAGAAAGGCCTGGGAAATGGAACAAGTTGTATGGTCGTGAGTAGGCCCTAAGCAAAATAAGTACTGCCTGTGACTATTTTTATGTGGACTCCCACACTGGCATTTGACTTTTTGGATGACATGAAAAAACTTCACATATACAGTAGCAAATAAGAAGGAGAAAAAACCCTAATGGATCATTTATCTGAAATGGTTTAATACAGTAGCAAACAACTCAGGTGAGCAGACCAAAAATCGAAGATGGCGTCCAGCCTGGTGGCAGAGAAGTTCTGAGGATAGTACTGTGGACATCACATCTATGCCATACATACATAGGGAGCATATGTGCAACATCCCATGTACTTGTAAGTAGTAAAAGACTTTGGTATACTGATCAGTTGTCAGGTTGCCCTTGGCATGGAATCCCTCATGTTATGAACACTGCAACAGTAGAACAGAAGGACATCTCTCAACCTCTTATCTACAGAGCCGGGAAAAAGTCCCGAAATACTAGGACACTTTTTAAAATAATATTAAACCTTTTTACTTGAGAAGTTGACAGAATATGATAATGTGAATTAGCCAGCATTTTCTGACATAAAAGAAGTCTATAACTTTAATTATTTCATTACTTATTAAGTGCAATCCTCCATCTTTTCATTCAAGTTCACCAGTTTTAGGAGGTATTAGGAAGGACAGAAACAAATTTGAGCCCAAATCAGGGATAGTTGAAAGGAATGATAGAAAGTTGGATAAAATTGAGTCCAGTTGTCTATGGATATATTCAGCCAACAAATTATAGTGCTATCTACTTACCTTTCTAAAGCTGAAGAAATTGATCCTATGTGAGAGCGCAGTGTGTGGACTGGATACAGTTCTAGATTTCAGCAACACAAAGATGAGCAGCCAGCAAACTGCAGCACACAAAACATATCCAAAAAGGTGAAGTGGGCTTATAGAAAAGGAAGATTGTCAGATCATTATTAAAAAAAAAGAAAAAAAAGTGGAATGAAAAGAAATCCAGTGGGCAATACAACCCCACTGCAGTTACTTTCTGTAACTGAAATAAATAGGTACAGCAGTACTGCAAAGAAATGAGGTAACTCATCCATGGCAACTGCAGCTATATTTAACAGAAAATCAAAGCAGACTGATGATACAGCTACAGCCAATACAAGCATACAGTCTTCTGTACAGTGCCTGTGTGCACACAGGAGTTCCATGACATCGGCTGACATTTTGTTGACTGCCCTCCCCCACTTTACATACACATACACACACACACACACACACACACACACACACACACACACACACACACACACACACACACAAAAAATCACTGACATCGTTATTCAGATATTCAGATCCCCCCACCCCCAGCCACAAACCTTAACCAAATATATGCTAAAGTGCTAAAGGCACTTTTTTTTTTTTTTTGTAAATAAATAAAAGAGGCGTTAACTGATGATCTAGGTTGCAGGCAGGTGCCTCTGTACCTGTTTAGCGCCAATTCTGTTAGTAAATGTAGCTACGTTGGATGGTTTTCCTCTGCAGAAAGGGGAGGATTAATAAGATAATGTGTTTTTATTTATTAGTTTTTTTTTTTTTGTTATATTTTCTTTACTGGGTTTGCTGCCCTCTGGCTGACTACATGTACTCTGTAATGTACACAGTTTATGCCAATTGACTTCTCTGCATCATATGTGGGGCACTGAGGACATACCTTGATGCAAAAGTATTTCAGTGGCGGTATTGTTGTCTGTCAGCCAAGGATTGATGATGCTTTCAATTTTAAAAGCATTCCTAAGGGAAAACCACTCAAATGTGTAGCTTTATTTCCCTTAATGCAAATGTTTTACTGGAGTTTAGTGTCTCTCAGTCTGAAGAAATCTCATTAATTCGAACCATTAACGTGCTTACTCAGGTTTTCAATAAAAAAGAAAATGTGTACTGTTTTTTTGCCTTTGACAAATTGAATTTTGACTTTTATCCTGGTGGGATTCATAAAGACTTCCTCTTCATGTAACTGAATTACTCTGGTGTAATGTTACTTTGTAAACAGCCTTTGCATCAAAATAACTTGCTTACATTGAAAAAGATCTTGAAATCATACTACGTATATTTGGCTTAAAATTCTGTCCTACCCCAACTGTGATTTCCCCACTGACAGAAAGAAACAATAGAAAATGCAGTTCAATACAAAATAAAGGATGAATTATTCATATGTAAAATGAAACAATATTATTATTAAATATGTGACTGATAAAATCCTGATTAGGTTTATAAAACAGATTTCACATTACTAATTTTTTTATTTCCACGGAGTGACCTCCCCGAAATATGCATATCCACAGCTAGTGGGGTTTGGCTTTATTGGCCTGAAATTGTCCATTAAAACAACGAAACAAGTCATGGGCATTCAAAATCACCAATTAGCTGAAACACCTGATGTTCATAAGGGTCATTTGCATATATCCCATGTGCCTCTGATACAAGAGGTTTGGGAGGTCACTCAGTGGGAGTTCTAACTTTGCGGAGTTTTCATTTTGTTTTCACGGATTGTTTTTTCAGTGACCTTCTCACTTATTGTTTTAAATTTTTTATTTATAATTTATTTAATTACTGTTTTATAACCAGGTAGGTGATCTGGTCAAGGGACCCTTTCCAGTCATGACCCAAAAGTACAGATTATAAAGAAAGCATAGTACATTCCAAACAAAATAGTTAGTTGCTCTACATAAGTCATATAGGTGCAACATATGGTGACAATGCTTTAGGTAATTTCAATGTTACTTATAGTATAGACATCCAAGTAGATTGAGCAGATAAGCAGATACATTTCACAACATTATTCACATAGTTAAAAGCATACATTATGTACAGTGTATTTAGTTGTATTTTTACGTTATTCATAGGTTCATAGGTCGTTACTACACTAATGACCACTAGGGCCCTTACAAGCTTAGTCACACACACCAAGCCACTTGTGTCCCAAGTATCATACAAGTGTGGGGTAGAATGTTAGTAGGCAAGTAGCTAAGGATTTGTGTGTGAGGGTGTGTTAGTCAGGAGAATACTTTTCTTATTGATGACTTCCATCTATAAGGGACATGGGCACCAGACTAGGGATAAAATTTATGATTTCCCATCCAATTATCAAGGTTTTGTTTGAATAGGGTCAGGGATGAATTCTGTTTTACATGGATGGAGAGACTATTTCATAGCATGGGGATCCATTGGGACAAATAGCTGCCTCTCCAGGATGTTCTATTTATGTCACAAGAGAAGTTCAGATCTCTGGATCTAGTGTTGCTGGTGCTGTTTGTTTTGCGCATGTGCAACAGATCCATCAGGGCTGAGCCTGAGGAAGCCCTTTAAGCCAGGTAAAGATCCTCTGTCAGCAGCCTGTAGGACACTGAATACAGAGACGGATCCTTTAGATGATGAGTTTAGGACAGGGTATTCATGCCTTGAATTCTCCTGGTGAGAAATCTTTGCATGCATTCCAACTATTGCAAGTGTCTGGTTGGATACATGCCAAAAGGAGCATTGTACTTAATGACAGGTCTGGTAAGGGTTGAGTAGAGTGATATTATATAACTTTCTTGGAGCTGGATGCCATAACCTTACTTATAAGTTGGGTGACATAGAATGATTTTCTTATTATCTTAGCTACATGTTGGTCAAAGGCCAGATTGTTGTCTACATCTACATATGTTCCAAGATCTCTCACTACTGGATCAACTCTTACGGGTATTTTATTGATGGTGTTATTATCTTGCATTGACAGTTTCCCAAAGGGCACTATAGTGCATTTTATGGCATTGAGTTTTAGGCTATGGCTTCGGCACTAGTCATTTGTCTGTGTTAAACTTACTTGGAAATATTTGTGTCCTGGGAGTAATCTACAACAGCTCCCAATTTACTGTCATCTGCTCCACGCAGCATTTAACTAGAGGTTGGGTAGAAACGGTATGATTAACCATTATTCTTAAAGCAAGTGCACACCACATCACTGAGCAGATGTTCAGATAGGGGCTTTTTTAACTCTGAGTGTTTCAAGGCTTCTAATTTCAGGTGGAAGTTTGTTCCATATGTTTGGTCAGATAGGAGAGTGCCTGTACATGTTTTAAAAGGATATCTCTTTATACCGATATAAGCATTTGCTTTGCATTCAAGAATTTCCAAAATATATTTAATTTTTCTGTATGACAGGACATCTTCCCACATTAACTTTCACCGTGTCTCAGTTTTTCTGCTAACCACAAAGTTAAGCAACCTACTTTTCAGATGATGCAATCTGACTAAGCTGCAGTTGAAGCATAAATGTTGTTGAACAGCACTCCTTAGCAACAGACTATCTCTAATTTGCTGTGTAATGCACTGCAGATCAAATTAGTATTAATGTGTCAGTAATGGTTCCATGGAATAGATGGATGAAGCTGTGAGTGTGACCCAGATAACCCAGCATCTGCTAACACCATGAGTACTGGAGAAGCCTTAAAGAGTGGGTAAGGGTGAACAGCCACTGGCTCTTCCATCTTGGAGTGGATGGTGGCAGTCTGACCCAGTGAATTGCTGGTGTCTCCTGGAGGAAGAAATGTATGGCCTGAAGCATATGAGCCTTGGCTCTACCAAGCTGTATGAGCTTTCCTGAGCACATCTGGTAATGTACATATTGACAGGGTAATACATAACAGTCCTCTTCATCCTGACATGGTAATATACAACAGGTCTCTTCATACTGACAGGGTAATACATAACAGGCCTCTTCATCCATTAGTGTGCACACCTTCTACTATGAATGAAGTTAGGGCCAGAAAACAGAAAGCCTCTCATATCTCTTGCATCATAACTGGTAATGGTAAACAAGCAGATATGCCTGCAACAAGGTCAAAATATACCAACCCGGTAAAAGAGCAAGACTTTTCTTAAATTCACAGTCAGCAAATATGAACTGAAGGGATTAAACCCAGGACTGTAAGATGAAGCTTAGTAACAGTTTTTAGCTTATTGCCAAGCAAGACTCTGAGGTGCTGAGATATAATACTACCATCAAGTCTCAAGCCATACCAAGAAAAACAAATATCTGGAAATGTCAATAAGCCAGCCACCAGATGTAAAAGACAGTGGTATCACAGCTGATTACAACTTAGATGTGACATAGTGAGGGGCCCGTGCCTGTCTACTTCAGCAATAAAACCTGATAGGACAGAAGAATTGAAAAAAAGGAAGATACAAAGTTAGCACAGACTTTTTTTAAAGTTAGCACAGACTTGTGAGTGTGTATTTATATCAGTACTGATCATAAAGTATATCTTATAACTTTCTTATCTTACCAGACGGCCAGAAGGCCTAACAGGTTTTGCAACTTGCTATGCGCACTGCTTTCTCAGTGATGCACTATACATACCCTGTAAACCAATAACTTTTTTTTACTATTTTTAGATGGCAATAAATATGTTTTACTTTTAAATGTACAGTGTATATCATTTCCAATAATTAAAAGTACCATTTTTCTCACTTAATTCCATGCCATTTTGATTTTTATGCAAAAGATGCTTATTTATTTTAATAATTTTTACATACAAAAGATGGGGCCTTACTAACAAATGTAATCAGCACCCTGGGAATAATCTGTATATACCATTTACTGCTATTTATATATTTAACTGCATGCATGTTATGAGAAAATGTTAAATTATAGCCTACATTGTATTTACAATGCATTCCCTACTCTCGTCTGCTAGACTTAGGAGATACCACCCTTTCCTGTTGGTTTGCATTCCCTTCTTTTTGCTGCAGATGTGGTATTTCTTTAATAAACTCTGCTGCCTTAGACATATACTTTTCTTGTTGAAGTTAGTGTGGGAGACTGTACTGTTTATGTTAATGTAAGTATACTTCATAAATTGTGGGTGCATTCTCCATCGTGAAAATATGTATTATATCTAACTACTTTGTATAAATTATACTCCTAGTTTTGCCTTCAATATCTCCACATACAGATATACAAAAATAATTAATCTCAAATTCTTGAATAGTAAATGTAATAAAGTAACTTCACCTCCTCTGTTCTCTGATATAAAAATGACACCTATAAACTAGTGGTGCATATTAAAGACAGCAATCTAAATAAGCTCTCCAAAGCAAATGTTTACTTATATTTTCTTCAAACACTTAAAATGAGTGCTAAAAACATAACAGAAGAAGATATGAACACATTACTGAAACTTAGAAAGAATGTCAGTGGCAGATTAGATCACAAGCCAAGCATCTGCCTAAACAATTAATTAAACATCAAGCCATTCCAGAAATCATAGGGGCTGAAATATTAATTCTGATATGATAATGTTTAGTGGGAGTGTCATACCTCTCAACTGTACAGATTTTCACAGAATGTCCAGATTTTTGCCTCATATTTTTGGTCTGTTTTTCATAAATTTGTGGTTTTCTGGAAAATTAGTGGCAAATCATTAAAGATTGAAGTTAGAAAATAATGACAGACATTTGAGTTTCAGACTTCATACCCTTCAGAAAATTCATGCTAATATAAAATCTGTTATTCTATTAACTTTCTAAGTTTGTAACAGCAATATTTTTGTGCTTGTGTCCCACTTTTATTTATGGCTTTGTCCAGATTTCTTGCTCTAAGAGGTAGAAAGGTATGATCTGATAGCATAAAGATCCCAGAATGTAAACACTGTCTGCTGAAATTTCATGTGGGCACAAAACCATTAATCTGTACATTATAATAAGAAGGATATTTAAAATTTACTTCCTTGACTTCAGCTGTTCACCAGATTGGAAATTAGCTATGAAACAGAGACCTGTATTTTACAACTCATTTCATAAAGTGACAATATTCATATTTTATTGAAGCAATGACTTTTGCTATCAAACAGCAGAGCAACAAGCATTCTAATAATTTCAATGTTTTCAGAAGTTACTATTTCTCCTAATACCCTTGAATGAATGTACAACAGTTTCCTTATATTACTATTCTGAAAATATACTGGGAACAAACTGGCATCATATTATTCATTCTTTGCTACTTATTCTTTGGTATTTATTGAAAATATCCATTTGTTTGCAAAAAATGCGGTTTTCATGCTTAAGAACTAGAATACACACACAAACACACACACTCACTGTTCCATCTTAATAAACAGTAATCAAAAAAGCCACAAATAATTGTAAATGTAATAATCCAGCTAAGACTCATAAAGCTAAGTTCAGTAATTGTTTAGCTACCCTATATGAAGGCAGTCTAATTTGGGTACAATATTTCACTTGCATAGGGAACTTTTTTTTTTTTTAATAACTACGATCATCTGAACTACAAGGAACTTCAAAGTCTACCACGAGGTTAACTGTCCTGAGTTTTGAACCAGTGGAATTTTCAATGGTAGCATGATGTACTAGCTGGAGGGGCATGCTAGATGTTAAATAACCTAAAAAGTATACCGAAAGTATTTTTGTGTACTGTGTTACATTTTAGAATTTATGTCAGGTCTTTTGGAATATAACTAAATTTTATAAGCTGACATGAATATATGTGAATTAATTAAATATACTACTGCCAAAATAAATTGAGGATGCCGCGGTGGTACAGCGGTAGCGTTGTTACCTCACAGCAAGAGGTTCTCCCATTTGATTCTCGGCTTGGCTTGGGAGTGCCTTCTGTGTGGAGTCTGCATGTCCTCCCCGTGGTTGGGTAGCGTTCGAAAGACATGAGTGCGTAAATGGGCGTGCCTTCGTTGAAGGTTGGACATCGAGCTGGCCCCTCGGCATTTCGTAAAAAATCTACTGCCAATCATTAGCGGACCGGAGTTCCGCTGTGGCAACCCCTTACCGGGAAAAAAGCCGAAAGACAAACAACAACTGTCAAAATAAATTAAGCATTTACGATCAAGACATGCAGACATTATATATATATATATATATATATATATATATACACACACACACACACACACATACATATATCATTTTTTTTTTTTACTTTTTGATTTATATTGGCTGTTAAAGTACATTAGTCATTCTCTTTATATGATTACAAAACTAAAAGTGCTAACTAGGTATATTAGTTCAGTTAATGTGTTTTACAATATGCACTTGACTAACAATTGTCTAATAATATGACCTTAGCATGTTAATGAGCCCTTCAAGCATGTGGTTACAGTTCTCTCTGTATGAGTTTGAATTATATAAGTCCACTGGTTCTTTATAATCCCTGAGATGCTATCCATAACCGCTAAATCAATTGTCTCTGTAGCCTCTGTAGGAGTCTACGTGGCCTGTTCTTGAATCATACCTTGGGTCCTGGTGTACATAGCCATAGATTTCATTTTCATCATAGCTGATCTCACCTTCCTTGTTCAAACTGGTGTAAGATTCTTCTCGGTTGCTATTATATGGCCTGTGTACTATTGGTGGCTTCTTACCATATCGTTTATCAGAGGTTCTGCTGTAATAACCATTGTCATCTATATTGTTGGTGTTACTAGGATTCTCAAAATCATATTCTTCATGTTGCCCCGATGAAGTGTCATCATCATAGGGTGTTTCTAGAGTTGGCATACTGTTGTATTTGTCAGAGGTGGTTTTATAATGTTGCACGTGGCAATTAGGGTCATACTTAGGGTCACAGTGTGGATCAGGTTCATGAACACCTTCCGAATAGCCATCAGGGTTAAAATGAGTGTCATCAGGCTTTGCAGGATTATAATGGATGGAACCATAAGGATCTGTTGGTTTACAATCTGGATCATAATCAGGATTGCAGCTTTTAAATGGACTTTTTGGATGAACAGTCTTGCACTTGGGATCATATTGTGAGTCACAGCCTGGAATATTTGGATCACTGGGATGGGGATGCTCACTTGCACATTTAGGATCATTATAAGGATCACATGGATATGTTGACAAAAAAGATGAAGGCTTCTGGGATTTACAGGTAGGATCATCCAAAGAGTTACATTCAGGTTCCTTGGTGACAGTAGAGCTGTGCACTGGGTAACAGTCTTCATCATAGTAAACATAACAGCCAGAACCATCAGCTGTTCTACCTACCAACAGAGGATAAGGCTTACTGCAGCTAGGGTCATATAAGGGGTCACAATCCACAGGGTCTTTCTCCTTTTCACTGTACTGAGAATTAGAAGACTGGCAGTTGGGATCATAACTAGGGTCACAGATGGTATCAGGAGCTGGATGATCCTGAGTTTTGTAGCTCCCTTTACAGTACGGGTCATAGTATGGATCACATTCATATTGTGTGCTGACAGGATCAGCTCTGTAGCCATAGACACTCATATAGTACTGTACACAACGTACATCAGATGGGTCACAGATCTGAGAAATTTGCTCATAGTCAATGGAACTTAGTTGTGGATCAACAGGGTAAGAAACAGGAAGTCTTTGGAGTGATGCATATCCTCTGCAGTATGGATCTGTCCGAAGATCACATGACTTTAGTGGGCCCTGTAGAGAATCAGGAACTGAAGGAACAACACCCTTTGTAGCCAAATAAATAATACAGAGATGATCCTTAGAAGGGTCACATTTGGCGCCACTGGCATAGAGTTCCTGCAGATGCTGTACGTAGTATCTGTAAGACTCTCTTGCCTCAACCCGGTTCTTATTTTGGATATATTGTAAATAGGCTTTGTCCAGTTCATATATCTGAAAAAAAATTAAAAAATCAATAATAATTGTAGTCAGAAATACATTAACAGGTAGTGTACTCAGACTAATTCAAATGAGAGAATACAATGCCTCTTCCCAATGACACCCCCTTAAGCTGGTCTGTGTTATCTTCACACTGTATTAACATGATAGATATACCTTTAATTTTACATTCTGCAACATGGGTACCTTTTTGTTCAGCTAAATAATATAGACAACTGATTTTCTTAGTCAAATTGCATAAATAATTGCCCCTTAAAGCACTTTACTATAATTTAGTAAATGCATTATTGCAAACCACAGAGATCTAAGACAATACATTAATATAAAAGCAATGTGAAAAAGAAGATTCTCTTAAAGTAGTAATTGCTATTACTCTGCTAAGACAAATATCATAATTTTACAGCATTTTCAGTAAAGAAAAGTATAGTTGTGTAAGTAATATTTACCATAACAGTAGATGCTTGAACGATTACTGCTGCAGTGGCCTTAGCTATAAGGGTTACATTATGCCAAGGATATAACAACTGGCCAGCTTCCAAAGCTTCAGGGCACTTTCCACATGCCCAAATTGTCAACCAGCTTCAGCTGAGCTGACTAAAAGACAAGTCAGGGCATAAAACATTTAAGAGCTTACACATCAAAATGGATGGAGGGTTGGAGCAGCTAGTGTAGCAGTGATTGTTCGAACATCTACTGTTATGATAAGTTTTACTTACACAGCTGTACTATGTTCATCATATTGACCATTGCTGCAGCAGCCTTAGCTATAAGGGTAGATTACCATAACTAACTACATTTGTGAGATGGACAGGGAAGAGTCCAGGAGATCCCCGAGAATGGTCCTGGCAAAACCTGATCTGGACCAAGAGAAGGGATCAAGCTTATAGTGCTTTGTAAAAGTATTTACAAAGGACCAAGTAGCAGCTTCTACAACACTTCTAAGATCTAATCCCTTCCAAAAAGCCATAGATGAAGCCAAGACCCTATTAGAGTGGACCTTGATGCTGCATGGAATAGTTTTGTTATGTTGAGTATAAAAAAAAAGGTAATAACTTTAGATAAATATACAGACCGAACTGATATTGTTAACATCCTGGCAGATAGGTTCAGTGCTAACTTTACCCCCCCCCCACCCCCTAAAGAGCCCATCTCTATACCGGAAAAATGCAAAGTTTCTGTAATCACGGCTGCACAGGTAAAAACCACACTCTCCAAAGCCAAGAACACAGCATCCATGGGACCAGACAACATCCCAGGCTGCGTTCTACACGAACTACAGAACAAACTGGCAGCCCACCTAAGTACCATGTTCAATCATAGCCTCACCTCAAACTTTGTGCCTGCTGAATGGTGCACAGCAATGGTTATCCCACTCCACAAGGGGGGAGCCACCATGGACCCCAGGAACTACTGCCCCATTAGCCTGATGAGCCTGGTCTGCAAGGCCATGGAACATATCATCATGGAACTTATAAACAAAGACTTTGGTAATCTCCAGACTCTGGATCCCACCCAATTCGGGTTTGTAAAAGGCAGATCATGTCTCCTAAACCTGATAGACTTCTTTGAAGCAGTCACCAAAGCTGTAGACAAGGGTAAGGTGGTTCACACAGCCTATCTAGATCTTGCCAAGGCTTTCGACACCATCCCCCACTCTGGAATTATAGATAAACTCACTAAACTAGGTATAAATCCCTATGTCACAAGATGGGTTGCCAACTGGCTCACTGACAGAACCCACACTGTGAAAGTAGCAGACTCCAAATCCGACTTCAGACCAGTGACAAGTGGAGTACCACAGGGTTCAGTCCTGGATCCCCTCCTGTTTGGTATCTACTTCTCTGAAGTACAGGCTAACACAAAAGGTCTTTGGCTAATGAAGTTCGCAGATGACTGCAAACTAGGAGCCATATTCGAAACTCCTAACGATGTGGACATCCTACAAAAGGTCCTCACTGAGACAGATGCCTGGTGTCAAAGCCATGGCCTCAAGCTCAATGCCAAAAAGTGCATTGTTGTCCCCTTTGGTAAAAACTCTGTACCCATGAACTACAACATAGGCGGTAGTATACTTAACAATGAAAGTGTGATAAGAGACCTTGGGACACAGGTGGATAGTAGTCTCTCCTTTGATAATCACATCGCCACAGTAGTCAGGAAATCCTTCTACGTGGCACACCTCATCACAAAAGGTTTCTCATCCAGAAAAAAAGAGGTCATTGTTCCCCTCTACTCATCACTCATTAGACCCATTATAGAGTACAATGCCCCTTTTGGTATGTACCTCACAAGACATCTACAACAACTGGAAAGTCCACAGAAATACCTCACAAAGAAGATTACCGGCCTCAAACAGATGCCCTATGCAGACCATCTCAAAAAACTCCAGCTTTACTCCGTTGCATATCGCCTACTAAGAGGTGATCTCTGCCTAACATACAAAGCTATGTCAAACCCAGAGCTGTTGGACATGCTCCACTTAAAGAAATCCCAATCCCTCTAAGCTACATGCTCTAGGGACCTAAACCTTGTCACCACATTAAACAGAACATGCCGGAGGGATAGATTCCTGTCCCACAGACTTCCCATACTCTAGAATAAACTACCTATCTATATCAAACAAAGCTCCTCATTAGCACTCTTCAAGAAAAATCTTGATGACTAGATGGGAAATAGGAAATTCACCCCGGGGATGACCTCTGTGGCTCTGCTCGACAGTGGCACAGGAAAATAATTTTCTTGGGTGGCAAAAGCCAGGGTACCTTTTTGGCTGCGCTTGTATAGGCCCCAGGGCTGATAGCCTAGTACCTACCTATGAATCTATGAATCTATAACCATTTAAAAACAGCCTGTTTTGACACAGGCTGTCCCTTTTTCTTACCTTCACAAAAAATGAACAATTGATGTGAAGAGCTAAAAGATTTAGTTCTGTCAAGATAGTATCGGACTTGCCTGTGGGCATCCAAAGTATGGAGTATCCTTTCTCCTTCATGTTTAGCTTCAAGAAAGAAAACAAGAAGCTGGATTGTTTTGCTTAAAGTAAACTCAGATACCACTTCAGGCACAAAAGAAGGATTAGTTTTCAAAGAAAACCTGTACTTAGGGAAAATGACACAGGATTGACTCACCATAACAGCTTGCAACTTAGCTACCCTTCTTGCAGAGGTTAGAGCAACCAGTAAAACTGTTTTCCATGTTAAGAACCACAAGTCAGCCAGATTAGCTGATTCAAATGGAGCAAGTATTAGCTCCTCTAACACAAAATTAAGATCCCAAGGAGGGGCCACCAGTTTTCTTGGAGGCCTCTTCTGTAAAACCCCTTTCAAGAACATTTTGACATGAGACTACATTGAAAAAGGAGGATACATGGGCAGACATGCTGAAATGTCCAATAAATTAACCTTGATACAGGAATAAGAAAGGCCATAGGAGTAACTCACATAAAATTTGGAAAATCAGAGAACAACTAGCCCTAGATGGGTGCTGATAATGTTGTTAGCACCAACTAGAAAACCTTTTCCATTCGCTAACATATGATTTTCTAGAAGCAGGCTTTCTTGAATCCATTAATACATGCAGCACATCTTCAGTAAACAGGTGCCTAAAAGGAATTAAGGCCCTATCATTCAGGCAGTCAAGTGAACTTGATTGATGTCAGGATGCATCAAACATCCCTGTTGTTGTGTGAGCAGATCCAGTCTGTGAGACTGGTTGTGATAACTGCCCCTGGCCACTTCCAAAAGAAGGGAGAACCACAGCTGTCTGAGCCAGAAGGAAGTCACCACAATGATCTTGGGGATTCCTCCTGAATCTTCAGATGTACCCGGAATATTAGTGGAAATGGTGGAAATGCATAAAGGAAGTTTCCTAAGGAAAAGAAAAGGCATTGCATGGAGTCCTGAAACAGAATCTTGATGGTTGATTTTTTCAGGGAGGAGGCAAAGAGGTCTACTTGAGGAACTCCCCACAGAAGGATCAAATCTTGGAAGATCCCCCATCAAGTTTCCATTGTGACAGTCTACCCTGGTCCTGCTCAGCTTGTTTGCCACACAATTTTTCTCTGGTGGAATGTAGGATGCCTGTGGAATGAGATTGTGCTGTGAAGCTGTAATCCCAAGCTAACATGGGTAGTCTGCAAAAAGGGTACGACCTCGTTCCCCCTGCTTGTTGATATGCTACATGATTGTGGTATTGCCTGTAACCACTTGAAGAGATCCCAACGCTAAATCTTTATCCAAGGGAAAATTTAAAATCTAATTTTTAACATCATTTGGGAGGTTCTGAGAATGCAGTCATGCAAACCTCCTCAAAACAGTACCAGTGATCATAGCCCTGGAAAAAACTATCAACAGAGTTTACACACACACACACACACACACACACACACACACACACACACACACACACACACACACACACACACACTGTAAACAATGAGTAGTGACCTGTGCAATAGAAGAAACTAAGTTATTTAAAGCAGGTTTTTCATCACAAAAAGAAACTGCTGGCAAACCATTTCTCATACTTTCACAATTTGTCAGAGCAAACTTTAACATATGAGCCCAAGAATTTGAAATTCTGAAAATCAAAGTTGCAGAAGTATACACTTTTTCCCATACCTAAAATCCTTATCAAAAAGAGCAGATTGGAAATAATTAAGTGCTTAGCAGCAGTGGGATCTACTAAAGCTATAGCTTCTGGGCCAGGTTTGGGAACTGTGTATAAAACTTTAAAAGACTGAGGAACTTTATACATCTTAGCTGCCTTTTTAGGGGCAGCAGGCTGACTATCTGGAAAATTGCAGGCAGTAACACACACATCCTCTAAAGCAGACAGAACAGGAGGAATGGGTGTAGGTTCTGGAAAATCCATCTGTAATAAATCCTAGTATTTTCTGAAGGACTGCGAAACATCAGTGTTCTCCAACTGAAAACACTAGCACATTCTAGCAATAGTCTCAGAAAAAGAGAACCCCCCACAGGGAAAATCAGAAACTGAGCTTTCCTCTGAGTCAGAATCAGAAACTGGAAGAAGAAAATGTAACCATCCTTGCATCTTCCTATTCAGATTCAGAATTTTGAATTTCTTTAGGAAAAGATGAATCCATTTTTCTTTTACCAGAAACTACTTTACAAGGATCAATAGCCTGAATCAAACTCTGAGCCCAATCCAATAAACTGCTGCTATCCAAAGACATTTGAGGAGGAGTAGATACGTGCTTGGTTTTCTGTTTCTTTTTGAAAGGAAAAATGTGGTCAGCCATGTTAGTAATGGCATTAACTGCTTCCCCAGTGATGGGCACAGCATTTTTACACAACATAGAAACCTTCCCTGTTCTTTCTCCCAGGACTGACAACAGTGGCTCTCCTTTGCCTACTGAGGCTAACCCAACAGCTGCAGTAGGCATGTCTAATCCCCAGTCCATAGTGGCTGTAGGTGCTACACAAGGATCAGAGGCAAAAGATGAATGATCTGCAGTACAACAAATGGTCATGCCAAAAGTAACCATCTGCAGTGGCAAATCACTAGTCTGCTGTAGTGGCTTAATTTTTCATTTTTTGTGACTGGAAGGAGGACTGACCATGGAACCAGTAGTCTGTTCCATGGTCAAGCCAAAAATAGTCCATAGCCACTATGGACCAGGGGTTGGATCCTCTGAGGCTGTTGAGATCCACAACACTGGCAAGGGAGAGCCATTCCTGTCAGTCCTGGGAGAGGGATCAGGGAAGGTTTCGCTGTTGCATCAGAAGGCTGTGACCATCTCTGGGGAAGCAATTGCTGCCATTAGTAAACACTAACAGTCCACAAACATTACTTTTTGACAGAAACACATAGTAGAAAGCACTTAAAAACACTATGCCAGCACCACAACAGTAACATGAACACAGATGCTTCACAGAGAAAATGTTTTCAGTTACTTTAAAACCCTTTTAACTGAAAAAAAACATAGTAAAAATACTTTAAAATACTATGCCAGCACCACAATAGTCACACAAACACAATTTTTCCACAAAAAGAATGTTTTCAGTTACTTTACAACCCTTTTAACTGAAAAAATAGTAAAAAGCCCTTTAAAACACTATGCCAACACCACAATAGTAACACAAACACAATTTCTCCACAAAAAATATATTTTTAGTTACTTTACAACCCTTTTAACATAAAAAACATAGTAAAACGCCCTTTAAAACACTATGCCAGCACCACAATAGTAATACAAACACAATTTCTCCACAGAAAGAATGTTTTCAGTTACTTTACAACCCTTTTAAATTAACAAAAAGCACAGTAAAAAGCATTTTAAAACACTATGGCAGCATTCCAACAGTAGCATGAACACAATTTCTCCACAGAAAAATGTTTTCATTTCCTTTACAACACTTTTAAACTGACAGAAAAAATGAACACTCCATTTAAACGTACGTTATGGTCTCGGGACAGTCCATTAAAACACAACACTCCTAGCTTTTAAAATAACTTTCATGAAGAGGGAAGTAATAAGTCAACAAAATTAAGAAAATGGAAGGCTTTTTCCTAAAGGGAACTTATCTGCCAATCAATCAAAGGAAAGCACAAGCCAAATGTCAATAATTTTCACTCTCTTTCTGTCTTGATCTGAGGCACTTGCTTTAAATCAGTGATAATTGTGTGTTTGTACTGTACCCAGGCAGGAAAGTAAAGCTCAGGATTATGAAAAGAAGGCACATTTGATGACATTTATGCTTTTACTTACTCGTTCATTTAAACAAATTCTTTAAGACATATATCTCCAGTAAGTAAAACTCAGTGAAAATGATGCCCCTCTGGTCATTATAAACATACACTAAAATCATGACTCCCTTTTATAACTAAAATAACAAATATAAATGTTATATTTTGAATAATGAAGGGAGGGTTTTTATCAGTTGTACTACGTTTTTTTCTGAATGTATACCACACTTACAATATGAAATCTTAGAATCAAATTCAGATAAAAATCTATGTTATTCAAAAAAAATTCTTGAACAATATGGCTAACAATGCCAGTGTTAAACTGGCAAGTTAAAGTTATATTCAAACACAAAGCCATCATGAACTGTGAAGTTTTATAAAGCACTGTAAATTCATCTATCACAACTCGTCTACTAGTCAACTCATCACAAAACACTAAAATCAATACCTTCTGCAAGGGGACAAGTCCCCTCAACACCTCCATATTACTTCACCCCAGCCTATTAATTACATATACTAAGTCCATGCCTGTGAAACTGAAGAGGAAATATTAAAAAATAACAGTAACAATATAAACATGGGAACAACAGTGCTCTAAATGTTCAATTAAACTGATTGCAGACACTGTTGAGGAATTATAAAATCATTGATTTGCAACTAACAAAAAGGTGCCTGTCAATATACACCTCATCAAGATGTAGAGAAGCCTGAGATATGCACACCAGTATAAATAAATCATTTAACAGTCCACTGAAAATGGTTACTTAACATTCATTAATGAAACTAGATTTAGGAAAATGCAAAGAAAATGATCAGACACTTTGTGTCACAAGCTATTCTCAAGACTTAATTAAAACAGATATTAAAACGGAGCCCACCTTATGTGTTCACTTACTTATTTTCCTGCTTCAAGGAAGTAAATGTAAAATAAGGACAATTATTAACCTAACATAAGACAGCAATATTTACATGTAATGGCTCACCTTTCATTATAAATAACTTGGCACGTTTAACGACCTCGCTAAAAAGCAATGACAAATTCGTATTTTTACATTTAGAACATGCCTCATTATTTTATAATGGAAAGCATTAAGCTTAGCCAACAGCTCATTTGGGGACATGATCCAGGAGGGGCAGTACACAGCCAAACTTTTGCTCAGATTTGCAGTAGCAAAATGCCTTATTCTGTACAGCACAAAACGGAGAATTATTAATGATCAGTGTAACAAGAACAACTCAGCAAAACATGTAACTGACCTGCATGCCTATTTACACGAAACAGCCATAGTCCCATGGCAAGGACCTCACCTAATGAGAGGAATCAGGACTCCTTGGACTTTCATGGAAAACTTTGCATTTTTGCTAACTTCAGAGAGAAATAAGAAAGATCTCCCATAGAGGAATTATACACGGCAGAGAACAATTCAAGGAAGCAGCCTTCCTGAATTATTCCCACTGTGAAAGCTGAATGGAGGGAGGAATCAGTCTCCCCAAGAGTAATCCGTACAACATCCATAGTAAATATAGCCAGCTCCAAGATTTCAGCAGCTTAACTTAGGTTATGTTCATTCACAGGAGAAAGAATCCATAATAAAAGGAGTCAACAAAGAAGATTCAGTGTCAACTGTTACTCAGCCAACTTCTATTCTAACTTTACTTATGTGCCTGAAAGAGTTTAGGTACTTCTGCCATTTATTCAAGCTTTTTAATTAATTATTTATAGCTTCCATATCTAAAGTGATCAAGCCTTCATTAAAACCCCTTGTATATATAGCAAGCATTCTGTACATTGGTCAATTGATCAGGCTGCATTTTCATTTGCAGTCAGTAATCAGGTTCCTGACTAGACTCAGAGCAATGGTACAAAAGGAGAAAAAGACATGTATGCATGTGACTCTCTCCTATTACGTAAATGGGATACACTGATCTTGACATCCTGAAGATACCCTGATGGAGAACAATGAATAACATATATAACATCACACGGCATGAGGCATACAGCAATATTTAGTATTAGGGACACATGCAAATCTATCTATCTATCTATCTATCTATCTATCTATCTATCTATCTATCTATCTATCTGTTTAACAATGTATGTATGTATTTGTTGACCAGGATAGAGCCGAGATCCAGGTGGCTTATACTCGGCCCATGGGTTGCCACCAGATAAATAAAAGAGTACAACGTAATATAAGAGGTTCTTACGTGGTAAACTGCATTAAGAAAACAGCAATGCAATCAAAGACACAAAGGCAGTTGCAGGATTAATCAGTACAAGGATGGCAATAGGTTGCTAAATTTCTTTTACAGTAACAGTAAATAGACAAGTAAAGGCATTTATACTGCATAATGAGCATTGTGCTACGCTTTGAACTGTAGGAAAGGAATACTACTTTTTGTACTACAAAATGAAACTTCTACAAATATATAAAAACTAGTAAAGGCACACTATTGTACACTGAGACATGTAAGACAGGAGGAGAAGGGTAGAAGCTGATGCAGTGGAGGGATTTCTGGATGCAATTGTGAAAATGGAAACTGTAGATATGGTGAGGTTGGATGGGGAAGAAGATGAAAGTTTTGTAAGGAAAGTTTTAGGGAGTGTATTGTTGTACTTATAAAGTTGTTGAGGAAGGAGGCAGAAATGGGAGGTAAAGAGGAGCTTTGTGAAGGGTGGTAGTAAATTTGTTAGATCTGTATTTGCTGTCTAGAGTAGCCCAGGTATGACAGAAAGAAGGTCTAAGGTTGGATGAATCTGGGAAGGGTGGGGTATGTGTACAACATTTTGCTGTGGGGGTATGTGTACAACATTTTGCTGTGGTGGTATGTGTACAATGTTCTGCTATGCGGGTACATGTATAAAGTTTTGCCATGGGAGTATGTGTATGTTTTGCCGTGGGGGTATGTGTATAAAGTTTTGCTATGGGGGTACGTGTATAAAGTTTTGCCAAGAGAAACTGCGTTGTATCTGTAATGTCCTGGGATGTGTGGCTGCTGCAGTAAGTTCAGTATCTTAATCTGGGCAGTTATGAGGGCTGGGAGACCTGAAAAAAATGATAGCAGTAAGAATGCAGGGAGTGTTGTAGAATAGACTAAGTGATGTAGTATTTGGATTGGTTAAGCAGGACATGGTTCAACTGTTTATGGAAATTAATGATTAGTTGTAATGATTTAATTTCTTCAGGGATGGTTTCCCCAAACTTTCAGTGTCACTGTAGAAAAGGCATGCCTTGTGCATTTCAGGTTAAATAGTGGGGTTTGCAAATGGGGAGTAGTTTGGGAAAGAAAACCTTAGATTATAAGGAGTTGGAGCTCTTTCTGAAATTCTGAGTGAAGAAGGGAATGCTTTCTTCCCATACCAGTTTGTTTAACAGGGGACCAGGAGGAGGGAAGCACTTCAAGGTATGGGCAGCCATTTTGCTTTTGCAAGAGTAAGGTAATGACTCTGCCTTTCAGTAGAGACCTAGCAGATGTTGTTTGAGGTGGTTTGTAGATTAATGCAGCTCATTTGTGAACCAGAAACAAATGAGTGGGAGACCATATTCAAGATGAGAGAAGAGGACTCCCTATTGCTTCCCAAGCTACTGGAAAAAGTAAATGTGACCATTTTCTGAACTAGAACAGTCATTTATTAACTTTGGCTTCAGTAACTTGAACATCATACTTAAAGTTAAAAAAGGGTCTAGCCAGATTCCAATGTATCTAGTATGGGAATGCTGCCAGCAGTTGATTTTTGTTGTAAGAGATGCACCAGGAGTTATAGAATTTGGGCACTTATTGTGGAATTTAGTATTGGGTTATACCTGGTTAGCCAATTATTTAGGGAGGTCAGATCAATTTCAAGCTGCGGTTTTGTGACAAAAGCTGTGGGGCCAGATCTTTAAATGACCATGTCATCTGCATACAGCAGACATGTGAGAGAAAGGGTGTCCCCAAGGAGGTTTTTTAGGAGAAAGTACTGATCCTTGAATAACGTTGTTGGATATATGAAGTGAGAGGAGAGGATATGGATCCAGTTTGTACCCTGAAGTGTCTACAAGACAGAAAATCTTTAAGAGAGTAGTAAGAGAAACTGGCTGACAGTGTCAAAAGACTTTTGTCAGGCCAAAAACATTTGTACCACTTAGTAGCCCATATCTCTACTAATGAGGACATTAAACAGATATTAAAATTGAGCCCATCTTATTTGTTCATTTACTTATTTTCTTTCTTCAAAGGACGTAAATGTAAAATAAGAACAATTATAAACCTAACATAAGACAGTATTTTTTATATGTAAAGTCTCACCTTTTATTATAAATAACTTATGACATTTTCATCAGTCAGTGAAGTGTTTCCTTCTCAGACATCAGCATGCTTTATAAAGTAATGCGGTCTCTATTAGCCATGTTTGTGCCTGCTGCGATGCTTTATATGACTTGTCACCCGGGGTAACATAGAGTGGCCCCAGTTTTGCAGGGAATATTTTCTGGGCTGAATCAAGAACATGCAGACCTGCTAACGTTGCCTTCAGTGTCAGCGGCAGGGACTGTGATCAGAGTTACCGTGCAGCCTAGAAACTTCTTCAGCCTGGACCCGGAGCACACGTCTTTCCATGGTCTACAGCTGTAAGATATTGGGATTTTTGATTTTTTTTTTTCTAATTCCGCCCTTTCTTCGGGAGAAACCGATCCTACCTCAACATTTATGGCTGTAAAGCAGGTAACTCTTCTTGGAAGCAAGCAGGACCACACGGTATAGGAAGGGACTGTGAAAGGACTGCAGTAACCTTATTTGTTTTTCTACACTGATCGGGTGTAAGTCCCTTGTTTTGCAGAACCACTTATTCATGTAGTTATCATTAAATATAATTGCAATTATGGGTATACAGAAATAAAACATTTCGTACACGTTTGTAATGTTGCTATGTTTTATTAATTCACATGGATTTTAGCCTCTGTATTCTCTTCCACAGACACTTTTGAATTTCTTTCTGACAATGAGATAATGTACATGACTCTTTTATTGAATTTATGTAAACTGTATTTCATGCCATCATGATTTTTACTTGTGCCATTTTGAAGGGCCTTCGGACTAGTTCACTTACTGGTAACAACTCTAAAATAAAATGAATGTTAGAGATTGTATGTAATAAAACTTTGGGCTAGGCTTATAAATGCCTTAGGGCAGATAGCCTAGTATAAACCTATGAACCTATGAACCTATGAACTTGGCACATTTAACAACCTCACTAAAAGCAATGATAAATTCATATGTTTGCATTTAGAACATGCCTCATTATTTTATAATGGAAAGCATTAAGCTTGGCCAACAGTTCATTTGGACAACATGATCCAAGAGAAGCAGTACACAGCCAAACTTTTGCTCAGACTTGCAGTAGCAAAATCCCTTATTCTGTAGGACTGAAACAGAGCTAAAGTCATTGGCATAGATAGGAGCTTTTGTTACCAGGACTGGTATGACTCTGGTGATTTTCCAAATTTAGGGCACTGTGTTTTTGGTGAGATGTAAGTTGTGTAGGTGTTTTAGGGTGGATAGAATGTTGTAATTTTGTTAACCAAATAAACCAGGGGTTGTGGTTGTCTGTTCCATTGGGGGCATCTATAGGGATAGTGTTAACAGTGTTTTCTATGTCTTTGGTTTTGATTATTTTAAAGTAGAACTGGGGGTTGCCTGACACTGTCATGATCTTGACCTGAGGTAGAGAGCTGCATAGCACGGTTAGGCAGAAAAGAGATGAATTCCCTAAGAAAGTCAAGGGATATGAGTTGTCCTGGGGTGTTTTGATGGAATCTGAATGAAAGAGTTTCACTGGGAGGGGCTGGTCTGTTGTCTCATTTACTGGGTTCTGAAATTTACTCTAATTGCATTTTAAGGAATCCTGGCAGCTTTTATGTGAGCTACCTTTGTGCCTTTTGTTGGCTTTCTTTACTAAGTTGTACAGCAGAGTGCACTGGAATTTTTTCTTTGACTGGATTTTTTCCAAGTCTTCTTGAGGTGGAGAAAGTACTGTATGATAAATCTGGCTATCTTCTACATCTTATTTATATACCTGTGAAGATTAGATCCCTGCAACTGGTGTTGGTGGAACTTTTAGATGTATGGAGATACAAAGGATCCAGAATAGCTGTATCTCTAATGGCCCTGTAGGCAAGCTATAGATCTCCCCTCAATAATCTGCAAGACACTGAGTAAAGGAACAGTGCTTCCATTCTCTCTTGGTAGATTAAGGCCCTTAAGGCTATGTCTGTCATGCATTGTGATGCACACCCCAAAAGGACATTTTATTCAATATTTCTTCTAATCAATGTAGGTTTTAATGATATGTCCTTGGCAATAGGCTGTGCTAGACAGAAGACTACTACTGTCAAATGATGAACAAACGAGAGAGAATTATCAACCCATATTCCAAGATCACTGACAACAGTCTCATTTTTGGAATGGCATTTCGTCCATGTTGTATACTGAAGGGCGGGGCTGTCTACTAATTGTGACTATACCGCGGTTTGTTTGCATTTAACTAGAGCCCCTTTCAATACACCAGGTATTTACTAGTGTATGTCCTTGCTGACAAATTTTTTAATCAAAGGGATCTTGATAATAAAACCTAATTTACAGTCATCAGCAAACTTAGTTAGTCAGAAGTCTTGTTTACAAAAATAGAAATCAGGAAAACAGATGCCAAAAAAGAGGACCCAGCACTGAGCCCTAGGGGAAGCTGCTGCTCATCTTCATGCTTCCTGATGAAACACCCACCACTCACACTATATGGGTTCTGACATTTAGCCAGTTGACTATCCGTCTTACCAAATAAAGTCCTATTTTGAAAGTGTTGAAATTACTAACAATGCCAGCATGGAGTATGGTGTCCAAACAGATTGCCAGATCTGGATATGCTGTGTGCACAGCTTGACAACTGTCAACAGCCTGCGTAATCCTCTCAAAGAAGTTTACCAAATTCATTAAGTATGATCAACACTTAACAAAACCAAACTGCGGCAAGTCAGATTTAGTGACGTTTATCATGTCACAGTTGATCATACCCATTCTAATCCATTCCATAGATTTCCAGATGAGTCTCATCATTGTGATGGGCCTGTAATTCTAGGACTGGTAGTATGGACACCCTTATGTAGTGGCACTACTATATTAGTCAACCAAACGTCTGGGAAAAATATGTGCTATTCTTTGGTTGAACAGTCTGAGGAGTGGTTCTGTTAGGAAAAGCTTCATACTATTTATTAAGCAACTGGGTACATTGTCAAGTCCCATAGACAATGTGTTTTTGGTCTTATATAGCACCATCAGTAAATGTTCCTACTTGCCAAGAGAGAGGTTAGAAGTACTATCCCTTTACCCGGGGGGGTCCATAGGACTCAGGTAAATACTTAATTATTATTTATTAATTTATTTATTTACATTTCATAACTGGGTAGTGTCTGACTGGGCCAGAAGCCCGTTTTCAGTGGAAACCTGGGGAGAAAAGCTCCAAGGTAGATTTGTACATATGACAATTACAATAGGAGTTCAAACACAAGTTCCTTGACATTGTATGTAAAAGCATAGAACGATAGTAGTACAATAAGCTTATACTATTCATACAGTTAAAAAAAAATATATATATATATATATATATATATATATATATATATATATATATATATACACACACACATATATATATATATATATATATATATATATATATATATATATTTTTTTTTTTTTTTCCATGATAAAAATATCACAAACTGAAGCTAAGAAGGCTCAATTGCCAAGAAATATTGACAATGGGGGGTGGAGAGAAGGAAGTTAGACAGTGAGGGGCTAAATTAGTTAGCCTGGCGGACAACATGAGCAAAGCCTATGTTTGGTGAAATATTCCTTTAGGGACTGTTTAAATGAATGTGTATCATTGATGGACAGAATATGCTGAGGTAGAGAATTCCAGTGTTTGACAATGATATGCAAGTATAAGGAGATGCCATGAGAGTGTTGGGTTTTGTTAACGTTCAACAATACTTCATCACCAGACCTTAGAGATTTTAGGTTAGTGCAGGGTTGGAGAAGGTCAGATAGAGCTGGGCAGTTGTCGGGTGTGTATAAGACTGTATGGGCAGTTAGTAGCCGAGTCAGAGTAAGCAGGCAAAAGAGCTCTAACAAGTTCAGCTGGAGAAGGGCAGTGCAATGATGAGATCTTTGAGACTGATTAGTGGCAAATTTGGCTATTTTTTATAGCAGGATTCAAGGCTATTCAGTTCAGATTTGCAAAGATTGGTAAATATTTGTGAACAGTAAAGCAGGGAAGATAAGAGATGGGTTTTGGCTGTTGCAAGTCTGGCATGGTCAGTAAGATACGATTTAGCCCTATAGAGAGAACCCAGTTTGACATGAACCCTTTTAATTGTTAGTGCAAGGTGTTTGTCAAACTTAAGTCCACTATCAATTGTGACACCAAGAGGTTTTGTATGTTTAACGGGTTCTATTTTTGTGCCATTGGAGGAGGAAATAGAGATAGGTGGTTGTTTGGTTGTTGTTGAGGTATTATAGAAGACTCTAAGCTTAGTTTTATTGGGGATAAGTATAAGTTGATGGGCTGTTAAGTAGTTTTCAATATTTTGGAGGGCTGCCTGAGTTTTTTCTTGGAGTTCCTTGATAGAGGGGGCAGAGTAGATTAGGGAAGCATTGTCAGCATATTGTATGATTGAGGCTGGATTTGCTGAGGAGTTTAGGTCATTGGTAAAAATTGTGAATAAAAGTGCGCCAAAGGTAGATCCTTGTGGGACTCCTACACATATAGGGAACTGGGGGGAAGAGTTTATTGTCCCATAAAGTGGCTTGTTTCCTATCTGACAGGTAGCTAAGAAACCTGCTTAAGGCTTCAGAGCTGCAGTGGTAAAAAGCCAGTTTATTGAGAAGTATTTGATGAGATACAGTGTCAAATGCTTTTGGCATATCTAGGAAGGTAGCAGAGACTAGTTTTTTTTGTTTTTTAGTTGATTTATGGTATTAGTAAAGCTAATTAGAGCTGTACTGGTGCTGTGACTAGGTTGAAAGCCATGTTGTGTATTAGATAATAGATTATTTGACAGAAACCAATCTAAGGTCTTTTGTGTATACATTTGTGGTGACAAAATCTGTGGGTCTGTAGTTGGATACATCAGTAGAGGGACCGCCTTTATAGAAAGGGTATGACGTGAGATATTTTCCAGAGGACTGGTATGCACTGTTCATAGACAGAACAGTTAATGAAAATGGATACAGGGTAAGTGATGGAAGTAGCAGCTAATTGTAGAAAGTCACAGACAACTGGTCTGCAGCTAGTGTGCAAGGTTTTACTTTAGAAAGGAGATTTTTAACATTACTTGTTTGGATAGGTTTGAGATAGAGGAGGGCAGAATTGTAGTTGGAGGCTTTGAGGTATGGACAGAGGCATATTATGGGTTCTGTTTAGTAGAGAGGTTATTGAGTTCATAAAATGGGAGTTAAATTGAGTGGCTATACAATCATTTGGGTTGGTCAGAGTTGGGGCTGGGGTAGTGGGTTTTCCTGGGTTGAGAAGGAGGTTGATTGTTTGAAAGAATCTTATAGGATTTTTCTGGTATTTTAGCCGACTTGTTTGGAAGTATGTTTTTTTGTCTTGTTTAATTAGTTTTTTGGTTTGATTTCAAAGTTGGGACTTTGAAGAGAAGTCCCTGTGGAAAAAAATTACACTTTTTTTTTTAGTTTGTTTGCAATGTCCACAGGGTCCTTTGTGTTACTGTGGATAGGTTCAGAACAATGTTGGGTGTTATTCCTTAGTCAAATGGAGTAGTTAAAGAAGGATTTATAATTTCTCTTTGCTTCATATGCTAACTTATGTTCATGGGCTGCTTTGGTATACTGAATAGTATTATTCAAGTACTTAGTAATATTTCTAATACTATCCTTGATGTGATGGTTCTTGGATCTGTTGTATATTAGTACTTCCCTCTCAATACATCTGGTACTTCCCACTCAATACATCTATCCTGGCGTGCATAGAATTCCTTTGTGAAACTTAAAATACTACCCCCACCATATTTCTAAACTTTGGAACTCAATCCCTCACAGCATCCTAAATGCTACCAACCTACACCAATTCAAAACTCAAAGACCACCTCACTAACAACTGGCTCTGCTCCTGCACCAAGCCAGGCTAATACCACATAAACCCACATATATATATATATATATATATATATATATATATATATATATATATATATATATACATATATATATATATATATATATATATATATATATATAAATAACTTTACTATATTGTAATAACTTTCTCCTTTTCACTAAAGTGCCTATTGTATATTGTACTTTCTTTATTGTCTCTAGATATTTCTGTTACATTCTATGTAAATTCGACACTGTACCTGTCAATGTTGTTCTTGTTTTACTGGAGCTTTTTTCCCCGTGCCTTCGCTGACGGACTATCCCGGTCAACAAATGAAAAATAAATAAAATGTGTTGAATTGTATGTTATCTCCTGAGCTTCAAGAATGTAGCCAGTGTACCCTGCTGGAAAAGAGCAGAAATGTGTATAAACTATATACCTATGCAGATGTACATTTTAATGGTAGAAGCTGGAACATACAGAGATAACTTGCAAAACCTCAAGAAAATAAGTATAAACTGTTTTATAATTCTGTTATCTCTGGTTCAGCTCAGAGCAGACACAATGTCTAGAGTTGTAGGTTTTCCTATTGTCTTGAAACAGAAATAATTACTAGGTTTCAAATGTAAAAGTGCTTGTTTTACAACTTCCAGTTCTAGGCAAACGTCTGAGAGATATGTACCTGTGACACAGAGGTGCTAAATTCTAAGTTTCTGCTAGCATGGGGACTAAAGGCAGAGTGATGACATCCCAGCTAACACAGCAGTAATGTGTAGTATTAATTTAAGATCTCTCTCAGAGAGTGAGTCCGTGCATTTTATATTTGTCTTTGAACCTAGAAACATCCCACTCATCAGCACGTCTGCCCGCATCTTGCTAATAGTAAGTAACTAGGGAAAACTGATTTCTCGTAGATATAGATAGGAATATAGTAGAGATTAGTTTAGATGTTTTCTGTATTGATTTGAGACTGTCTTACAATGTTGTTTTAAAATATTTCCTGTGATTCTGAACTCTGTAGTCACTGTGTTGGGTTGTTGGAGTATTGTCTTGTTCTTTTATTATTTATTATTAAATATATTTAAACCTTTTAATTGTTCTTGGTTTGTTCAGAGATATTTAAACTCTTAAGAGTACTTTCATAAGGATTTGGTGACACTGTATAGGCCATTCCTAAATAGCCTTGAAAGTCTTGGTCCCACTTACCATTTGGATAATAGTAACATTACACAGTAAGATTGGGCATCCTTTGGTAAGTGCCTTAATAGTAGCTGATAAGTAAAAGTGGCTGGTGGCAGCTGGTACTGCCTTATAGTCTTGGCAGAAGGAGGCATAGCTAGTAAACCTTTGCCAGCCTTTTCCAGGTGTGTGTTTGTATATAAATCAAATTTCAAAGTGTGTGTGTGTGTGTGTGTGTGTGTGTGTGTGTGTGTGTGTGTGTGTGTGTGTGTGTGTGTGTGTGTGTGTGTGTGTGTCAGCTACTTGGGCAGGGACATGAAGCCCTGGTTGGACACAGAGGGTGCTGGACATCTTAGTTTGGCCACTTGGTTGAGATCTTAACCCTACAGCTGGGCCTGTGGGGAGTCTTATTGGGGATCTGGAGAAAGAGGGAGAAACCAGCCCCAGACTGACTGTGATCTCTGTGTGCTCTTAAGGAAAATTGTACTTTACTGTGTGTGTACTTGTCATCCTCCTAATATGTACGTCCCTCACTGGTGCTAGTGGTGAGGATTGAGGCTCCTTGATTACTGGGCCAGTGCAGGGGCATCACACTGCCCTCTCAATACATCTATCCAGGCATGCATAGAATTCCTTTGTGAAACTATGTGCTGTAGAAACATTGGGACTGATGTTACAATGGATGACTTCTTCATAGGACATCATGAGTTCTGTGCATCTGAAGTCCTTGAATTCTGAGATTTTGTTAGAAGAGCTTTAGTGATTTTGAATGTAAAAGTCACTATTTTATGGTCAGACTTTACTGAGGAAAGAGATACTTGGGATGGTTGGGGGGTAGAGCACATAGAGACTAAAGTAGGAACCAAATTAACAACATTATGTCTGCTAGAGGCTACATTTACTAGCAAGTCCATGGAGATTTTGTTAATTAAGTCTAATAATTTTTGGAAATATCCTACATTGTAGGTACAGGTGCTCCAATTTTGTGAGGGGTAGTTAAATTCACCCAAGGTAAAGATGTTCTTATTCATAGAAAGTCCATTGAGAGCAGTTAGGTACCCAACATGATTTTCAGATGACATGGAGGGCATCCTATGACAAGCTGTAGATTGATAGTTGGTCCTCTTTAAGAAGATTTGGAGTTTGATAAGTTCATTTTGTGGTTTTCCTGGGACAAAATGCAGGTATGGAGGGAGTGTTTTATTTACATTTAAACAAAGCATCAACAAAAGCACAAACATGGATGTGTTCCAAATGCAATACAACCTCAATATCAGGTAATGTATTTATTTATTTGTTTGTTTGTTTATTGCTCTTGTTTACCTGGAACGTTCAAATGGGCATGAGGCCCCTTTTCAGAAGAAGCCTGGGGAGAAAAGCTCCATATAATAGATTATTCAATTAAGTACACTTGAGACAGGAAAAAAACAAATGATGTACAATGGAAGCACAATTAAAAGACAAGATAATTGAACATGATAGAGTAAGCACTACAAAACCAACATAACTGAACAGGTGGCAGAGTTAATCAAGATGAAGTAGCCATGAACCAGGAAATAACAGGTAAGTTGAAGCATGTGAACTGTAGCAACGTCTTATAAAAGGTAAAGCATTCTCAGGTCGGTAATAAAGGTAAATACAATTATAGACAGTGCTGTTTAATAACTTGGAGTGTGCAGGAATGATTGGAAGAGGATAAAAACAGCAGATGAAAGCAAGGAATATAAGGGAGGAAGAGAAAGGAGATCAACCAGCAGAGGTGATACTGTGAGGGGGAAGAGTAGTAGGAAAAGAAAGGAGGAAATAGGGCCTGGGGTAGGTGCTAAGAATGCATAGCTGAGGTGTATACAACTTATGCAGTCATTGAGACTTCTTGTTGAGACTTGTGACATTGAGTAGCAGCACCTTGATTTGATCCAGTTTTGTGTAAGTTGTGTTTGATATGTTGGAATGATCTTTAACTTGGCAAATCAAGTGGACTTATCAAGCATCTCATCCTATGCTGACACACACAAGAACCCACTGGAATGACACCAGTTTTCTCACCAATTGCTGAAGTCAGTTTTATCTTTTCAATCTTACAGACATTAAGTATTCTGTTTAGAACCAGTGTTTTTCTTGCATTTGGCACATGCATGGGAAGTTCCAACATATCTCTCTGCATGTCTCTCAGGGCTTTTTGCACCAGGTCATTCCCTCCCACATGAACTACCACAATATCGTAGTCATATTTGTCAGAAGAGAGGGTCTTAAGGGTCATTGTAATGTCATACATCTTGTCCAGCCTGGTGACAATTGATTCAGTGTGCCTAACCACAGAGTCACCTACCACTAAAACATTTTTGTTTGTATAGAGATTACGCATAGCAGTTTTGCAGCGATAAGACTTTTGGTGACTGATTATAGGATTTGTGTCTGAAGAAGATGAGGCATTACATTTATGCTGAGAACTAATATGCCTATAAATCTAAGAGTCATTTTAATGTGTTGTTTGTTGTTTTGATTGTGGGGAGTGTGTGATACTCACCGTCTAGTTAGTTTTGTGAGAGGGACATCTCCTGATTTTTTTAGATATTTGCACCTCACATACATTGCGCTGAGTAGAAGGTCGTTATCTCCAAGCAACAGGCAATTGTTACACTGCTTGAGTATAAGGTGCTAAGAAGCAGGCAACAGACTAGCAAAGGTTATGATGATCTTTCAATTGTAACTAGTGATTTGGTAAATTTTGTTAAAAATTTCACAGAATGGCTACATGTAGCTAAATGAGCTTAGATAGGGCAAGAAGTGAGTAGGTATATATACTTATAGAAGGATATGCTGTCTACAATTATACATTTAGGGTATTAATAAGAAAATGGAAAAATACGGTAAAGTTATGAAGAATAAACCGGGAATACAGAATAATAAATGTGGCTGCACTGGATGTTGCCACAATAGTAAGTGCATGCCTTGAACCAGCCTGGCTGTCTTTTCGTACCGCCAGAAGGAAGAGAGTAACTTAAAATCCAGGTTAGGTCACTACAAGTAGTTACAACAGTGCATGCCTAATCAGTGCACTCCAGATAATTAAAAAACATAGATACAGTTACTTAAAGCACATACTTCTTAATGCGTATGGAAAAAACACAGACAATTAAAGAGCTTTAACATTTTGCAGTAAAATTATACAATAAATTGTAAAGCAATGAAAAGTACTTTAGTTTAAGCAGATTTCGGCAATTAAATATTAAAATACAATCAAATAAAGAAACAGACAGCAAATAAAGTCAGTTTTTGCAAATAAAAAAAAATAAACAACATGAAAATCTATCATTTAGCCCAGATTGTTTTGAAGTGTAGAAGTTAGATCTAGTTGGATCACGTGCACAGATAAGGAGCATTTCGCTTGACAAGTAGCAACTCTTTAAACAAGAGGGATAAATAAATCTCCTTCTACTCTTTTTACTAATTGCCTTGGGATCTTTTTTACATCTACACCTGAGCTGCCACCAACTCAGTCAGATGGGACACTCAGGAATGAAGTACCCCCCCCCATATTGCAGTATGGTGTCAGTATTGGAAAATTGATTCCAAATACCTGGTACGGGAATAGATCCAACAGCCTTCTGGTCTTCTAGCATCAAAGTCAAGTGTGTTTCCTTTTGAGACACTGAAAGTCATAGTTAATTATTTATGGTTATATATATTTGTTAACCTAGTGAGTCCCCTGGATACAAGTGTCCCTTTTCAGGGCTGCCCTGGGGGCACTATCTAGCCAAAAGACTTGCTTAGA
This sequence comes from Protopterus annectens, assembly GCF_019279795.1. Classification (NCBI taxonomy): domain Eukaryota; kingdom Metazoa; phylum Chordata; order Ceratodontiformes; family Protopteridae; genus Protopterus; species Protopterus annectens. Next base: position 550,438,184 of record NC_056734.1, on the reverse strand, counting down.
ATCACATGGTATGCAGATGAAGGTGGAAGGATTCAAATACTGTACCAGTTGCTAATGGAAGCATCATGTGAACAGTTTAGAGATTTAATCCTCTACATTAACTATCACTTAACCTATAGAAAATGCCTATAACTAAAATTCCTTATCACCTATAATATATGTTATTGCAACATACAATACATTTTCTTTGTATCACAATCCAACACATAATGCATTTTACTGCTATTCTAATACAGTACATAATAAAACAAATCACTAGAATCAAGTATTTCTCAAAGATATAAAAATGGATATTCTCATTCCACTACCAAAACAAAGCAACCCCAAATTACTAGAAAACTTTAAACATATGCCAGTCCTTTCAACACTATCAAAAATAGAAACAAGAACACTTAAAATATCAACTGTAGCTCTACTTAGATGCATAAACAATCTTCTCTGTAAAAAACAGCATTGATTCAAAAAAGACAATTAACACTAACAGCCCCGATCACCTCCATTGATAGTATCTATAAACAAAAAATATAAATATTAAATGAGCTTTTTCCACAGATTTAGCTACAACATTTAAAAACATCTCTCACAATAATTCTCTACAAACACTTGCTTATTTTGGACTTGAACATATAAGCCTCATGTGGATCAAAAAACACCCAGACAACCTAGCCGTGGGGATATCATACAAAAGCATTACCACCCACCCAATTCACTTGCCACAGGAGTCCCACAAAGCTTTGCACTAGGGCTACCACATTTTACTTTACCCATAAATAGCACCCTTAATATTACTAGCTCAGCAAACACCCTCCTTTATCCAGGGGATCTTGTTAGCTAGTCACTGTGTCAAAATTCAAACTGCATACACAACACTCTGAAATACAACCACAGCACTCTCTGCACATGGCTACAATCTTTTTGTCTTAAAAGTTAATTTCAGTAAAAGTAAATTCATATTACACATAGCGTCGGAGAATACATAAACAACATAACTCCTACTTTCTTAAAGCCTTGCTACTCATTACAAGCTTGCAATATGTGGATCCCAATGTTATATTTAACCAATGCTATATTTATTAATTTATATATAATCAGGTAATTAGGAGCAAATGAGTGGTTACAGAGGGAGTATATAAATTAATGAATGTCTTTAATGATTTTCATTATACTCAACTAGAATCACTTGTTTGTGTGTTTCAATAAAGGTATTCCATTTTTTAACTCAGCTGTGGACTACTATTTTCTTATTTGTAGTACTATTTTAAAGTTTGAATTTTATTAGTGAACTAGGTGCATAACATGTTTCAAGGAGTGAACTCCACACCCTCCACACTACAAAGTTTCTGCTTAGTTTATAATTTACATCTTATTGCAGTTTAGATCAAGCTTTGCAAAAAAAGTTACTGTACACCTGTTATTATCAGGCAGCTGAGAAATGGTGCCTCCTATCTTTGGAAACACTATTGCTCACTGAATGCCCTGTGCATGTTAAAGGCAAGACAACTATAGATGTTCCCATAAGCATTTAAAAACTATGTGAAATGTACACCAAAGACTTCTTTCAACATATGTAAAACATTTACTGCAAGTAACAAAATAGATGGATCTTGTATTCAACATTTTCTGAACTAAAAGGATATGACTGATAAAGGACTTCTATGACAACCACATCTTTGTGAAAATGTAACCCAGTCTGCTTAACTATGGATTATGAATATAGAAGATTGTTGTGGAAACATTGTGTGCCACACTTAAATGTGAGACACTAGTGACTGACACTCTATATTTGTGCAATTACTAATTTATACTTTATGTGAACCGAACTTAAAGATCAAGACTGCAGGCATTGCCTCAGGGATTTCTCCTTATCCCAAGATACCGCAATCTCAAAGTCAATATATACAAGTAGCAGTGCTATGAACAACATAGCTGAGCTCCCTACTACAGGGGTGCAGTGGGTGGAACTTCCCTGAAAAATTCCTTTTTTTGCTTTAGGAGCTTTCAAATGTTGAATTTTTTCTGAAATGTCACTGCTTTGTGATTACACTTGAGAGTGTTAATCATGAGTCACATTTCTGTCTTGAAGTTAAATATTATAAATTATGTTAAACTTATTGGTTGATGATTATCCAGAAGTTGGATGAATATGTGTGCTAAATCAGGTAACAATATGCATTTGTGTACTTTACTTTTGTAATATAGTGAATATGCAACATACAACTGTGTCCTTTGCATCTGTCTGTATGAAGACATTGAAACAGCATTGTTCCCGACCCCGTTTAAATGTGTATTTTAAGACATTTACTGTTATACTGATGATCACCATTGGACTTAGTCCTTTATACCCATTTTATTAGACAAGATTATCTATGCTATTGTGTGCAGACCTGAATTTAATAAGTCAGACTTTCCTCAGATCCTTTTAGTAAAACGTCCTTTATACCCATTTTATTAGACAAGATTATCTATGCTATTGTGTGCAGACCTGAATTTAATAAGTCAGACATTCCTCAGATCCTTTTAGTAAAACAGCAAGTCAAAAGTAAAACAATCTTTCGTAATCTGCTACTTGCATCTCATATCTGAAAAATGCTGCAGCTGATGTAAGATCTGTCAGTTAACACAAGGCTGCAGTTTGAGATCTAGCAGACCAATGAAGGCTGATTCATGTATTTGCCATGCCACTAAATAAGAATCAGTCAAAATCCTGAGGAATTACACAAAAAGAGTTCATTCCCACCATGTTAGCTAAGCAACTCTGAGTTATACTTTCTACGTAGCATTTTTATCTTGAATATAACCTGCTGACAGAGGTTCCTTTCTTCAATAACTTTTATCATCTGTTTGCACGGTATAAATACTGCAAGTATTTAAGTTTTACAGATTTTATTCTTACTTCAAATGCCTTGTCATTTATTAATGTTTAATAGTTTCTCTGTCACTAGACATCTCTAATCCATGGGCTAAGAGAATGTTGCTACAATATCTACAAATATTATTTATTTGTTACTGCTATTTCAGTTGTACTACTCGGATGTGCTTCTACTCACCAAGTGCATTTCCTGATTGCTTTGGTCTTAATTTTATAACATTGTTTAATCTCTCCTTTACCTGAATGCCAAATGTTGCACCTGCACTTTAGTGCTGTCTGAGTCTAAAATGTTTCCATGTATAAGCCACCCTCATCATTTATAAAATAAATAAATAGATACTACTTTTAGAAGAACTTACACCTTCATGATTTCCAGTTTCAGTGAAGTACTGATACCAACTCTGATAAGCAGGGTACAATCTTGCATCTCTTTTCCTCCTCAGTAATCTTCCAAGAAATCCGGAACCTTCCTTTTTATTATCTGTCACCTGTTGGTCTTCAACTTGAAGATAGAGAAGAAAAAAATAAGAGCAATTTATTAAACAGACCATCTAGACTGGCTGCAAATACAACCGTCTGCAGCTGTCGTCTGTTGAAACGTGTTATCATTTACAGAATGACATGCACATTAACAGATCTTGGTTTCTTCCCCATCTATCTAATATTGACCCTTTGCATCCTCTTTACAAATGACATCAGAGAAAAATGAGTAGGCAACACTCATCATAAAGTGTGTGCTTCTTACCTATTACAGTTGTGATGTAACAACCAGTTTGCAAAACAACCTTGATTACTTTATCATGCAGAAAAAGTATTTTACATCATTATACAATAAACGGAAATATCATAAGAGAAACATTTGCTTTCTGGTAAAGTTATTTCAAGAACATGGTGCATAGAATAAACAAAGCATAAATGACATAAAAGAGAAGTCTGTCACACCATGTCCAGAATTTGTAGATATTAATGCAATGAGCAGAGTAAATTAATGTAGGTAGTGATACTGCAGAGTGTGGCCATTTCTGAGACGCAAAGTAGCTGCACTGGGTAAGAAATAGCTCAGTATGCAGTGTATGTAAATGGCCACATAATGACATAGATATGAGGAATCCCATGCAGATGAAGCACACTGATTATGAAAGGCAAACATGGCTGAGCAATTCAGAAACATATAAAACAGGCGCACACAGGACAAACCTATTCTGAACACTGCTGATTTTTCATGTAGAGGACTATGAGTAAGCTAGGAGTAGAACTGCCGATTGCTAAACTTGCTTATGTTAGTAGTCACCATTACCGCCAGTGTCTCCTTTGCATTGTTTGTTGTGGCCATCCACTCCATCACAGGGGGTAACATCATATACCCTTGTACTAGACCTCCTTTCTTTAAAGAGATTTTGAGAACCAAGTCAGATACTTTCCTTCTCTCACTGCCACAAATACATTATACCCCAGTTTTTTTAAATCTTATTAACTCATTCCCTGCAGTACAGCTCTTCTGAGTGTGTACCTTGAGCTCTCAGTGGGTGTGGCTTGATCCTTTAAAAAATGAAGTTATCACCTTACAGTTCTAACAAACACTCGTTAACAGAGGTCAAATATCAATAAAATTGTGTTTGCCATCATGTATGCTTCAGGATAAAATGCTCTGATACCTTGTATGTAGCATGGTTTTGGAATTATTAATGCAAACAAGAACAAGTAATATTTGATGCCTAGAGGTGCAGTAGAAGGTAAATGCAGAAATGCCTGGAGGTGCACTCGGCTGTAGTGAGTTAATCCAGACATAGCTGGTGGGGTGGGGACATGCTTACTGATCTAACAAATGTTGAACAGGAATGGCACATTCATTTAATTGCTTCTTTCCACTAATGATAGGGTCAGTCTCCTCCAAGCAAGACATTTAATTCAGGTACTTTATTGACAGAAGTATGCATCAGGATTCCCAAGTGGCATGGCTCCATATACAGGATAGAAGGATAGAAGGAGCTGATCTCTGAAGCTCTAAGACAGCTACATTGATGGGGACAACACCATTTTGTAAACATTTGCCTTGAAGCTTAAAACTGAATGAAACTGTAACAAGAGGTAGGCAACTATGCATAGCAGGAAGGTCCTTAGTAGGACTGCTAAAGTAATTGGTAAACATAAAAAAATTGTTTTAATCTTCCCAAAGTTTCACTGATTGAATGAGTTGGACTGCCTGACTGCTTACTCCAGCAGCTTCATGGCCAAAAGGAATAGTGTTGGTAAAAGATAGCAGTCAAGTGTGATGCCATGGAGAAGTGGAAATAGTGGAAATATTACTGGAATAGTCACGAGTAAGGCTGTTGAGTTATTGTGTAAGACCATAACTATGGTTGTAGTGATGAGGGGGAAACTAAACTGGCTCAGCACTTGTCCCAGACAACAGAATCAAGTATGGTTGCAGTGTTAGGAGAAGTGTCTGACTTGGCTTTCTGCTTGATGTTAAATAAAACCCAGTGATGTGCCTCTGCTCTTCTACCCTGGAAGATGCCTGATTGGTTGGGGTGTGTGACATGAGGAATAATTGTCTGGGGTGTGTGACATGAGCAATAATTGTCTGGAGTCATGTAACCAAATTTTTATTTATCTGCTAGCTTTTTTCCCACCATACCTGTTAACCATCCCCTCCTATAAGCCATGCAATCCTAATTCCCCAATACTTTGCACCCCTATAGTGCCACAAAAGGGAAACCACCAACTGAAGAGGCCCATTATCCAGTGGCAACCTTCCCTGTGTCAGCAAAAGGGTGAGATTGCCCTAGTCCAAATGGCAATGGACTGAGGGTCTAGCTTCATCCCCTTATACTGGACCTGTCCATTCATAAAACTTGAAGTAGTAAGCACTCCAGATGCTTCTAGACTAATTGCTAATGAACTAAGCTATACCAGTCTGTGTGTCATATGATATACCCATTTTCTAAATAAGTCTTAATTGTAATGCATACACTTATGTGGTTATGATATATCCTCTGTGTTTATTATTAAGCCTTTCAAAGTGACAGTAGGGAGTATAGCAATACAAGCCTGTCTGGTCCAACCTCCCGAGCTACTGTATACTGCAGCTTGATGTTGGTTGATTCACAAAAAAATATATATGAACAGTGAAAAAACAGGAGAATGTGAAACACAAAGAAACTTTTCTGCACATTACATTTAATGTATCTCTTAAAAATCCCTTGCATGCAGAATGTACTGACCAATCAGAGACATAGAAGGTGTTTCATAGCTTGTGGATGTGGAGTAGTTAACCTACCACAGGTTGGATCACAAGTCACCATGCTTACATGTACAGTTACAAAAATCACCATTGTAATGCAGTAGTCACATAGTAGTAGGTAAGAAATGTAAGAGATTTCCTTTAGTACTTTCTGTGACAGGCGGATGTAGTATTCAGGAGTATGAGACAAGGTGCATGTGCAAATAACACTCTTTGCATGAGCTCACCCTTTGCACAGTGGGCTAATACTGGTATATTGTGGATTTATTTAAACTGCTACATTTCAGTAATTTATCTTAGATTTTACACTGGCGCACACTGCTCTGCACCACTGCAAGCCCTCTGTAAAGCTAGGTACTGGTACGTATTTTGAGAAATATGAATATGTACAATACACATTGGTTTCAATCATATATCTCAGTTGTCCCTGATTTTGCAGAGCATCCTTGACTTGTGCCCTGCTCTTTGTTAAATTTTAATTTTTTTTTCTGGTAAATTAGCAAGCATTACAGTCAGTCATTAATGACAGGCGTTAAAGCTTCATACTTCACATTGTTCAGAAAGTACATGTTGATGCAAAACCTGTTGCCCTATTAACTTTTGAATAAATTAGAGTAATATTAAAAGAAATCCCAATTTAGGTCTTTGTCTCATCCATTCATTTTTGTCCGTCTCCAAAATCATGTGCAAAGAAGTTAATATGTATGGTTTCAACAGCCTGAACATCTATACATATAACTTTTTTGTAATTTTTGGGCAAGTCAGTATTCCTCTACACATAAAAAAACTGCTGCAAATACCAAGTTCCAGATGATGTCTCTCACATTTCAGAGTATACATGTAGAAACTGTAATAGAAAACAGTAGCTCCACCTCACTATATGTATGAGACCCCTGTACACAAATTATCAGGGATCTACTCTTCCTCATTTAGTGCAAGCGTACACCATGCCCAGATTAAATCTGCAGGGACTATAGTCAGATGGAATCTAACTGTCTGCAACTTTTGACAGTCTGGACCTTAACAAGCTATGGCAAGTTCTTAGAGAAATGGGGATACTGGGTGAACATATTCTGTCTCCTGAAGAATTTGTACGCAGAACAAAGTAACTTTTAAAAACAACTATGACTGTTTCATGACTGGAAAGGAGCATAACAAGATTATATACTGTCACCTTAATAATTTAAATGATATGCTAAATATATTATGCAAAATGTTTTATGTTAGATGAGTCAGATGCTGGAAACAGAATTATTGGGATGAATATTAACAGCATCAGGTATGCAGATGTTACCATTCTAAAGACTGAAAGTGAGAAGCTGAAAAGCTTGGCAATAAAGGTGAAAGCAGAGAGTACAAAAGCTGGCTTGTTGCTCATTGTTAAAAATAAATAACTAAATAAATAAATAAAATGCTGTCATTTACACCTAGCAATTATTTGCAGCTGGATAGGGAAGAAGTGAAGGCACTTAAAGATCTTATTTTCCTGGGCTTAAAGATCTCTGCATATGATAATTGCAATCCTGCAATTAAAAGACATGATATTTGGAAGGAAAAATATGATAAATGTGGATAAAATTTGAAAGACTAAAAATACTCACGGTCAACAAAGGACGGTATACTCAGAGCTATAGATTTTTTTCTAGTATTAACATATGGCAGTGACAGCTGGATTATAAGTAAGGCTACCCACCGGAAAATTGATGCTTTTGAACAGTGGTGTTGGAGAAAACATTTGAGAATGCCTTCAACTAAAAACGATCAAATCAGTCAATACTTAAGGAAATTAATCCAGACAGCATTTTGGAAGGCCTTATAAATCTTAAATCTTGAATACTTTAGCCTCATGATGTGAGGACTGGGTTCACTAGAGATGACAATAATATTGAGAAAGATGAAAAGCAAAAGATGAAGGGATGAGCAGTAGAGGCTAAGGCAGTAAAACACCATTACTAGTACAAGCAGAAAATTATTGATTTCAACAACTGGCTAAGTTTCTGGTGTCATTCTAAGGAAATCTAGTATCTGTCTGCCTGGGATGACATAATTGACAGACCTAGATATTTTCCAGAGATTGCCTGCATGTCACCTCTGGGCTTCCGGATACTGGCCAAGGCTCTTGCCACCCCTGTGCTTCCGGATACTGGCCAAGGCTCTTGCCACCCCTGTGCTTCTGGATACTGGCCAAGGCTCTTGCCATCTCTATAGTGCCTTTTTTAGGTGGTGTTCCAAAGACCAAATTACCACCGTAACAGCTACAAACAAATGCAATCTGAGGGTCGTGCTGCTCAACGCTAGAAGTCTAAATATCAAAATGCACTTGCTCGAAGCACTCCTTAAAATGGAGAACATCGATATGTGTGCTGTTACAAAGACCTGGTTCAAGGCAGCAGATAGCACCCCTGCACTAACAGGCTATAACTCATTCCATACCTTTCGGCCCCAGAACTTGGACCGAAGCTCCAAAGGAGGTGGTGTTTCATTATTCATAAAGGATGTGCACACCTCCAGACTGGTAGCCCAACATGGCATTTCAGAGATGCTTCAGGTGCAGCTAACATTGGGTAAGACAGAGATTCAGGTCGTAGCCTGCTATAGGTCCCCAACCATGACCCAAGACTCACACTCCAAGATCCTAAGCACCCTGGAGAATATTAGGGTCCAACCTAACACTCTCATACTGGGCGACTTTAACTACCCCTCCATTAACTGGGAAAACTACTCATGTACCAATACACTTGCCCAACGTTTCCTGGAATTCATTAATTCCAATGCCCTGGACCAGCTCATTCTTACCCCCACTAGAGGTAGCAACATCCTTGACCTGGTCATTACTAACATGGGTGACCGTTGCTCTGTACCAATAGTCAACTCCTCCCTGGTTAGATCCAGCCACAAACTAATCACCTTGGAAATCCACATCCCTAACACCCCACTCCCCAAAGGTAAGCACCATGAAAAACTTCTCCAAAGCTAACTTTGGGCTCCTAAAAACAGAGGTGGCTAACTTCACGGCACCCATGCAATTGGAGAAGAGCTGCATGACCGCCGAATCATACTCTAATGCCCTGTATGAACACGTACACAAATGCATGGATCTCACTATACCCAATAGAACCAAGACGCTCTCCTCCAAAAAAAGAAAGCCAATCTGATGGTCCCTGCCATAAACAAACTCTACAACAGAAGGAGGAAACTGATGAGAAATAAGGTGAAGTCTCAAGACTGAAAAAACTCCCTTATCAGCCTCAACAAAAAGTTGAGATTTCTCATCAAATCCTCTAAAGCTAGCTACGAAAACAGAATTGCAGCAGATAGTAAAGACAACCACAAGGGCTTCTATAGTTATGTAAAGAATCTCCGTGGCAATATCCAGATTTGCTTAGAGCTGTTGCACAATGGTACCTCCTATACTGAGTCAACAGATATTGCCAATATACTGGCCAATAGATTCCGTGCCAACTTTACCCCCCCCTCTCCCCCACCAAGGGACCAATCACAATATCAGTAGATTGCCAGGCACCCAGTATTACTGCTGCACAGTTTAAAACAGCACTGTCCAAGGCCAAGAATACAGCTTCTATGTGACCTGACAATATCTCTGGCTGTGTTCTACATGAACTACAGAGTGAACTGGCACCTCACCTGTGTGCCCTGTTCAATCACAGCCTCACCTCAGACTTTGTCCTTACCGAATGGTGCACTGCTACAGTCATCCCACTCCACAAAGGAGGAGCAACTACAGACCCTGGTAACTATTGCCCCATTAGCCTGACAAGTCTGATATGCAAAGCTATGGAATGCATCATCATGGACCTAGTAAACAAGGATATAGGGAATATTCAAACTCTGGATCCCACACAGTTTGGTTTTGTGAAGGGTAGCTCATGCCTGCTCAAGTTGGTCGACTTCTTTGAGTCAGTCACCAGAGCTGTGGATGAAGGCAAGGTAGTTCATACAGCAAAACCACAAAGAATGAAAAAACAGTTCCAAATACTACAAAAATGACCACCACAGCTACAAAAGTAGGAAAATGTAATATACACTTAGCTCCTTGGCATAAAATGCCTTCCAAGAGTAAAAAACATCCTAATACATGAACTTAAATACATCCACTAAATACCTTAATTAGCAAACTCAATAAAACAATTAATTATTTAAATTACATATTTCCAATTACACTTTCTGTTAAGCCCAAAGGGCTCCAATGTGCCATATGTTAAAATAAGCAATGTTTCCTTCTGTAGCAGTTTATTCTTAACATTTCTGCATTCTCCAAGTAATACCTCTACCTTTCTAACACACAACCTTTCAAATCATCAGTCTTAGAATTATGATAATGCAAAAAATGGGCACCTAAAGGACTTTCTAGTCTCGTATTCTTGATGTCCCTAACATGTTCCTGTATGCGTACTTTAAAACTTCTGTATGTCTCTCCTATATAATACAAATTGCAAGTACACTTTAATACATAAACCACTCCCTCTGTGCAACAGGTGTAATGACATCTAGGAGTGAACTGTATTCTGTTAATATATGTAAAATAGGGCACCAAATATTTACAAATTGAGCACTTATTACAAGGAAAAGTGCCCTTTTCTTTTATTCCACTTGTATTTACATTACTAGATGGGAGACAAAAATGATTATATACTACCATATCTTTCAGATTTCTGTCCCTCTTATAAGAGATTTTAATTTGCTCAGGTAGCAAATAACACAATTCCTTGTCTCTTAATAACATGGGCCAAAACTGTTTTACACACTGTACCACTCTATTTGTAAGTACATTACAGATAGTAACAAAATTAAATTTCCTTTTGTGTCTGTCTACCCAAAATTCTATTATTATTTTTTTAGACTATATAATTTTCCCTATTTCTAAAAAATCAATCTCCTTTTCTCTCTTGTCCATCTCTTAGTTCAAAATTTTTGTTCTTTAGCCTCCACTATCTGTTGCTCACCATAACCTCTATTGAGGAACATTCGATTTAATGAGCCTAAAATTTGATGGAATACAACTGGGTCATAGTGTGAAATTTTTAGATATTAAGTTGGATAGACTGAATACAGGTCTATATAATAAATTCACACATAGAAACCAGTTTCTGTATGGAAATAGTTGTCATCCTGGGCATTTGTTAGCTGTTTTGCCCTATAATGAATCTTTGAGAATTAACAGATTGTGTAGTACAGAAGAAGTCTTTAGGACAGAAATAAATATGGCAGAATTAATCTTCCTCAATAGAGGTTATGATGAGCAACAGGTAGTGGAGGATAAAGAAAAAAATTTTGAACTAAGAGATGGACAACAGAGAAAAGGAGATCGATTTTTTAGAAATAGAGAAAATTACATAGTTGAAAAAAATAATAGAATTTTGGGTAGACAGACACAAAAGGAAATTAATTTTGTTACTATCTGTAATGTACTTACAAATAGAGTGGTACAGTGTGTAAAACAGTTTTGGCCCATGTTATTAAGAGACAAGGAATTGTGTTATTTACTACCTGAGCAAATTAAAATCTCTTATAAGAGGGACAGAAATCTGAAAGATATGGTAGTATATAATCATTTTTGTCTCCCACCTAGTAATGTAAATACAAGTGGAATAAAAGAAAAGGGCACTTTTCCTTGTAATAAGTGCTCAATTTGTAAATATTTGGTGCCCTATTTTACATATATTAACAGAATACAGTTCACTCCTAGATGTCATTACACCTGTTGCACAGAGGGAGTGGTTTATGTATTAAAGTGTACTTGCAATTTGTATTATATAGGAGAGACATACAGAAGTTTTAAAGTACGTATACAGGAACATGTTAGGGACATCAAGAATATGAGACTAGAAAGTCCTTTAGGTGCCCATTTTTTGCATTATCATAATTCTAAGACTGACGATTTGAAAGGTTGTGTGTTAGAAAGGTAGAGGTATTACTTGGGGAATGCAGAAATGTTAAGAATAAACTGCTACAGAAGGAAACATTGCTTATTTTAAAGTATGGCACATTGGAGCCCTTTGGGCTTAATAAAGAGTGTAATTGGAAATAGGTAATTTAAATTAATTGTTTTATTGAGTTGATTGCTAATTAAGGTATTTAGTGGATGTATTTAAGTTCATGTATTAGGATGTTTTTTACTCTTGGAAGGCATTTTATGCCGAGGCGCTAAGTGTATATTAAATTTTCCTACTTTTGTAGCTGCGGTGGTCATCTTTGTAGTATTTGGAAGGTGGTTCATACAGCCTGCCTTGATCTGGCCAAGGCCTTTGATACCATTCCCCATTCAGGAATCATAGAAAAACATACTAAGCTAGGCATCAACCCCTATATCACTAGGTGGGATGCAAACTGGCTCACAGATAGAACCCACAGTGTGAAAGTAGCTGACTCCAAGTCAGACTGACGACCAGTCACGAGTAGAGTCCCACAGGATTCAGTCCTGGATCCTCTCCTGTTTGGTATCTACTTCACTGAAGATCAGACCAACATGAAGGGACTCTGGCTGACAAAGTTCGCAGACGATTGCAAGTTGGGAGCCATAATTAACTCCCCAAGTGATGTTGACATCCTAGAGAAAGGCCTCACTGAGACCAATGACTGGTGTCAGAATCATGGCCTTAAGCTCAATGCCAAAAAATGTGTCATCATTCCCTTTGGGAAAAACCCGGTCCCATGAATTACCACATCGATGGTAGTCCACTGAATATAGAAGGTATCATAAGAGATCTGGGAACACAGGTTGACAGTAACCTCTCTTTTGACCATCACATTGTCACTGTAGTCAGAAAGTCCTTCTATGTGGCACATCTCATTACTAATGGTTTTGCATCCAGGAAGAAAGAGGTCAGTGTCTCCCTCTACTCTTCTATCATTAGGGCAATCATCGAGTACAATGCCCCATTTGGCATGTACCTCACTAAACACCTACAACAACTGGAGAGGTCACAAAAATACCTCACAAAGAGGATCTTAGGCCTTAAACACTTGTCCTATATGGACAGACTCAAAAAACTCCAACTATTCTCTGTCTCATATTGCCTACTTAGAGGCGATCTCTGCTTGACTTACAAAGCCATGTCTGACCCAGCTCTGTTAGAAATGCTACATCTAAAGAAATCCCAATCTCTCCATACTACATGCTCCAGAGACCTCAACCTCATTACCACAATCAACAGAACAAGCTGGAGGGACAGGTTCATAACCCAAAGACTGCCCATGCTATGGAATAGACTTCCCATACATGTCAAGAGGATTGCCTCACTGCCCCTTTTTAAGAGAAATCTTGATGAGTGGATGGGAAATAGAAAATTCACCTTGGGGATCACTCTAGTGGCTGGGATCACTCTAGTGGCTCTACCTGACAGAAGCACTAGGAACTAAGGTTGGGTGGCACAATGCTAGGGTAATCCTATGGACAAGTTTGTAAAGGCTCCAGGGCCATTAGCCTAGTACACACCTATAAACTTATGAACCTATAATGAATACGAACTTGAAAGAGCTTAGTGATCATGTGAGATGATAGAAGAGTTGTGCTCTCACAGAGCTCCAATTTCACTATAAGAAAGTGCAAATGCTGCACATCTTTTGTCTAACAGTTTAAATTTTACCTCAAAACCAGGGGTATACCCGTGAGGCAGCAGAAAGCCTGCATGCACCAAATCATCATCCACAGCAATGTGATGAAATGAGGCCGGGGGTGCAGGTGTTTTTTCAACTGGTCCACTGGAAATAATAATGCAAAACACACACACACACACACACACACACACACACACACACACACAAAGGGAGGAATGGTCACTTGGATATAATTAATATCAAATGACTATACAAAACTGTGCAGCTATATTCATTACTGTCATTCAAATGCCCTTGCAGGAAAAAAGGACATATACTGCATACTGTTAACAAGAGAAATCAGTGTGTCCACATGAAGATCAGACAGCAACCTAAAAACAATATTTCAGATAATATTGTAATAGTCAGAAGATGAGACAGGAAAGCTTCTACCCCCACTGCACATTCAAAAGGAAAAGTCCATCACAGCAGCACATCCAGAAATTTGAAAAAGACAGCTGTGACAGTGCAGTTCTTTGGAAGTCATCTCTTCACATAAAATCATTGCCTTGTGTGAAAACATGATTAGAACAGCAACTGGTCACCATTGAACTTCTCAAAACAGTGTAAACTGCATCCTGACCGCACAATGCAAAGGGATAATGCCCTGATTTTGCCCCAGATGACCAATGTCAACTAGCAGCATGGATACTGTGAGGATCAAGTGGAGGAGGGTGGGAGACAGTGGCTGAAGGCTGTGATTGGCTGACACCAGCTTGCTCATTTTGGTGAGTGGAATGGTGTCAGCCAAGGCTCACAGCAATAGCAACATTAAGAGTCTAATAGCTCCACACTGCAAAAGGTGCATTGCTTGGACAGGATGCTGTGCATGAATCTTCAAAATGCAGCCATCACAGGGTTTGCAGGGCTGCTGCAGGGTGTTGGAGCAGGCCGTACTCCCTGACAGCAGTGTGGTCATAGAATCCTTTATCTCCTCATTGATCCTGGACATGGATCAGGTAAATCCAAGGGAAGGCTAAGACAGGGCTGGTAAATGGTAGACCTGGTGATTAAGGAGAGGAGCTGCGCAGCTGGTGGTCAGCTGTGGGAAGCTAAAATAAAAAACAAACATGTTGGAAACTGAATACAAGTACCACATTCAGTTTTGTCAACATGCACATGATCTTTAAAGAAGCAGTTCTTGACAGACAGGCCTGACATGCTAGACAGTCCTTGTGTACATGAAGAGTTCAGTTAATTGAACAAACAATACCAAACTGTCTGTGAAGTCAGCAGTTTAGCATAAATTTTGTTTGTATCATGGAATCCTGCTTAGCATTCACCAGAAGGCTAGTTTTAGCATTTAATAAATGCATAAGTTTACTCATAGAAAAAAAATCTGATCATATTTATGTTTTATAGTAAAACATGTTTGATTAAATATGTATTACAAATAACTTAAGTTTTAAAAGATATTTACAATTCATCACAGATGCAATATGTTTGTATATGCACAACAGTTTGTAAACAGAAAAGTAAATGAATGTATAAAATGAACTCATGCTTCACTTTAGGCAATTAGTTGAAGTTCTATGATAGTGTGTTCATGTTGTTACCTGTTATGAGTGTGCAGCAGGTTGTAAGACAAGATTCAAAATGCTGGCGTGGCACTACAATTACAAGTCTGTGCCAACAGTAGTTACATTTTACATTCAATCATCAGGAAACTATTTCATAGTGGAGTGGGGTGGCAAAGACACCTGATCCCACCTTAGTCAGGTTAGGACTAATGTTAAGATGGAGGGACCTAGTATCCCTTCACCTATCAACATGTACAGTGCACTGCTGTAGACATTCTTTAGTTTCACCTCACTAATGCAGCCAATCTCAACTCTGTATACCATGGAAAGACACAACATGGTAGCTTCAAGATGAAAGATACTATTTTTTTTCGCACAAATGTAAAACAAAATACTGTAATAAAATGAATTATTTAAGAAGCCAGAAATGATTTATAGATGTTTTACATACCATCTCTCTTTCCATTGCTGGGAACTGGGCTTCCCTCTGGGAGATCTGTAAAATACAACATTGAAAAAAGATGTTATAAAGTGGCTGAAAAATCTTTAAGTGATTTCTTCCAAGGTTTCTTTTGTTCATTTAATATGGAATTGATTTGTTGATTTATATTCAAGTGGTGAGTATGCTGGCACTGCTGAAAGGCACCATTTGCACAGAATGTAAATATTGTTAAATGCAACATTAGTATTATATCTACATGGCATAATGTGTCTGCCTCATGGACACAAACATGCAGCAAGTATTGAATTTGCTTGTTGCACAACATTATATCAGAAATAAAACACGTCTGCAAACTATTAGGAGCAACTGCATAAAATGCATTTTTAGCTGCCAGACCAGTGTGATGTGAAAACTTATGTGGCATCTGCTTTCCATGAGAAAAGCTTCTAGAATGCTTATTTATACATGAATATTTAAATCTTTTTTTTCAGAAATCCTGAAACAGACTTACAGATTTAGCTGTTTTAACCCTATTTATATCACTTTCCCGTAATTTAACATAATATGGTTTCTACGTCATCTCAATGAAAACATTCATTTGAGTGTCGTTTTGAATGAAACTACAGTGAAACAGTACATAAACACTGGTTTTACACACAGTTTTTTTCTCAGGGTGCAAACAAAGCTCTCCATCACACTTAAATATAACCAATAATGATGTGGCTTTACCCTGGGAAAAGAGATATTCCCCCCCAGCGAGGTGTCAGTCAATGAAGTACATTTCCATTTAGCTCAGCCTTATCACATAGCTGGTCACCATAGAAAGTGCTGCATGCTCCCTACAACATGACAGAGCTATTAATGTCACACCATGACAAGACATGACATAACAATAGCAATAAATGACAGCACATCTGCCTCTAAGGCTATTCAGGATTGGCAGTTAACTACCTAAGTAACTGTCCCTTGCATGCCAATTTTCAGCATCTTGTCCCAGTCATCACAGCAGTGCAGATCCATCTTCTACAACATAATCCAAGGATCAATATTTTTAGTAAATAATTTTACTTAAATATTATCATTAGTCTGTTAATCTTGATCCTTGTTCCACAACTACCATTTACTGTTACCAGAATAAATCTCCAGTTTTATCTGTAACAGCCATAAAAAATCTACAGCATGCTCTCTTCAAGCAAAAACATGCCAAATGTGGCAGTATTTTCTTCATATAATGGTCTTGCTTAACCTTCTCTAAACTTTCTTAGTGAATTCTATCTCATTACCAAGATATGGTCACCAAAAGTTTTCCAAAAGTAAGCCCAAACAATGCCATACATATATATATAACCCAAACAATGCCATACATACATATATATATAACCCAAACAAGGCCATACATACATATATATATATATATCCCAAACAAGGCCATACATACATGTTGACAGCTTTGTTTCTTTACTGTCTCCAATGCAATAATCTCTAGAAATGCATCACAATGGCCTCTTGACCCTGACAACTGCTTTTAAGACACATTGACATTCCATTGAAAGCAAGAAGTGGTCTGTATCACCCAAATTCTTTACTTTGTGACATCCTTCAAAACTACCTACTACTAATATTCAACTGATTTAGCTTTTTCTGTTATTTGTTTGAAAGTGTATTATAACACATCTCTTACAATGAACATATGGTTATCACTTCTTTGCTCAAATGCTGATTATCTTTAAATATATTTGAAGTGTAGCCTCAAAATTCCATCTCACGCCCCCTAACTTTAAATACAGTTGTCATCCCCCACAACTCACTTAACTACTGCAGCATTTCCTAAGAAGACCTTTCTGTCCATGTATTCAGACCAAATATACTCAGAAGATCTGGAAGTCATACCATTTAAGAGTCTAAAATATTACTGGGCTGTGTTACAGTACTAACATTTATTTTTACTGGAATCCCACAAATAAATCACTCCAAAACCCTGTATACTGAATACCAGTAATCATCTATTTATTTATGTTTGTCATAAAATATTTTCCTTGCCAAGGTTTCAGTAGAATAGCTATACTATTCATTTTACTCCCTTTAAAATGACATTATCATTTCTTTGTTTGGCAATATGCCTTGTATATCATTCCATCTCTGATCACATTTAAAGTGTTAGAACCTCATTCATTATCAGTACATAACATAATACATAGAATAAACCACCAGTACTTTAGGAAAACATTAATTTCTTAACTATTTACGTTCCTAAAACTCAGTCACAATGTGCACTCTATCCAGAAGAAGTCCACATCAATCCCTCTTCTTGCTATATACTACAGACTTGTTTTTATCTCCAAACTAAGGTAAGAAGCGGATGCACAGTCAGCAGGATAGTGCATATTCCCCCACATGCACGCAAGCGCACGCGCACCCACACACACACACACCACTGAACAGATCCATTGCTACCTATTTACACATACTGCTGCAGCACATGTAGACTGCACCACAAAAGCGGATGCACAGTCAGCAGGATAGTTCATATCCACCTACATGCGCGCGCGCGCACACACACACACACACACACACACACACACACACACACACACACACACACACACACACACCACTGAACAGATCCATTGCTACCTATTTACACATACTGCTGCAGCACATGTAGACTGCACCACAAAACATCAAACTTCAGCCCTCACCAGTGGCCAGAGAGTGTGTCAGCATGAGGAGAATCACAGGTGCTACTGTGATCAGGCAATGAAGGATTATTTCTTCAAATAATCCACTGTTTTAAATATGGTGCAAGACTTTTCTTTTTTCTTTCATGTTCTTAAATGTGACTATCATGCCCAACCCTAGCTCTTTTCTTCTAGACTCCACATATTATGTTACTTTTTTCTTTCTTTCTTTCTTTACAGATCCACTTGTACAGGTAGTTTCTTCCTGCTGTTTCTGAACTTACTTTACATTCTCTACATGCTTTCAAGTGTAACACCTCCGAAATTGCAGACTATTCTAGATAGAGAGCCACACTAATTGTCTACAGAGATTACTAACAACATGAAGCAAAGCAGATTGTAACTGCTTACAGTAGACCTTTTGCTAGGTCATAGTGCCCAGAGCAGTCACCCAACTTCTGCCTAATCCCTTGCTGCAGTTATTAACACCCTAAGTTACTAAATACATTCATTTAAGTAGTCACAATTTCACCTCTTGACTTCCTAAGTAAATATCAGTACTACACACACACATAGATTCATAGACTATTACTAGGCTGACAACCCTGGGGGGGGGGTCTTTCTAAGCCTAGCCAAGTCTTCCTGAATGAATAATGATGTCCTCTATCCAAACAGGACATTGAGGGACAGGCATTTATAAGCTACCTCTGTCCATAAGGGACATGGCTGCTAGGCCCAATGTAAATTTCCTATTCCCCATCCACTGGGTAATAAATGAACTTAGCTTCACATGGATGGGAAGCCTGTTCCATTGCACGGGCAGTCTCTGGGACACACATCTGTCTCTCCAGCATGTTCTGTTTAACTCACAGACAAAATTTAGGTCCCTAGACCTTGTGTTTCTGGTACTCTTTGATTTCTGGTACACACACATTATATCTATATATATATATATATATATATATATATATATATATATATATATATATATATATGTCTATTTCTCTACATATATACATATACATATACATACATATATATGTGTGTGTGTGTGTGTGTGTGTGTGTCTGTGTGCGCATGTTTTATACATCTTAGCAGGTATGGCACAGTGGGAGCACTAACTTCAGTTTAATTGTAGTTAAATAGCAAATAATAATCACACTTTAACTTAACACAGTTCTAGCTATCTTACAGTTTGGTGTTTTTCCAGTCCAGTTTTAAAGCTTCTCATTGGACCACAGACCTTCATATTTCACTGTAACACAGACCACAGTGCCTTGTAATCCCCAGGTGCATCCACAAATATGCTCCAGGTATTCTTCAAATAAATTTACAGGAATTTCAGAAATTCCTTTGCCACTTTCACAGCTTCCTGTAGTCAGGCTCCAGAAAGAACCTCAACTCATAACTTAAATTCCTCCCCACTGGAAGAAATGCTTCTGATCACTGTGGATACAAGTTCTGATTATAACAAAACAACATCATTTTAATGTGACCCACGTAAGTTCTTACTGGAATATATACTATATATATATATATATATATATATATATATATATATATATATATATATATATAGTGAGTGTGTGTGTGTGTGTGTGTGTGTGTGTGTGTGTGTGTGTGTGTGTGTGTGTGTGTGTGTGTGTGTGAAGTGTTTAGGGCAGGGTGAAGGGTGCTAGAGGGCATGACTGGTAGTTGCTGATGTAGTTTTATTGCACTACCAGCATTCAGAAATGAATGCATGAATGCCAAGTACTGTAACTGCAGTTAGGGCTAATGTGTTGAGGTTCTTTGTATTTAGTATTGTAACTGTAGAAAGCTACTTGCTACATCCGTAATAGAGTTGAGGGGTGTCAGAGCCATATCAGGGAATGGCACTTTTGTATGAGAAACAGCCACTGTGCCACAATCACCCTCCCCAAACCCACAACATAGATTTAGTTCTATTCTGAATGGGTTGATTTATGGGACCAAGATAACCCGTCTGTATTCCTGTGGCTGTTGACAAACCTATGTCTAATGATGCATCCTGTTACTTGTGCATACAGGGCTACTTAGTGAGTTACCATAATAAAACCATGGCCAACAGTGTTTGCCCACTTAATAGTGAGATATAGATTCCTACTTAGGTAGCAGACTTGGTCTTCCATACATCCTAATTCCTGAGACAAGCTTCCCAAAGTAGAAGGTTTAGTAAAGTCAGGGTCAGCCAAGACTATCTCAGACCATACCTCTCAACCTCTTGGCACAAAAAAACTGGACAAAGCCTAAAATAAGGGGAACAAAGGTCCAAAAATATGGACAGATTTCAAATATTGACTTTAAAACATAGAAAGTTGCTAAAATAACAGGATTTATATTAACATAGTATTTTCTAAATAATACGAGGTCTGAAACTTAAATACATGTCATTATTTAGAGACTTCAATCCTCAGGGATTTGCCAGAAAGCCACACATTTTATGAGGAACAGACCAAAAATACAAGGCAAAAATCTGGACATGTTGAGAGGCATGTCTCAGACCAGGGGATAGATTTCAGTTTACTGTAACTTCAGACTCTCTTGGTACATTCCTGCACATACTGTACTTGGATAATTGTGACTCCCAATGTTCTGAATAAATTAATGTGTCATCAAGGTATAATAATATGTACCCAAAGTGAGGCTGCAGAATTTATCCATGAGGCTTTGTAAAGTAGCAGGAACTGATTGATATCCAGAGGATAAGATATACTGAAGAAGAAATTCAAGGATGGAGAATTCTGTCCTCTTTGGCTTTGGGGGTGAAGAATATCTGCAGTAACAGTTGTTTAAATCTAGGATGGTCATTTACCTAACTCTGTATGGGCTCATCAACTTTGGTCATTTTATATTTGTCATATTTGGATAGTTTTTGGAAATCCCTGCAAAAATATGGAGTCATTCATTTGAGAGACCAACAAACTGGACTGTGCCATTCACTTTAAGACTCCTTAATACTTCACAATTTAATGTTTTTTCACTTCTTCACATCTTTCTTTTCTTTAGGACTCTGGTATCCAATAATGTTTTTGGTTTGCCTTCTCCCTTACAAAGTTTCAATATAATGCTGTAAGATGCATTAAATCTGTTCTATCAGTAGCTTAGGGAGAAAAAAGCTTTCTCTCTCAGTAATAACTGTTTTACTTCTTGCTTCTCTACATTTAGACAACATTTTGTCTACTGAAAAAGCAGGAATAGAATTCCCTGGTACCATAATTTTGATATCTATCTTAAGTCCCAGGCTGTCTACAAAAGTGTCAGCTTCTTTCCAATGTTTGCTTACATTTATGTGATATCTGGTTTTCTATTTCAGTTTGCCATATTTTGTAGTTAACCTTACTCATGTCCTGTACAACCTCAAAGAGTCTTGGCATCTTGACAGGAACTTACTTTCAAAAGAGGTAGCTAATACTAACATTTTGTCTGTAGTTTTAAACGCTCAAAGTGTGGCATATCTATGATATACCCATGACTACACTTCTTGTTCCCTTTGTATATGTTCTTAATTATTGGCATCACAATTTTAACCTAATTTGCAAGTCTTAAAGTTAGCTATCATGCTTTTAAATTAGGTTTTTAATCCTCTCAAGTCTCATTTGTTATGTCCAACAAGCCTCATGAATACCTACCAAATAATAACTCAAATGGAGTACAACCAGTGGAAGTTTTGGGCACTTCTCTTGCAGTTACATTGAAGTAGGAAGGTAACTGATCACAGTTCTTACCATTCTGTTTGTAGCCTTCTTTAGCACAGATGTCAGAATTTTAGTAAAGACTGACCTTAACCCATCTGTTTGAGAGTTGTAAACTGGCATTTTTAAATGCTTTAATTTAAACCAATGGCAAAGCCATTGACTTATCCTGTACATACATGGAGGGGAGGGGGTTACCTTCTCGGAGAGCATTTCTTTGTGAATCTCCGCCCTGGAGAAAAGTAACACTTGTTTTCTGACTATTGACTTAACATTTTATTTTTTGTATTGGTACTGCTTCAGGACAATTTGTATCATAGTTAATAATTGCTATTATGCATTGGTAACCAGTACTAGAGTTTACTAATGGAATTACAAAATCCATAGTTATCTGTGGGATGGAGGTTCAATAACAGACATAGGTATCAGCAGACTTATGAACAAAGCATGTAATGCTGTCTTGTGGCATTCTGAATATGTTGTGCAGACGTTTTCAGTATATTTAATTTACACCAGGTCAAAAAAGCTAGCTACAATTCTAGATGTGGATTTTGTCCATCTCGGAGTGTCCCTCATAAACTATGTCTAGGTGCCATTTTCTGCAGAAGTGTTTCAGAATACTTTGGAACTAGTAACTGATGTGGCATTTTGCTTAAGTTCTGTTTTCTCTGTACAGCAAATCACTCCTCAACTTAAAATATGGGTATGGATCCAATCTCCTCAGCCGGTTTTCTTATTCTGGCTATACTTTTGCTACCCCTGCTTAATGTATTCTCTTTACTTACAATTTTAATTGCATAACTTTAAATCTGTCAGGTCAGGAGCAGTTTTGTCAGTAAAGTGACATGAAGTAGGCGATCTAGTCTCTTCACTTATAAATGCAGGTATGGGTGTTTGTTCTTCTCCCATTCTTTCCTCTAAAAAGTACACCAGTAGCCAGTGACTTTCTTCTTCTTCTTCTTTTGGTTGACAATTCCTTTACTTTTTGTTCAGTAACTTTTGCCCATTTAAGTACCTGTTGTTGAGAGTCCTGTTTCTGACTAGCCTTTTGCTCTGACATTACAGGGAGGGCACCCTGGGCTCTACAGAGATTCACTTTCTTCCCTTAGTGGGTTTATTGCTATGAGTCTCACCGTCTGTATAACCACACACACAGACTTCGTTATTTTAAAGGCTACAATCTTCTAACAATGTTTCATGTCATGGACTATCTGTTCTACCCATTCAGCTTCTGCACTGACCTTTCACTAACTCAGCAACTGGGTGTTTCAGCTAAGACTTAGTAACTCCTTCTAGAAACCACCAAAGCTAACAACTCTTCTGGGGAATCACTCTTCTCAAATGTCATTCCTAAAATATGGAATAAACTGCCAACCCTTATTACCTCCAACTGCTCCACTGTACAGTTTAAAAAGCTCCTAACTGCTGACGTAGCAGACACTTGGCTTTGTTCTTGTAACTCTCCTGGATAAGTATAACCTCAGAATATTTAACTACATGTTGCTCAGCCAGTGCTATTTTACACCAAACCATGACCTCACTTCTATTAATACTGTCTCTCCTACTCATTTAAATCTATATAGTCCTGTCTCTCATATTTGTTTATGTAACATCCAATGAACTGCACCCTCCATCAGTATTCTATCATTGCTTGTGAATGCTACTGGAATCTTATTTCATGTTTCTTAACTTTTACAATACTTGTATTTCGTATGTATGAAGCTCTTCTCCCCAGGCCTCTGCTGAAAAAGTACCTTTATCCAGTCGGACTTTCCCGGTGAACAAATGTAAAATAAATAAATAACAGGTATCTGATAACACACAGGTTCTTCTATCCCTTCAAAGCCATATTCTAGCTCCTTTCAAAGTATCCTCACCTGTCCATTTATCTTTAAATCTTGATCCAGATTTGTGTTGGACTGCACCAGAAGTGTCTGTGAGGTTCTCTCTCCATTCTGGTGAAAAAAAAAAAGAAATCTCTCTCTGTCTCTCAGTCTCTCTCTCGCTTTCTCTTTGAATAGAGTAAGAAAAGATGTAACAGTTATTTCTCCTCAGGTAGAGTACACACTGAGAACATAATCAGTTAACTCTCTGCAGATGAGCTAAATAGTGAAAATGTTCTTGCACTTATAGGATGTGATTTACAAATGGGAAAACAGTGTTGATAGGTTTATATAATGTGCCTGCTGCCAGTCACCAGTGTAGCAGGTGTAACACATTGGAGATGCTTTCTTCATTTTAGGTGTAATTTGTTTACAGTGAAATGTAAAACCAAAGCTTATCTCCAACTTAAACAGAATATAATAAGCATACTTTTGGTCAACTCACAGTTTAACTCTATGTTTATGAGTTCAATTTTAAAGTTTCTCAGTGAAGCACAATAGTCCTTGTTCACATACAAGATGCTGCAGCTCGGATGAAGCTACCTTGCAATCCCCACAGGCATCCACAAACTGGTTCCCGGATTCACCAAGTAAATCCACAAGACTTCCAACAAGCCTTCTGCTACTTCCACAGCTTTCTCTGGACTGGGTCCACCAACAATCCCAACTCTTAGACTTGCAATCCTTCTCTAGGAAAGGCAAATGTCCTTAGCACTATGGCTACAAGGCCTACTTTTAACAAAAGCTTTTTCAGGTTTTTCATATTTACTGGGCTATCATGGGATTTCCCTGCAATATGCTAACTATACAAGTTGCCATCGAGCTTTTACCATAATACATAATGCATTTGTGCATACACACACACACACACACACACACACACACATGTGTGTGTGTGTATGTATATATATATATATATATATATATATATATATATATATATATATATATACATATATATATATATATATATATATATATATATATATATATATATATATATACAGAGAGAGGGAGGGAGGGAGAGACAGACAGAGAGACAGTGTATGTATTTTTGTTGTGTCTTTCGGCTTTCCGGTTAGGGGTCGCCACAGCGGAACTCTGGCCCACTAATGATTGGTACTTGATTTTTAAGTGCTGAGTTACCAGCCCTGACGCACAACCTTCAATGAAGGTACGCCCATTCACGCATGTCTCCACACAGAAGACGCTCTAGCTGAGAATTGAACCGGACAGCATCTTACTGTGAGGCGACAATGCTACCGCAGCACCACCACCGCAGGCAGACAGTGTATGTATACTGAACTGAATAATACTGAACTGAATAACCACTGTAATGCTAGATCAAAATGCAATATATCAAAATAGGAGATACCACACTGGGGAAAAACACAAATTCCCTTAACCCACTGTCTACTGATCTTGGAGAAAATAGTCCTCACAACATAGCTAAGCAATGTAAGTGAATAGAACATACTCATTTACTTGCACTGCTGTACTCAAACAAGAACCAGAGCATGAATCACCTGCAGCCATCAACATAAAAAGATATGGGAAAATGTTGCAATCTACATATGTATCTGTGTGTGTGTGTGTGTGTGTGTGTGTGTGTGTGTGTGTGTGTGCATATATATATATATATATATATATATATATATATATATATATATATGTACAAGACATATGTATATGCAAGCACACACAGATATACAGATACATATACACACTGTAATTCCTCACCCCCATAACATACCTCATAAAAGTAGATGAGAGATTAGGACTACACAACATCATCATACCTCAAGATAATTTTTTTTGTAAAAACTACAGTTTCCGAAAGACCCTTGGCAGTATTAACAGGTCTGAAATGAGGTGGTCTGTATCTAGGCTGTCTGCTCATTGGCATAAGTGCACAACACCTCCAGCTTTCAATACCACATTTGTCATGCAGCTTGTAATTTGACCAGTGTCACTGGTCTCCACTGGAATTATCACTTCTGCCATAGGAAGGAGTATGATGTTATTGAATTAGCACTCCTTCCCTACCCCACCCCACAACTGCTGGCTCCCCAATACCAGACTCAATTGAGAATTACACATGGCATAAAGAAATCTGCTGCCACAAAGCTCATGACTGGAAGTATTTTAAATGTTACTTAATTATGTATCTGATATGCTAAGACACATGCACGAACCACGTATTTGGTACAGCTTTTGACATAAGAGGCAAAGCCAAACAAATATTTTGGTAATAATTATTGTTACAGACTACGTGCACTTTTAATGAAATGTGATATCTTATTTGCAGCACACACACACACACACACACACACACACACACACACACACACACACACACACGCAAATACACTTGCACGCGCGCACACACACACACACACACACACACACACACACACACACACACACACACACACACACACACACACAGACATATGCTATGCATTTGTACTAAGATTTCATAGTAGTGTCCATTTAAAGCAATAGTCAGAGTAAAACTCATATACGCAGTGAGTGAAGCTTACCCTCTTCCGTACAGCTATAATATTTTAGTTTCTATGGCTTTTAGAAAAGTGTTTTAGTGAAAGTGCATTCCTAACATAAAGCCACTGTTCAACTTTGGTTTCCTTCATGCTTTTCCATCTTCCTTAATCAAGATGGTGGTTGTGGTTATGGAAACATTTTTCATTAAACAAATAAAACTTGGACAGCTATTAGTAATTTACCTTCTTGTAAAATAATTTCTTACAAGTTAAGTGGCCTTCTCTGCAATGATATTAAACTGCTGGTTTGTTTTGGATAATCTGCTGATTGCAAAAGATGGGGTATGAGGAGGAAGTTTACATAGAAAAGACTTAGCATGAAATTCAGATATATGGCCACTGCTCTGTACTGCAAGGATTGAGCTAGTTCAAGAAAAATACAATTTTACTGCATTACAGACAAATAATTCTTGCCTTACCTTCATGACTGAAGGTCTCTTTTCATATTAAAGCTAAAAGTCCTCTTGGCACCCAATGCAGAATTAATTTTAACTTCACACAACCTAATTCTTATCTGTTAATGAACTGGAATACAGCTCAGGGCATTTTCAAGACTCTTTGTAAACGTAACTGACACAGCATACCTGGATGATCTCTTAGCATGTAGGAAATTACTGCAAGTGTCACCGTTGTTACTGGTGTTAAAATGTCTTAGCAGGGTGTCCTTAGTTTAAACATAATTATATTGTACAGAAACCAATTTTTAAAGTTTAGTTAACTCTGAGATAAGGCATCTGTGCTCAGATTTCTTGCATTTCCACTTGACCTGGTTATAAATTCTGCAGCCAACCATTAAGAAATTTGAGTACAATCATTCCAAATGGGTATGATGCCTCTAAAGGAGAAGGCCTGTGTACAAAATATTTTCCTAGACTTCAGGAGACTTTTTTTCCTATCTGGTCCCCAGTCAGAAATCTGGGACACACAAAAATGCCAGAGTGCACGCACAAACCCATGTCCTGGCATGGCTTCTAACTTTGACTAAGAGTCCCTTTTGAACTGTCTCAGTTGTTGGTTGGCAGACAGAGTCACTGATTAATGCCACCTGATCAAATAAGATTAGGTACAGTATTTGAATCTGCACTCACTGAAAAGTTTCACAATTTATACTAAGGTTTAGAGACTTCAGTAGTAGCGATACTTAAGTAAATGGATGACAGGAATTGGGACTGAAGCCCCCTGAATGGAGAATCTATGCTCCCTACACATATTGAAATAAAAAAGTTGTGATACATTTCAAATTACCTACATGGATTTGTCCAGTTAGGCTCCTCACCTTCCAAGGACACAGAAAGAAAGAAAGCAAGAGAGAAAGAGAGAGAGAGAAAGAGAGATGCCATCAGGCACCCTGTCTCACCTTTTACAATATTCAGCCTTCTAGAGCTCGGAGTACTTTCCTGATTCCTGAGGTGTGTCAGCAGAGCTAGAGGCAGAAATCCAGCTGTTATACTCCACATTGGCTTTCCTACTCAGCTCTTCTTAGGTCAGACATACATGCAATAGTAGTCATAAACAAATCCACAAAAGTGTACCATGGGACAGAAACCCAACTAAGTCCTTATATGGCTCACTAATCAGAGGAAAGGGACTTCTTTATGGAAATATGCAACAGGGACTAGTTTCACATTAAGCAAGAGATCTCACACTATAACATGGTTCTAAATAAAACACTTACTGTGTATGCTGAATTTTCATCTGTAGTAAAAGGAAAGAAATTCTAACAAGATTAGATCAGATGTACTGGCAAAATAAAAGTGGCACATTTCATGAAATTTAGCTATAACTATACAATTTTCTGCCAAAACCTCCAGTTTTGTCACTGCAGTGTATATTTACAAAATCACACAGCAGCTCTACTTTTCAGCATCTACCTTCCCTTTCAAGGTTACTTTCAGCAGACCTATAATACTGACGCTGCTGAATGGGAATGATTTTTTAAGGTGGTTGGTCACTAGTATTCTTTGCATAAGACACCTGCCCTCTTAAGATGTGACAATTTTCAGTCCACAATCTGTCTATTTTATCATTGTACTGAACACTACACCAGTGTTAAGATCCAAGAAACTGAAAGAGGCAGGTCTTTTGCACTTGGGTAGCACGCTGAAAAGTCTGATGATAGTTGTATTGTTGGCATGAGAATAAAAGAATGTGGTTTTAGTCAGATGTTTATTTAATGGGAACAGTCCTAACTCTGTGGTGTATCACAGAATCTTACATTAGGCTGAATCTGTGTGGTCCTGAAACAAATTTTCTGGCATTTTGCCATGTGGTACTGTACTTAACTATTACTTTGAGTAGCACTTTTTCATAATATCAAATAGTGTTCTGACCATCTTACTCATGCATAGTAACTATGCCCCTGCCCCTATAAATTCATTTACAAAAAAATAGTTTCCCTAACAATAGGATTTGGGTTAGAGACTGGAAAATGAAAATATTTCTTTCCTTTTTGGGTGCTTCTTTTTCATAGTTTTTTTTCCCAGATTTTTTTGTGTTTTGAATTGCTGGCATTGATGTGGTTTTCATCAATGTTTATACAGTTCGATAAAGTGACATATAATCATGTGGATATATATATATATATATATATATATATATATATATATATATACACACACACACACACACACACACACACACACACACACACACACACACACACACACACACACACACACAGACGCTTTACTCATCCAATCTAACAATCTCACATACACTATTGAAGACATAGCCAGCCTTGGCATAGGCCAACTAGGTGGCCACCTAGGGTGTCACTCTAACAGGGGCTCTTTTCCAGTATTTAGTTGTTTATTTTTTGTAGTAAAGTAATGGTTTATTTAAAATATGTTGAATTAACATAGGAAAAATTGAAGAGTAAGACAAGCTGTGAGAAAAAGGAAGACAAAACTAATCTGGATGGTGTAGGTAGACCAGGATGGAGGCACGGGGTAGTGGGGGGGGTGCTGTGCAGCCCTTTTACCTAGAGCACCAGTTGACCAAAGGCTGGCTGTGATTGAAGAAACACCTTACATTCAAATGCACACACACACACACACACACACACACACACACACACACACACACACACACACACACACACACACACACACACACACACACACACACACACTTCTGATAATCTCATGCTCACACACACCAACATTCATCAGCCCAGTAGTCATCCATATACAGGCTTACATCCTTAACTCTTCACTCTCCACTTTCTCTCTCTCTTACACACTCACTCACACACACACACACACACACACACACACACACACACACACACACACACACACACACACAAGCACACACTTTTGTTGAAATAGGAATCAATGAAACAGTGCAGTGAATATCATGTTGAAAATTTATTTTCAGTGGAATGAATGTAACCCATATACATTAATGAAGATCTAGAAATTCAGACCTTTATTGTAAGTCATGTAAAATTTTGTTAAAAAAACAAGAATAAAACACAGCAGCAGCTGTGGAAAAGTACATTTTATTCTGTTAAATTAAACTAAAAATAGATAAATAGATTAAACATAACTAGCAGATTTTAAGCAACACATTTTTTCCAAATTAAGTGTCACGTTTGCATCTTATACATAAGTGTATATATATCACTTGATCGAAAAACCTATTTGTCGAATAACTATTTGTCGAACCTAAATTGTCAAAACGTCTCTTCATCGAATGGCAATTTCATCAAACTTTTTTCACAGGGAAAAGCAACGGTTGGCCATCATTGGGAATTTGCCCTTTTCTCCACTGTAGTGTGATCTCAGAGTTGGTATATTTATCTAGGGGGGTGGGGGGCACAGCCCTCCACTTGGGTGGGTTTTACATTTTTAGAATTTAGTGATGCGCGCTAGGTGGAAAGCCATTTCTTTCCCTGTGAAAAAGTTTGATGAAGCAACTGTTCGATGAAGAGAGGTTTTGACAGTTTGGGTTTGACAAATAGTTATTCGATAAATAGGTTTTTTGCTGAAATGATATAGACCCAGATATAGATATATATAAGTATAGATACAGAGATAGATAGATCGATCAATATACATAGAGACATACATAAATATATATACAAATATATCGAGTGCATGTGTACATATGCTTAAAAAGTTTATTTCTGTTTTAGAGTCGAATAACCAATAACATATGGAACGGGATCATCAGTCAGTATCCCAACTGAACACAAGCAACAAGGCAACTTTGCCAGAACTGGGGCTTTTATTTAAGCAGATAAATACAGTAGTACTTATCTGTGCTGCATTAGCACTGACAGTTTTCTACAGAGCAGCCTGTAAACTAGAAGTGATTGTTCAACAAAAAAGTCATTAAGAGATGGTGTTCAACTGCATTAGGGGGTAATACAAGTGAGTAGCATTGTTATCTCACAGCAAGAGGTGACAATTTGGTTTGATTCTTGGTTGGGGTACCATCTGTTTGGAGTCTGCTTTTTTCACTGAGTATTCCAGTTTTCTCCCACATGCAAAAGATAATTGGTTACACTAAATTTTCCTTTGTGTATGTGTGTGTGTTTGCTTGTGTGTGTGTGTGTGTGTGTGTGTGTGTGTGTGTGTGTGTGTGTGTGTGTGTGTGTGTGTGTGTGTGTGTGTGTGTGTGTGTGTGTGTGTGTGTGTGTGTGTGTGGTACGTAAGAATAGCCTGGCAATCTTCTTCTATTCCCTACTTGCCTAGCAAACTCTGTGGACTGCATTACATCAGCAGCTGACAATAAAATTGTGCAAAAGAAATCTGGCAGCTGTTTATATTAAGACATATAGGGGTGCACAGTAGCAAGCACCACCTCCAGAGTGATCTGGCAGCTGTTTATATTAAGACATATCGGGATGCACAGTAGCGAGCATCACCTCCAGGGTGGTCTGGCAGCTGTTTATATTAAGACATATCGGGATGCACAGTAGCAAGCACCATCTCCAGGGTGATGTCAGTTATTAAGCAGCTGCAGGAATGTAGAAAAGTCACTGCTCACTTAAAGGGTGCTTTATGTTGTGCATTTCTTAACTGGAATGTGTCCAACTCTCAGCTGTCCTTTGTTTTAAAGCATACACCTCTCAATTGTCCCTGGTTTTGCCTTATGTCTTCACCCTATCCCTCGTAATTTTTTTTGTTTGTTTGTTTCTCTGGTACATCACTGATGACTGCAGTTGGTCAGTAATGTTTTATTTTATTTTATTTGTATTTGTTTTCCAGGGTACAGCACTGATCTCCATGGACCTTTTTCACACAGCCCAGGACCAGTGTCTGGTTAAATGACTTGCTCTGAGTCACATCATTAGGCAATGGAGTTTCAAAGTTACACAATTAGGTAATAGTCTCTTTTCCTCATAAAATTTGTAGCTTTCTGGCAAATCAAAATGACAGACATTTGAGTGTAAGACTTCATACCCTTAAGCAAAATGCATACTAAAGTAAAACTTTTTAATCTGGCATTTTTTTTAAAGTTTATAACAGCATTAATTAAAATCCATCCATGATATGATGCCTTTGTTCCCCCATTATTTGTATTGCATTAAATAATAAATACAT
Organism: Protopterus annectens; assembly: GCF_019279795.1. Lineage (NCBI taxonomy): Eukaryota > Metazoa > Chordata > Ceratodontiformes > Protopteridae > Protopterus > Protopterus annectens. Next base: position 550,406,105 of record NC_056734.1, on the reverse strand, counting down.
TATTTTGGGCATTATCCAGATTTCTCTTGCGCTAAGAGGTTGACAAGTATGGCTGGACATAAAGTGCATGTTAATGTAAACAAAAAAAGAAGATAAAAATTGCTGTTCTGTTAACTTCTTGAATGAACTAGAATGATAGTTAAAAACTGTCCCTTAAACTCCAGTACTGTGATAAAGTCCTTTGCCTGCCCTCCTACTTTGTGCAGAAAGGGTTAAACTTCAGTACAGAGCCTGTCCTGACAGTCCCATCAGGATGTCAATCAAGTCAGAACCTTCCACTCATGGGCAAAATACTCTTCTGTGAGTTAATGTAAACAATCGCCAGAAATTCGCGTATCATTGATAGAATATACAATATGTATAATTTAGTACTACCCGATACTTTTAAATATATTTTAAGTATAAATGGGAAAAATAGCTAAATAATAACATTATGAATGAAAAGATGACTGAAAATAATAATATTAAAAATATAAAACTAACACTGATAAGTATAACAGTACAAGTACAACTACAAAATTAAACAACTTAAAGCATATTTTATTTTTTCAAGCTAACATTATAGGAACTTTTTCACAGCCTCATATGTGCAGTTCTGTGATGTATGGTAGCTCGGAAGAACCAATATTTAACACAATACAATCCAGTACAACAACCAATACACCAAACAAAAAAATATATATATCCATATGTATATATATATATATATATATATATATATATATATATATATATATGTGTGTGTGTGTGTGTGTGTGTGTGTGGGTATGTGTCACTTCACCTAAAACCCATTTCACCTAAACTCATTTCACTAAGACCAAATCACCTAAAGTTCATTTAACCTAAAACTCATTTCACCTAAAACTCATTTCACTGACAAGTAGTACAAAAAGGCTAGTCAAAGGTATATGTCCTTTTCCCCACTGTAGTGTGATCCTGGAGTTAGTATATATATTAAGGGGTGTGTGGGGGGCATAGCCCCCCACTTATTTTGGTTTTATGTTGCCTGGTTTTGTTTTACATTATTTGGTAAAAGCAAAGTAGGTGGGGGGCTGCACCCCCCCCCTTAATATATATACTAACACCAGTATCACACTACAGTGGGGAAAAGGACATATACCTTTCAATTGCGTTAGAGTACTACTTGTCAGTGAAATGAGTTTTAGGTGAAATGAACTTTAAGTGATTTTGTGATATATATGCTGTGTTAATGTAGTTACTCTTTGGCCTTTGATTTAGAATTGATTTAGAATAAACACTTTATCACAGTACTGTTGTTTCTTTGTGTGTGCGTGTGTGCATGTGCGCGTGCACGTGTGCGTGAGTGCGCTCGTGTGTGTGTGTGTGTGTGTGTGTGTGTGTGTGTGTGTGTGTGTGTGTGTGTGTGTGTGTGTGTGTGTGTGTGTGTGTGTGTGTTGGTTGTGCTACTGGATTGTGATGCACTACAGAAAAATTTTCACAATATGAAAGGTAGTGGAAAATTTTGATGGGCTTTAATGATAGATTTGTGCTGGATTTTGGTGTATAACAGAAACTCTCCCAAAATGAAAGAAAAAAAGAAACGTTTGGTGGGATATCTTGATATATTTTTACTCAACGGAGGGTATATGCATAGAATGATCCTCTAGCTGGTGTGGTTGGTTGGGCACAAACATTGTAACACACGCTAAGCTTGCATGAGCTACATATAAGTAAAGTTACTTTGCAAGTAAGAAGAAAACAGCTAAAATCCAGAGTATGCTCTTCAAGTATTTACAAGAAATAAAAAGGTTAGGTGGGTAAACATATGAGACAGAATGCTAATATGAAAGGCATGAGGACTGGCAACAAAATGACCACATAAATGAACTGGGGCACCTTGTAAATGTTTGAGCACGCAAACTCTAGCCTACATATATCCCTTAGAATAAACTTAGGGTACCAAAACTTGTCAGATACATTTGGCATGCACTGCTAGGCTTAGAAAGGCCAATGTGGTCATTAGTCTAGTACACACCTATGAACCTATGCGACAAAAGTCACAAGGAGAATAATTAAAATTACTATGACAGTGTGATAAGCATTGAGGTTTACACTGTTAAATGGATGAATCTCTAGCAAAACAATGCAAAGAAATGTCACTGAAAGTCTTCAGGATTAAAATAGCACTTCTAGGAGTGTGCATATTGTTTACTTAACATGTACACTGTTTCACAGCCCTAATTTCTCCTTGTAATTGACTAATTCCTTTTTGGGAAGGGAATGAATGTTAAGCTACAAATATGCATGGGATGCATGCAACTGATGTTAAGAGTGGACCCTGTGCTTAGCAGCTAATAACAGCAGTTTTTTTTATTTTTTTTTTAAACAAGATCAGTATACCTAATGTAAATACATGCAAAGCTACTGTAGCCCAAGGGGAAAGGTATACAGTTGTGACCTAGGGGACCTCAAAATCTGAAGTCTGTTATGTTTACAGTGAATACTGATATTATGGTTACCCTGTAAAGTTATTAAATGCCTCTAAAGCTGAGTCCCTGAAGCTACAGGATCACAATAAATTCAGCCAATATACTATCCATATATGTTGTTGTTGTTGTTTGTCTTTCAGCTTTTCCCGGTTAGGGGTCGCCACAGCGGAACTCTGGTCTGCTAATGATTGGCAGTAGATTTTCACAAACGCCGAGGTATCCATATATAAACTGTACTTATTCAAATCACTTTCTTAATGGAGATCACCTTGGGATTATGACATATGAGTAAAAATTCTTATTAAGAATTGACTGCTAGAGATAAAGTAAAGCAAAAATAAGACTTTAAAACTAAACATGTTTAATACATTTAAAGAACTGTAAGGATGTGAAAAAAGCTTTTCTGACAGAAGTTATTAAATGGAAGGACACTGTCATTTTACTCACCAGGTAATGCACTGATGGACAGAAATACTACTGCCAGAATCAAAGAACCTGCCTTGGATAAGTTCCATGCTGCCTGTGACTGTTGTGCTGGAAAACATAAAAATAAAACAACTGATTACTTAATGCCATCCTGAAAATCTACATCATAGGTCTTCATATGTTTCCCAGTTAAAGTAATTTATGAAAACTCCTGTGTATTCCTATTACATGTACAGCAATGTGTACAGAGCTGTACGCAGAAAATTCATTAAAGGGTCTCAAAAAAATTTTCCTTCAATAGCTGGATATTTAAGAAAACATAGTCATAGTAGAAAAGTTAAATAAACTGGGAATAAGCCCCATGTCACCCACTCAATTGCCAACTGGAACTGCAAATAGCTTCTAATGTACTGGTAGAATGATGAAGTAATATTAATTATTGTTAATTAATAGCAACAGTACTGGGACAGAGAGGAGAGGCATACATAAGTGTGGTATGTGCCCCCCAATGTTCTTCTATTGCTGATACAGATGGACTTGATTTTCTCCACCCTGGTGGGATTTTGAAAGCCAAAAGCTATTTTAACTGCCAGACAAGGAGGGTTGTTTATTTAGCATTTTGCTCAGTCTATTTTGCATATTATATTGGAAAAACAGAAAGAAAGCTGAAATAAAGGATCTATGAGCATTTTTACGAAATTAGTAGAAAGAAAGACACCAACACCCTTTTTAAATACACTTTAGTATATGCAGATGACTGTTTCAAATTTTGAGTGTTGGAATAAGTTGAACAATTTGAGAGGGGTGGTGACTGGGAAAATAGCCTTGAGTTCTGCGAACTTATGTGGCAGCTTAGGCTGAATGCTTGTTCACCCCCAGGGTTCCATTTTAAGGAAGAGAGCCTTAAAGTAAAACTTTGGCTGACAATTTGTTTTTCCTGGTATACTTGGGCATTTGCTGGAAGATGCATTGTTATATGTAGACATAAGTTTTATGTTTAGTTTTAGGTTCAGTTGTATTTTTCATCTATACTCTTGATCCATTTTACAATTATTCTACTGCGTTTGATTTTAAGATATCTTAGACCATATTTTAATACGTAATTATTTGTAATCATTCAATTAACCTATCGCTGGAAGTGTATGTTAATTGATGATACTATTTAAGTGCTTTGAATTTTGGATTGTGCTATTCTGATGAAGTTCCCTTGTGGAATGAAAGCGCTTAATCTGGAGTTTTGTACTGACAATTTGGAGTCTCGCTGTTATTAAAATACCTTGTACAATTTGAATTGTAATTTTCCTCGTAACCAGTGTGCCTGACTGAGGGAATTGTGGATTCTGAGTTTTGGATTTTGCCCTCAGTATTTTTTACCTTGTGGTTACCCGTACTTGCTGGTGTTTAAAAGGATAATTAGTAGGGCATATAAAATTTTGCATGATAACTATAGGAATCAAAGCAGGTTAGTAAAGACTAGAAAGACAGACTGAATAAACAGTTCACAAAGAAACAATGGGAGGATATATTTATGGATCCCAAATATGCAACAAAGTCTAGACAATTTAGGATTTTTGCTTGGAAGTACTTGCATAGGCATTTTCATACCCCAAGCAGACTCCAAATAATTTTTCCTCAGGTAGATGGCAAACTTTGGAGGTGTGATGGGAAAGAAAGAAGTAACTCAGAACATATGTTTAAGGAGTGCAATGATTTGGCAGACTTCAAAAATTCCCTACAGAATATTCTGTCAGAAATATTGGTTGTACAAATGGGTGTAACTAAGGAAATTATTTTTTTGTTTGTTTTAGTTGAGTTACAATATCTGAATTGCTGGGACATGGTAAGGCCTTGTTAATGCTTAATTCTGGTGGCTGTCAAAAAGCAATTACTAGAAAATGGAAAACAAAGTTTAAACTAACTGCATTTGAAGTAATGAATATCATAACAGAGATAAAAGAACTGGAAGTGGGATCTTTAGAAATGGGTGGGAGCAAATTACATAGGAAAATGGAAATTATGGGAAAACATGCAGAATAGTGTTTTAGAGGAAGAGGAGTAACATTTAAGGAAAAGCAGGAATTGAGCAGTTGGTGTAATGTCTGGTTGATGACAGTTGTACAAAAAAAACATATGTGATGTGTAATGTTTGTAACTAGGAACATGTTACTATGGGTTGTTTTATAAAAATGTATGTTTGCCTATGTCTGAAATGATAATTCAATAAACGTAGTAAAAAGTAATTCTATCCCCCTCGGTTATACATTATTCAAAGTTTGTGCCTGACAGTTAAATATGTGTACTTTGATCCATCCATCCATCCAGATCCATCCATCCATCCATCCATCTATCCATCCATCCATCCATCCATCTATCCATCCCTCCATCCATCCATCCATCCATCCATCCATCCATCCATCCATCCATCCATCCACAACCCCTTTTTCCCATTTTTGGACATGGAGTCAGGGTGTCACTTCAACAGTGACAATAATCTAGAGCCAAGGATCTCGCCATTGGGTAGTTAGCCCTGTCACTGTTGCTCTTCCACACCAAACACTCTTGTGCACACTCACACCTATGGCCAATTTAAAGTATCCAGTCCACCTACTGTATGCCTTTGGCATGTGGAAGGAGACTGGAGCACCCACAGGAAACCCATATAAACACAAGGAGGGCATGCAGAGTCTGTACAGAATACGTCCCAGTTGAGAATCTAACCAGGGGAACTATCTGCTGTGAGGCAAAAAATGTTCAATCTGTAAGTCAAGCAAAGGGGCTAGTTCTCAAACACTGTTTACAGCTATGACCAAAAATATACCATACATGATAAAAAAGAAAAAAATATATATACACACATTTTTGTAGTTGTTAAATACTGGGAGACCAAGTAAATGTCAGACATTGTATGTCTATTGAGCACATATTCTCACAAAACAAGCAGTGTAACTGAACAAAAACACTTGACCAGTACATCACTGTTACTAAGGTTGTAGCTAAAGAAATACTTGCAAGGCACACAACAGTAAAGCTCGGAATATACGCCCATGGGTGTCTTTCATTTCCCTTAACAAGCTTACAGCCTGCTAATTGTAGTGCGCTTGCAATGTTCTCCTTACAACAGATTTGGCCAACACATCTTAAAATTACTGACAAACTGACATCTCACACAGGCATTAGGGCAGAGGAACAGACAAAGCTAGCATTCTACAAATTAATTAATTTTGTAAGATATAGTATTTACCTTAAATAAGCAGAAACCTAACTCAGAAGGAAAGCTTTCAACAAAAGCATTTCACAGTATTCAAATACCTTTCACACTTGTGTTCTTCTGTAGTGGGATGACACGCTAGTCTATCTGACACACTTCTATCTTGTAGATTCACCCTCTGGGCATGACAATTATGATGATGATCACAGCCGATCAGATAACTGCTTCTGAATCATTCAATCTGCACAATGTCCACATCTGGTAAACATCATGCACATTTCTACAATGGACCATGCACACACCAGCTTTGCAGACATGCGGGAAGACAATTATGTTAGAGTGGAAAGAGTTGTCATCCCAGATTAAACGATATGAAAATCAAGTCACTGCACAGCACATATTCCAGAAGCATACAGAAGGAGGGAAGCTGCATGTTTCAGACCTTAAAGTATCATTGGGACTATAATAATACAGTACCTATACTTTATTAAATTGCCATCCATTGCACAAAGAGATGGTCTTTGCTATACAAAGGCAGTGAGATGCAAAAACTACCATATTTTTCCAAATGATTGATACCATGGCCCAAATTACATTAATATTAAATTGAAAAAATTGTTTGTTGGGATATCTGCATTCACATTTTGTGGGGATAAGGTTAGTATGCTAACCTTTAGAACACTGTACAAAAGAAAAAAAAAACATCAGACATGATCTGTGCTTCTAGCATATTTTGACCAGTTTTCCTTAAAAAATATCTTTAGATCATCATTATTAAAAAATAATTTTTGCTGTGGTTTACTTCATAACATTCCAGCTGACATACAAAGGATCACATTCCACACAGATCTCCCTTCTGGCCATCTGAAAGAACTTGGAAGTACAAAATGGTCAATTTGGCATTACACAACACTCTGAAATCTAAGTATTGAATTATTCTAAATTAATTTTACCCAGATTAACCGTCAATTTAAAGGAAATGATGCACAAAATCTCAGAAAATGCATATGTTGTGGACTTAATTTGTTTCTTTCACCTTCTAGCATTCTGTTATTTCTATTTTTCCTGAGCTTTTTTATAATTTGTTTTTATTTTTCTGCACATTTAGTGTCGTGATAAGTTTAAATTATTTTACTGATTTCAATATGCTGCATTTTCCCTATTATACCACTAACAATCAGTAAAAAGTAATTTTTATCCCTAACTTGCTAATAGTTACAGACAACTGCTTATTTTCAGAGGAGCTTTGATCAGGTTAACTTGTTTAAGCAGACAAAGGTTGTTATACAGAAATACATTGGAAGTAGGATCCATCTGATTTGCCTCAACTACTGAGTTATTTACAGTTACCTACAGTTCTACACTAAAATTAACAACTCAGTATTTCAAGTCCTAGCAGAGTTGAACATCACTCTGCAAACCATAGCAAACGTTTATTGCTATAAATGGGAGTTTTTTCACACTCTCAGCCCTGCTATTACCCCTCTCAGATGCTGACTCATAGTCTTTAAGACCAGTAGCTTATATCGATTAAGAGAGTATCCCATTTGAGAACATATAGTGCAGTTACAGTTTTGTTACTGCCTTTGTGGTTGTTGTTTGATATTCTTTTCTTCCTGCTGATGTTATTTTGTTATGTATTGCTGCATTGTGCCAGAATGTCAACGTTCACCTGTCATGATGACCTGCATTGCATACCACCACTCATCATAACAAACAGTGATGTGATTACAGAAAATACTCCTTTTCATAAACATATATTCACTGGAAGGCATAATATAGTCACATTCTGCCTAGCAAATTTCTTCTAGTATGTGTTCTGACAGCCAAGACTTTGTTTCTGATTTTGAGTACATACAAGAGACACACTGTATCCCATAGGAAACAGACTATGAAGTTATTCTTAAATTACACAAATTCTAAATGTCTGCCAGCTTTCTGCCACCTTGTGCATATGCAGAGCTGTCATACCTGATAAATGAGAAGGCAGCTAGCAAACTGGAATAATATTTGCTTTAGAAATGTGTGATTTTGCTGGACACATTCCAACAGTCTCAGAATCATCTTCACTACACCCAGAAGGAATTTAACTGAAAAGAGCTAGAGCAAATTATAACATACCAGCTCTCTAAGCACATCACTGGAGCTGGTTTAGTTGGAATAAGTGGCAGCCTTCTTCTCATGTTGAACTAAATGTATTAAAACTTAGTGTATGAAGTTAAGAAACCATCAGACACTGTCCACTGTGCCTGACTGAACATGCGTGTTGCTTCTTTCCTGAAAGTGATAGTAGCACATAGAGAAGTCACAATGTAGTATGCACTATGCATGCATGCATGCGTGTTGATGCTATGTGTTTAATTACTATATAAAAGGTACTGACGTTCATGGAATTGTATTGCTCTGTATTAACTCTGTGTTTCTTTCCCATGTTGTGGCACAAAAACGGTCCATGGGTAAGTTCATTTCATCCCACATCAGTAGATGCTGGAAAGGAAACAGGCAGGTAGACTTAAGCATGAGCAATTAAAGACTTGTATTGTTTGCAATTAAAGACTTGTACTGTTCTTTAAAGTCCTTATTAACAAATAAGTAAAGAAACAAGTCCCTTTCCAATGTGTTAGTTTCTGAAGTTAACTAAGGGAGCAGTTTTGATATTTTGTGGAGCAGATTCTCACACTGTGATACACCTTAAATCAACAGATGGCATGATAACAGCAACAGTGTAGAACGGTCATATTTAATTGTAAATTAACTGGAAACATACAAAGTGAGTTTGAATTAAGAAGTAGTAGTGGTAATGGGAGACAGATATCAGACACCAAGGAATTCCAAACTCTCCCATACTTCAGATTTCTTCACTTAAGTTTAATTTTTAACTTACTGGATGTACCAGCAGAAGATAAAACGTGGCCATGGGAACCATCAAAGCAGTGGAAGGGATAACATCACAGATGTATGGTGGATGCATGTTGTTAATCCACACTTCTTTTCTGTGCACATATTTCCAGCATGTCATACAGATAGAAGTAGGCAAGTAATATGTTAAATGCAGAATTTCTGCAGCATTACATCTGATACTACATACAGCACTAAAAGGATACAGGGCATAAACAACATGTCCTACATGGACTGACTTAATGCCCTGTCACTACACTCTGTATCATGTGGACTGCTAAGAGGTGACCTGTGTCTGGTGTACAAGGCATCCTCTAATTCATTACTGATGGATTTACTGCACATCAACAAGTCAAATGGCATCAGAAATACAAAGTCAAGGGATCTAAACCTCTTCTACAATATCAACAGAACAGTTTGGAGGGACAAGTATATTTCTCATGGGAAATGGAAAAGACTCTCCAGCCACAAAAAAATTAAGGTTCATTTCTGTCCATTTTCAAGCATAACTTAGATCTATGGATGGGAAACAGAAAATTTACCCCAAGACTGCTCCCTGTACTACTAATGGACAGATGTAGCTCCTAAGTGCTTTATTCCATGCATGGGCCTCCTCAAATTATCTATGGCATGATCCCAGTTATTCTCATTAGGGGTAATACATAGTTATCAACCATGGGATGGTTAAGACCAATTTATAACCAAATGGGATAGGTTATTTCAACTAGAAAAAGGGAAACCCTAGGCTTAAAATGGTCTGCAAGGGTAGCTGGCCTAGTACTTACCTATGAACCTATACAGATGAAAATGGATTTTACAGCCACATAAACAACAGGTGGAGTGTTGTTTGTGTCAGTGTGCTAGGAGAAGGCAGCACATGCATATTTGTATAAAACAGATCAGTATTACAATAAACATAACTATCAGAAATTATATGATGCTATACATTTGTATCAGTCCGTTACTTTAAAATCTGAGGTTAATACAGGAATAGAAATGACACAAAACACCAAGGCTCAAACTTAACTTATTAATTTATTAAGCAAAACTTTTCTTAAAGTACAGTAAGGCTAAAACTAAATAAACAAAAACTAATAAATCATGTACTTACAAGCATATGCATAAACAAAATCATCTTTGCCACTGATAGGGAAACTTCAAATCCTATCCAGTGCAGCTATCTGTTCAGTCAAGGCAAGGCCGACACTGGCGAAATGTCTCTAAGCTCAGTTCAGGCTGGTGCTGTGATCAAATTCGGATGCTGATGATGATTTTCATCTTAGCCTTTGAGCTTTTATAGTCTTTTTTTGAGTTGACAGAATATTGTAGAAAGATCTGACATTACAGGCTCATCATGAGCTGATGGAATATTTTAGAAAATTACAGATCATTTCCTAAGTTGTAAACAGGTCTAGTAATGTCTGGTCCTGTGCCCTACTTCCCTTTTTCAGGGAACAGTTAGCTCACAATCTTGTGATATAGTTCCTCTTTGAAATCCCCACATTCTGGTAAACATCTTTTAAGCTGATAAACAACTTATGGGTTAACAAAAGTTCAATGATACCAGTAATCAGTGAGCAAGGCCTGCTCTTAAGCATATTGTATTGTTTCAGTATTAGCAGCATATAGTGAGGTAGTGGCATATCAAGAACTAGCAATAATCAATCTGGCAATAATTAAACATACACAGTGATACGTGGCTCGAGGCATAGCAAAAACTGGTAGGCTGTGTGGATCCGTCACAGGCCACCCCTTGCATCGAGCAACGTACGCTGTGTATCCCTTATAATGGTTAAAACTGACAACATCAGTTTGTACCTTCTCATCACTTTACAATAAATGCAGCATGATATTATGCAAAATAACACAGAGATCATTGTGGTCAAAAGTAAAGGATGCAATAACAAATTAAACCACACTGAAGCCTTAGATGACCACATAAAAACATCATACCAGTGTGAAACAGTTATATCCTGTATTTCATTTGCAATTTTTACAATGGTACCTTTATCCTTAATCATTTTAATCACTGTTTGATGCGCATCATTTAGTGTTTTATTTAACAGTTGCAACACTGTTTGTCCTTCCTGCTTAATCTGTTGAAAGTCCGGGTGGACTAGAGATGGCCACTTAAAAGTATGTAATGGTTCTATGCTAGCATTAAATGTGACATCCATCCATCTAGTCAGTCTAATCAATTCTCCAGTACAAAATCAATAATTGCATGGATATTACTTTTACAGTATGCTCCACTAGTTGTGATCATTCCATCACTCCAGGCTAATTTACAGGAGGATATCACACAAACAGTGGTATCATTTAGCTGGTAGATGTCTGTACCATTTACTACATACCTGTGCCAGGTACATTCCCCAGTTCCATTATGTAAGCATGGGAGAGGCTTCCTCTTCACTGTCATGCACACCCACCCCTGGGGCCAGGTTTCACAACTTGTCACATCAACGGGTACATCATTATAATCAATTAAAGTGGATTCAATTTGAGGTACCCACCAATTATTTTCAAATTGCAAGGGCAATGTAACAAATGGACAGACCTGCTTTGTTCCTTTTTTACTAGCAAGATAGTCAAAAATCAGTATACAAGACTTATTTTCACACGTAAAATCTATTGGCTTTAACCACTGATACAGTTGCAGTTCCTTTTGCCAATGGGCTGCCTTTTAGCCCCCCAAGTTTGAGTGAATTGCAAATATTGCTGGTTGGCAGCCAACTGAGATAAAATACAAAAAGTCTGATTTACTTCTGCTGTGAGGTTATCTAAAATCTGTTCTGTATATGTATTTGTATGTTCAATCCACCTCCACAAGACAGTTTGAGTTAAAATACTGTCTACAGTTCTTTGTCCCAACTCGGGATCATGGTCTGCTAGTAGCTTAAAGGCCATATTTAGGTCAGTGCCCAAACGGCTCAACTTGCTACGTAGGGTATCTATATCTACACTGTTTAGGAATCCAGTCCCTGTTCCGACTGCACCTAGTGCAGTACCAAGAATACCTGTTACATCGCTTTATTTCTTCTATATTTGTAATGTTTGTATTTGATATGCAAAGAATCAACTGGCCATAATTGTGCAATTTTACAATGTGGATACCTGGTGGTAATATCCACTGCTGACATGTTAACTATCATTTTAATACGTTGTATAATTTTAGCGCTACTTACAGTTTTACATCCTCTGGTATATCTTACCACATGTCCCAAACCATTAAATACAGTTGAACTATTGTCCATGGCATATATCTCCAAGTCCGGAGATAGGGTTTCCGCAGTGTCATTTTCCCTTTGAAATTCAGCTATACAGGAGGAATCTAATGGAGACTCAGCTAAAGAAAATCCCGACTCGTTTAACCTTTGGTACAGACCTCCAGAAGGGTTGGAAACACATTTTTCAGGATGTCTATTACAGTTTAGTCTACATACAGTTGTAATGTTTTCCGTCTGAGTGATGCTCCAAGTTAAGGCAGGCTTCGGTGTCACTGCATATAAATGGTCTCCCAATTTCCAATAAAAGTCACAGTCAGCTGTCAAATTTGCAACATCTTCCCCTTCGAATAAAGGGACAGGATCAAGACAGTTATATGGCCCCTCTAAGTGTTGTCGTCGGAAAAGGTTGGCTCCTTCCCAAACAGTGGCAATAATCTATGGAGAGGAAAGTACAATGGTTGTTTAGCAGAATCAAGTAATACTAAAACAGTATCACCAGGTCCATCACAAATTACTGTCCCATGTTCATTTGGCTGATTGGGTGTGGTCACTATAACTTTCATTCCCAGCCATTTGCTTGGTTTAGTATCACAGTCTTGTAGTAGAATAACAGCATCTTGATGCATACAAATTTCTACTAAAGGTTGTCCTTTCTGAATCATTTGTGTCTTGTTATCTAAATTGATAGCCTTCACTACCACTTCTCTTTCTGGCTCCCATAATGTAAAAACCTCCCAACTTTTACCTAATAGCCCTTTTTGCCCCCAGTGCCAATTTTCTGGGAGAAAGTTTTCAGCCTGTCTCAGCTAATGCCATATTTTGTGCTGGCACCCTTTGTTCAGTCAATGCACATAGCCAGAATCGAGTTTGATCAGTATTTGTCAGAAGAGGGTATATGGCATTCGGATTCAGCTTTTCTATTTTCAAAACACAGCAGTTAGATCGAATGTCACTCATATGCATTTGCAAGGGAGTTCCTTGATGCTTTCGGGGTCTGTTATTCAGCTGATTCACAGCTAATTCTAGTACCTTTGCCCAGCCTTGCAATGTTCCATTATTCGTATTCTTTCGAATTTGTTCTTTAAGGAGCCCATTATACCTTTCAATTAAACCAGCAGCTTGGGGATGATATGGGATATGCAGTACCCATCGAACTCCATTTTCCTTTGCCCACTCTTGGACCTCTGCTCCGGTAAAGTGGCTGCCTTGGTCACTTTGGATTTCAGCTGGAATCCCATATGTCACACATAATTTATTCAATCCTTTTAACACTGCTTGCTGGTTTGCCTTTTTGCATGGGGACACCATTAGTAATCCTGAATAAGTGTCCACCATCGTTAGGCAGTATTGCTGGTTTTGATCCAGTGGTAAAGGACCAATAAAGTCTATTTGCCAGATTTGTGCTGGGCTGCCTCTGTGAATGTGTCCGCATGCTTCTGCTTGCAGTTGCTTCTGTTTATTTCTTTGACAAATTTCACACTGTTTTATAACATCCTTAGTTATTTCCTTATTTAACTGCATACCATGCCTTCGGGCCCATTCTATCGTCGCATCTCTTTCCAAATGTCCACTCCGATCATGGGCCCATCTTGCCATACTGGCACTTTCGACTTTCTCTTCAGTAACACGTACCGCGGCCATCTTATCTACCTGCTGGTTATGCCTCCTTTCATTTGTTACAAGTGATGCATGGGCATCTACATGTCCAACACTGATTTTACATTGTTGAGCTTTTTCCCAAATCCGTTGCCAATCTTCTGAGCCTCCCCACAGAGGTCTGCCATGGATCTTTTAATCCTGTTGCTGCCAGGCAGGTAACCAGGTCGTCAGTCCTTTATAAACTGCCCAGCTGTCAGTATAGATGTATGCTTCGTCCTCCGGTGATAAACTATCGATGACCAGGGCAACAGCTCGTAATTCTGCCTGATTATTTGAACCGGCAGTACCTTCATTAAATAACACAGTTTTTGTTCGTGGGCAATAAGCCACTGCAGTCCAGGTCCTACCATTTGATCCAATTTTGGCAGAACCATCAGTAAACCATGCAAATTTTTGTTTTTCTGCATCTAAATTATCAAATGGTAATGCTTCAGTTATTGGAGACTGTGGGAGCTCATATCACTGTTGTTCTATCGCATCAGCATCATCCAGAATTACCAGTCCAGCCAACTGTTGTTGTACCTGAGACACCCCAGGCACGATGTTGGCCCTTTCCTGTAAATACCACTTCCACTTTTGTACGGTCGAAGATTGTGCTATCAAGGTTTTCATTAAGGTATTGTCTCGTAACCACCACTGGATTGGGTAGTCTATTTTAACTGTCACTGTTTGTTGTTTGGTTATCCCTTTTACATGAATCAATGCTGTGTACACCGCCAGTACATGCTGCTCAAGGGGCTGTATCTCACCTGCGCTCCAGTTAGGGATTTGGACCAAAATCCCAAGGGTCTCTTTTTCCCAGTGTCATCCTTCTGCCACAGCCCCCAAGACATAATATTATTGGCAACTGTTACTTCAAGGACAAAAGGTTGTTGTGGATCAACTGGGCCCAGCCCCACGCTCTGCTGTAGAGCCTTTTTTGCTTCTTCAAAAGCCGTTTGTTGCTTGGGACCCCATTGAAAATCACATTTTTCCTAGTTACATAGTGAATGGGTCGCAAAATCAGTCCAAGATGAGGTACAAATGCTCTCCAAAGCCCATTGCTCCCAAAAGGCCTGTGCCTGCTGTTTCGTTTTGGGACTGCAATTTTTGGATACTCTCCAGTGCTGCTGCAGGAATTTTCCTTTTAAGCCCGTTCCAAATCATACCAAGGAATTTTACCGATGTCCCTTGTTGTGTCTTATTCTCATTTATAGCCCACCCTCTGTTCTGAAGGTGCTGCACTACAGTCTTTAATGCGGTCTCCACCTCGGATTTTTCTCCAGTAATCATTATGTCATCAATGTAATGAAAAATAGTCACTTTGTCTAGCTGTAACTTGGCTAGGTCTCTAGCCACTAGTCCATGACACAGGGTAGGGCTGTGCAGATATCCTTGAGGTAACACTTGGAAGGTATACTGCCTCCCCTCCCAGGTAAAAGCAAACTGGGCTCTGCTTTCTTCTGCTATCGGAATGGAGAAGAAGGCATTTGCCAAGTCCAAAACTGCATGATATGGTCCAGCAGAGGAAGACAATCTTTCGATCGTAACAATGTCTGGAACAGCTGCCGCTAAGGGTGGGGCCACCTTGTTCAGACCTCGATAATCTACAGTCATTCGCCATGATCCATCAGGTTTCCTTACTGGCCACACCGGACTGTTGAATGGACTCACTGTTGGCTCAAGTATGCCAACCCGAAGCAGTTCTTGGATCGTCTCAGTAATTTCAGCGTGCCCACCTGGGATACGATATTGTTTGATGTTCACTATTGCTTTGCCCGCCGGAATACAAAGCGGTTCCCACTTAGCATTGCCTCGAACTACAGCCTTAACTGCGTTGACTGAACAATGCCGCACTCCAAACCTAAATGGCCCTACAGTGGTTTCCAAAGTTCTACCCTTTAACACATCTATTCCTAAAATGTGTTCAGGTACTGGAGCTATCACTGCTTCAATGTAAATAGGAATACCATCCCCAAAAGCTATCTTAATCTTGGTTTTGGTACCTAGTGTCTTTGCCCCTCCATAACCATTAATTTTTACATATTGTCCACGAAATCTACGGGGGTTGCCTGCAAAAATGGTTACTTCTGATCCTGTGTCTACCAGAGCCATCACATGTTGTGGCCCTCCCTTCCAAAAATGGTAAGAAGGGATGTGCCGGCGTCGGTCCCCAGGTGTAATTGCTCTTACTGTACCCCTAGCTACTGGGGACCCGCCTACTAGTCAATTTGTCTTTGTTTTTTCGACTGGGGTTCTCCATTCCTTCCCTCCCCAGTCTCTCTCGTCATTAAATTCCCCCTTTTGCCACTGTGCTAGCTCCTCATCAGTAGGGATGTCAGGATATAATTGATTCCATCCTACCTTCCCTTCAGTGGTACTCCTGGTTGGACTTTTTGTAGGGGTTTGCTTTTTACTTTCAGAACTTGAACCTTTTTCTTTTTGTTTCTGCTTTTACTTTTTATATAATTCTTCAGTAGCTATCCCATCTATTTCCGCAGCTCCAACCCCCCACCTCAACAGATCCAAAAACATTTGCTTTCTCGTAACCTTTTTTCCAGATTTATTTTTTGATTTCTCCGCATTTGCCTTTCTAGCTCTTTTCTGTTTTTTTTCTTCCACTAATTCTGCCATTTGATTTAGAGTGGCTATTACGTCCCATATCTGCTGACCTACACCACCTGCCAGGGCAGCCATCAGCTGCCCCTTCCACCACTGTGGTGCATTTTTGATTAATTTGCTCCTCATATTACTAGTCATAATTTGTGCATCTGGCCCTCTCGGAAGCACCAATACACCATCCCTCAATTCCATTGAGTAAATGGCAGCCAACATAGCCATTTCTCTTAACTGCTGTATGGCCTCTGCTATTGTTTTCCAAGGCTTATGTTCATCAGCTACTGCTGTAGCATCTGGCCAAGTAGCGCGGAAAGCCGAGGCTAACCACACCACCAGTGTATTCACCTGGGAATCACCATGATCTATATTGTTTACTATTTGCTTTAGACGTGGGTGAAACACCAGACATGCACACTGGTGCATCTCTTCAGCATTTAGAGACACCGCTTCTCCCCTGTGTCCCAAACCCGAAGAAACCACGCCAAAACAGTTTCCCTGGCCTTTGCTTATAGATTTGGATTATATTCAATAATTCAGCTTATGATAACTCCGCACCTCCACCCATTGTTGTGGTGCTGCCTCCAGTCCACTGTCCCTTTTTCTCAATAACTGGGCCTCCACTGACGGAGGATTTACTATTTCAAAATCACTATCACCCTCATCTGTTGAGGGGAAATCACCTTCCCACTTCTCAGGATCAAACTCTGCCTTACACAGCAAAGCACGAACCCGAGGCCTTGAGGGTGGATGGCATTGTTTTCTCCCATTTCGTTGTCTACGCTGTTGTATTATCCGAGTAGCTAAAGTCACTGAATTAGATTTCCAGTGCTCAGCTTCGCATCCTACTTTAACAAGTGCCATGTTTGCCTTCTCCAAGGCATCTCTATCTAATCTATGTGTGTGTGTGAGTTCTTTACATCGCTCTTTTAATTCTGAAACTTTTTCTTTTAGTGAGTCTACATCTCTGTCTAATTCCTGAATCGCTTCAAAGAACAGCCATCCGGCTGCCCCTACCCCCTCCTTCACCTTTTTTTCCTTATCATCCAATTTTAACCCTTCTAAAGCTCTAGCTAGGCTATCGGGATCTGCCTTAGGTCTTTCCTGCAAAGGTTTTGGAGAAGGAGGAGGAGAAACTTGACTCAATACCTTAGCAAGAGGATCCCACTTCCCAAATAATGCTGTCAAAGTAGCATCAACACCCAACTTATTTGGAGTGCTTAATGCAACATCCTTCTTACCTATACCTAGGTGTTTTAAAGGAAAACATTGGTTGTTGTTGTGACATCTCTACTGCAAACCCCAGATCCTGCCGACTACGCCAAGTGTATCAGTCCGTTACTTTAAAATCTGAGGTTAATACAGGAATAGAAATGACACAAAACACCAAGGCTCAAACTTAACTTATTAATTTATTAAGCAAAACTTTTCTTAAAGTACAGTAAGGCTAAAACTAAATAAACAAAACTAATAAATCATGTACTTACAAGCATATGCATAAACAAAATCATCTTTGCCACTGATAGGAAACTTCAAATCCTATCCAGTGCAGCTATCTGTTCAGTCAAGCCAAGGCCGACACTGGCGAAATGTCTCTAAGCTCAGTTCAGGCTGGTGCTGTGATCAAATAGGATGCTGATGATGATTTTCATCTTAGCCTTTGAGCTTTTATAGTCTTTTTTTGAGTTGACAGAATATTGTAGAAAGATCTGACATTACAGGCTCATCATGAGCTGATGGAATATTTTAGAAAATTACAGATCATTTCCTAAGTTGTAAACAGGTCTAGTAATGTCTGGTCCTGTGCCCTACTTCCCTTTTTCAGGGAACAGTTAGCTCACAATCTTGTGATATAGTTCCTCTTTGAAATCCCCACATTCTGGTAAACATCTTTTAAGCTGATAAACAACTTATGGGTTAACAAAAGTTCAATGATACCAGTAATCAGTGAGCAAGGCCTGCTCTTAAGCATATTGTATTGTTTCAGTATTAGCAGCATATAGTGAGGTAGTGGCATATCAAGAACTAGCAATAATCAATCTGGCAATAATTAAACATACACAGTGATACGTGGCTCGAGGCATAGCAAAAACTGGTAGGCTGTGTGGATCCGTCACAACATTATAATGTGAAGATCAAACAAAACACAGCCCCCCTGGTCAACATGGTTGATCTTTGATTCACTGTGAAATCAGTCAAGAGATGCAATGAATCAGGGGTATACCTAGAAATTCATATTTGATACTGAAGTCTCATTTTGTTGTCTCCCATCTCCCACCTATCAATTAAAAAATATACTCAACACTCAAAATGTTTCCCTTATACACTTCAGAAAGGGGTACACTATTTTCAGTGTTGCCACTTATAAGCATAAAAAGAATATTTTAAGAGGTACTCTTCCTATCATGTAAGCATGCTTTGACTGGTGATGCGCAACAGACACTAGTTTAGATGGTCCAAAATATCCTGTGCTGTTACATGTATAAAATGTCCAAAATTATGTTCTGAAAAATGTACTCATTTGAGTACCCTAAGTATGCCTAGATACACCCTTACAGTGAATTAACTAGCATTAGACATACTTATTATATGATCAGGCAAGAGAGGAGAGGAAACCACTAGACTGTCATGGACGTTTTTCCCATTAGCCTTATAAATGGTATATGAAAGGCATTGCGTGCTGGAAAGTTTTGGATGTGCATCATTATTACAGGGATATATCTCAAGAAGTAAACAAGTCTAACACTGAACCTCATCTGTTTACTTGTGACACTGTCCATCATATACCCATGTGTGGTCCCATACATAAAATTTCTTGAGTCAGGGTAATGCCAGGGCTTTTAGGGTCCTGGATCATTATACCCTGCCCAGTAATGCATTTTTTTAAATTATCTAATAATGTTGCTACTTCATGTAATGTTGTTGACTATTGTCAACAGTGGCATGCACACCCATGGAGCCATGTGCATGCTACTGTCTTAAAACAACAGACAGGCAAACGTGTAGTCCACTATGTCCCCTGTAGTTAGTCTTCAAAAAGTTGGAACCTGCCTCCTTCACCTAAGAAAGAAGAACCAGACACACACTACTTGCCCTTTACTTTCAGGCTATCTTCCAAGATCGGGGACATTAGTTGTACCACAATGCACTGGTTGGCATCCTGTATCAATAGACAAGGAAAGAAGAGAGAGCTTTAATTTCCACTATCTTATTACTACCTGGTAGGCAACTGGAATAATTTTCTTTAGTCATGCGTTCTCTGCCTTACAAAATACAGCTTTACCACAGTAAGTAACTCTTTGACCATTCTGCATGCTGTCTTTGAATTACTGTAAATGCCTCTGGATTGTCAATATACAAATATGAGTCTCCCAAGGTGAGTTCTACTCTAACTGACATTTAGATCAGTTTAGTCTAGGAGTGACAACTTTATGAAAGCATTCAGTGTCAGTTTGGAGAAAATGTTTATGAAGATATCAGATATTATATTTGCATCTTTTCTCCACTGAAGTCAATAGCATTTGATTTCACTTGCTTCTCTGGAGTGAAGGTCTTAAGAAGTATTGCTTAGCACAAACCTTAGACAAGAAGGCACATACACAAATGTGCATGCACGTATGCTTACACATGGAATTTATTTACCTAATTATGGCAGTTGTATGAGATCCATAGTCCATCACCCAAAGGTGTTCACCAGGAGGGTTCCATCAGAAAAACATTCTATCTCTGAGATTTTATGACCACAGATTTAGTTGATTAGTTAAAGTAGTGGAACTGAATGATGCCCCATGGGATGTTTGGAGTTTACCCTCTAAAAAAATAATGATACCCCTTTTCATAGATGGGGTCAATGGACTATGGTTCTTTAAAATACATTTCAATTAGGCGTACTGTAGCCCCATATGCACACAAACACATATATACAAAGACAGAATACTATTACTGAGCACTCGTCCCATCTCAGGAAATCGTTACAGTAAGCTACTTTGTAACATATGTAAAGTAAATCTACTGTAACCCCATATGCACACAAACACATATATACAAAGACAGAATACTATTACTGAGCACTCGTCCCATCTCAGGAAATCGTTACAGTAAGCTACTTTGTAACATATGTAAAGTAAATCTACTGTAACCCCATATGCACACAAACACATATATACAAAGACAGAATACTATTACTGAGCACTCGTCCCATCTCAGGAAATCGTTACAGTAAGCTACTTTGTAACATATGTAAAGTAAATCTACTGTAACCCCATATGCACACAAACACATATATACAAAGACAGAATACTATTACTGAGCAGTCGTCTCATCTCAGGAAATCGTTACAGTAAGCTACTTTGTAACATATGTAAAGTAAATCTACTGTAACCCCATATGCACACAAACACATATATACAAAGACAGAATACTATTACTGAGCACTCGTCCCATCTCAGGAAATCGTTACAGTAAGCTACTTTGTAACATATGTAAAGTAAATCTACTGTAACCCCATATGCACACAAACACATATATACAAAGACAGAATACTATTACTGAGCAGTCGTCCCATCTCAGGAAATCGTTACAGTAAGCTACTTTGTAACATATGTAAAGTAAATCTACTGTAACCCCATATGCACACAAACACATATATACAAAGACAGAATACTATTACTGAGCAGTCGTCTCATCTCAGGAAATCGTTACAGTAAGCTACTTTGTAACATATGTAAAGTAAATCTACTGTAACCCCATATGCACACAAACACATATATACAAAGACAGAATACTATTACTGAGCAGTCGTCCCATCTCAGGAAATCGTTACAGTAAGCTACTTTGTAACATATGTAAAGTAAATCTACTGTAACCCCATATGCACACAAACACATATATACAAAGACAGAATACTATTACTGAGCACTCGTCCCATCTCAGGAAATCGTTACAGTAAGCTACTTTGTAACATATGTAAAGTAAATCTACTGTAACCCCATATGCACACAAACACATATATACAAAGACAGAATACTATTACTGAGCAGTCGTCCCATCTCAGGAAATCGTTACAATAAGCTACTTTGTAACATATGTAAAGTAAATCTACTGTAACCCCATATGCACACAAACACATATATACAAAGACAGAATACTATTACTGAGCACTCGTCCCATCTCAGGAAATCGTTACAGTAAGCTACTTTGTAACATATGTAAAGTAAATCTACTGTAACCCCATATGCACACAAACACATATATACAAAGACAGAATACTATTACTGAGCACTCGTCCCATCTCAGGAAATCGTTACAGTAAGCTACTTTGTAACATATGTAAAGTAAATCTACTGTAACCCCATATGCACACAAACACATATATACAAAGACAGAATACTATTACTGAGCACTCGTCCCATCTCAGGAAATCGTTACAGTAAGCTACTTTGTAACATATGTAAAGTAAATCTACTGTAACCCCATATGCACACAAACACATATATACAAAGACAGAATACTATTACTGAGCAGTCGTCTCATCTCAGGAAATCGTTACAGTAAGCTACTTTGTAACATATGTAAAGTAAATCTACTGTAACCCCATATGCACACAAACACATATATACAAAGACAGAATACTATTACTGAGCAGTCGTCCCATCTCAGGAAATCGTTACAATAAGCTACTTTGTAACATATGTAAAGTAAATATACTGTAACCCCATATGCACACAAACACATATATACAAAGACAGAATACTATTACTGAGCACTCGTCTCATCTCAGGAAATCGTTACAGTAAGCTACTTTGTAACATATGTAAAGTAAATCTACTGTAACCCCATATGCACACAAACACATATATACAAAGACAGAATACTATTACTGAGCACTCGTCCCATCTCAGGAAATCGTTACAGTAAGCTACTTTGTAACATATGTAAAGTAAATCTACTGTAACCCCATATGCACACAAACACATATATACAAAGACAGAATACTATTACTGAGCACTCGTCCCATCTCAGGAAATTGTTACAGTAAGCTACTTTGTAACATATGTAAAGTAAATCTACTGTAACCCCATATGCACACAAACACATATATACAAAGACAGAATACTATTACTGAGCACTCGTCCCATCTCAGGAAATCGTTACAATAAGCTACTTTGTAACGTATGTAAAGTAAATCTACTGTAACCCCATATGCACACAAACACATATATACAAAGACAGAATACTATTACTGAGCAGTCGTCCCATCTCAGGAAATCGTTACAGTAAGCTACTTTGTAACATATGTAAAGTAAATCTACTGTAACCCCATATGCACACAAACACATATATACAAAGACAGAATACTATTACTGAGCAGTCGTCCCATCTCAGGAAATCGTTACAATAAGCTACTTTGTAACATATGTAAAGTAAATCTACTGTAACCCCATATGCACACAAACACATATATACAAAGACAGAATACTATTACTGAGCAGTCGTCTCATCTCAGGAAATCGTTACAGTAAGCTACTTTGTAACATATGTAAAGTAAATCTACTGTAACCCCATATGCACACAAACACATATATACAAAGACAGAATACTATTACTGAGCAGTCGTCCCATCTCAGGAAATCGTTACAGTAAGCTACTTTGTAACATATGTAAAGTAAATCTACTGTAACCCCATATGCACACAAACACATATATACAAAGACAGAATACTATTACTGAGCACTCGTCCCATCTCAGGAAATCGTTACAGTAAGCTACTTTGTAACATATGTAAAGTAAATCTACTGTAACCCCATATGCACACAAACACATATATACAAAGACAGAATACTATTACTGAGCACTCGTCCCATCTCAGGAAATCGTTACAATAAGCTACTTTGTAACATATGTAAAGTAAATCTACTGTAACCCCATATGCACACAAACACATATATACAAAGACAGAATACTATTACTGAGCAGTCGTCTCATCTCAGGAAATCGTTACAGTAAGCTACTTTGTAACATATGTAAAGTAAATCTACTGTAACCCCATATGCACACAAACACATATATACAAAGACAGAATACTATTACTGAGCAGTCGTCCCATCTCAGGAAATCGTTACAGTAAGCTACTTTGTAACATATGTAAAGTAAATCTACTGTAACCCCATATGCACACAAACACATATATACAAAGACAGAATACTATTACTGAGCACTCGTCCCATCTCAGGAAATCGTTACAGTAAGCTACTTTGTAACATATGTAAAGTAAATCTACTGTAACCCCATATGCACACAAACACATATATACAAAGACAGAATACTATTACTGAGCACTCGTCCCATCTCAGGAAATCGTTACAATAAGCTACTTTGTAACATATGTAAAGTAAATCTACTGTAACCCCATATGCACACAAACACATATATACAAAGACAGAATACTATTACTGAGCACTCGTCCCATCTCAGGAAATCGTTACAATAAGCTACTTTGTAACATATGTAAAGTAAATCTACTGTAACCCCATATGCACACAAACACATATATACAAAGACAGAATACTATTACTGAGCACTCGTCCCATCTCAGGAAATCGTTACAGTAAGCTACTTTGTAACATATGTAAAGTAAATCTACTGTAACCCCATATGCACACAAACACATATATACAAAGACAGAATACTATTACTGAGCAGTCGTCCCATCTCAGGAAATCGTTACAATAAGCTACTTTGTAACATATGTAAAGTAAATCTACTGTAACCCCATATGCACACAAACACATATATACAAAGACAGAATACTATTACTGAGCAGTCGTCTCATCTCAGGAAATCGTTACAGTAAGCTACTTTGTAACATATGTAAAGTAAATCTACTGTAACCCCATATGCACACAAACACATATATACAAAGACAGAATACTATTACTGAGCAGTCGTCCCATCTCAGGAAATCGTTACAGTAAGCTACTTTGTAACATATGTAAAGTAAATCTACTGTAACCCCATATGCACACAAACACATATATACAAAGACAGAATACTATTACTGAGCAGTCGTCCCATCTCAGGAAATCGTTACAATAAGCTACTTTGTAACATATGTAAAGTAAATCTACTGTAACCCCATATGCACACAAACACATATATACAAAGACAGAATACTATTACTGAGCAGTCGTCCCATCTCAGGAAATCGTTACAGTAAGCTACTTTGTAACATATGTAAAGTAAATCTACTGTAACCCCATATGCACACAAACACATATATACAAAGACAGAATACTATTACTGAGCAGTCGTCCCATCTCAGGAAATCGTTACAATAAGCTACTTTGTAACATATGTAAAGTAAATCTACTGTAACCCCATATGCACACAAACACATATATACAAAGACAGAATACTATTACTGAGCACTCGTCCCATCTCAGGAAATCGTTACAATAAGCTACTTTGTAACATATGTAAAGTAAATCTACTGTAACCCCATATGCACACAAACACATATATACAAAGACAGAATACTATTACTGAGCACTCGTCCCATCTCAGGAAATCGTTACAATAAGCTACTTTGTAACATATGTAAAGTAAATCTACTGTAACCCCATATGCACACAAACACATATATACAAAGACAGAATACTATTACTGAGCAGTCGTCCCATCTCAGGAAATCGTTACAATAAGCTACTTTGTAACATATGTAAAGTAAATCTACTGTAACCCCATATGCACACAAACACATATATACAAAGACAGAATACTATTACTGAGCAGTCGTCCCATCTCAGGAAATCGTTACAATAAGCTACTTTGTAACATATGTAAAGTAAATCTACTGTAACCCCATATGCACACAAACACATATATACAAAGACAGAATACTATTACTGAGCAGTCGTCCCATCTCAGGAAATCGTTACAATAAGCTACTTTGTAACGTATGTAAAGTAAATCTACTGTAACCCCATATGCACACAAACACTTATATACAAAGACAGAATACTATTACTGAGCACTCGTCCCATCTCAGGAAATCGTTACAGTAAGCTACTTTGTAACATATGTAAAGTAAATCTACTGTAACCCCATATGCACACAAACACATATATACAAAGACAGAATACTATTACTGAGCACTCGTCCCATCTCAGGAAATCGTTACAATAAGCTACTTTGTAACATATGTAAAGTAAATCTACTGTAACCCCATATGCACACAAACACATATATACAAAGACAGAATACTATTACTGAGCACTCATCCCATCTCAGGAAATCGTTACAATAAGCTACTTTGTAACATATGTAAAGTAAATCTACTGTAACCCCATATGCACACAAACACATATATACAAAGACAGAATACTATTACTGAGCAGTCGTCCCATCTCAGGAAATCGTTACAATAAGCTACTTTGTAACATATGTAAAGTAAATCTACTGTAACCCCATATGCACACAAACACATATATACAAAGACAGAATACTATTACTGAGCAGTCGTCCCATCTCAGGAAATCGTTACAATAAGCTACTTTGTAACATATGTAAAGTAAATCTACTGTAACCCCATATGCACACAAACACATATATACAAAGACAGAATACTATTACTGAGCAGTCGTCCCATCTCAGGAAATCGTTACAATAAGCTACTTTGTAACATATGTAAAGTAAATCTACTGTAACCCCATATGCACACAAACACATATATACAAAGACAGAATACTATTACTGAGCAGTCGTCCCATCTCAGGAAATCGTTACAATAAGCTACTTTGTAACATATGTAAAGTAAATCTACTGTAACCCCATATGCACACAAACACATATATACAAAGACAGAATACTATTACTGAGCACTCGTCCCATCTCAGGAAATCGTTACAGTAAGCTACTTTGTAACATATGTAAAGTAAATCTACTGTAACCCCATATGCACACAAACACATATATACAAAGACAGAATACTATTACTGAGCACTCGTCCCATCTCAGGAAATCGTTACAGTAAGCTACTTTGTAACATATGTAAAGTAAATCTACTGTAACCCCATATGCACACAAACACATATATACAAAGACAGAATACTATTACTGAGCACTCGTCCCATCTCAGGAAATCGTTACAGTAAGCTACTTTGTAACATATGTAAAGTAAATCTACTGTAACCCCATATGCACACAAACACATATATACAAAGACAGAATACTATTACTGAGCACTCGTCCCATCTCAGGAAATCGTTACAGTAAGCTACTTTGTAACATATGTAAAGTAAATCTTGTCTCCAGGTTAGACAGCAAAATACCTGCTTCCCCTCTTTTTGATTTCACTGGCTACCATAATTATGGGGGCGTTACATCTGTTGGAAGTGTATCAGTCCATAATTATAGGGGCGTTACATCTGTTGGAAGTGTATCAGTCCATAATTATAGGGGCGTTACATCTGTTGGAAGTGTATCAGTCCATAATTATAGCGTTACATCTGTTGGAAGTGTATCAGTCCATAATTATAGGGGCGTTACATCTGTTGGAAGTGTATCAGTCCATAATTATAGGGGCGTTACATCTGTTGGAAGTGTATCAGTCCATAATTATAGGGGCGTTACATCTGCTGGAAGTGTATCAGTATATGTTCACAGCAGTCTTCCTTCATCAATTGACTACTCTTGCTTGGGGAATTTACAAGGAACCCCACTACTCATGTTAAGGGCTGCAGTAAAAAGGCTCTGTTTCCTTGATGTAGTATTTTGAGATTCAGAGACATATCAGCCATAATGAGGAAAGACCACTTTACTGGCAAATTTGTATACCTCTGAATCACTGTTGCTGTAAGTGCAGATCAGTACTTTCTGAGGTAGTTATCAGCGACAGCGGCAACATCTTGCAAGCAGAGGCACCCCCGTTCACTCTCCTATACACAACACACACATTCAAACACACATACACACCACATACACCATATCTGTCCCTGTGTTGTAAGAATGTCCTCAGTGTCCCATTTCCTCTCCTCATAAATAACAGATGATATCAGTCAGTCATTAATGCCAGACATTAGAGTTTCACATTTCATACCCTTTAGTAAAATCCAGAGTAGTATAAAAGCCATTAGGCTAGTAACTTTCTAAGTTTGTTGATGGCATCATTTAAATCAGTCCCTGATATTGTCCTGTCTTGAGCTACAAAGTTGAGAGGACTACTGTTCCCCTGTCCCTCCTCCTTGTGCATCACAAACTGTTGCAGACATAGAATAATGCTAAAGATCCTCAATATATATATATATTTAAAAATAACTCTGCTCCCTAAATTATCATTTAGCACAACAAATAGTGCTGAGGCTTACAGTAGCAAGGGTGCAGGGCTAGAATCCTTTTACTTCCCCATGTAGATTTATTATTTTTTTTTACTCTTTTTTTAAATGGTATCCTTGGAGTCTAGTGGTGGTGCAGAGGACTAATATCCTCACTGGGAGGTGGGAGGACACAGCTGGAATCCATTTTACTGCCTTTAAGGCATGATACTTAATAGTATCACTGGTGTCCAGTGGTTTCTTGCAACATTTTTTTAATAAAGTGTTTTTAAGGCACACTATACAGAGTATCCCTTGTGTTTAGTGTTGCTCTCATCTCCATTATGTGCAAGTGCTGTTATGGCACGAGATGTTACCTCTGGTTGCCAGTGTTTGCCCATTTCATATAGCTGACGTACTCCCTGGTGGCTAGTGTTCCCCTGATCCATATATTTGAAGTAGTCCCTGGTGGCTAGTGTCCTTCCCAACTCATATAGTGGAAGTAATCCCTGGTGGCTAGTGTTTCCTTAATACGTGTAGCTAAAGTAATTTCCAGTGGCTAGTGTTTCCCCAACCAAGGTAGGTGAAGTAGAGGTATGACAACCACCCCAACCCTCACAGAAACACACACACACACCAATCCCAGGTATAATACAATTATTAAGCCACTTGACATTCACAAATATAATCTGTGAAATACTTGAGGTCTCATCTTTTGCAGTGGAAAACACTTTGATTTCATAGATATTTTATATATCAGTGGCTCCAGGAAATATGCTGGGTATAATTATTAAAATGTTAAGCAATGGTTTAGTACTAATTTTGGTTGACATTGTACAGACATTAAACTTTGGTTTTGCACCTGATCTATAGAGACAGGTTGCAGCAGTTCCATTTAATTTTCATCATATTAGTTTAACAAGTACTGTTGGGAAAGTATTTGAAAAATTACTTATGAAGCATTTTCCTAATAGTATTAACAGAGTAATTTGATATAAATTGGTATGGTATTATTAGAGGAAAATTGTGTTCCACAAATGTGTTTGAGTTTTATACCACTACCATAAATGTTGTAGACAAGGGCTTTGGCACTGATTCAGTATATTCAGATCTACATAGGGCATTTGACAGCATTCTTCATGGTTATATAATGCATTGGCTTGTATATTACAATGAAAATCTCTGCAACATAGGGTAAATTGCTAACTGGTTGTCTATTGACGTATTGGTCCATCAGTGTTAAGAGTAAGTAAATATCAATTAGGAGACCTGCAAATAGGGAAATTTTGCAAGGATTTGTGTTGTCCCAGCCTGTTTAATTTCTTTATGTCATATATGTCAGTACTGCTTGGTATATGGTAAAATTCTGCCAATGACAAAATAATAGCATATCATTTTCCAAATGCACAAGATCATAAATGTTTGTATTTGCAGTTGCACATTTTTTTATGTGAGCTCAGAGATACAAATTAGAATGAAATGTTTCAAATGCTCTGTACTGTACGTTGGGAATGAAAATAGTGGGTACCCCAAAAGTCATGTTCTGAAAATGATCACACTTTGGGAATGAGAATAGTGGGTACCCCAAAAGTCATGTTCTGAAAATGATCACACTTTGGGAATGAGAATAGTGGGTACCCCAAAAGTCATGTTCTGAAAATGATCACACATTAAAATTCTTCAATAATCTTGGCTGCCTAGGTAACATATGGGATATGGCACTCACATAACCTGTTATTGTACACTATGCTTCTTCTGGTCTCTATTCAACTAAGAATGTAAGAAAATAAGAGTACATACAGGTGGTATATACAAACCTAAAAGCATGACAGAGCTTTGACAATCAACAAATACTTTAAGTAGAACTTGTATTCAGTTTATTACATAATTCTTAAAGATTATCTTATTAAAATGTATATAGGACATCAAAATGAAATTCAAGCAGTTTTAATGAATATAAGACACAAACATATGAATAATAAAAAAATATTTTTAGTTCTTACTGACAATGTTAAACAGAGAATAAACAATGGGTTACTTTACATTTGAGCACTAGGAATATGGAACAGATTATCAAAGTTAGTTAGCAATCACACTAAAGAAATTTAAAATTAACTTTGATTTTTAATTTTTATTTTAATCTTAGGTATAGGAAATTTCATTAAATCCTTAGTGGGCATGAGTTTGTTAATCATAATTTGATCTTTACCATTAAAATTAAATCAAATGTATAATCTAATAATGTTGGAATTTGAATGCTTTACAGAACTTTTCTTTAATCCTCTTGCAGCTATGTAATTATCAAACAAAAATAATCAGACTCATTGGATACCTCAGCTTACTTCATTCATCATTCTAATCTTCTTCCCCAATGACCCATTAAATAAAGGCATTAAAGATTAACAAAATGTAATTTTCTAGTATAAACATCATCTAGTGCTGACTCATTTAATCAAATACCTTATCATACATCTCAACTGTCTAGATTTTTGAAGAGTATCAGGATTTTTGCCTCATATTTTTAGACTGTTGCTCATAAAATGTGTGGTTTACAAGCAAATCACTGAGGAATGAAGTCACTAAATAATGCTATACAGTTCTGTTTCAGACTTCATATCTTTCAGAAAATGCAAACTAACAAAAACCCTGATGTTCTAGAAACTTTCTAAGTTTATAAGAGCAATATTTAAAATGTGTCCATGTTTTGGGGCCTTTGTCCCCCAATAATGTTAAGCTTTGTCTGGACTTCTCGAAATAAGAGGTTAAGCTGACAAGTCTGATCTGTAAAGCCATGGAGCATATTATTATGGATCTCATAAACAAGAACATAGGCAATCTCCAAGCAGTTGATCCAACCCAGTTTGGATTCGTCAAGTGCAGATCTTGACTGTTGAACCTGGCTGACTTCTTTGAGACTGTCACCAAGGCCATGGATGAGGGAAAGTCAGTACATACAGCTTACCTTGACTTGGCCAAGGCCTTTGACACAATCCCCCACTCGGGCATCATTGAAAACCTAACACAACTTGGTGTAAATCCCTATCTCATCAGGTGGGTGGTCAACTGGATCACTGACAGGACCCTCAAAGTCAAAATAGGCACCTCCGCTTCCGATAGCAGACCTGTCACTAGTGGAGTTCCCCAGGGATGTGTCCTGGGATCCCTACTGTTTGGCATCTATTTCTCAGAGGTCCAGGCAAAGACAAAAGGCCTGTGGCTGACCAAGTTTGCAGACGACTGTAAGTTGGGTGCTGTCATTGACTCCCCAAATGATGTTAACATACTGCAAGAGGGTCTCACTGCAACTAATGGCTGGTGCCAATGCCATGGCCTCAAGCTAAATGCAAAGAAATGTATCATCATACCATTTGGCAAAAACACGACCCCTATTGATTACCACATCAATGGCAACCCCCTAAGCACACAACCATGGTGACAGACCTGGGCACTCAGGTTCATAATAACCTCACATTCAACCATCATGTAGCAGCAGTGGTCAGAAAAGCCTTTTACTTGGTTCATGTCATAAGTAAAGGGATTGCATCCACAAAAAAGGAGGTTATTACCCCTTTATACTCCTCCCTCATTAGACCAATTATTGAGTATAACACCCCATTTGGGATGTACCTCTCCAAATATCTGCACCAACTGGAAAGGCCACTGAAATACCTCACAAAGAGAATCCATGGCCTCCAACACCTGTCCTATGCAGAAAGGCTCAAATCACTTTCACTCTACTCGGTATCGTACAGATTGCTCAGGGGGTGATCTGTGTCTCGCCTACAAAGCAATCTCAGACCCTGCCCTACTAGAGATGCTCCATATCCGTAAGTCTAACCCCTCATCCACTACCTGCTCAAAAGGCCTGAATTTAATATGCAACATCAACAAAACCTGCTGGAGAAACAGGTTTGTCTCCCAGAGGCTGCCCAGTCTCTGGAATAGACTTCCCATACACGTCAAACAGAGCACCTCGCTGACCCTCTTCAAGCACAACCTTGGTGATTGGATGGGAAACCACAAATTTGTTCCAGGGGTTCCACCTGTGTCCCTCACTGACAGTGGTGGCAGGTGCTGACTGAGGTTCCTTTTTGGGGATAAACTCTTGGCTAGGCTTGGAAGGGCCCCAGGGAGCCTAGTAACCTCCTATGATCCTATGATAGGTATGGACCTTAGGTATATCACATGCAGATAGTTCTACTACTCTGCAGCAAAACTTAGGTTGAAAGATTCAAGTGTCAAGCTTATGACCTACTAGCTGTCAAGAAATCTGACAGCTTTAGCCCATGCTAATATTTCATACTTCACATATATACAGATAGACATGCATGCATACATACATACATATATATGCACACACATACAGATATATGCAAATAGAATAATTCTATTGCTGATATTTCTATTATAGTATCAGGTTCTCTGATATGGTGTAAGCTTCCCCAGCAGTACATCCACACATTGCCTTGTACCGAAGAGATAAAGAGCACCAGTAACTTATAACAAACAAAATATAATAGCAATTCCTGATACTTTTCTGAATAGTTCAACTTTGATTTTTCTAATAAAGCACTGCATATTACACACCTATGAACCTAGAAACCTCTGTTGTGCCTTTTGAAGTTGTTTCAGTTGGCTTGTTCTTTGACTACAAAACGCAGTATTGCATTCAATAACGAGTAAGATCACTGATGTGTTAAAATGATAGAATGATCTCCCTGGAGTGACTAGATATGCTACTTAGAATTAGATGGGTTACAGAATATGTTTCAATGGTTCTGTTAAATGCACACTGTTCAAGGTACGTTGCTGCCAACCATTGCTCCTAAATCTTCAATAATTCTGTTTTTATAGTTTGAACATTTATTTTTTAATTATACTTGATGTCTTTTTTTGCCAAATCTCAAGATATTATATTTATTGACATTAAAATGAGATTGTTTTTACTGCCCTGGGTGTGTATTTTTTGAAAACTAGCTTGTAGAACGTTGATATCTTCTACTGACATGGTCATGTTGCCCATTTGGTAATTATCAGTATATTTGGTTATCTATGGCCTATCTCCTACCTATATTGTCTGAAAATTCCAGTCCACAAAAGAGGAATCCCATTGCAGAACCATGTAATGCACCACTAATAACCATCATTTGGATTGACAGATAACACCGTCTCACCCTGACTTGGAACACTGCTGTTCATCTAATGTCTTACTTAATGAACTACACATTGATTGACCTTAAGAAATGAGTTATCAAATATGCAATCTCACAATTTCCAAATTATATCTAAAGAATGCATCCAGTCTCTCTCCCGCAAACATGGAACAATGGACTGCACTGTGACTACTAGGATCCTCACTTTTGTTACATATTGCTTAAGTTGCTTAAATTTAATACTAGCTTCAGGTCTTTTGCCTTCTTGGCCACAAAAAAATAACCTTGAATAAACTCTAGGTCTTCTCTGCTCTGGTGAGGACACCTCTCAGATTGCTCTTTTTAAAAAATGGTTTGCTACATCCACTTTGGCAACTTGCCTTTAAAGGGGTTGAAGTCTGTAATTATGGATCCTGGCCTTGATGGGAATATAAAGAGGATTTTACAGTCACTGGCTACAAGCTCTCTGATTCATGTATTCTGTGTGTGATAATTCATCGTGGATGAAAGTGCAGGGAGATCCAACTCCTGACTGCCTTCAAAGAGAGACTGTAGGGTAAGTCCTCAGGTATTTTGTGCTGCTTCCAGGGGAGGGCCATCAAATCCTTGATTTTGTGAACTGCCTCTAGAGTGACACCCATTCTGCAAACCTCCACTACTGCATCAGTTTATATCAGAATGCAGTTTAAAGATCAAATTCTGAAACTAGATAATAAAAACAGCTTACCATTTTCCTGATCACATCTGTAGCCTGCAATCATTAATGGATTGTAAAAGGAAAGTTCTACATAAGCTTTTTACTGAAAAAAATAACTTTAAAAAGATCCTGCCAAAGCATGAAACTAAGCAATGACTGCACATTGGCATTTTCTTTTAATTAATACATGCATACAGACACACTAATGTCAATCTGGAAGCATAGATTACATTTCATAGTGTAACCACCACTGACAGAAAGTTTAGTTGCTTTCTGTAGAGGCCGCCAAAAGGCATCCAAGTCATGTGAGTGTTCCTGTCAAGAGAATGCATCAGCAGAACCTCATTCTCCAGTTTCTGGATTTGGAGGGTTTTTTTAAGTTATTTTTTTTTCAGGATAAAGTTTACATAGAGTGTTTCCTTTCAAGAACAATTAGCAATCACAAGCCCAGAGATATGATCAGGAAAACAGAAAGGCTTTTTATTATATGGTTTTGGTACTCTGATGTTGGCTCTTCTGAAACCATAAGTCCTACTCACACCTTTGGATATGTGTAGAGGTCCTCTGATTGGACCAGGAGAGGAGAAATTAACTCCAAAAGCCACAAGCATTGTCCTCCTTGTTCACTCTTTTGCAGCTTCTGTTTCACCTGAGGACCAAATTAGGATTAGTCATCATAAGGGATATTGGAGAATAGATACCTTAAATGTGCCTGCAAAATTTCTGTCTGAGACAGATGTGAAGGCAGTATGTGGTGAAGTCTGGCCCAGCAGCCATAACCATTTCATATATGGTGTAATAAAGCAGGCTGAAAGAGATTATTGACACTGGCTAAAGCAACCACCTGGGAAAACAACCTCCTCTGTAAATTCCAGTGAGAAACCTGTTCAGCATCCCCTAGTATTTCTTTTCAGCTAAGCTGCATGGAACCTCTCATGTGCATCAGATAATTCACTACCTTTCCCAAAATGGTCCAAAGACCTGCTTCTTGCTGTGAGGATGGGTGACAGAACTATCCTCAGATGGCTCTTTAAACACTGCTTAATCCACTGTCTGTTGAACAACAGCCCCTTCTCATCCAATAGGCTCCTTCATTTCCCATCAAAAGGGAGAGGGTCAACCAGGAGAGAACATCATTCTGTCATTTAAACACCCATTAGGGCTGTTTTGATGGTTTTCCTGTTTAAGCCTAAACTACACTCTCTCCAGGAAGCCCAGCTCATGAAGCCAAAGGGGTACATGTAGTGGGTTGTTCAAACTGGTCATCCTTAACTTCAACAAAGGCATTGCTGTTAAGCCAGCTATATTCCTTTCTTCAAGACAAAGGAAGTGGTTTCTCAGACCAGAGAAACCACTTTCCCATGTGCTCAACAAGCACTTGCTACCCTCCATAGGTTCATAGGTGTTTACTAGGCTAATGACCACAAGGGCCTTTTTAAGCCTAGCCATGCATCCCAAATCTCTGACAACTTCTGATACCCTTGATAAGTGTAAGCATGGGCCTGGGAAATGAACCATTTACAGGTTACCTGCTTGCATCAGAGACATAGGTGCCAAACCAGGGATGAATTTCCAGTTTCCCATCCAATTGTCCAAGTTGCAGTTGAATTGGATTATGGAGGAACTCTGCTTCACATGAATGGGGAGCCTGTTCCACAGATGGAGTAGTCTCTGGGATACGTACTTATCTCTCCAGCAGGTCCTATTGATATCACAGACAAAGTTTAAGTCTTTAAAACAGGTAATTCTGGTACTATTTGTTTTGCGGATATGCAGGTGGTCCATCAGAGTGAAGTCTGACAATGCCCTGTATGCCAGGCATATATCTCCCCTCAAAAGCCTGTAGGAGACAGAATACAGGGATAGGGCCTTGAGGTGGTCTGCATAGGACATATTGCTTATTGTTTTAGTGAGAAACCTCTGTGGATGTTCCAGTTGTTGGACATGCCTAGTTAGGTACATACCAAAGGGGGCATTGTACTCAATGATAGGTCTGGTGAATGCTAAATACACTGGAACAATGACCCTTGGAATTAGATGCCATACCTTTGTTTATAAGTTGCACAATATAGAATGATTTCCTCACCACTGTAGACACGTGATGATCAAAGGCTAGATTATTATCTATGTGATGTGTGTCCCTAAGTCCCTGGCAACTGGGTCAATTCTAAGGGGTGTGTTGTCAATATGATAGTTACCAGGGATGGATGACTTCACAAAGGATACTCTTATGCATTTCCTGGCATTTAGTTTTAGTCCTTGACTCTGACAGCAGTTGTTTGTCTGTGTCAGCCCCTCTTGGAGTCCACACCCCCACTGCAGAGGTGAGAGCCCCATGCCCCTTCACTCCTCTCAGTCCCTTCCTTCCTGCCTCCTCCAGTGTCAGAGACACTAACTGAAACCTGGTCAGCTGGACAGGTCTTTTTTAAAGGCAGATACCATTACCACTGAGTTAAGCAAGGGTGCTTTACTCCAGCGTCTGTGATTCCTAGGAGGTATATAGATCTTGTATAGTCTCCTAGGCATAGGATACACCACATCTAGTTATCACCAAGACATCTGCATAACAACTGAGACCATTTGTTCTGCAGAGGAAATTATTCAAACAGTTCTGTAGGGTGAGCAACAAGTATTCCACAGAGGCCATGTTGGTGGGCCATGACCACCACTATCTCATTAGTTCCAGCATCTCCCCAAATATGGGGTCATCATGGGGATACTGCAGAATCCTTACCTTCAAGGTTGTTATTAAGGTGAGTGGCTCCAAAGGACAGTTTAGATGCTTCCTCTTACACTCTACACCTGTTGGGACTTGTCTGAGTATTAGGAAGAATCATCATCTTCATCATCAACCTGCTTTTTTTCCCATTTTCTAAATAAGGTCAGAGTGTTGTGTCACTTGTTGACATCTACTCCTATTCAGTCCCACTCTCCTACCATCTTTGACACTCATGACTGCCTATCACAGGTTGTCTCTCACACAATCCATACATCTCTTTGCTGGATGCCCTTGTTTCCTCTTTCCTTCTTCCTGTCTGCAAATCTTTTTCACCAGATTGACTTCTGCTTTCCTGTTCATATACCCACACCACTGTAATCTGTTCTGTTTGACACTTTATGCAGTTACAGCTAGTTTGGCTTCTCTTTTGTCTTCATTTTTGTCTGTCCCACAGTGTGCATCCTACCAGCCATCCTAAGAACTTCATCTCCATCACCTCTAGCTTCCTCAATGTCTCTGCCTTTACTACTCAGGTTTCTATACCATACAGTAGTACTGGTTGCACCATTGTTTTGTACGCCTTACTTTTCAGCTTCTTTCTGTGTCAGTTGATTGCACACCTTTTATTCTATCCTTATCCTCCCCATTCAGATTTTCCCTCTCCTCAACCATCCCTCTCAGATACTTGAAGCTGTTAACCTGTTCCACTGTTTCCCCTTCTATCTCAATTTATAGCTTCTTCTGAATTCCCCCATTTTCTGCCATTACAACTGTCTTATCTGTACTCAGTTTCATCCCATGTGCCTTAAATTTTGCATTCCAATCTGTCTGTAGTGCTAAATTGTCTCCCAAGGGGGTGGGGAGGGTAGCAAGTGCTTGTTAAGCACATAGGGAAGTGTGGTTTCTCTAGTGGAGACTTTGTTGTCTTGACATAAGGACTGTAGCTGCTTGCAAGTTTTTTGATATATCCTATCCAGCCCATTTACCAATGTAGCCCATCACCATTATGAACAGTACTGGGCTCAGAGCTGAACCGTGACACACATGCACTTCCACTGAGAATCCCTCTGAAAGACTGAACACTATCTGTACCTGAGTCACTGGGTCCTTGTACATAGCTTGCACTAATTCTACCAATGCATCTGGGACCTCGAACCACAGCAGGACTGCCCAATCAGCTTTCTTGGGACCTTGTTACATGCTTTTTCCAATTCTAGGAATGCCTAGTTAGACTCTTTCCTCATTTCTATCTTCTTCTCAAGAATCTGTTTCACAGCAAACATTGGATCAGTTGTGC
Organism: Protopterus annectens; assembly: GCF_019279795.1. Taxonomy (NCBI): domain Eukaryota; kingdom Metazoa; phylum Chordata; order Ceratodontiformes; family Protopteridae; genus Protopterus; species Protopterus annectens. The sequence continues at coordinate 550,368,467 of NC_056734.1, read as the reverse complement.
CATATTCTGATTAGCATACTAACTGCTCATTTTCCATCTACTTCCTACTACTCTGTGCATTTGTTTATCAATCACCCTCTCCAGAACTTTCATGTGCAGTGTGATAAGAGTGTAATACCATTATACTGCCCACAGGTGTGAATGTACACTTTGTTCTTGAACAATGGCACTAGTATGTTTATTCTCCTGTCATCTGGGATGTCTCTTTCTCTCCATTCTACTATGAGTACCCTCACAGGCTGTTTCGCCTATCCACTCAACATCTTGATCATATCTGCTGTGATCTCATCTAAACCTGCTGCTTTCCCAGACTTCATTTTACTTAGTGTTGTTTTCACTTCTAAGGTGGGCTCCTCTTCTTGTCTCAATGTAGTTTTTGTCTGGGGCAGTACGGCTTCTGTGAGGTTGTCTTCATTCAGAAGCTACTGGAAGTACTTCTTCCATCTCTCTTTGATGTCCTGTGAACTGGTGAGAAGGCTGTTGCTGGTATCTCTTATGAAGGGTGTTTGACTATCTTAATCTTTGTCTTTGCCTTGCAACCTGATAAGAGTTTCTTTGTGCCATCTACTGACTCATTTTCCAGAATATGGTAAAGTACCTCTGATGCCTTATTTTTTGCTATTGTAACTGCTTTCTTATCCTCTTCATTAGCCAACCTGTATTCTTTCCTAGTCTGGTCTATCTTTTCTATCTCCCACTTTTTTCTGCACTCCTTTCTTTTGATTATTTCCAGAACTTCTACATTCCACCACCAGCTTTCCTTACATACCTTATTTCCACACCTGACTCAGGCACATGTCTCTTCTATAACCCTCACACATGCTGTTTTGAGGTGCTGCCATTCTTCTTTAACTCCGCCTATTTCCTCTTCTTCCTAGGAAGCTAGAACCCTGATAATTCCTTAAACTGTTGTGCTTTCTCTCCAGTCAACTTCCTGGTCATCGGCCTGGTCTCTGTTGACCTTAGAGCCTTCTCTGACCTCTGCTAGCAGCTGATTGTGGAAATCAGTGGTTTATGCTGTGGGACGACTGTTTCACTGGGGATGATGATTTTTCTAATTGCTGATTCTGCCTCAGTGCCCTTTCCTTACTAGTAAAAAGTCTACCTGGGTTGCATGTTGGCCACTTTTGTATGTGATCTTCTGACTATCTCTCTTTCTGAACCATGTGTTGGCTATCATCAAGTTATTTGCCAAAACAGAAATCTAGAATGGCCTCTCCTTCTTTATTCCTGTGCTGCACACATGTGGTCCCGGGCAGTCCTCATATCCTGTTCTGTCTCTCCCCATATGTGCATTCAGGTCACCCATTATCAACAACAATTCCTGTTGTCCTGCTTTATATAGTAGGTCCTGCAACTGCTATCCGAATACACTCTCTTCTTCACTATTACAACCCTGCTGAGGGGCATAGGCTGAAATTATGAATACTGCCCTATCATTGCACACTGGAGTCTGACTGCCATGAGTTTATCATAAATTCTGATAACATCACTCACCGTCTTCTGAAGCCTTGCCCTCACCACAATCTTCACACCATTTCTAGCCTGTCCTCCAGAGTAGTAGACTTTGGATCATAGGATGTCCAGCATCCTCTTTACCATCATGTCATCCAATTTTAAGCCTTGTCCTGCCACTGAACCACCACTGAATGTGGCAATTCTTAGTTCATGTTTGGCATATTGATTGGTTTTATGTCCAGCTTTTGCTCAACAGAGCTATCCCGGGTAGCTCAAGCTGGCCATTTGGACACCAGCCAGCCAGTAGCTTACTGACCCAGGGCTACTGTACTTTAGGGCAAGCACACACAGGGGCAAATATACTCCTCCCACCATTAGTATAGGTCCCTGGCGTAGGTCAGAGTAGGCCTGGTCCTCAACCCTCTTATCACTGGCAAATAACATGCCCATTTTGGGGACATTAGTCAAAATGACCAGATCACATAAAGCCATATTTTTACACCATCAAGTGGCTAGCCCTGCCATGGTACTCAGTGTGTGATCTGTGTTCTCCTATCTTGGGGATACTGCACACAACAGTAGATGCCCAAAGTGGTGGGTCTATACAGCTCTTCCCCCTATAGGGCACCATCTAGAGTCTGTGCTGCTGGCCACAGCTCCAGTCTTAGTTGAGTTTGAGATGGGAACACTCAGCATGTTTTTTTGAAGGTGGAGGTGGGAGGAACCTTAAAAGACACAGGGAGAACATGTAAACTCCAAACAGGCATTGGTCATAGGTCAGGACTGAACCTTATACCTTGCGCATGGGAAGCAAAGACCATAACCATTACACCAACTGGTCTCCTAGAGGATAAAGGAACTATAATATATGATATGCCCCTGCTTTGGCTCGCTGCATCTTTGTCTCCATGGGAATAAAATGATTGGGATAACAAACTACAAAGAGGAATTTCATGCAGTGAAGCCAAAGACTGTGCTGAATCCAAAAAAAAATGTCCATCAGCTCTTTCAGTTAATTCAGCATGAGTTCCAGATCTCAATTAACTGTTACCAAATCACTCGATAGAAAGGAAGTTGGAAAACTCCTTGTCAGTAATACCAAAGTATTAAACATTAAAATAAAGAACATAAATGTCTGAACCACCAGGTTAAAAGCAAGATAGGCTTTAATAAAATAAAATAACAAATAAAACAGTAGATAAGCACTTTTGGGATGTATTCCCTTCATCAGATGTCACATTGAAAGAAACAAGGTTATTTAAATGGTAAAGAACCAATCACAAATCAGAAATGAGGTCTCCGCCCTTTTAAAACAGGTTTTTATAGGAAGCATCCCATTCATACCTGAACATCTGTCTGCCCTAAGCTCAATTATCCATCGAGTCTCATTCAATTTCGTTAGATTTACTAAGTCCCCATCCCTCACATTCACATTTGTAATCTGTAAAACCAAAAAAGCAAAGGTATGTCCCACATTGTTCTTAACGTGCTGATATCAAGCATTATGTACATTCTGTGAATGTATCTTTTCCTTTTTTCTTGGAAAGTATTAAACATTGAAGGTAACCCTCAGAGCTAAGGAGAATGTTAGTACTGATGTTCGTTTTGTTGCCAAGGTGTCAAATGCCAATGTGGTTGACACCAATGGCCTCCAGGGCATGAGGACCAAGATCTGTGCTGACTCACCGAAAATGATGATAAGTCTTACTAACCCACAACAGAGAAAGGCTCACAGCTGAGGTTAGAGATGATGAAGTGAACATCAGTACTAATTCTGCAGCTGATATCAGTACCATTATTACCAGACAATACCAATGCCCTGTAACAGGACTTGGACAAGAAGCAGTAGAAGTTAAAAGAATGGACGTTCGCTTGCCTCCCAAGAAGCAGAGGGCGAAGGGAACATGAGAACTTTATCGAAGTTTCATCAGTGCTCTCATCATTTCCCCCCAGTCAACATGGAGAGAGGAACTCTGAAGATATCTAGAAGAAGACACTGACTCCAAGAATTGAAGTAATTCTTTCTCAGATAAGAAGCTATGGACCTTCTTTCCAGCATGAGGTAAGGTACCATGTGGACCTCCAAATGTGAATTTGCACTGGCCCCAGTCTGTATCCCAGAAGCTGACACAGAATCCTTAGGATCATTCCCTCAGGTTTTCTATTTTTTTTTTCTTTTTCTTTCCTGAGTTGGACCCAGTAGTATCAGAGGGAAACAACCCCTTTAAAATGACCTTGTTTTGGCATTCCTGAGAAGCACAAGACCAAAACTTCTTCTCCCATATCTCACACTTGGAACTAGGATGATCCATCCCTAAGCACACAAAGCGAAAACATGTGTGTCTTGAGAGAGGGAATCTTGTGCCTGCATTTTGAGCATTTGCGAAATACAGCAGTTTTGTCTATGACTAAATTCACTATAACAACCAGCTGACATGCTAAAAATCTAAGAAATATTCAAATTACTAAGACAGCAAAAATAAAGGAAAACAAAGTGTCAGTGGCTTAACAGGTAACACACATATCTGTGATGCTGGAAGATCAGAAGGCAGAGGGTTCTATTCCCACACCAGCTGCATGTATTCATTTCTATGCACTGACACTATAGTGCAGCAAAAAGGGAATGCTGCACTTCTGAGTGTGCCATCCTTTGGATTAGACATTAACCTGAGTCTCCATCTGCCTAAGTTGGTGATAGCTCAGATGGATGTAAACCAGTCCCATGGTGCTTATCAAAATGTCTGATTGTCCTAAGTGCACTGCCCAAATTTTCCCTAGACAGTACCATCCCCAGTCTCTTTGTAAGGAAGTCACTGGCTTCATAAGGCAAACCTGGTCAACACCCCATGCGAGCTATTAAGACAGTCAGCAGAACAGTAAAGTAAAAAACAGCAACTCATTTTAAAACTATACCAGAAACACACAGCAGTGGCAACGGAACAAAAAGCAAAGATCTGACATGACAATGCAATCTAAAGGTCATGCTGCTCAACGCTAGAAGTCTAAATCTCAAAATGCACTCGCTCAAAGCACTCCTTAAAATAGAGAACATCGACATTTGTGCTGTAACAGAGACCTGGCTCAAGGCAGCAGAAAGCACCCCTGCACTACCAGGCTATAACTTATTCCACACCTTTCGGCCCCAGAACTTGTACTGAAGCTCCAAAGGCGGTCATGTTTCTATATTCATAAAGGATGCGCACACCTCCAGACTGGCAGCCCAACATAATGCATTAGAGATACTTCAGGTGCAGCTAACATTGGGTAAGATAGTGATTCAGGTCATAGCCTGCTATAGGTCCCCAACCATATCCCAAGACTCACAGTCCACGTTCCTAAGCACCCTGGAGAATATTAGGGTCCAACCTAACACTCTCTTACAAGGCAACTTCAACTACCCCTCCATTAACGGGGAAAACTACTCATGTACCAATACACTTGCCCAACGTTTCCTGGAGTTCATTAATTCCAATGCCCTGGACCAGCTCGTTCTTACCACCACTAGAGGTAGCAACATCCTTGACCTTGTCATTACTAACGTGGGAGACCGTTCCTCTGCACCAATAGTCAGCTCCTCCCTGGTTAGATCCGACCACAAACTAATCACCTTGGAAATCCAGCCCGCGCCCGACACACACACACACACACACACACACACACACACACACACACACACACACACACACACACACACACACACACACACACACACACACACAAAGGTAAGCACCATGAAAAACTTCTCCAAAACTAACTTTGGGCTCCTAAAATCACAGGTGGCTAACTTCATGGCACCTATGCGAATAGAGAATAGTTGTGTGACTGCTGAATCATACACCAATGCACTGTACGAACACGTACACAAATGCATGGATCTCACCATACCCAATAGAACCAAGACACTCTCCTCCAAAAAAAGGAAGCCAATCTGGTAGCCCCCTGCCATAAATAAACTCTACAACAGAAGGAGGAAACTGATGAGGAATAAAGTGAAGTCCCAAGACTGGAAAAATTCCCTTATCAGCCTCAACAAAAAGTTGAGATCCCTCATCAAATCCTCTAAAGCTAGCTATGAAAACAGAATTGCAGCAGATAGTAAAGACAACCACAAGGGCTTCTATAGTTATGCAAAGAATCTCCATGGCAATACCCAGATTTGCTCGGAGCTACTGCACAATGGTACCTCCTATACCGAGTCAACAGATATTGCCAATATACTGGCCAACAGATTCAGTGGCAACTTTACCCCTCCCCCCCAAAGGACCAATCACAATACCAGTAGACTGCCAGGTACTCAAGTATTACTGCTGCACAGGTTAAAACAGCACTGTCCAAGACCAAGTATACAGCGTCTATGGGACCTGACAATATCCCTGGCTGTGTTCTACATGAATTACAGAGTGAACTGGCACCTCACCTGTGTGCCCTGTTCAATCACAGCCTCACCTCAGGCTTTGTCCCTATCAGAATGGCACACTACTGCAGTCATCCCTCTCCACAAAGGAGGAGTGAATACAAACCCTGGGAACTATCACCCCATTAAACTGATGAGTCTGATATGCAAAGCTGTGGAGCATCATCATGGACCTAATAAACAAGGATATAGGGAATCTCCAAACTCTGGATCCCACACAGTTTGGTTTTGTGAAGGGTAGATCATGCCTGTTCAACTTGGTTGACTTCTTTGAGTCAGTCACCAGAGCTGTGGATGAAGGCAAGATGGTTCATACAGCCTACCTTGATCTGGCCAAGGCGTTTGATACCATTCCCCACTCAGGAATCATAGAAAAGCTCACTAAGCTAGGCATCAACCCCTATATCACTAGGTGGGTTGCAAACTGGCTCACAGATAGAACCCACAGTGTGACAGTAGCTGACTCCAAGTCAGACTGCCGACCAGTCACAAGTGGAGTCCCACAGTGTTTGGTCCTGGGTCCTCTCCTGTTTAGTATCTACTTCTCTGAAGTCCAAGCCAACACAAAAGGACTCTAGCTGACAAAGTTCTCAGATGATTGCAAGTTGGGAGCTATTATTAACGCCCCAAGTGATGCTGACATCCTACAGAATGGCCTCACTGAGACCAACAACTGGTGTCAGAACCATGGCCTTAAACTCAATCCCAATAAATGTGCCATCACCCCCTTTGGGAAAAACTCAGTTCCAATGAATTATCACACTGATGATAGTCCACTGAACACAGAAGGAATTATAAGATATCTGGAAACACAGGTTGACAGCAACCTCTCTTTTGGTCACCACATCGCCACTGTGGTCAGAATGTCCTTCTATGTGGCACATCTCATTACTAAGGGTTTTGCATCCAGGAAGAAAGAGGTCATTGTCTCCCTCTACCCTTCCCTCATTAGGCCAATCATTGAGTACAATGCCCCATTTGGCATGTACCTCTCTAGACACCTGCATCAACTGGAGAGGCCACAAAAATACCTCACAAAGAAGATCCTAGGCCTTAAACACATCATACATGGACAGACTCAAAAAACTCCAACTATTCTCTATTTGATATCGCATACTTAAAGGCGACCTCTGCTTGGCTTATAAAGCCATGTCTGAAACAGCTCTGTTAGAAATGCTACAGTCTAAAGAAATCCCAATCCCTCTGCACCACACACTCCAGAGACCTCAACCTCATTACCACAAGTAACAGAACATGGTGGAGGGACAGGTTCATAACCCAGAGACTGCTCATGCTATGAAATAGACTTCCCATACATGTCAAGCAGAGCACCTTGCTGACCCTTTTCAAGAGAAGTCTTGATGAGTGGATGGGAAACAGAAATTCACCCCAGGGATAACTTCAGTGGCTCTACTCGACAGAGGTACTGGAACTAAGGTTGGGTGGCACTATGCCAGGGTAATCCTATGGCTAGGCTTGTAAAGGCCACAGGACCATTAGCCTAGTACACACATATGAACCTATGAAGTGTGAAAAACCTGAATAAAAGTTCTTTTTTCAGAAAAAAATGCCAAAGAATGCTGAACAATGAGCCTAGGATTGTCTCTCAGTGAGGGAAACAATATCTGGAGAGAAGAGGAAATGTGATGCATAATGGGAGATTGCGGAGGTGTTTGGGAAACTGGGAGGTTTTAAAGATGCCAATCAACTGCTGCTTGTGGCTATGTAGTCTAGATATGGGACTGGTAGCCTAGATCTTCTAAGATATGTTTTTGTTTTACATTTCAGTGAGGAGAAGCTTCAGCTGGACATTTCAGCCAGCTGAAGCATCAGTTAATGTAATCGTGATAAAATGTAGTAGATCCCTTTTCTAAGTATACACATAAGAAACAAACTGGTATATGGACTGCATACAGCTATGATGATGACCCATATAATTAATTGTTGGCATGCACAATTTTAAGCCATTCTCGAACTGGAGTTAGTAGTAAACTTATACTGAAAGAAAAGAAACAAAAATCATCCTTTTGTAAACCATAAAAATGAAGCCAATGGTAACACCACTCCTAGTGCCATCACGGTGAACTCTGTCTCTATCAGTGGGGGTGCAAAGTTGAAAATGCAAGCTCTTTTTCAATGACTACATCAACACCATTCTCAAAGAGACACATTGTAAAATTGGTGCACTACACAGACTCACACAGCTTTTAACACCAGAAATCATGAAAAGATGTGGCTTAAGCTGTTTTACCACCTAAAATGATGTATACAACACTGATCATGGGCAACATCAGCAAACATGCTAATGAAAGTTTGTAAAGTCCCTACAATAGAACTACTAGATTTGCATATAGACTACCATTGTCTGCTTACCACTGCAATGCACTACTGATTAACTTTCATATACAGAATTCAGTATGAGCAATTCATGCCTGAACTTACTGAATTTAGTTGAATGGCATTGGCCAAACAGATTAATAAAATCTTCTCTGCAAAATATCTTACATCCCAAAAATAACTTCAAAGGTGGGGATACAAAATCAAGTCATTTCTTTCCAGTAGCCTGGAACACTTTTCATGCAAAATTGTCTCATCACCGTCTTTAACCCCACTTTTCCCATATTTTCTATTTTCTCGGGTTGGGATATTTCCACCTGTCTTGATTCAGTGCCATTCTTCTACTTTCTTTGGCAGTCATGCATGAATGTCACAGACCTTCTCTCACACAATCCATACAACTCTTTGCTAGGCATCCTTGCTTCCTCTTGTCTTTTTCCTGTCTCTTCCAAATCCTCTTCATCAAATCATCTTCAGCTTTCCTGCACATGTTCCAGAAACACCATCATCTGTTCTCTTTGACATTTTCTGCAAATAGAGTTACTTTGGCTTCTGCTCTAATGTCATTTCTTTGTCTGTCCCACAGTATACATCATACCACCTATCTAACGCACATTATCTCCATTACCTGTACCTTCCTCATCCTCTCTGCGTTCACTGCCCAGGTTTCTGTACCATACATAACTGCATTACCAGTAGCTTCCTCATCCTCTCTGCATTCACTGCCCAGGTTTCTGTACCATACAGAACTGCATTACCTGTACCTTCCTCATCCTCTCTGCGTTCACTGCCCAGGTTTCTGTACCATACAGAACTGTTGGTCGCACCACTGTTTTGTACACCTTACTTTTCAGCTTCTTTGGCATTATTCTGTTGCACACTACCCCTGACACTCTGTACCAGTTGGCAGCAGTGACTCATATTATACCTTTGACCTCCTCATTCAGGCTTCCCTTCTCCTCAACCATACCTCCCAGATATATGAAACTGTTAACCTGCTCCAGTATTTTCCCTTCTCTCTCATCTTTCAGCTTCTTCTGATTTCACCAATTTGCTGCCATGAAAGCTGTCTTGTCTGTACGCAGATTCATCCTTTGTGCCTTCAGTTTTGTATTCCCTTTCAGTGTACTTAGGGTGAGACAAAAGGGGCAATGGCCCCAGGTGCAAATTGCTGGGGATGTGATTGGCCGATCCAGATCACTGTTTAATGCATGTCAGCTTTTAAAAGCTGGTGTTGCAGTTGCTGTAAAAACTTGAGTTCTGCAGTACTCCATGTGCGAGCTAAACTATAGCAAGCAGTTTGCTGCAGTTTAAATGTAAAAAAAAAATCTTTTTTTTTTCAACTAAAGCTGAGTGCCATAGCACCTTCTGCAGGATTTAAACTGTAGCAACCACTTCAGCCAATTACTATTTGTTACATTTGTAGAAAGTAGTTTGCTACAGTTTAAATGCTAAAAAAAATATTTATTTTTTAATTAAAACCCAAGCTCTGTACAGTTTAAAAAAAAAAAAAATAAAAAATATATATATATATATATATATATATATATATATATTTTTTTTTTATTTTTTTTTTATTTTACTAAAATGTAAATGAGGGTTAGGAATGGGGCACAGAAATGAGACATGTATGGATGGGGGGGCATGTCATGTATCAATCTGTCTGGCCAGCTAGTTGATGTGCCAGTAGAAGGAATGAACTTTCTTTTTGTTTGTTTGCTGTTCAGTTGAAGAGCTGAGGGAATGGGGTGCTAGTTGGTGGGACCAACACAGGGCACTGGTTCAGCTAGCTATGCTTCTGTTCCATTCCTCTATCATTTGCAGAAGTTCCTATTCAGAGTCTGTATGTAATGCTACATTACCTGCATACAGCAGTTTTGCTGATCCATTTCCTCAAACCTCTTTGCTTATGTAGTCCATCACCAATATGAACAATACTGGGTTCAGAGTTGAACCCTGATGCACAACCACTCCCACTGAGAATTCCCTCTGTGAGTCCGAGCTCTATTTGTACTTAAGTCATTAGTTCCTTCTACATAGCCTGCACTAATTATACCAATGTTTCTGGGACTTTAAACCATCACAGGACTGCCTAAATCAGCTTTTTGGGACCTTGTCTTATGCTTTCCCCAAATCTAGGAGTGCCTAATTGCCTAGTTGGACTCTTTCCGCATCTCCAGCTTCTTCTCCCCTAATCTCACTGCAGACATCAGCTTGGTTGTGCTGCATCCTAATCTGAATCCAAACTGCTCATTTCCCTTCCTACATTCTACTGCTCTACTTATTCATTTAACAATCATCCTGTCCAGCACTTTTGTGCAGTGTGACAGGTGTTTGTTACCTCTGCACTGTCTACAGTTGTGAACGTTCACTTTGTTCTTGTTCTTGCAAAGGTCTTGATACCAGAAGTAGTCACAAATGTATTAAACATAGTTTGTATTTCAATACTGCAAAATTGATTAACCATCTTAGATCATGCTCCCCTGGGCTTATCTGACACTATCTTCTCTTGTGTTTGGGTATTATGTGATGGATCAGTCGTTAATTTTGTGCAGTCTCTCATCACAACTTTGTTCCCACAGTGCATCCGGCTCTTACAGTGATAATTTTCTAAAGCAGCTATCATTGCTTAAATGTTATTTTCATATAGAACTATGAAGCAGATCAAACAATTCCAGCATTATTTTGCAGACAATCTGGTCAGATTATACTCAAGTATTGAAGGGGTGGCATATTGTTGTCAATTTGCTGGAGTTTCATTTTTTTTTTTTTGTTTTGATCTTCTTAATGTTAGTTTTAAGTTGTACTTTAAGATCTTTATCCTTATTGCACTAGTTTCTGATGACATCATCGTTTTATGTTTGCTGATGCCTTTAATAATTACTTTACTGAAGCCATCCAAACTCTAGCTAATACATTACCACCTATTACCACTTCATTGGTATCCCAAACAACCCATTTCCCACCTTTCATATACAACCTGTACCCACATCCCTCATTTGCAACTTCCTTCAAAAACTCAAACCATGCTCTCCTTCTTCTGAGTGCCTACCAGCAGAATACCTGCAAATTGCAGCGAAAGCCATTGCCTATCCCATTTCCATCCTTATAAATAGAACTATTACAGAAAGCACAATCCCTTCCATATGAAATGCCTCCCACATCATCCCTCTACATAAAGGTGGGTCATCTACCGACCTTTCCAACTTTCGCCCAATTGCCCTACTCTCCCCAATAGCCAAAATAATGGAAAAATGCATCCACCAACAACTCCTTGACCACCTTCTCCATAATAATTTACTTGCTAACTGCCAACACAGTTTTAGACCATTCCATAGCACAACAACCACCCTGCTATCCTTTTCTGACTGTATAAAGAAAAATTGTAACATTAACTCTCTTTCCTCTGCATTATTTATCGACCTTTCAAAAGCCTTTGATATGGTTAATCATCACCTGCTTACTGATGTACTAAAAGCCCACTCACTCAACCCACAAGCACTACTTTGGTTTAAATCTTATTTAGAAAACAGACAGCAAGCTGTGCTCTGGGACAATAATCTTTCCACACCCCTGCCTGTGAACATTGGAGTACCCCAAGGCTCTATTCTAGGCCCTCTTCTCTTTTTAATATTTATTAATGATCTAAATACCAAAATTCCTCATGCCACCTGCATTCAATATGCAGATGACTCAGCTTTAATATGTTCAGCCAAGTCCATAACCTCACTCCAGACCCTCACCCAGTCAGTATTTAACACTGTAGAAAATTGGTTTATGCAACACTGCCCCCTCCTGAACCCTAAAAAAACTAAATTACTGCTCTTTGCTCCTACTCAAAATTCTACACAAATTCACTTCACAATAACTTCTAACAATGGAACTAGCATTTCCCCTGACACTACAACCCGTCTCCTGGGAATAACAATAGAAAACAACCTTAGCTATGATGACCATATCAATACTACCATAAAATCTGTTAACAAAAAACTAGGCTCCCTTTATAGAATCAAGCCCTTCCTTACCCCAACAGCTAGAACCACTATTGCTCAAACCCACCTGATCTCTACCCTATTCTATGCTTCTGCCATATATACCAATCTATCTAAAAACAAACTTAACAAACTATCAACCAGCTATAACAACATAGCCAGATTCGCAACTGGCACCCACTATCGAACTCATCATTGTATCAACCTCCAACAACTGGGATGGTTAGAACTCCAAAACCATCTACTTTGTCAACAACTTGTTATCATCCAAAAGATCCTCTACCACCCTAATAATACCCCAATCCTCACTAATCTGATTACTCCCTATAAAAATCTGGCTACATTATGCTCAGCTAATAGGCTTCTAGTTTCGACTATTAAATCCAACAACAAAGCTGGGGCCTCACTTTTCACCAACACAGTGGGAAAAACGTGGAACCAGCTTCCAAGTGAACTCTCAACTCTTGCATCCTCAATGCTTTTTAAAAAACGTCTCAAAGAACATCTTAAAATACATTGGCTTTGTTCCTGCTCTAACCCAGACTGATACCTCAGTGCCCCATCTTGCACTCCCTTTACTTCTCTACTCTACTGCTCTATGCTGATTACCTGTAGTAACAAGTAAGCCAACCTCAACTTAGAATCTAAAGAGATTAAAAAAATAAATAAATAAATAAATAACAAATCTCTATACTGTTTCTTTTATATATATTTTTTTTTCTCTTTTTTTCTCTCATATGTTGTTTGTTCTCAGTATTTTATCTTAGCTTAATCCTACTATAAGACTCTATACTAGCCTCTCTCATGTACAATCTGAATAATGTATTATAACTCATGTTACTATTGTATATATTGTATTATTTGTTACTGCCTATGCTTGGAGCTTTTCTCCCCGGGCCTCTACTGAAAATGGACATATATCCAGTTAGACTAGCCTGGTCAACAAATGTAAAATAAATAAAATAAAATGTTAGATCTGTTTATTAGCACCATATGTATTTGTATGTAGAAGCTCTTGTTTCAGTACGGTATAAAAAGTCTGTACTTGAAGTTTTTCTCACCAGGTTCCCCCCACCCCCCACAATGCGCTTAGCCAAAGTAACCTCACTAGCTAACTAAACATTTTTAAAAATGAATGGAATACAATACTCTAGATTAGGCCTTACTAGAGCCACATTTCATTCCATTAACACAGCTACATCCAGGATTTAAATCTGTAGTTCTTGCATTGCATTACAGTCTATATTGTTTTACCAATAGCGTTATCTCTACTTAAACCATTTAACTTAGGTTAAGTCAGCACCTCACCTATTTCCTGGCACATTCTATCTTTCCCAGCCAGAGCCCACTGTAGACCATCATCTTTGCCATATAATACCATTACTCATATTTTGGCATAATCACCAGTGAGAAAGGTATCTGTTTTCTGAGTGGTAACAGGCATCAGACATACAAATATCCAACAATAAAAGTACAATTACTGATCTTTGATGGAAATCATGGGATACAAGTCTTACTGACAATTTCATACCTCATCAGAACATTTAGCACAATTCCTTCCTTTCAATTATTTATACGCACTGTTTACCATGTTTCTCCTAGGTACCTAACCTGTTAACCTTGTCAAGCACTATCCTGTGTGGTACTTTAAGGCCCTGTTAATGTTTGCGCAACCCTTTTTAAACTAAGCACCATTGGTCCTTTATAGCCATTACCCAGTGATAACACTCCATGAGATACATTCCGCAAGCTTCCTTTTCTTCAATACTAAATGTGCAGTCTGTTTATTATCAGAAGAGATATCATATCACTCTTTACTTTAACAGTTTAGAGGGTTTGGCTTAAATGATTAAGGAACTATTAACCAGCTGTTGACTTAGCGGATTGAAGAGCTGTTAATGAGCTGTTTCCTGAAGTCCAGTGGTGCAAGGTTTGATTCCCTCAGCTTCCATTGTCTAATTGTGTGACTCTGAGCAAGTAACTTAATCAGACACCAATCCCAGGCTGACTCTGAAAATAATCCATGGAGATCAGTGTTGCAATCCAAAAAATACAACTAAATAAATAAATACAACTTGTTGTGTTTCTCAAGCCCTGATATCAGGTTATTGGATTTGATACCTTCTGACTCCAAGGAGACACCACCAAGAAGTAAATATTACCTGTATATAAACTTGTTACACTCTGTATGTTTGTTTCTGTTTTCTAGTATGGTATTTACATAGTGACAATGCAATATTGTTGACTGTGTTCAGATGATAATGCATTTAATAACCATCTTTGTACACAGTGTATGAAAGGAATGTTTTTTTCTGTATTTGACAAGCTAATACTATACTACTGTTTACTAATGGGAAATGTTCTCCCCACATCCCCATCTATAAATTATTTCTTCACCATAAGGCTAAACTGGTTTACCTTTATAAAGCCAAATCACAGTGGTTCGAATGCTCATATGAGCAACTCGAAACAACGAAAGTGAAGATGGCGACAGTCCTTAATGTTCGCAAAGCAGCAAATCGAAAAGCAGATTCGCTGTTTTTCGAACATTAATGTCGAACGAAAAAAAAAGAAGTGTAAAGCAGGGGGGCAAGCCCTGCAGCCCCCACACCCCCCTACTTTAATATTCTAACTCTGAGATCGCACTACAGTAGGGAAAGGGACCATTTCCTGATCTCCACTATAGTGCAATCTGCTCCACAATGTTGAATGTGCAATGACCGAATGTCAATGTGCATTCGCTTACTGCACATTCAAATCTTTTTCCATTCGGCATTTGCAAATCTTGCAAACTGCCTTTCGCCCAATTGCTGTCCACCTGTGTGCAATACGCACATCTAAAGGTAAACCGGCTAAACTATTTAACAAAATACAAATAAATAAAATAACAAATAAACACATAATGAAAGTAGCATATCAAATAACTCTCTTACTACTACTCTTAATGACCTGCGTGGCACCTACAACTTATCATTTCTTAGCTACTGCTTTCTACTGAACTGTGAAATGAAGAAAAAAAATGGTACACGTGTGTCTTTTTGTTGCATGATTCTCTGCAATGTTACTGCAATGATTCTTTTTCCTCACTACTTTTCCTCAGATGTTGAAACTTCTTTCCCCCATTGCTTCTGTACATTTGCATGCAAACTAAGCAATGGCTCTTTCTTTATTCCCTCTGCTCTCTTTAAGCATCTACTAGTCTAGACCTTTGTGCCATAATGACTTCTTTTCATTAATTGTTAATAAATGTATTCATCGTCTCAGTGATGCTTGGAATTTACTAACAGCACTTCAGAGAAACATCACATTAAAACCATCATTTTTTGTTCTGATGTCCATGTCTCCTAGTATATTACTGTAGTGGAAAAAAATGAGACAGTCTGAAGATATAGATTGGACTAGAAAGGAAATAGGGTATTTCATTATGATCAGAAGGATAACTGGAAGAAAAGTAGACACATGTACAAAATGCATTGAACATAGAGGGTTAAGACTAAATAAAGCAAGAAACACTGGCTATTTTATTCATCCAGCTACAAGTATATTTCCCAACACATTAACAATAAATATCTATTGAATATTGCAACCTGTCAGTCAGTGATCACTGCACATTAAGTCCTGAGCTCAGCATGCCCCATATAACAAATGTCTTAGTTTAGAATATATGTTTACTTCAACAAGATCAGGAAATGCTGCCTGCTTCATACAACTGCAGGCAGCTGCTTGTCAAATGACTTCCTTGGTATACCTTTATTAACAATCATATCATAAAGTGAAGTCTAGCAGAAAGCCCAGGCCATAATATTTTGGATAAAATGCATTCCACTTCTGAAGTGCTAGGAAAAGCACTTTGCTACAACAACTGATAAAAGCCTTGTAAAGTAACAGTTCCCCTTTAACACTCATAAAACGCAGTGATGAACCATGGGACGAGCAATAGAATCAAAACAATTACTATTATTTTTTAAAAGACAGAATAACTGACTCTCTGAACTTATTGCTGAAGCATAGGTAAGTCAGGCTGTTCCATGCCTTAGGCCTAGTGTAAGATATTGAGATAGGGACTGTGAGAAGGAGGGTGACACAGAGGGAGCATGCAGGAATTATTTCTGCACTATGCCGGTAAAGTGCAGTTCATTACAGTAATCATTACACACCTTATCAGCACAGTGAATGCTACCATCCAGGTGTCAATGGACTGTCCCTGCCATGGAAGTCCTTTCTGCATGTTGCTCTGACGTGCCACAGGATTTGGATTGTCTGCTTGTATACAGTGAAGGAGCTGGAAGTGACCAGAAATGGTATGCAGGTTGTTCCTTTTATGGAAATAGCATGGTGACGGGAGGCTTTGACATCTTCTGACAAGGCATTAAGATATGAAGCTGTAGGCTAAGAATTCTGAAGGGGACTGCGATGGTAGGCGGGGGCCTCAGTCATTGATAGGATATTGATGAAAGTAGTCAGGGTCGCCAAACTCTAACAAGACACCAGCACTGGAGACTATTATGGATTCTAATTACCGATCGGGCAGTGGGGTGAAAATATGCTGTAATCACCAGTATGGCACTCATGAAGCGAAAAGTCAAAGGTAATCAGTCACTGAGAGGTAAAGTGGCAATTAGGGGACTACAATCACACATTTATCACTACCAGAAGAAGATATGAATCACTGACCACTCTGAAGTAAATCTATAACTGATAGTCAAAAGACAGTATCGGCAATGGACAGAAGATTGGCATATGAACCTCAAACTGACACTCACCGGTATACCTACTACATCGATGATCAAGTCATCAAAAAACAGGAAAAGGCCAAAGCAATCCAATGTGTAAACTCCCAACTCCAGTGTAGTAACAAAAGTAACCACTACTGTGCCATGAAATCTGCAGTATGTCTTTTCCACTGTACAGAATCCCAGGGTGATACATAGTGAGGAACACCACACAAATTCATAGATGAGGAACAGCAACATCAAAGACATGAATAGTGCAAACACAACATATGGCACATCAGGAAATGTCTAATTACTTACATTTTTACTTTTTTACTTACATAATTACATTTTACTTACATAAGATGGCCCTAAGAAACTCTGTACAAAGTAGTCTGCCTTCCTCTCCAGCACATTGGCAAACTTTTCCAACTGCTGCTGCTGTAGCTTCCTTTTCTTGGGTGACAATGAGCGGCCTGTACTCAGCTGAAGGTGAAGTTCATAGGTTCTCCTCTGCTCCCTGACAAGTACAATAACCACTGATTTGAGGTCAGATATTCCACCTTTCAAGTAATCGGTGTGAACAACAGTGCCATGCCTCCACTGATTTTTGTGTGCATGTCAAAAATAGACAATTGAGTGATGACATATCCCAAAAGTTAAATGGAAACATTGCAGGGAATCTAGTCATAGCAGCTGTCCTGGTTTTGAATTTACTTGGCTTACTCAACAAATAATAATCAGACAAGTAATGGGTCAACTCTGTACTCGCCTTTGCAAATTCCCCATGTAGCTCCTCAAAGACATGCTACACATCTGCTTCATGCAGAAAGGCTAAGGCTATCGATTTCTTTATCTGAAGTTGAAACTTAATACTAGTGCCATACAGGATAACCAAACCTAACTTCTGCAAGTTTCACCAAACATTCTCTGAGAAGTGGAATAGGTACCCTTTTAACACAGACCCATTTACACTGAACATGATATCCTTAATGGCAACAATTTCAAAATCACAGATAATATACTGCACATTAGCTGTAGTATCCTCCTCACTTAGTATTTCAAGCACACACTACAACATTGGGATATAGCTTTGCATAAATTTTCTGGACAGCAGACAAAATACCAATGATATTGTTTTGGTAGTGACATATAAAGTAATACAGCCATGTATACTGCAGAGCTGTCTGCAGTGTTTACCAATCATAAGGGCAGTCCTATCCATTACCTTAAATCATGCAGGCTTTTCTGGGTGGAAAGAGCAACCACCATTATGTGATTTACTGCCTCGGACATTTTCTTGTCTATAAATGTGCCATTCTTCAAATGAAAATCTTGCATGCTGATATCGTCTGTTTATACATCTTACTCTACACTTGTTATCTTATCAGTAAGCAAGGTACATCCCTACACATAGCTGCACACTGCCTTAGGTCTGCACATGCTACAAATCTTTCTAATCCAGTACAGTCATTTACATAATGGTGCACAGTGGACTTCCACAGTTCTTCCCCAGCCATCAAGCTGCAAGTAATGGAATGCCCCCTACATCTCTCTTACAATTTTAATTTGTACTCCCAATACTTTTGACTCTTGTTGGTTTTCTCAAGGATGTAGATGTACCATCCAAGAGTGGAACATCCTTTCCTTTCTGTGATCAGATGGTTGGGTATAATCTGCCTAATGTGTCCAGAGTGCAAGATACCTTATCAGCTTCCTCCATCCTAGCTTTCCATTTCCTGATGTATGTCCTTCCCCATAATATCCTTGTCTTGATACATACTCAGTGTGTTGGTTATCAGTATAAGGGGTATTCCACTAAGTGTCAATTCAAGGTTCAGACATAGATCTTCAGTCCGTTGTTGATATAGTCTTTTGATTACTGGTCATAGATCCCCCATAAGCTGGGAGGTTGTGGACTCAATAAGAACTGCTTAAGCTAAGATCCAATGCATCTACCAAGGAATACAACTTCAGACAATATCATCATCATCATCAACCCCCTTTTTTCCAATTTTTTCAGCATGGGGTGGGGGTGTCACGGTGCTACTCTCCCAGGTTCTTTGACAGTCACACCTGACTGTCACAAGTCTTGTCTCACACAATCCATCCATCTTTTTGCTGGATGCTCTCATTTCCTCTTGTCTTCTTCCTGTCTGTCCTAAATCATCTTCACCAGACTGTCTTCTGTTTTTCTACACATGTACCTGAACCACTGTAATCTGTCCTCTTTGACCTTTTCTGCAATTGTCACTACTTTGGCCTTTACTCTGATATCCACATTTCTTCATCTGTCCCACAGTGTGCTTCCTATGACCCATCTATGGCACTTCATCTCCATCATCTCTAGCTTCCTCAACTATTGCCCAGGTTTCTGTACCATACAGTAGTACTGGTCACACTACTGTTTTGCAAACCTTACTTTTCAGCTTCTTGGGCATTCCTCCATCAAACACTATCCCTGACACTCTGTGTCAGTTGGCTGCAGCCCATCTGATTCTAGCTTTGACTTCCTAATTCAGACTTCCTTTCTCTTCAACCACTCCTTCTAGATACTGGAAGTTGTTAACCTGTTTCACAACTTTCTCTTCTTTCTCAGTTCTCATCTTCTTCTAATTTTTCCATTTGCTGCCATTACAACCGTCTTATCTGTACTCAGTTTCATCCCATGTACCTTCAGTTGTGCATTCCATTCCCCTATCATTTTCTGAAATTCTTGCTCAAAATCTGCCTGTAATGCTACATCATCTGCAAAAAGCAACTTTGTTGATCTGTCCCCTCCGACTTCTTTGCTAATGTAGTCCATCACCACAATGAGCAACAGTGGGCACAGAGCTGAACCCTGATGCACACTCATTCCTACTGGGAACCCATCTGCGAGACCGAACACTGTTTGTACTTGAATCACTGGTCCTTGTACATAGCCTGCACTAATTCTGCCAATGTTTCTGGGACATTGAACTACTGCAGTACTGCCCAAATCAGGTTTCTTGAGACCTTGTCATATGCTTTCTCCAAGTCTAGGAATGATCAGTTGGATTATCTTCTCTAGTTTCTTCAAAACTATTTATCTCACTGCAAACATTGAGGCAGTTGTGCTGCATCCTGACTGGAATCTGAACTGTTCATCTACCATCTTACTTTCTACTACTCTGCTTATTCCTTTATCAGCCTCTCCAGAATGTTCATGCTAAGTGACAGGAGTCTGATACCACTGTACTGCCCACATTTGTGGATGGCCCCTTTACTCTTGTACACTGGCATAACTATGTTTACTGTCCAGTCATGTGGGATAAATGTTTCTGTCCATACTGTTATGAGTACCCTCAGGAGCATTTCTCCCCACAAACACTTTGATTATATCTGCTATGACCTCCTCTGAACTTGCTGCTTTACCGGACTTCATTTTCCTTAAAGAAATTCTTACTTCTTCTAGCATGGGCTTCTCCTCTTCTTTCATCGTAGGCTGTGTCTGGGGCAATACAGATTCTGTGGGGTTTTCTTCATTCAGAAGCTGCTAAAAGCACTCCTTCCATCCGCCTTTAATTTCCTGGTGGCTGGTGAGCAGGTTGTTGCTGGCATCCCTTATGAAGGGTGCCTGACTATCTTCTTTATTCTTCTGTCTTTGCCTTGCAATCTGGTAAACTTTCTTTGTGCCATCTACTAAGACACTTTCTAGAAGCTGGTAGAGTGACTTTTATGACTTGTTCTTTGCTATTGCAATTCTTCTATTAGCCTTGTTGCTAGCATATCAGTATTCCTTCTTAGCCTGTCCTGTCTTTTCTATCTCCCACTTTTTCCTGCACTCCTTTCTTTTGACAACTTCTGGGACTTCTGCATTCCACCACAAGCTTTCCTTATTTACTTTACTTCCATATCTGGCTCAGCCTTTTGTAGTCCTCACACATGCTGTTTTGTGGTGCTACCATTTTTTTTCAACTCCACTCATTTATAGTCTGTGCTGCTGCCCACACTCAGCATGCTTTTACGAGGTGGGAAGAACCACACAGAGACCAAGTGGGAACATACAAACTCCATACAGGCATTGGCCAGAGGTCAGTATCAAACCTTGTACATGAGAGATGAAGAATTTACCCATTATACAACTTCAGACATAGAGGAAAAAGATTAGGATGGTTGTAAATAGCAGGGCAGCTCATCGGAGCAATCACTGCTCCAAGGTCAGCGGTTCAGTCCTTACCTCCAGTCACTGCCTGTGTGAAGTCTGCATGCTCTCCCCATGCCTACACTGTTTTTCAGCGTTGAATTTTAGTCTTGAAGCATTACACTGATGCTTATTTTAACAAGTAATGCATGTTTTGATCATGTGCATTTAGATTTATGATAGTAGTATAAGTGAATCTTGCATTAGTTTCATCTTACACAGCTGTTGGCATGCTGAGATATGGATGGTCTGTGCAAGATCACAGATAGTGGGTTTTGGGAGTTTGCTATTTTCCACACTCTACTGGTATATGATCTCAGAGCTGGAATATACAATTTTCAGGTGGGTGTGGGGGTGCAAGGGGGGCTTTCCCCTTGCAAGAACACTTTTATTTTATTTTTATGTGTGTCATTTTAGGTTAAATGGGTCAGATATATTGAAACATCTAATTAGTGAATTTATCTTTCAATACAGATTCCATATCTATCTATCTATCTATCTATCTATCTATCTATCTATCTATCTATCTATCTATCTATCTATCTAACACACACACACACACACACACACACACACACACACACACACACACACACACACACACACACACACACACACACCACATTTATCTTTTACCTTTGCCTTTGTGGCCAGTGTCTTGGTTAAAAGGGGACCAAAAAGAACCAGTTCACTTATTTGGTTAAAAATAATAAATTAAACTTAAATTAAATTAAAATATAATTGCTCAGCACAATATTTAGGTAGTAAATACAATCTCTCTGGAGATGTAAATAAGAACTATTTAAAACCAAGAAGTTCATATACTTTTACATTTTTTTATACAGCTTTGTTAACCAGGTTAGCCCACTAGACAGTGGTGTCCCTTTTTAGGGGTGACCCAGGAACATTGTCTGGTTAAGTAAGTTCCTCTGAGACACAAAACAAGCAAATGAAGATGGAAAGAGTCAAACCCTGTACCCCTGGTTGCAGGATGCAGCTAATTAACAGTTTAGAGCTTTAATTTTCTGCACTAACTACTAGACTGGTCTGACATGGATTAATGGAATGCTAACAAACAAACCTGTGTACTAATTAAGGTGCAGTCGTTAAGCAATACACCAGGGCGTACACTACTTTATAGCTTCAGTCATACAAAGAACTGTCTTCCCAGCTCTAAACTCAAAAGCAACGTCTTTCGGCTTTTCCCAGTTAAGGGTCATCACAGCAGATCACCAGTCCGCAGATTGACTGGCAGTGGATTTTTACGGTGCTGAGTTGCCAAGCCCAACGCCCAAACTTCACGGAAGGCACACCCACATGCACCTACCTGCATGCCTTTAAAGCTCACTCAGCCGCAGGGAGAACATGCAGACTCTGTACAGAAGGAACTCCAGCCGAGAATCGACTGAAGAGCCTCTTGCAGATATGCAAAAATGCACCAATACAAACAGCACTGATTTACTGAGCAAGCTGTGAGCTATATTCAAAAATAGGAAAGACACAGGAAAAATCCCAAATAGGGTATGCCATGCAGTTGACTTGTTTCTTCTCCCAAGCCACCCCTTCCTAAATTACAACCAGGCTAACTTATCATGGTACAGTAAAGGTGCATTATGTGACTGAGTCAGGCAACACAAAAGTCTGTAGTTAAAGGATAGATATGAAATAAATAACAGACAGCAGTAGTATACAAAGCAATTATGAGAATATCGGTCACACTAAATACTACCCATGTGCTCATTCCAGTGATTTGTTTATGTTACCAGACTGAATTATTACATGTCACATTGATTATTATGGGACTGATTTGTCTTATTGTTTTCAGCAGCTGAACAAATCTTGTCTACAAGAATTCATACAGAGTAAATGTTATTCTTTCTTGAGAGTAACTTCAGCCTCATGCCCCCCATTATGTCATGAATGGCAGAATAAGTGAAATACCTGAGCAGAAACAGGGATAAAAACAGTTAATGTTTCTATAACGACTGTTATGCATGAAATATTTTCAGGACAAAATAATGACTACATTAAAAAAAAACTCATAAAATATAGACAAGTTCCAAATTGTATACTATCATTATATCATACAAAGAGCTAATTTCAAGTTCTACCCTAATAGATAACTCAGTAATCAGACAAGGTGAAATTTGAGGATTTCAAAATAAATTACCTTACAGAAAACAGTAATTTCTCAGCAAACTTATTCCTGATTCTTTTAAAGTATTGTACTACCCACTCATATGTGGAGATTAACTGCATATTCACATTTGCTCCTAGTTACTCACTAATTACTGTGACTATACTGCATGTGATACATAAAATGCAAGGACATTCAGAAGGAGAATCAAGTTTTGTGCTGTAACTGTGGTTTAATAGCGTTGAGTGCTGTCTCAGAGACGTGGTATTCCATCCCCAGATGGTAGCTAGTGAGTAACGCAGTTCCTTTTTCAGCATTGTGACACAAGCATTTATTTAGATCATACAGAACAGTCATACAAAACACACAACGCTACTCTGCAAGTACCACCTCTACAATGACCACGGTGTTTGTTGCTAGCCTGTGCCTCTTCAGGGGCCCTGCACACTTACTAAAAGCAAATACCATTAATTAAAACTAAAGTTATATGTAATGCTTTGGGAAGGAAGATCTTACCATACTAAATATTATGCAACACTTGAAGTGAAACACAGCACCTAAAGTTACCTTAACATTTTGGTACTTTTATTATTTGTAACTCTAGCATTTACAGTGACAGAACTCTTTTTTTCTTTTACTAATAATTTTAAGTGGCACTGAATATGCAAATAATATCTTCCTCGTCTGCCCACACATACAGTACACACACGCACGCACACGCACACAGAAACACACATGCGCACACTCACTCACACGTGTGGGCACACACACACACACACACACACACACACACACACACACACACACACAATTCCACTGTATGCCCTATGCTCACACACTTTTACCACTTTTTTCTTTTTCTCTTTCATGTGACCAAGGAAGTACCTGATATAATGCACAAAAAAGTGTCAAACAACTGAAAACTTGTCAGTAATGATCTAACTTATTGTCTCAGAGTTAAACAACAGACTGCAAGTTTTATTGAGTTCAGCACACTAAGGACGGATGTAGCCAATGGAATTAGGGATATGAAAGCAGTGATCACTTGTAGCAAAAGATGATTTTCTAAAATTGTCCCACAGTTATAACATTTCTTTTGTATTCAGCACACTTTAAAATAAAGTATGTTTTTCAAGAATGTACAAAAGTAAATCTGTCTGGTAATAACTCTGCAATATCAGTACAAAACCCCTCTCACTCAGTAAAAGAAAGAACTTTAAAGTTAATATCACAATATCACTACAAAACTCCTATCACTCAGTAAAAGAAAGAACTTTAAAGTTAATATCACCATACAGCTGCACATTTTTAACTGCATGCCCACTTTCTGTTCTTCATAGGTTCGTACTAGGCTAACTGCCCTTGTGAGACATTTTAAGCCTAGCCAGTTATCCCTTGTGAGACACAAACCCTGCACCTTGTGTTTGTAAGGCAAACACCTTAACCATTACTCCACCCTCCCAACTCAGTAGATATGTCAGTTATAGTATGATTATTCAAGTCCATTTCTAGCAAAATACCAATTAAGCTAAATTTAGAAATCAACAACTACAGTACCCCTAGTTAAAGGAGGGACAAGAAGACCAGACCCCATGCAGGGGCTTAACCCCCTGCATCTAATTACATTGCAATCTCTGAGATTTGCAGTCTTGGAACAATAACTAAACAGTCCATCACTAAAAATGAGCACTATTAAACACATGAAGTTCAGTATTTTAAAATAACCACATATCACTTGCTACAGAATCAAGAGGACATGTATTTAAATTGTTAATGAAGACACTTAATGTTGCTTGAAATTGTGTGCTATATGATGGGAATTAGCTTCTGTGGAAACCTATAAATTAAAAAAAAATAATAGCAACACAAAACATGTGGTATGTGCCAGATGTCATAAAAGGAATACATGAAACTATTTTCTTCCAGCTTGATAGATTTACAAATGAACCAGTTTTAATGAAACAGAAGGTTATTTTTACAAGTAATACTTACAATAAAATGATAAAAAAAAACCAACCATCATAAAAATGTTGATTTAGACTACATGGTATTATAAATATCTTCTGAATTTGCTTTAAAGGAAAGGAATTGCATCTATCTTTATGGCATATGGGTGGGGCTTTTTTATTCTAAAAAGTACTTTGATGCATGCATTGCTTTGCTGGTTCTTTGAATCTGACTAACATCATGAAGTATCTCATCGACTTCTGCCTCAGACATATCCCTCGCCTTTTGTTCCTGCAGCAATACCACACTGGCACACAGGATGACAAAGCTCTCATTCTGACTTGGCAGGACAATTAAAAGCTCTGGGTTAATCAACAGGCTATACAAAACATTATAGCATGCAACTGCCGCCATGGGACAGAGAGACATCCCCCTGGCTGTGGCCCAGATGACCCATGATTAATCAGCACCCCAGCCAGTGGAGAAGCCATCAAAGAAGAGTAGAACTGTGGTGTGATCATAAGCTCATTCATGGAGGAAGGAAGGGAGCAGCCAGAAACACTGCAAAACTGGCTGCAAACAGAGGAGGCAGACAACTACATGGAGAAATGGAGCCATCAGTGTCTCCCACAGTGTGCACAGTACAGTACAGGCTGGGGATCCCCATGAGGTAACATGGGGTGCAATGATCTGGAGGCATCAGGGAATTAATGAGTGACAGAGTAGCAGAGGGATGATGGCTAACAAGAGACTAAATAAAACTGTTAGTGTGCAGTATTGCTTTGTTGCCCAGATTTTTATATGCCTGGAAATGTGCTTTCATTCAAAGGCAATACGATGCGGTTCCATGCTCCTGCTGTCGAACAGTGCTCACAGTACTCTAATAACTAATCAAGTCAGTTTAATCTTATTTGTTTATTTATCCATCTTTTTGACTGAAATCAGAAAAAGTACACAGCAAATTATAATTAAAACAGCAGGCAAATTCACACAACCACTGTTCTCTGCCATCTTTGAATGGTCACTTGTCACTTGGATAGACACTGCAAACTTCACTTTCAGAGTCAATAGGATAAGCCACAGTGTGCAGAATATGTTGACACCAAACAGCTACCCTTCCTGCAGCACCTCCATGTTCTAATGCTGGTATCAGAAATCAAAAGAAACCTAAGTGATCAAAAAATGCTGAATGAACATGGCTGTCCTCCACTTAAACAATGCCTCCAATTCATAAGCATATCCTTCTCCCTCAGAAGCACTAACACCAACCTCATTGGGCCACTGTATACCATAGTAAATACAGACTGGTCCCACTCTTAAAATAGGACCAGAATACTAGAACAAAATATCTGAAGACATTACATCTGGTACATGATTAAATGATTTTTGATGGGATTCTTTAGTAATTTTCTAAACTGATCTCAATGTATTTGCTTCGACATTCATGGCTGTGCTTCCATCACTCAGCACCAGCTGCGTTAACCATACTACTACTGTTCCACTGACTACCAAGTTGTCCGCATCAGCTTTTATCCCACGGCTTTGCATGCACTTATCCTCTCACCCTTTCTAACTCTTTATCTTAACGTTGTGGCTCTGACTGTATCGACAGTATCCCTCCGCCACCCTCACCATCTCTTTTCCCTAAAGACTATCGTAGTGTCACTGGTGTGTACGCACTACGTATGCGTTTAACTAATCTCTTCTTCCTCCTTAATATAACAAATATGTCCTTCACTAACCACCCCTTTTGAAACAGGAATCAATACAATATACTATATGTTCTACCACTTCCTCTAACTTACTCTTGTCCCTGCTTCTCATGCACTCTACCATATACTATTTGAAATAAAAAATTCCCTACCTCCACTTTTTTCATGCTCCCTTTGACTTTTATAACTATTATGTCATTACTGCTCTGCGGTAACTTTTCTTTGCATTTCATCATACTATAACATATTCACTTCCTTTTGCCTTTTGACTCGGGTCATGCCTGAAAAGAGTCTTTGGATCAATGCACCTACCTAGTAAACAAATGTATGTATAAATAAATTAATTATTACAACATAGTAAATGCAGACAGGTCATACTCAAAAACATGACCAGAATACTGGAACAAAATTCCTCAAGACATTACATCCAGTATGTGACTAAAAGACCTTTGATGTTAGTAAGATAAGTTATGCTCATGAGAATTTTAAACAAAATAAAATCATTTGTGATTTTTTAATAACTATTATTTCAGCAAAAGCCTACTCCTAGATGCCTTATAAAACAGACTTTTATGGCATTTCAGCAAACACAATCAAAAGCAAGATGAAAAAGATTTTATCTACTGTACCGCATACAAACATGTTCACGAATTATGACCAGAATGAACTCTTTGTAGCAGTTCGTTTCTTACCCGAGTAGTACTGTCAGTAGTTTTCTTCTGCCACTTTCACAGTAAGTGTACAAGGATCTAAACAAAACAGCTTGCTGTACAAGACTGAGGAAATCTCAGCTGTCTTTGGGAAGCCTTAGGACACCTTTATCGCCCTTTACTGAGACCATCTGCTTCAGATGAAACAAGCAGCATCTTAAATGGAAGCCTGGTAATCCAAAACAAAAGGTGGGGCACATGAAGTGAACATGCTATTTACATATTGGGGATTGGTTCTTACCACCTCCTTGAATGGCCCAACAGGTTCCTATAATTAAGCTGTGGTTTCATCCCACATCTGTGACAGGGAGTGCTTTCAGATTAATAGGCTATAATTTAGACATACAAGGTTTCACTTAAGAGGAAAGAAAGGCACATGCATGCCACATATGCAGTTCGTATTATTTTCTAAAGTCTGCTGGTTGTAGACTTGCATGCTGTTTCATTGATAGAACCCTCGCAAATCCAACAATAACTTTGTAAATGACAAACTATGCCCTGTGGCCTATCTTATCAAAGTACTAGCCGAACAAAATAACAGAATAAGGTTAAAATGAAAAGAGTGAGAATAGAGCATCATTTGAAATCACAGCACGGTGCGTTTATAAGGGATGAGTTTCTGTACATTAACAAACTACTTGCAGCTTGATGCATGATGTCCTATATTGTCCATAGAATGTTCATAGATTAGTACTAGGCTAACTGCCCTTGTGAGCCATTTTAAGCCTAGCCAATTATCCCTTGTGAGACTCAAACCCTGCACCTTAACCATTAGGCCAACCTGTCATGTTTCTTATCCTTACATGTTTTCTAAGTCTGCAGACAAAAATTCTACACATGTTAGAGGATTACATCTATTGTAGAAGGGGAACTACATGCCAGAATTTAGCATATTATTTAAATAACTTTTAACAGTAAAATTAGAAGGTGCTTCTTCTATTAAATGGGATGCAGTGATCACAAAAACACTACATCCTGAATTGGCACATAGTTTTCTTTGCAAGTCAGACAATTAAATCTGCAACAAGTTGCTATTTGTGCTCAGAAGAGACAGTGGCTAGGATTCAGAAACATTTTTCGCAGTGTAGGTAGCAAGTGTACAAGATAAACAGCTACATGTAGGATATCGTGATTCAGAGACACAATAAATGCAAGTAAGTGAGGCAGATAAACAGAGTTGCTCGTACTGCATGCTAATGGCAGTGTAATGACATAATAATGAGCAACAGAATTAAAACGAGGAACTCTGAATATGCAAATGAGGGAAAACAATACGGCTAAGCAATTCATACACACATAAAATCCATGGCATGAAGCACCACCATCAATGAATTTGACCACCATAAATCCTGATGTTACAGCACAGGTTTGTGCAACTATGTTAGCAGTAGCTGCAGCTTTAACAAATGTTTAAATGTAACAGGCTATTATTGCTGTTAGTAGCCATGCAGTTGGGTGTTGTCACCCTCAGACGTGCCATGTCATCCCATTGCACTTAACATTGCATGGCCTTCATGACACTGACATTACAGACAAGTACTGTGTGGATGCATTCACCATACAGGAGCTGTTGGATATGCGTCACCCTCATTTGTAGACCTGTGACAGTTTTAGACTATCTGGCTATGCTAAAGTATGTGTGTCTTTCAGAATATTAGCTACAGAGACCTTTCAGTGACCAACATGGGACAGAGTGGGGGTATCTCAGGAATCTAACTCAAAGATACTCAGCAAGTTCCTTAATGCCATACTATGGCATGTGGAGGAGCATATTAGTTTTTTTTCTGTAGTACAGAGGAGAGAGCAAACACCAAGCAGTATTTTTAAGCTATAGCCTGTTTCCCTGAGATACTGGGGGCCATAGACTGCACACACACATTGAAATAAAGGCGCCACCTGATGAATAGGGAAGAAGGAATGTGAACCACAAAGGTTACCACTGTATCATCTACCAGTGATCTGTAACAAATAGGATGTCATCCAGGCAACATCTTTGACTTCCACATATGGCACACGTGCAACTTGTATCAATGGTTTGTGAGCGGTAACCTTCTCCAGGTGCATACTATTAGTGATAGCAGACTTGTCCTCAAACCACGGCTGATGACACCTATCAGAAATCCACATACGATGGCAGACAATTGATACAACTATGCCCTGACACAAACCTGCATCGTTGCCGAGTATGTGTTTAGGGTTCTAGGAGGAACATCTGCCACAGCAACAGGCAGTCAGTTGAGCTAGATGAGGAGCCAGTGGAGAACCAAGCAGCAGGGGATGACCATGCCAGATGAAGGAGAATGCCAAGAAGCTGCAAATAGCACAAAGCTTTGGACCTTAGTAAAGTGAATGCACTACAGCAAAAGTGTTGCATGCAAATCTGCAACCAGATTGTTTTTATCCATGCACAGACTAGATACATTGTGCATTACACATAGGCAATATAAGTAACCAATTGCAAAAGGCTGGGCACAGTTATTATTTGCAGAGTTAGGGTCAGGAACACGTGTGCAGTGTCTTCTATGGAGTAATGTGTACATGCTGCTGTAACAGAAAATAATTTGTGCAGTGTGTCTCTGATGTTGGAAGGACTATTGTAGACTACTCTAGGAATGGCCACTGTTACTGTGTGTGGGGGGGAGTGGAGCTATGGGTCTGCGGAGGACACAGCCTCAGCAGATGTTGTAGACTGTGGCTAGGTCAAAAGGACAGAACGAGAGCACCCATAGAAGATATGCAGGCATACTGTGCATGCCCCCACCCAAAGAAGCTGCCTCTCCCAGGAGTTTCACAAGTAGTAACATGGCCTTGGGTAAAGATAAATGTGCTCAGTGACCATGAGCAACACCCTCTATGGGACATGGTACTGGTATGGACACTGCTGTAGATGTCCTCTCCTGCCCATAGACATCTACACAGCTCCACACCTCCACACTAGATGTTGCTGCGGAACTAGTGGCACCTTGTGACTTTGACCTATGCCTCCCATGTCCATGACAGCCATCAGCACTAGATCCAGATGTGGACCAGCTATGTGTTGAATGCCTGGCATGCATCTCATGAGCAAGAAAGGAAGGGGAAGGGTCTGAGTTGCACCAGCAGGTAAGAAAGCATATCCAGAACGTCACACATATGGGATGATCTTTCCTGTTGTTCATAACATATACCCTGCAATACAAATACCACCTATGCAAAGACCAAGGTGTTGCTATGCCTGTGCCTCTATGATGGCCCTGCACATTAATTTGGTCATAGATATTGAGGCAGCTACTTTCAAGGAGGTTAGTACCCTTGGTTTCTGCAGTCACCAGTATGCCAACTCACACAATCATCCCCATTCCTGATAGAGCTTGCAACAGATAATCAGTGGTGTGCCACTGAAGAAGACATATTTTCCTGGCAAGGTCTGCCACTGAAAACCTGCTGTAGAGTGGAACTCCATGTATCCTGTGTGGGTTTCATAGGCACAGAAGTGATAAATATTGCCTGGCTAGAGCATGTGCTTTGCATATTTGCCACTGTCAGCACTGACACTGTGCTCCCTAACCATGCCAGCTGTTCACCGCCACCATTGTCAGACTAGTGTTCAATATAAAACAGAAGAATATCCACAGAGGTGGAAGCAAACAGTATAACTGCCTTTGAAGACACCAACACACAATAGCTAGTATAACTATTACCAATCACCTCTACTTTATTCCCAGTGCAAAAATAATATCTATGCTGAATACTGTTACTACTGAAAAAAATAGACCTTACCTTCTCTACATAATAAAAAATGACAAAGTAACTGATATGCTCTACACTGCACAGATCAAAAGCATGCTCTTCCCAATAAACCACTGAAACTCACCTACAACATCCCCTATGTAGAGTCTTGTGGCACTCTGTAGCTCAGCACCTAGGTCCAACTCCACCCTAGGAAAGTGATGAATTTTATCCCTCATACAGTAGCAAGAAAGTCCTCCATCTCAGCCAATGGTGGTTCAGCTGAGAAGCCACGTCCTGTTGCACTAGCCTGCAGTGCATATCATGCACCACACTTTTGGGCATATCTAATCATGATCTTGACTACAGGAGACAAGATCCTTAATCTTCTACACCAACTATCAGACTGCTAATTTAGTTATGAGAGTTGATTGAAATGTGCTGAAGTGGGTAATTGCCTTTCATTGGTTCATACATTTTGTTTCACTGCTTACTGGAAAAAATTTTCAAAACTACAGGGCTGCATTTTCCAGGAATGTGAGCTTCAGTGCATTTTCAATTAATGCGAGTTCAGGAAGAAAAGTTTACTTTTGCTAGTACAAAGTCTTTTTCAATGTGCAAGTGCTTTGTTTAGCAAATGGCCATATACTGATGCTATAGAATTTCAAAGCACTGTCAGTAGCAGAACAGGTAGGATACTTCCTTTGGTGAAGAAAGCAATAGGTTCTACTCCCACACCATGTAGATACTGTGCAATTTTCTGAATCCTCTTCATCGCATGATTTCTTTAAAGCTGTCTAGTACATAGAATACCACAGTACATGACTGACATACTAGTAGGAACAATAGTGTAAAGAAAGAAGACGCACATCTTACAACTCCCTTTTTCTGAAGGAAAATTAAGTTATCCTATGTGGAAGTTTGCAATACAGTTTATTGTATTTACAAATTGTTCTCTGATAATATGTTTATATTTTTCTGTCATTTTTGACACTCTGTTTTTAAATGTTTCTGAGTGGTATCTTACATTCCTGTAGGTTGAGTCTCTCTCTCTCTCTCTCTCTCTCTCTCTCTCTCTGCCTCTCCCTGTCTCTCTCTCTGTGTCTCTTTCTGTCTCTCTGTCTCTCTCTCTCTCTCTCTCTGTCTTTCTGTCTGTCTCTGTCTCTCTGTCTCTCTCTGTCTCTCTCTCTCTGTCTCTCTCTCTCTCTGTCTCTCTCTCTCTCTCTCTGTCTCTCTCTCTCTCTCTCTGTCTCTCTCTCTCACCAGTGCGTTGTGTCCCTTAACCAAGCAGCTGACACACACACACTATTTGAGATTTCATTTGCATGCACACACACCTGGGAAAAGTTGCCACAGGTTTTACTAGCTATGCCACCTTCTGCACAGACTATAAGATAGTTACTGTCACCAGACACTCCAAAGCCATCTTCTCTAAGGTTCTTACAAGGGTACCCATTTATACTGAGTGAAATTAATATTAATACAAATGCTACTATTTTGACCAATGCAGTTAGGCTTTCAGGAGTGGCCACAGAGTCACTAAACAGATATAAGTACTCTCAAAAGGTTAAACTATTCTCTAAAGGACCAGCCACAATTAAAAGTTTAAATTTAGTTAATAATTAATAATAAAACAACATGAAAATGTAAAATATCTATTTACAGTAAACACCAGAGTTTCAACCACAGGAAATATTAAAATAACAGATGAATAGATTCACACAGATACAGAAAAACAGTACTTAACTAATCTCACTATATTTTCCTGACTAATTTAAAAAAATATTATTCCCTGGTCACTTACTAGCACAAGGCAAGATGAAGTGGGTGAGAGATCCTATTATGTCAGTTTCCAAGAAAAAGACTGCCATGAGACTTCAGTCTCACCTAGTTTTAAAATTATTTTAGTGATAGAGTCTAGAGTGGCATCACATACATCTGGTCATCTGACTACTGGTTCCCATGCAAACCCCCATTGCCAGAAACTGCCAAGATTTAGCACCCATGTGTCAATAAAACATGCACATAGTGCCTTGCTATGATCTGCTGCAGCTCCTGGAAGTCATAAAATCATAACACACCTCCACTCTTCCTACAGGAGCTAATAAACCATACTTCTTATAGACATCATGTCTCTGGCTTCATTCAAAACTGTGATATAACATCTTTATGGCCTAGGCACAGTAATTTAATTTCTTACTATTTCTCAAATTTAGCTGGAACTGAGCTTAACCTCTTCTCTTCCAGTATCATCTGTTAAAACATATACATTTAAACAGTTACAATACAGTACAGTCTGATATACATGTATATTTCTTTTCAATCCAGCAGGGCACACTGTTGATACATTTTTAACACAAGCAACTTTACAAATGCCTTTTTAAACACAAGCATATGTACAAATCAGTTTGATATACAAATTACATATAATTCTTTACAAAATTGCAGCTAGATGTGCTGGCATGTTACACATCCACTACCCTACTTCTCCTGGCATAGCTGGCAATGCCTCACATTGTCTGTCACACCTCCCGTCAGGCCAAACTGTCTGTGAGCAGGAGTATACATAGCTTTCACAATGGGACCCATCCTTTTTTAAAAGGAAAAATGGCCATTTATCAAACAACTAACTGCAAAGGATCAGTGCTAATACTTGAATGTCTGTTCTTTTCTTAAATTTGTACCTTTGCATCATGCCCTTAACAGTTCATTAAATAGTTAATATTAGTGTGAGCCAATCCTATTGTTGGTAGTCATTTTACTGCTCACTGCCTGCCACATACTGTGTGAACTAATTACCTTCATGTTACGTGGTGTGTGGGTAGAAAACAGATAGGCACATAGCTGCTGACTTGTTCTTTTAATTAACTAAATTAAGTGAAGTTTGATAGGTATATTTGTTAGTTTGCTATTTTAAATGTCACTGCAGGCTACTATAATCAATTGTCAGAAGCTAAACTTGACAATCAAATGACAGTTTCTACTGGTATGTGTACTCCTTAAAAGCAGATATTTTGTTTATTCAGAATTTAAAACTTGCAAGGAGGTACACTAGGGGCCAGATTCCTAAAGACTTTCTCCAGCGTAAGCTTGTCCCAGTTGAAAAGACTTGTTCTCAGTGTAAGTGATTTACTTTGGTGCAAGGCATATCTATAAAGACAGGCTTATAGAATCCAGACCCCCATTTAGGTAACTCACCACCAAATGACTTCTATTTGATAAAAGTAAGTCTTTTACTTTTTTTTTCTTGGATAAAACAGAAGAATGATGAAAAAGTCTACATGGATGCATTTTGTACTATTCAGTGAGTATTACATGGAAATATATGCTAATCCTTCACAAACACTTAAATGATACAGGAAATATGGGAGTATTTTGACTATACTTAAGAAATGCCTGTGTTTTATAACAGGGACATCTACTTCATTTGCAGAAAAGGATGGGTTGACTGTACTATATACACTTGGCATCAAATGAGTTGTATAATGCCATAAATGGGTACAATATTTTGAAACAGTTTGCAGCTTGAAGTGATGCAACAATATCAGTCCTACACAGATAAGCAAAATAACCTAAAAATCCTATGTCTTCCCCACTCCTAGCTAAGGCTGTCCATCCTTAAATCATAGTGTGATAAATATCTAAAGATGCTTCAGGGAGGCAAATACCTTGCAAATTAAATAAATGAAGCCTAAAGGGAAACAATCAGTACTATAAGCCACCAAATGTTTTTTTCTCTATGCTAGCATAATCTTTAACTCATCCATTAAAATAGAAAATGGTACTGCTTGGTGATGAGCATTCGTAATCCCCATCAATACTCAACAAACAGGGCATTTCATGAATGACTCCTAATAAGTGGAGATCTGCTAACTGAGCCCACAGAGAAAGTATAGCTGTGTAATAACTTCCCATAACTTTACATGTTTGAATTCCAGACTGCAGCAGTATCCTTTGGCTTTTGGATTGTTTCCTGTCTAGGAAGCAACAACCAGACTGCTTCAAAATCTCCGGCTCCTTCTCACTCCTTCCCTCTGGTTGTTGATTGGCCAGAACAGATCAGATACATAGTAGCCCGAAGGAAGTGACTTCAGAACTTTCTTGCTACCTCACAGGAAGTAAATAAGGAGCTTTTCAGAAGCAGGAATCAGTCTGCAGCTTCATTTCTGGCAGGTAATTCCCATTTGGGGAGCTCTTCCACACAGAATTTATTGCTCTCTTTAAGATTAGAGTATATTTTTCTAAATTTTGACACTGTTTAAGGATAGATTTATAGTACATAAAGATGATATTCTTACTTTAGCGGGAGTTTACTACAGGTAGTTAGTCCTGGAATTCAAAAATCCTTACCTGAGCATTATTGTGATGCAGAAAATCCTGAAAGCAGTCAATCAGAAGAGTCTGACTTTGACAGAGACTGCCCTGCTGCTATGGATACTAACCATTTACTACTCTCTCTTACATTAATAATGAAATGTCAAAAAATAATCTAAATGTCTGGTCTAGTGATAATAGGTCCCAGTGCTGATAAAAAGACCCCTCCACAACCCTATTATGCAAGACACCTGTGCATACTTCAAAATGAGAACCATCATATTAAAGGGACAACAGAAAGGCACTTTCAAGAAAATACTTTCAAATCCATATTTTTACATTCATAAGGAGAAATGAAATGACACATGGCTTGCATCAATATATATCAGTGTTGTAGACTGAGTTAAATAGTGTCTGTGTATGCTTACTGTATTGAGACTGAGCTAAATAGTGTCTGTGTATGCTTACTGTATTGAGACTGAGTTAAATAGTATCTGCATATGCTTACTTTATTGAAACTGAGTTAAACAGTGTCTGAGAAAATATCAGGAAAATCCTACTAGGACAGCTGAACTTTATTTGGGGTTAATCAAACTGACGGCAGGTGTGTACCCAAGAAGACTTAATGCTGTAATTAAATCAAGAGGTGCTTCAACAAAGTAATAGTTTAAGGGTGTGCACACTTATGCAACCAGCTTATTGTACATTTTTTATTTTTTATATTTTTCCCCTAACAGATTTGTTTGTTTTTCAATTGAATTGTACAGGTTATAGGTCACATTAAAGGTGAGAAAAGTTTTCAAATGATTTATTGTGGTCTCATTTTTTTATATCACAAAAACCTGGCATTTTAACAGGGGTGTGTACACTTTTTATATCTTGTGTGTGTGTGTATGTGTGTGTGAGTGTGTGTGTGTGTGTGTGTGTGTGTGTGTGTGTGTGTGTGTGTGTGTGTGTGTGTGTGTGTGTGTGTGTGTGTATATATATATATATATATATATATATATATATATATATATATATATATGAAAATTAATTAAAGTAACCAAAGAAAAGCTTGAGCTCCACAAATATAGTATTCATACAATGCTGCCATACCCTATCCTCCTGCCCCATCATAAATTCTCCAAGGGGATTGCAAGCACTGTTTCCAACAAAAATTCTTCCGTTTTTATGATAGCAAACAGTCATTTATAGTCGAAGTGGCGTTACTGAAAAGGGGGTGGAAGCACATTTAGCATTCCACTTTTTAGTGAGAAAAACAGTATGAAATACAGTGTGAAGCCCTGTATCAGTCAGTGGTGTAGGATCAATGGAATATTCCCATCATGTGCAGCAAGTATAAAAAGCAAATCACAGCACTACAGGCCATACAAACACATATAAAACGTATAAGAAAAAGAATGAACGTGCCACCTCTTGCTCTCAAATATTTAGATAACTGAAACACTCTCAGTACAAACAGCAGTTTAGGTGGAAGCTTAGTAGCTCTTACAAGAACCGTTGAGCTGTTACAAACAGCAGTTTAAATTGAAGCTTTCTAAACTATTGAGCTGTTAACAGCAGCTGAAACACTCGATACAAACAGCAGTTAAAGTGGAAGTTTGCTGGCTCTTACAAGAACTGTTAGGCTGGTAAGAAACAGCTGAAGCACTCAATATAAACAGCAGTTTAAGTTGAAGCTTGCTAACTCTTATAGGAACTGTCGAGCTGTTAAAGACAGCTGAAGCACTCTTGATAAACACCAGTTTAAGTTCAAGCTTACCAGCTCTTACAAGAACTGTTGAGCTGTTAAAAACAGCTAAAGCACTCTTGATACAAACAGCGATCTAAGTAGGAGCTTCCCAGTTCTAATTAGACTGTTAAAAACTCTTTATTATATAAAACAAATAGTAAAACAAACAGTAAAATACAGGATAAGTGTTTTCGGTTATGCTTAACCTTCTTCAGATCCTGTTAGAAATAAGAAAAACTTCCTTTTTATATACAAAGCAGTTGCCACTCCCATTCTGAAGACATCATTCCTTAAAGTGAAAGCTTATATTGTATTCACTTTTTATTTCTCAGGCCTCGCTCTTTTAATATAGGTTTTAGGGGTACTACCCCATTCAGTCCTGGGGATGATCTGTTCTCAGATCCATAATCCAACTTGCTTCTTCAGCTTCCATTTTATTCATTGGGTCACCACCTCGTATACTTTCCATGCTAGTCCATTTCTATCTAATACCCCATTATTTTGCAGCTTACTAGAATTGACACTGGAAAACAATGTGTTTACTTATGGCAATACTTATTACTGGCAGAGATGGGGGGTAGCCATGGGGACCCCCTGCACTAATAGCTATGCCAATCTGGTACTTGCCCAATGGAAAAAGGAATGGTTGGATGACACCAGAAATACTTGGACCAACAAACTACTATTGTATAGTAGATTTGTGGATGATATCTTTACTGGATGGGAAGGAAGTGAAACTTCACTTAACAATTTCATTGATTTTTTTTGAGTATGACAACTACCTTCCTGAAATTCCAGGTTAAAAGCTCACATCATGAAATAGAATTTTTGGATGTGAAATTGAGTTTAGATCCTGTAAAAGGTATTGAAACAATGATATACAGAAAATCTATGTGGCGTAATCATATGCTACACTACTCAAGCATGCATCCCAGACATATTTTACACAATATAGTGGACAATCAAGCAGTACGAGTATCGAAACTTTGTACAAACGAAGACATTTATTTGATGGAACATGAGAAACTGTTGAATAACTTTATGGAAAGAGGGTATAAAGAAAAAAGACTACTAAAGGCAAACAGCAAATATTGGGAATACGTGAACATAAAGGTAGACCTCCTTATTCTAAGAGGAGTGAACAAGAGATGAAGCAGAATAAAGAAAGCTGCTCCAAAGAACACAAAATAAGGTGTACGATCACATATAGCACAGACAATGCAGCTATATGTGGCACTATTAGGAAATATTGGCCGATTTTAACTTCAGATATTAGAATTAAAGAACTGGTAGGAGAAAAACCCAGCTTTGCAGGGGCGGCTCGTGTTATAGGACTGCAGGACTGCAGCCTTCCCACCTAGAAAACAAAAAAGTAAAAGTAAAGAAACACAAAAACAAAGTACAGAAAACATGTTAAGATCGCCGCAATTCCTGGAAGTATTCCACGCACGCACAGGAACACTCTGACTGCTTTCTCAGCAGTCTAGATGGGGAAAGGCATCTCTGCCCCGCACATGCCCAGCAGTCTGTGCGGTGGTGATGTCACAGACTGGAGGCACTCCAGACTGCAGCAGCAGCAGGCTTAGGGTTACCACCTGTCCCACTTTGCGAGGGACAGTCCTCTTTGGGCAGTTGTGTCCTGCAAAAAAATTATAAAAATGGCAAATGTCCTGTGATTTTTAGGACAAAATTATTTCCTATATTTTATGTAATAGTTGCATAAAACAGTTATTCTGTATCTGAAACCCCTAAATGTTATATGAAACAGTATAGCAACTAAAATGTTACAAGAATAAGCTTTTATTTAGGCAAAAAAAGTGAAGTTCTGTCCTTTGTACTGGCCATGGGTATGTTTCGGCCTGCAAAATCTGACGTTTGTACGAAAAATGTCCCACTTTGGGCATTTGAAAAGGTGGCAACCCTAAACAGGCTGGACCAATCAAGGTGCATTTAACTAGCACAGCAGCTAACAAGGTGTGCTGGACCAATCGTGTTTAACTAGTGCTGCAGCTGACGTACACAGGACTTTATTAGCACGGGCTCAATGGATATCATAGAGGACTGGTCTTGGCTCAATGGATGTGTTATGCTCGGGCTCAGCAGGAAAGAGATGAAGGTGAGCTTCTAGTGTGTGTGTGTGTCTGTGTGTGTGTAATGCCCCAGTTGCTGTATACTGTTGGCTAGAGAGAACTCATGATGATGTTGTAGGGAATACCTCAGGCTTGAACTTTGTACCTTGTATGCAGGTGGCAAGGGCCTGAATTCCCTACCCACTACCATTTGTAAAAAAAATTGCAGATTTTTGCCTCACATTTGTTCTGTTCTGTTCCTCATAAAATCTATGGTTTCTATATTTTTATTAGTCAGTGGTGCAGGGGTAGCATTGTTGCCTGATAATTACAGCTTCTCTGGTTTGATTCTTGGCCGGGATGCTTTCTGTGTGGAGCCTGCATGTCCTCCCATCTTAGTACAGATTTCTGCCTCATATTTGTTCTGTTCTGTTCCTCTTAAAATCTGTGGTTTCTGTATTTTTGTTTCCCTACACAGTCAGTGGTGCAGTGGTAGCATTGTTGCCTGACAGCTACAGCTTCTTTGGTTTGATTCTTAGGTTCATAGGTTCATAGGTTCGTACTAGGCTATCTGCCCTAGGGCATTTATAAGCCTAGCCAGAGTGTGTGTGGCTTTCACCACCCCTTAGGATGAGAATACTACGCCCTTTTAGGGTTTAGTTTACTGTGCCTCTGTCTAGTAGTGACACAGAGATGACCCCCGGGGTAAACCTACGATCTCCCATCCACTCGTCAAGATTTCTCTTGAATAGAATCAGTGAGGGGCTCTGCCTAACATGGACTGGGATTCTATTCCAGAGTGTAGGGAGCCTCTGGGTTATGAATCTGTCCCTCCAGCATGTCCTATTTATTTCTGTGTTGAGGTTTAAGCCTCTTGCTCTCGTGGCTCTGATGGATTTGGATTTTCTGAGGTGG
Source organism: Protopterus annectens (assembly GCF_019279795.1). Classification (NCBI taxonomy): domain Eukaryota; kingdom Metazoa; phylum Chordata; order Ceratodontiformes; family Protopteridae; genus Protopterus; species Protopterus annectens. Next base: position 550,328,142 of record NC_056734.1, on the reverse strand, counting down.
AGCATGTCCATTAATTCCGGATTGGACATGGCCTTGTACGTCAGGCACAGATCACCTCTGAGTAGGTGGTATGCGACTGAATAGAGCTGGAGTTTTTTCAGTCAGGCAGCATATGACATATGTTTAAGACCCTTTATCCTCTTGGTGAGGAACTTTTGGGGTCTTTCCAACTGCTGCAGGTGTCGGGTGAGATACATCCCAAATGGGGCATTGTACTCAATCATTGGCCTGATAAGAGAAGAGTACAGGGCACAATGACCTCTCTTGATCTAGATGTGAAACCCTTCATGATAAGGTGGGCAATATAGAAGGTCTTCCTAACCACTTTGGCAATGTGAGTGTCAAATGAGAGGTTACTGTCAACCTGGGTCCCTAGGTCCCTGATTACCTCTTCCATACTTAATGGATTACCACCTATGTGGTAATTTGTGGGTACCTTGTTTTTCCCAAAGGGTATGACTATACATTTTTTGGCATTCAGCTTAAGGCCATGGCTCTGGCACCAATTTTCCATTTCTATGAGGCCTCTCTGAAGGATGTTTGTGTCCGCTGGAGTATCTATTATGGTGCCCAGTTTGCAGTCATCTGCGAACTTTGTCAGCCACAATCCTCCTATGTTTGCCTGTACCTCTGAAAAATAAATGCCGAACAAGAGGGGTCCCAGGACTGAGCCCTGTGGGACACCACTTGTGACTGGCTTAGAGTCTGACATAGCTCCAGCAACTCTGACCCTGTGAGTTCTGTCCTTGAGCCAGTTTGCAACCCATCTTGTGACATATGGGTTTACATTTAAGCTGGTGAGTTTGTCTATGATGCCTGAGTGGGGTATTGTGTCAAAAGCTTTTGCAAGGTCAAGGTAGGCTGTGTGAACTGCCTTGCCCTCATCAATGGCCTTAGTGACTGTTTCAAAAAAGTCGACCAAGTTCAAAAGGCAGGATCTGCCCTTGACAAAGCCAAATTGGGTAGGATCCAATGTCTGTAGGTCCCCAATGTCTTTGTTTATGAGTTCCATAATGATCCTCTCCATAGCTTTGCAGACCAGGCTCGTCAAGCTTATGGGGCGGTAATTTCCAGGGTCCGTAGAAGCACCGCCTTTGTGAAGTGAGACCACTGTTGCCGTACGCCACTCTTTGGGTACGTATCCTGTAGTAAGGCTAAGATTAAACAGCAGCCTTATGTGTGGGTTTAGTTCCTCTTGGAGTTCATGTAGCACACAGCCCGGGACACCGTCCGGTCCCATTGATGCTGTGTTTTTAGCTTTAGAGAGGACGGCTCTCACCTGGGCATCTGAGATGTTAGGGAGGCTATACTCTGCTGGGATAGTTATTTCTCCTTTTGGGGGGAGGGGGAGGAGAAATTGCACTGAACCTGTCTGCCAGAATGTTGGCAATGTCAGTGGGTTCAGTGTATTTTGTGTCATTTTGGACTAACTCTGAGCATATCTGGGAGTTTCCACCCAGGTTTCTAACAGAGATAAAGAAGGCCTTGTGATTGTCTTTTGTGTCTTTTGCGATTTTTCTCTCAAAGTTGGCCTTGGATGATTTTATGAGTGATCATAGTTTTTTGCTAGTACTGATCAGAGATGCCTTCCCTTTTGGGGATTTTGCTCTGTCGTGTAGTAGCTTCCTCCTCCTGTTGTGAAGTTTGTTTATGGCTGGGGTCCACCAGACCGGGCACCTGCCTTTGGAGGAATGGGTCTTGGTTTTATTTGGGATTGCATGATCCATGCATTCTTGAAGGTGCCTGTAGAAGGCATTTGCAAGGGATTCAGCAGTGTGGGTTGTGGTTTCCACTGGCCCAGGGGCCTTGAAGGATACCACTTCAGTCTTAAGAAGTGTGAAGTTGGCTTTTGAGAAGTTCTTCACTGTGGCCTTTTGTGCAGGGGGTGGGGGCGGGATGTGGATATCCAGTGAGATTAATTTATGGTCTGATCTTACCAAAGAGGGATATACTTCCAGTGTGGAGCATTTTGTCCCCATGTTTGTGATGATCAGGTCTAGTATATTGTCTCCTCTTGTGGGAATGGTGACTAGTTGTTCCATTGCATTTGAGTTTATGAATTCTAGGAACCTTTGGGCTAGGGTGTTGGGGCTTGAGTAATGTTCCCAGTCTATGTTTGGGTAGTTGAAGTCTCCCAAAATGATGGTATTTGGAGAGACATTCATACTCTCCAGTGTCTTCAGGAAGGCTGTGTGGGGTTCCTGAGTTTGAGAGGGTGGTCTGTAGCATGCTACAAACTGTAAGGCAGTTTTGCCTATGGTTAGTTGCACCTGGATGGTCTCCGATGCTTCGTGTGTTGCCACTAACCTGGAGGTGTGAGTATCTTTGATGAATATGGATACTCCCCCTCCTTTTGTGGTTCGGTCCAAGTTTTGGGGCCGGAAAGCATGATATGAGGTAAAACCTGATAGTGCTGGGGTGCTCTCAGGAGCCTTGAACCAGGTTTCAGTCACTGCACAGACATCGATGTTCTCCATACTGAGGAGGGCTTCGAGGGCATGCATCTTGAGGTTTAGACTTCTGGCATTGAGCAGCATTACCTTTAGTTTTTTTCCACTTGTGTTTTCTAGGGAGGTAGGTTTGTCATTTGAGCCTTGCCTAAAAAAGGCACTATGGGGGTGGCAATACCCTTGGCCAATATCCAGAAGCCCAGGGGTGACAGGTGCAAGCCATCCCTTGCGAAGCAGCGTGGCTTGTCAAGCATGTCATCCCAAGCAGACATACATTGGATCCCCTTTGAATGACACCAGTAATTAAGCCAATTGTTAAAACTGATCATTTTGTCTTTGTACTGTGGCATCATTCTTGGTGAGGGTAAGATGCTGCTCAGGGTCAGGGTCATACCGGCCTGGGCTACATAATCAGAGAGCTCCTCTATGTCTCTTTTCATGTAGTCCAGGGAGGTATGTCTCAGGTCGTTCACACCGGCATGTACAATGACTGAGTCATATTTGTACTTGCTGTAGAGTGACCTGAGTGCTTGTGTTATGTGGCGGATTCTAGCTCCCGACAAGCAGCTTACCGTGACCTTTTCCTTGTTCAGTCTGGTGAGCGGGACGTCAGTGTGTCTGACTATGGAGTCACCTATTACAAGTGTGTCTGGCATGTTATTTGGCCTTAAGGGCTGTGACTGTTTAGCACACTGACTTTGTGAACTGTGTGTTGGATGTGCTATGTCTTGAGGTGGCGGTTGCTTGGGTGTCTGCTTTGGAGGTCTCTGTTGTTTTGGTAGATTTTTAATCAGCGCCTCCAAGTATGTTTTTGTGTGTTTATGTGCTTGGTTTGTAGTTGTGATAGTTCTATGTGAGACTGCGTTTGTGGTGTGCGTGGTTACCTTCTCCTCCTGACTGGTCTTGCCAGTACTGAATTGAGAGAGCTCAGCCTCCAGTTTGGCTATATAGTTGCATCTCTCGCATATATTTGTATTTGTTGGGAGGAGGAGAGGGTTGTCTGTGTACATGAGGCAATTGTAACATTGCCTCAAGATTCCCAGATTCACCAGCTGAACAGGAGACGACGCCAGCAACTGACCCTTCAACATGCTAGAAATAGTGAAAAAGATTGCTGTGTAACTGAGTCAGAAAGGACCTATAGGGAAATGGGTACTCAAGGGAATTTAGGTGAATGAAGTACTTTCTTTTGTTTAAGAGTGCTTTACCTGTATAAAAAATGCTTTAGGAGCAAGTGCTGAGCTTTTCAGATAGAGTATAGGCTGTTTAGATTGCAAGTAGAACAGTTCTAAGGGAAAAATTGAAGAGCCGACTTTACGGAGCCAGAAATAGTTTAAACTTGATTAACCGGCGCTGCCCTATGCTGCTCTATGAGCAACTCTAAAACGCGCTAAAGTGCGCAAAAGCTGGCTTTATAGCAGGGGGGTTGAAAAGAGCCAGGAATTGACCCAAAATGGCCAATAAACTACAAGTTACTGGGCTGGAACCAATCCTCTAGGGACAAATAGGTTGCTCAGTGCTCCCCACTCCCACTGGTGAACAAAGAAGCTTCCTCTTATCCAAATAAGAATATGGATAGCACAGGAACTAAGACAAAGCCCAGAGATCAGCAAAATCTGAAGACTGGACTATTCTAGTTCAGAAAAGCGGGAAAACAAGGATTTTTTTTTTCTTTTTTTACAGAGAAAGGAGAAAAAGATACAGTAACAAACAGTAAATGCTATAAAACGGCTAGCGCACTTGAGTGTGTTAGCCTAACAATTAAATTAAACAAAAAATAACTTTTTAAAGTGCTAACAGTATAAATTCTGGGATGGCTGGGATGCCTTCTGTGTGGAGTCGGCATGTCCTCTCATCTTACAAAGACATGTGTCGGGAGTATTTCTCGCTGGGCCTGTGCTGAAAATTGGCTTTTGTTCCAAATTGGACTTTCCTGGTTAACAAATGTTAAATAAAAATGACAGGCATTTGAATTTCAGACTTCATATTCTTCAGAAAGTACATGGTAACACAAAACCTTTTATTCTAGCAATTTTCTAAATTTATAAGATGGATTTTTGAAATTTGGCCCTACCTTCTGGACTGTATTCCCCCATTATTGGCTTTGTCCAGGTTTTTTGTGCTATGGTTGAGATGTATGGTGAGAACTGAATTCACTAAATGGTAGCCATTTAAGTTTCAGTCTTCCTCTTTTTCACAAAATAGCTGATATGGCATAGTGGTATGTTGCTCTGACTGTTTTGCACAGGTTCCTGGGTTCCAGACTTGGCAGTGATATGTCTGGTGGTAACACGGCATTTTATTCTAGCAACTTTCCAACATTATACAAGCAATGTTTAAATGTGTCCCTGATTTTTGGGCTTTAGTCTCCCACCCCATAAATGTTGGCTTCCAGATTTCTTGTGCTGTAAAGTTCAGAGATACAGTTGTGTAGAGTAGATTTTACAAGGAGTTGAGAGATGCAGGGGAACTAAAGATTAGTGCTGCTTATGCTGAGTCTGCTTGTATTGTTAATAGCACAACAGGTAGTGTACTTGCTTTTGATGCAGAAGGCTGTGTGTTCTACTCCCACAGTAGGTAAATACATTGCTGATACTGTACTGTGTTGTAAAGGGGGGTGGATACTGCAGTCCTTTTTGGTGAAGATACCTAGTAACTATCAACCTATAAGTTTGCCATCCATTCCTTATTTCAATATTACTAGCCTATCATTTTTTAATGCAACATAAGCAATTTATTCCTCAAGGGTAACAGGCACTTTATTTGTAGATGAAACAATGAAATATATAAAGTTGTTTGCTAGCAGCAACCTCTTCATTATTTGCAGATTTCTGTAATGTGGAATTATTTGGATGACTTTTACTACTTCAGAGATTGTGCATATTTACTGATATTAGTGGACTGTAGAAGTGTGAGTTGACTTTTATGATGGAAATGTTCTGAATTGGGCAGTTTTGTCATTATTGGTGCATGCATTTTGTTTCATTGTTTACTGGAAAAATGTTCAAAATAATAAATTTAAAACATCCTCTAACAACTGCACTGTATTGTACAAGGAATATAATTTAATACAATCAGGAAGGTGTATCAATGAGCATGTGTATGTTTCATGTGCAAGGGGCCTATGATTTGAAAACAGCCCAAAGTTAATCTTTATCTGCCACTGGCAAAATGTATTTTCTTTGAATGTGGGTTTCAATGCTTTTTCAATGAATGCGAGTTTCAAGGGCAGAGAAGTTTTAATGCCAAGTCTATTTTCATTGTGAGACTGCATTGCTTTGTTTAGCAGATATTTATTAGTGTTTGTGCTGTAAAATGCAAAATAAAACTTTCAAATGAAATCCAAATCATTGCAGAAGTAAAGCAGTATGCACATTAGTGTTTATGGTAAATGGGGCAAAATAGCCAAGGAATGGGGCACTGGAATGGCTGCAGGGGAGAGGCTCCATTCGATAGTGATTTTGTGAGGGAGGAAGGGCAGCAAACTCAAGACAGCCCTGGCTAAACTTTACTTCTCAACTGTTCAGATTTTTGCTAGCAAATTATTTAGGAATGAAGTCACTAAATAATGACAGACATTAAGTTTCAGACGTAACCTTCATAAAAATGCATGCTAAAGCAACACCTGTTATTCTATCAACTGTCATAAGTTTATACAAGAACAATTTTTAGTACTGTTTGTATATTCCCCCAATATATTTGGCCATATCCAGATTTCCTGCATTAAGAGGTTGAGAGGTACGTGCAAATAAATCGCTTTATAGAATAAGGAATATCCAAACCTCTCAACCGTCCTCAATTTGGGCTCAAATTGTTGCTCTCCCCCTAATAATCCCTCCGCAAAATAGCAATTTTGGAAGAAAACATGGAGGGTTTACAATTATAAATAACTTTAATGTTCAGAGTTATAGATTACTTTTATTTCAGAAATGCATTTAGATTCTCTAATTTTGTCAGCTGCTCAAGTTGACAGTACTAATATTAAAACGGTGTCCCTTCTTTGACAGGCTCCCAGCTGTATTGTGTGGCAATTTTATATTTTTGCATCACGTTTGGTCCATTTTTCATAAAATTGTGGTTTTCTGTCAAAGTAGTGGCAAATCATTAAAGACTGAAGTTAGAAAATAATGGCAGACATTTGAGTTTCAGATTTCATACCCTTCAGAAAAGTCATACTAATGCAAGACCTACTACTATTATATTATCTTTCTAAGTTTATAAGAGCAATATTTAAAAATTGTCCTTATTTTTGGGCCTGTGTCCCACTTCATTGTATGGCTTTGTCCAGATTTCTTGCTCTGAGGTTGAGAGGTATGACTGTCAGAGCCATCACCGTCAGCCAGAGACATTTCAAATTGTGACATCCTTGTTGCACCCCACTCCCCAATGTAGTGACTCTTGATGTGTCCAAGCAAGGCAAGGAGCAGTTATACAGTGTAAGTGTGCAGAGTATTCCCCATCCAAGGGGGACACAAGTACGGCAGTGGCTTTTCATCTTTCCTTGATTTTGCAGAATGTTCTAGTCTTCTGTCATATTTTTATACTGTTGATTTATGCTTCTTATTATTCAGAAAATGCATGCTGTCGGAGTGCCCTGTTGCTGTATGTTTAGGTAGCAATGCTATAATGACCATCAGGTAAGCTTGTCGAAGATTGTAAGATGCAAGCAAGTTTTAATAAGCATACTGTTAAAGAATTACCAATATTGAAAGCCTTTTTTGTTGCCATGCAGAGAATATTTACATAACTAGATAACATATAAGCCTTGGGTAATGAAATGCATATGACAGTATTTGTAATATAGGGCAGGATTACCATATTTTCAGAAGCTCATTACATTTGTTGGAGACTTGCAGTCATCTTTGCAGGCTTTACCCATAAACTAAACAGAATGCTAATCTATTATGTGTGGTCCATAGCTTGTGCAGTGATCCTTTAAGCAAATTATCTTGAGCTTGTTTCTTGTTTGCTGTTCATTTTTTACTTTCATCATGTCTTCCCCATGAAACAAGTAGATAGTTGTTGTCAGGCAGCAGGTCTTTTTTGGATAAGAAACATTTTTACAAGTGGGGGTATCATAGATTGCTACTTTCAGCATGTTACTTGGTAATTTTATAAAGCTGAATATAAATTATAATTGGAACTGCACTGCAAGGAGAAGTGGTTTGACTTGAGTGTTGCTTGTTTTATACTTGATTTTGACTGGCATTCCAGTAATGTATTTAAAAAGTAATTTATTTTTCATCCCTTACAACCTTTGTGTTTCCCTCTAGATATTAAATAAGCTGTCATGTAGCCAATGCATTGAAATATTTTTTTCTTTTACACTTCATTTTGTCTTGAATGGACTCTCGTAATGATGGTTTGGCACTTAGGGCAGCGTATTTAAAGTTCCAGTTGTTGTGGTTTTGAGCATAGCTCCACCCCTTCCCATTGGCCCCACCCAGTCAGCTGTCTTCTGCAGTCCCCCTTTAATTTGAAGTCACCAGCCATCACTGCAGCTTTGCATTTAAGAACAAAAAGAATCTAAAGGGCTTTTATGCCAAAAAGATGGAATAGAGATGAGAAATGATATTACTCAGGCTGCTCCTACAAGGCCTAACAGAGGTACACACAAATGTGGTTGCTGTAAAGCATGTGCTTGGATTAACATACAAGATACATTTATACATCCTGTAACAAATAAGATATATGCTTTCCAAGGGCTAGTGAATTGCAATAGTAGGAACCTAATATATGTTGCAACCTGTAGTATCTGCACAGCTTATTATATAGGCAAAACAAACAGAACAAGGAACGTATTCTTCACCACATATGTAATATAAGAAACAAGGTAGAAACTAAGTCTCTCTACCAACATATCTCTAGATTTGAGAACCACCCTTTTAGATTTATGGCTTTATTGAACATAAAAGAAAGTATACAAGGTGGTGACCTAATGAATAAAATGGAAGCTGAAGAAGCAAGATGGATTATGGATCTGAGAGCAGATCATCCCCCAGGACTGAATGGGGTAGTACCCCTAAAACCTATATTAAAAGAGCGAGGCCTGAGAAATAAAAAGTGAATACAATCTAAGCTTTCACTTTAAGGAATGATGTCTTCAGAATGGGAGTGGCAACTGTTTTGTATATAAAAAGGAAGTTTTTCTTATTTCTAACAGGATCTGAAGAAGGTTAAGCATAACCGAAAGCGCTTATCCTTTATTTTACTGTTTGTTTTACTATTTGTTTTATATAATAAAGAGTTTTTAACAGTCTAATTAGAACTGGAAAGCTCCTACTTAGATCGTTGTTTGTATCAAGAGTGCTTTAGCTGTTTTTAACAGCTCAACAGTTCTTGTAAGAGCTGGTAAGCTTCAACTTAAACTGCTGTTTATCAAGAGTGCTTCAGCTGTCTTTAACAGCTCGACAGTTCCTGTAAGAGCTAGCAAGCTTCAACTTAAACTGCTGTTTATATTGAGTAATTCAACTGTTCTTACCAGCCCAACAGTTCTTGTAAGAGCCAGCAAACCTCCACTCTAACTGCTGTTTGTATCGAGTGTTTCAACTGCTAACAGCTCAACAGTTTTAGCAAGCTTAAATTTAAACTGCTGTTTGTAACAGCTCAGCAGTTCTTGTAAAAGCTACCAAGCTTCCGCCTACACTGCTGTTTGTACTGAGAGTGTTTCAGTTATCTAAATATTTCAGAGCAAGAGGTGGCACGTTCATTCTTTTTTCTTATACATCATGTGCAGCAGGTATATGTATAAAAACCCAGTAGTCACCAGTATTAAGAGTCTGTGCATAGGTGTACAAGGCAGCAGAAAAAGTATTAAATTTAGGATGCTATTCAGGTGTTCTTGATTCACTCCTAACCCAATGCCTGTCTCTATTCTTAGCAACATTTGCAGGTCTATAAGAAATGGTTCAGTACCTACAGTTTCAATGGTTGCAGATGATGCGCTCACAGTTCCAGATGGCAAAAGCAAGTGAAACAATGAAGGGAATCACAGTAGCTGTCCCAATAATAGGTCCATAAGAAAAAAAAAAGGACTGTTGGAACTGGAGAGGGTTTTGAAAAAAATGCAAACATGGGTGTTGAGTCGTCTACTCATAGTCCATATGAAATTGATCACCAAAAGCACTGACTGGAGATGACTTTGCAAATGAATTCTGTTTCGATAATGTATTGCCTATGTCAGTGTACAAAAGGCATGATGAATCTTCAATACTGAATTCGGAAGCAAAAGAAAACACTGTTGATATTAAAAAAGAATCACTAAAGTTTACTTCAGGTCAAGATGAAGTAAATTAGTCACATGATTTCACTTCCTGGTCTAATACAAAAGGTAACTTAGCTGCATTCACTTCTGTATACAATCTAGATAGAGAATCTGGAATTCACTTGTATGTCAAATAGTTCACATTAATTACTGGATCTGATCCAGATAAAAAAACATTAGCTTTCACTTCTGGATATACTGGTATTCCTGTTTTTTCATCTGGTTGTGCTTGTGATAGGTTCATGTGGAATGATGTCAATGGAGTTTCAGCTGCACTCATCACAAGGGAGGGTCTTCCTGACATGTGACAGATGGGTCCAAGGGGGGAGATCTTCACGATGGATGGCAGTAGCAGTTGCAAGCAAAACCAAGTAGGGTCCCTTCCACCTGGGGCTGAGTGCCTCTCTGGAAGTGTACCATAATGTAGAAAAAAATCTCTGGGCTGCAATTCATGGCTTTTTCATTCTGTAGGTCATTGTACTGCATGTAAAACAGATTTATGATAATTCTGCAAGACAGAATAGAAAGAATTGCAATACAACAAAATCGATTCATCAACATCTTGTAATTCCAGATTCTTGGGAAGGGTTGTAGCAGGCATTCGCAGTTTTCACACAGGGATACACTTCTACCTATCTAAGAATAAAAAAGTGTCAACGACTGCTAATGTATATTTACATTTTTCTATTTGACGAAGCTCAATAATGTTCCATTGCATGGAGTAAAGTGGCCCTCAAGGATTTTCAGTATATAAATCAGTGCAGCTATAGATTTAGACTTACTGTGTTCTAGGCAAACTACACAAGAATTTACAAAATATTGAGCAACTTCTGAAAGATATGGGAAATACCAGTCATTGCAAATCTGTTTTATTAAAGCATTTTTGCCCTAATGAAAATGTAATTGGAAAATAATGGGTGAGTTGAATGCACATATTGGGACAGACAGAACAGGATATGAGGACTGCCTGGGTCCACATTGGTGGGGCAACAGGAATAAAGAAGGAGAAGCCATTCTAGACTTCTGTCTGGCAAACAGCTTGATAGTAGCCAACACATGGTTCAGAAAGAGAGACAATCACAAGGTCACATACAAGAGTAGCCAACATGCAAATCAGGTAGACTTCCTCCTAGTAAGGACAAGGCATTGGGGCAGAATCCATGATTGCAAAGTCATCCCCAGTGACACAGTTGGCCCACAGCATAAACCATTAGTTGCCACAATTCGCTGTAAGCAGTGGTCAAAGAAGGCTCTAAGGTCAACAGAGACCAGGCTGAAGACCTGGAAATTGACTGGAGAGAAAGTACAACAGTTCAAGGAATTACTCAGGGCTTTAGCACCCCAAGAAGAGGAGGAAATAGATGGAGATGAAGAAGAATGGCAGCACCTAAAAACAGCAGGTGTTAGGACTACAGAAAAGATATGTGGCTGAGCTAGGTATAGAAATAAGGTACATAAGGAAAGCTGGTGGTGGAATGCAGAAGTCCAGGAAGTCATCAAAAGAAAAAAGGAGTGCAGGAAGAAGTGGGAGACAGAAAAAGACTGACCAGGCAAGGAAGGACTACTGGTTGGCTAACAAAGATGCTAAGAAATAAGTCGCAATAGCAAAGAATAGGGCATCGGAGGCACTGTACCAACTTCTGGAAAATGACTCAGTAAGGGGCACAAAGAAACTATACCAGGTTGCAAGCCAAAGACAGAAAGATAAAGATAGTCAGACACCCTTCATAAGGGATGCCAGCAACAATCTGCTCACCAGCCCAAATGACATCAAAGCCGGATGGAAGAAGTATTTCCAGCAGCTTCTGAATGAATGAAGAAAACCCCACAGAAGCTGTACTGCCCCAGAAACAGCCTACGATGAGAGAAGAAGAGGAGCCCACCCTAGAAGAAGTAAGAACAGCACTAAGGAAAATGAAGTCAGGGGAAAGCAGCAGGCTCAGATGAGGTCACAGCAGATATGATAAAGATGCTGGGTGAGGATGAGGTCATAGCAGATATGATAAAGATGCTGGGTGAGATAGTGGAGAAATGGCTCCTGAGGGTACTAATAGCAGTGTGGAGAAAAAGGCATATCCCAGATGACTGGAGAATAAGCATACCCATGTCAGTGTACAAGAACAAAGGGGACATCACAACTGTGGGCAATACAGAGACATCAAACTCCTATCACAGTGCATGAAAGTTCTGAAGAGGGTGATTGATAAACGGATATGCAAAGTAGTAGAATGTAAGATGGGAGATGAGCAGTTTGGATTCAGATCAGGATGCAGCACAACTGACCCGATGTTTGCATTGAGACAGATACTTGAGAAGAAGCTATAGATGAGGAGAGAGTCCAACTGGGCCTTCTAGACTTGGAGAAAGCATATGACAAGGTCCTAAGAAAGCTGATCTGGGCAGTACTGCAGTGGTTTGAAGTCCCAGAAACATTGGTAGAATTAGTGCAGGCTATGTACAAGGACCCAATGATTTAAGTACAAACAGTGTTCGGCCTCACAGAGGGGTACCCAGTGGGTGTGGGTGTACATCAGGGTTCAACTCTGAGCCCACTGCTGTTCACACTGGTGATGGAATACATTAGCAAATAGGCTGGAGGGAACGGATCAACAAAGCTGCTGTATGCAGATGATGTGGCAGTGCAGGCAGACTCTGAGCTAGAACTTCAGCAAAGGATAGGAGAATGGAATGCAAATCTGAAGGCACATGGGATGAAACTAATCACAGATAAGATGGCAGCAATTGCAGCAAATTGGGGAAATCAGAAGCTGAAAATAGAGATAGAAGGAAGACAGTGGAACAGGTAAACACCTTCAAGTATCTAGGAAGAGTAGTTGAGGAGAAAGGTAGTCTGAATGAAGAGGTCAAAGCTAGAATCAGAGGAGGTGCAGCCATCTGGCACAGAGTATCATGTATAGTCTATGACAGAAGAATGCCAAAGAAGCTGAAAAGTAAGGTGCACAAGACAGTGGTGTGACCAGTACTACTGCATGGTACAGAAACCTGAGCAGTAAAGGCAGAACAGTTGAAGAAGCTAGAGGTGATGGAAACGAAGTGCCTGAGAAAGGTGGTAGGATGCACACTGTGGGACAAATGAAGAAATAAGGACATAACAGCTGAAGCCAAAGTAGCTCCAATTGCAGAAAAGGTCAAAAAGTCTAGATTACGGTGGTTTGGGTACAAGTGCAGAAAAGCAGAAGACAATCTAGTGAGGAAGATTTGGGACAGATAGGAAGAAGATAAGAGGAAGCGAGGATGTCCAGCAAAGAGGTTGATGGATTGTGTGAAAGAAGATCTGTGACAGTCAGCCATGAGTGTTGAAGAAGGCAGGAGTGTGGCATTGGGCCTGATGATGATGATGATGATGAAAATGTAAATGGAAAGACTAGACCAACTGAGTTAAGAAATTATTAGGTTACAATCCATCCATCCAGGTGGTGTCACAAAGTCTGGAAACTACAGCAGAGTCCTCTATCTGGTTCTGAAAAGGCAACTCATGCAAAGTATTGTTAGTTTCGTTTAACTGCTGCAAAAATAAAGCTTGAAGAGGATATGTCCTGCCACCATATCTGCAAAACTATCTCTCTTAATTACAAAGAAATCATCATTTCTATGTGTGGCACATTTAACCATAGCAACTTTCCTTGGTAATAATAAGGCATCTAATAAAACATTATCAAAACCAGCATTTTTAATAACAGTTCCTACTGAACTCAAATAACCTCATTCTTTAAAAGTATCACAAAATCATAAACTCCACAAACCTGTGAAAATGGTTACTGATGGATCTTTGTCAGTCTTACAGGCATCAGTAATAGGTACAAGTTCATCTACTTGAACAGACACATTTCCATTTAATTGTCCAGTTAACAAAATTCTGTCTTGTGCACAAACTGAAAAGGCTGCTAGTTCAACATTGTCTCTCTTAACGCAGGAGCCATCCACAAAAATATTTAGATCTGGATTCTGCAAAAGAACGTATTTTAAATCTAACTTAGAAGGAAAAAAAGTGTTAATCAACTACAAAGTTGTGAGGTTCTTCTTTCACTGTAGAGATTAAAGAAGCAGGGTTTAGTGGTAGACATCAGACAATATGTAAAAACAATTCATATTTAGACAATTGTGCTGCAGATAAGTATTGCATTTTAGTCTTTAACAATGCATCTATGGAATGCAGAACTGTCACACGTCTCGTGCCTGAGAGTTAGAGTAGGTGCCATTTCCTCTAAGTGCACTGTTGAGGTGATTGCCCTAAGGCAGTGAGGAGAGACCTGCTGCTACAGGATGGATTAAGATTCCCAATGGAATAAGCAGCATGTCTATAACCATCATTCCTACTTTGTGCCAATAGTCCTAATACTACTTTATTCCTTTCACTATAGAACAAGAAAAAACTTTTACAATGGTCTGGTAACCCAAGCACAGGAGGGTTTAAGAGTAATGTTTTTAATAGTACAAAAGCTTACTTATGACAGGCCTGCCAAAGTAGATTTTCACGGGTACCTTTCTTTAGTAATTCTAATAAAGGTTTTACAACTTCTGCATAATTAGAAATTCATTATCAACCATAACCTATTACACATATTGCATGGTGCAGTTTGTATCACAGGAATGGGTGAAGGCAAAATCTGTCTAGCACCTTCTGAAAGAAAATGTCCCAAGTATTGAACCTGTGATTTGTATAACTGCAATTTGTGTTTATTAACCTAAAATCCTAACTTTGCTAAGTTAGAAGGAAAATAGTATCCTACTTGTAGTCATCTAGGGATTTTGCAGCTAAAGGCAAATCTACATATTGAATTAGAATAGGACTAAAAGGAAATTTAGTCATTTCTCTGCAGAAAAGGGTGGGTGATTCTACATATCTCTGCAGAAATCTACTCCAGGTGTACCACAGATGGAACGTTACGGTGAGTACATTAACTTCTTTATCTGATGTTGTCAATCTTCATTTATCCTTGACCTATGGGACTGAGTCCCCAGCTACCTTATATCTTGGGAGGCATTATGGAAGGATATTCCTGAGCACCATAGAACCAAATGATGCTCTTCCCCTGGAGACCATATCCACTTTGTAACAAGTAATAAAGGTATGTGGAGAAGCCACATCGCGGCTGCATATATGTCATCCATGGAAGCCTTGGAATGAAAAACAGCAGATGTGGCTATAGCTCTTGTGGAGTGTGCTCTAATTGGGGTTGCCAATTTGAGGTTTTTCCTGTTGTAGACAAAGGTAATGCATTCTCTTAACCATTTAGATGATGTAACTTTACAAACTGATTTACCCATGGAAGGACCTGAAAAGGAAAGAAATAACTGGTCCAACTTTCTGAAATATTTAGTTTTGTCGAGTTAAAAACGTAATTGTCTGTGGACATCCAATAGATGTAAGCAGTATTTTCCATTGCTGATAAAATTAGGGAAGAACACTGGCAATTCAATGGATTGATTAATGTTAGTCTCAGAAACAACCTTTGGAAGAAAGGATGGATTGGTTCTCAGTGATACCCTGTCTTTATGAAAAATCAAATATGGAGGTTTTGAAGATAACACATGAATCTCTAAAATCCTCCTAGCAGATGTAATAGCTATTAAGAAAATGGTCTTCCATGAAAGGAATTTCAAATCACAGGTAGCCACTGGCTCAAAGGGGGATTGGACCAAGGATTGTAAAACAATAGTAATATCCCAGGGGACAAGAGGCTTTAACCTTAATGTTTCCTTTAGAAAAGCCTTGCACAGCCTATGTGCAATTAAACAATGCCCTTCAAAATCGTTATGGAAATTAGAAATACCAGCAAGATGAACTCTGATGGTAGAAGAAGAAGCTCCTTGTTTGAACAATGTAGACAAAAATTGCAAAACCTCATCAACTGGTGCCAAGAAAGGACCAGGTTCATTATTGAGTGCCCATAAGGAAAATCTTTTCCATTTGCTGAGGTAGAGTCTCCTTGTGGAAGGTTTATGGGAAGCTAGCAAAAAGTTTCAAACTGGGGAAGATAAGTTATTCCACCTGGAAATCAATGGAACTAGAGCAACCAAGCTCTAAGCTCGAGTTGTTTAAGGCTGGGATGAACTAGTCACTGAGGATGGGACAGGAGATCTGGATCTGGTCCAGAGTCATGGACGTTGATGTAAATAAGGCCAAAGAAAGGGGAACCAGACATGTCAAGGCCAAACTGGGGCAATACGAATAATTTTGCTCTTCAACGTTATGGCCTTCTTCAAGAAGAGGGGTATTAAAGGAATGGGGGAAAGGTGTAGAGTAGTCCTGAGGGCCAATCATGAAGAACAGCATCTCTCAGGGACTCCCCCTAAGGGGGGATTACAGCAAAGTAACTGCTGCACTTGTTGTTCTTGGCAGATGCAAACAGGTCACAGCAAGGCTGGCACCAGTGACGGAAAATCTCCTTTGCCACTCTGGAATTGAGACCACTCGTGAGGCAAGAGAATACATCTGTTCAATTTGTCCGTGATCACATTTGAGCTCCCCGGGATGTGCAATGCTACCAGAAAGTGGTTTGAAGAGATCACCCATTGCCACATTCTGAGGGCTTCTCAACAAAAGGGGTAAGAATTGGTTCCGTCTTGCTTGTTGATGTATCAGACTACTGACATGTTGTCTGACTGAATTGCAATTGTTCCTAGAGGAAGGACTGTCTGAAAGGCTTAGAACACTAAGAGCACTGCCCTCAGTTCCATAACATTGATATGCAGATTGGCCTGTACTGGAGACCAGGTGCCTTGGACAGTCCTTCCCTGGAAATGCCCCCCCACTCCATCTGGGAGGCATCCACCAAGATAAATCCTTCTTGCAACGACTGGTAATTTGGGTGAGGTGAGACAGAGGATGAGTGAGAATAGACCATTGATAGGATTCTCATGTGGAACCTTGCTAGTGGTACTAAAGTAATGGCCACTGCCATAGATCCCAAAAACTTCTATAACTAGTGAAGCGGGAACATTGTCATTGGAGAGAATAATGTATACCTGTGGTCTTATTTTCTGTGAATAGGAAGGGAGGCTATGCAAGAGGTCACAGACAGGCTCCTATGAATTCCAATTGTTGGGCTGGGCTTAGCTGAGATTTGGCAAGATTCACCATTACACCTAGACAAAGGCAAATGCTTAGGGTGAAATCTCATGACTGTTTGAGTAGATGCCTGGTAGGGGCGGTGAGAAGCCAGTCGTCCAAATATGGAAACAATCAGAATCCTTGCAGTCTCAGGTGAGCTGCTACTGCTGCCATACATCTGGTGAACACCTGGGGGCTGTGGTGAGACAGAAGGCCGGAGCTCGGAACTGATAACTACTGGCTCCCAGATGGAAGGGAGGAACCTCCTGGAGTGTTTGTCCATTTTTATGTGGTAGTATGCATCCTGGAGGTCTACAGAGCACATCCAATTGTCTTTCCCTAAGAAGGAAAGAATGGAATGAACTGTGACCATCTGGAATTTTGTCTGTTGAACATACTTGTCCAGAACACTGAGATCCAAAATTGGTCTCCAGTCCCATTCTTTTTTGGCACCAAAAAGAACCTTGAGTAGAATCAGGTTCCTATCTGATCTGGCGGAACTTCTTGGATGACTCTTTTTTTCTTATAGCTTTTGAATTTCCAGAGCTGCCCGATCCCTCTGATTGTGTGGAACATCTGGGATCTTTCTTCCTAGTTTTGGGGTAAGGTCAAATGGAATATAGCATCCTCTGTTAACTATCCTTACTACCCAAGCATCTCTGGTTATCTTTTGCCAGACTAGTGGGTGCAAGAACAGTCTTCCCCCGACTGCCTCCAGAGGCAAGCAATCAGGCCTACTTTCAGAAGCACTGGTAGGGTTTCCCTGAGAAGGAATCTCTGGAACCCTTATTTTGCAGGCCACCTCTGCCGCATGGTCGATGTCTTCCATTATAGCTCCCCCTCTGCCTCGGAGGGAGTTATTACCAAGTGCATCCTGGAAAGGTCCTTGGATCTTCTTGAACCACATCTTCCCACTTCTCTGGGTCCTGGAATAGGAATGTTGGAGAGTGGAAAAACATACACCCATGGCAGAAAGGGTTTTTCCATCCATTTTACACCTGGCTAATGTATCTTTCACTTTGGGGTCAAAAAGGGAAGATCCATCAAATGGAGCATTGAGGAACAAAGACTTGAATGGCTCCACAAACTCACACATGCACATCCAGGCATGCCTCCTTATGACTACGCCTGAACCTGCTGACCTAGTCATCCCTTCAGCTGCATGTACAATAAGCCTCATGGACAAGTTACAAATAGACTCCAGTGTAGCAAGCTGGGAGGCTACCTTATCTTGTACCTCATCAGACACAGCTCCTGTGAGGGTATCTGAGAGCTCCTTGATCAGATTCCTCTGAAGTCTAGTGAAATGTGCCATGAAATTCAACAACTGCAAGGCAAAGGTCAAAGAAGCACAGACCCACGTCCCAAATATGTCTGTTGCCCTAGACTCCCGGTTAGGGGGATGAAGAGTGGAACTTTCTTCTGGTAGTTCTTTCTTGGTGACTGCCACAACCATCATGGCATCCACTACTAAACCATTGGCCCAGTATTGATGGTCCTCTGGAGCTGAAAGGATTTTACCTGGTCTCCTGGGGATTGGTTCTATGGAGTCAGGGGCCTTCTATGCCAGCTGGGCAATCAGTTTAATAAGATCGCCAGCCAGCAGGGGCAACCAAGAGGTAGATGAAAGGCCACCGAAAGCTTGAAGGTACACATACTCCTCTGAGGATGGGTCCTGGGACTTCCAGCCACCTTTCTGTTTTAATATTTCAAGAATGTCTCCAAAGGAGACTTCTTCTGGGTGTGACCTGGGGGAACCCTCCCCATCATAGAAGTCTGTGTCTTCTTTGAAGGATTCCTCCAGAGAATCAAGGTGTTTCCTCTTACACTACCTTGTCTGAGGCACCTCCTCAGTGGGAGCTTTTGTGGATGAATCGGAAGAGCTGGGGCCCTGTACTGGGATGACATGCTGCTCAGTGTCCTGACATGGAGGATGGTAAAAACTTTAGACCCGAGGGGGTTCTGGGAAAATGCTCCAGTGGGGAAGAGACCCACTGGGAGCTTGCAGAGATCAAGGTCCTCTCCATAACTTGAAAGCCAGGTTCCCCCCAAAGAGGGATGGGAGCCCAGAACCGGGAAAGACAACCATGGAACCATGGTCTCACCCCACTCCGGAAAACCGCCATCAAGGTTGAAGCCGAGGAAGAGCCCACAAATGGCATCATGGAACTACAATCCCAGGGACCATTGGTGCCAAGAAACTGAGGAACTCAGGGCAGATACTGGGGCTGAAGACATGAGAGCTGTCAGTACCAGAATAGCCAGAGTCGGGGAAATCAGAGCCGAGGTCTCTAAAGCTGCAGTAGTCAGAGGAGGAATGTGTGGTGGAGTCCTTGGAGAAAAGAGCCCATCTCCTGAAGGGAGTGAAGCCTGGGAAGACATGGAAAGACCCCTCACCACAAAGAGGTGATCCACCAACCTCAAGATGTCGACTTCCATCAGATTCCTAGAGGAATGCACCAAAAAGGCTAAAGGAGATTCTGGCCTCTCCAAAAAGGGACTTGACAGTTGCCCCACAAAAGCGTCTACCAAAGGAGAATACCTAGTTCTAGGAACTGAAAGAAACCATGATTCCTGGGCTATATGTGCCAGGGAAGGAACTGGTTCCAAAAAAAACATTGGCACTGTAACCGGTACCAACGATGGGGAGGTGACATCAAAGGTCGGTGCCGAGGTGGACAGTACCAAAACTTGAGGTCCCAAAGCAGTGACTGCTATGGGAACTGAGGGAGACTGTTCTGTAAGTTTTCTGGTATCCACCTTCTGTTCCGCTGAAGCTGTGGGAGCCGAAGGTTTCGATTTCTTATGAGCTGGAGCCAAAGGGGTCGCTGGCACCGAGAGACTTCTCTTTTTAGTATGCTCAGTTTTTGAAGAAAAAGAAGAGGATGATGAAGTAGAAGACATTTCTGATTTAGCACTTTTAGGTAGACTGGACAAGCCCTCTTAAAAGGGCATTTTTATTAAACCTTTTAGAAAAAGTTTATTTTTCCTCGCTACCAGGGTCCGATGGCTAAAAGCCTGAAAAATATCACACTGTTGTTCTAAGTGTGCCGGGCCTAAGCAATAAAGAGAAGAAGCATGACCATCTGAATTTGGCATTTTTTCTGCCACAACCAGAACACTGTTTGTAACCAGTCATTCCCTTGTTCTTATCTGCCATGTTGAATGGTAAAAAGATCAATGGCACAAACACTCACATTCACACACACACACACACACACACACACACACACACACAGAAAAAAAGAGAGAGAAAGGATACCAATGATGGTAAGCCAAAAGCTACCAGAGGTAGAAGAAAGGGATAGCACTACCAACAATGGTAGGACAGATAACACACGAAAACAAGGAAGAAACGGATAGTACACTCACTCAAATAAATGGTAAATATTGAGAGAGAGAGAGAGAGACTACTAGAAAAGGATACAAGTAAGCTAACAGGGTAGGAGAAAAATGGGGCTTTAGAAAATCTGAAATAGCATTGTAAGAAACAATAAATTTTACTTAGCGCAAGAAGAGTTCTTCTGATGCATCTTTACAAGAAGAGCAGCAAACGAGATTTGAGATAATTTGCAGAGAGGCATTCTGGGTTAGAACTTGGCTCAGGAGTTTTTGGTTTACGTGAGCTGTTGTTACAGCTGAGCCAGGTCTGAGACTCAGAACTAAATTCCCATAGGTCAAGGATAAATGAAGATTGACATCATAAAATTTTTTGGTTTTGTGGCAAATGATCGGCAAATCCTTGAGGATGGAGGTCAGAAAATATTGACAAGCATTTGAGTTTTAGACTTCATATCCTTCAGAAAATTCATGCTAATGGACAACCTTCTAAGTTTATAAAAGCAATATTTAAAAATTGTCCCTATTTTTGGGCCTTTGTCCTCCCATTATTTATTGCTTTGTCCAGATTTCTTAGTCTAAGAGGTTGAGAGGTATGATAGGCATAGAAAAGAAAGCAGACAAAATATCTGTCACTGAAAAGGTTGTGGTGTCTAATGGAATAGAACTCAGTATTGTTGCAGGTTTAGGGACTACCAGAAATGTTAAAACTGCAACTCCATTCATTGCTTGAAAATCTTCTGCAAATCTATATGCATTTTTCTTTGGTTTCTTAACTGGTAAAATGGGAATAACTGAAATACCATCCTTGTAGAAAATGCACCCAGGAAAAAAAGAATAAAAATCCAGTAATTTATTAGTATTAAGCACTTTCATCTCCTGTAAGAGGCTTCATCAGAATACAACTTCCTACTAAAAAAGAACCATTTAACTACTTTTAATGAATGATATCATAACTGAAACTCATTAATTCCAAAAAGTTTTATACATAACATTAAAAAAAAATGTCATAAAATTTTGAATACATTCGAAACCCCACTAAATTTCATATATTAGACATATAAATTCTACTTGCTAAAAGTAATATAATATAAATTCACATACATAAATAAATGTCATGTTAAATATATGTATATATATATATATATATATATATATATATATATATATATATATATGTATTGCTAAAACCTATTAGCTCTTTCCAACAACATGGGAGCAATGGAAACAGTCTTATTCAGACCGGGTGGAAACATTGCAGCTAACGTAAGCTGCCACTGAATTTCTCTTTTCTTTAATAAATTCTTAAAATCCCCACCCCTAGGGTTCATTTTGACAATGTCCAATATTCCAAACACAAATTTCACAAAACCTATACAAATGAGGGAATGCTTATACAGAGCAGTAGATAATTTATGATTTTTTATATCATTGTTATGCTCATACACTCTGTTTGCTGGCATACGTTTTGTTTTTTCCACATAATAGTGAGTACATGACACACATACTGCCAAGTAAACTAATCCAGTGGTATTACAATTTCCCTTCTTAAATGTAATTTTACTTTTCAAGTTATTGTTCAAAACCATACTACTCTGCCTGCTAATGTATAAGCATTGTGCACACATCCCACATGGTCTAGTGCCTAAACCCACCACATCAGTCCTATATATTTTCATTTCAAAAAGTTTTTTCAGATTTAGACCCATCCTATTAATGAACATTGGTTTCTCTCCCACTTTATTGAAAATATCCCTGTTAGTTCTAAAATATTCCAGTTAGATTCCATCACTTTCTTTATACTACTAGTATTCCAATTATACTGCAATACACAAGTTTTTCAACCTTTTTGGTCTGAAGACCTTCACTGGAATAGTTCACACTTGTAGTGAAACCCACCCCCAGGAGTGCCCTTTCTGTATATTTTGACCTAAAATCATCAATTCCTTTTGAAATATAAGTATCCAAGTAATTTATACCTTTGGTATCATACTGATATGTAAAATCCAAAAAATCCGTACTAGAGTTCAAGTACTGAATAAACCTGGGAATTTCAGACTCACTACCCTCCCAGGATAAACCCCAAAATTCCCAAGAATCCTTTACTAAGTGGGGGGTCTTGTCTGAGATTCCCAGGTTTATTCAGTACTTGAACTCTAGTATGGATTTTTTGGATTTTACATATCAGTACTCGGATACTTATATTTCGAAAGGAATTGATGCTTTTAGGTAAAAAATATATAGAAAAGGCACTTTTTGCGATGCATATTTGCATTTTCAAAGTAACCACCCCATGGGACAAAAGAGAAGTATTGTTAAGGCTCAGGCTATCAGAGTGGCCCATATGAATTCACATTTGGAGGATTTGGGCCCTGAACTAGAAAAGGTTTCCAGCATGTTTCAAGATAGGGGATACCCCAAATATTTAGTAGAAGAAATTTTGAATTAAGTATATGTGAAATGGAGTATTTTTTATAAACCACTCCTGGGGGTGGGATTCACTACAAGTGTGAACCATTCCAGGGATTGTCTTCAGACTAAAACGATTGAAAAACTTGTGTATTGCAGTATAATTGGAATACCAATAGTATAAAGAAAGTGATGGAATCTAACTTGAATATTTTTAGAACTAACAGGGAAATTTTCAATAAAGTGGGAGAGAAACCAATGTTCATTAATAGGATGGGTCTAAACCAGAATAAACTTTTTGAAATGAAAAGAGATAGGATTGATGTGGTGGTTTTAGGCACTAGACCATGTGGAATGTGTGCACAATGCCCACACATTAGCAAGCAGAGTAGTATGGTTTTGAACAATAACTTGAAAAGTAAAATTACATTTAAGAAGGGAAATTGTAATACCACTGGATTAGTTTACTTGGCAGTATGTGTGTCATGTACTCACTATTATGTGGAAAAAACAAAATGTATGCTAAAAAACAGAGTGTATGAGCGTAACAGTGATATAAAAAATCATAAATTATCTAGTGCTCTGTATAAGCATTCCCTCACTTGTACAGGTTTTGTGAAATTTGTGTTTGGAATACTGGACATTCTCAAAATGAACCCTGGGGGGGATTGGAATAATTTATTAAAGAAAAGAGAAACTCAGTGGCAGCTTAAGTTAGCTGCAATGTTTCAACCTGGTCTGAATGAGACTGTTTCCATTGCTACCATGTTGTTGGAAAGAGCTAATAGATTTTAGCAATATATATATATATATATATATATATATATATATATATATATATATATATAATTTTAAACATGACATATTTATTTATGTATGTGAATTTATATTACTTTTAGTAGGTAGAATTTATATGTCTGATATGCGAATTTTAGTGAGGATTTTGAATGTATTCAAAATTCTATGACATGGTTTCTTTAATGTTATGTATAAAACTTTTTGGAATTAATGAAGTTCAATTATGCTATCATTAATTGAAAATAATTAAATGGTTCTTTTTTAGTAGGAAGTTGTATTCTGATGAAGTCTCTTAAAGGAGATGAAAGCACTTAATACTAATAAATTACCGGATTTTTATTCTTTTTTTCTTGAGTGCATTTTTTACAAGGATGGTATTTCAGTTATTTTAGTCACATTTGTGTGGTAAAATAGGAATGTTAAAGGGACTTTGAGTTGGGACAATGATACCTTGTATAAGGCAGAAATAATAGGTTCAATTCCTTTTTCTGCTTCTACCGACAAAAGATGCTGAACTACCATAGGCAGGCTCTCACAGGGTTTCAATGTTATACACAAGTTCTGTCTTTTAAAAGCCCTTCCTCATTTTCAAGGTTAATCCACAACTGTGGAGTGAATTTTTTTAATTACTCCAAGACAGCATTTTCTACATCTCATTCTGATGTTAGAATAGCAACGAGGGCATCTTCATCTCTACAGATGTTACTTAAGTATAACCCTAAATGTTCCCTGGGAATATATGGAAATACACCATATGATGTACAATAAACGGTACATCTTAATTTACATAATAAACCTCTACCTAACATATTAAAGGGGGCAGAATTACATACAATAAAAGTATGTTGTTCTTTTAGCGGATCAGTTTGAATGGGAACAGGTTGTTTCTCCCACATACAGAATTGTTTGAGACGTGGAAGACGTTCAGCATTTGCTGAAGTAATTGTAGATCCAGCAGCTCCTGTATCAATGAGAAATGGTATAGATGAATTTTGCACTGTAATATCAACAGGACTATCCTGGTCAATTGGTACCAAGGGAAGTAACTGTGGTTTCCGCTCATAGCTGTCCCAGTTTTTTTTGTTTTTTGTTTTTTGCCACACTGGTGTCTGACAAGCAAAGTTCCATATAGGATTTCTTTCAGCATGCTGTGGTGCTTGAATATTTGGCAAATTTGTCTGATGTAGAGACATTGGGCACTCTTTTCTTCAATGTCTTGACTGACCACAATTAAAACAAGTGCTTAAATATGATGCACATTGTGGTCATTGTGGTGGGACATGGGGATAACTTTGTTGATATTGTCCTGAGGGGGTTGAGTTTGGAAAAATTGGAATCTACCTCTTCCCCCCACTATCTCTTCTTCCCATTCCCATCCCTTTGAGTCGGTATCAAACTGTTGGAGATATCAATTTTTTTCTTTTTTTCCTTTAGTATATTGTCATATATGCTTATTGTTCTTGATTCACAGCTTCATGAATGTCCAAACTTGGCTGATTTAAACAAACATTTTTGAATTTGTTCTTGCATGGGAGGTAACAAGCCCTATACAAAAGTTGCTAACAACCTATTGGCTGCCACACTTTCTGTAGATTCTGGATGTGCAGAAAAGGCTTCAAATGCAGCTATAACGTGCTGCAAATATGTATCAAAAGATTCATTTTCCTTTGCACAACAGCTTTGATTCTTACCCATTTAAGAGTTGGGGGGGGGGGGGCATACTGTGGTAATGAGTTACTCCTAGCAGCAAAAAATCCATCACCTGTGTGTTTTGGGATGTTATCACCTATTTTTGATTTTTCCCATATTTTTCTGAAAATGACAAGGGGTGTAGAGAATCTTAATACTGTTCTCAAGTCTTCAATAGTTGGATTTTGTAATTGTACATATCCTTCTAAAATATGTGCATATTTAGCTGAATGTGTTCAATTAGGAGGGAAAGAATCTACAATGGTTTGAAAATCCACCACTGCCCATGGGCATATTACCTTGGTGGTAGGTTCAGCCAAGATATCTCTATTTGCTGCTGAATTCAGTACTTCTTGCAATGGATGCATCTGTGTGCAGAAGGTATATCAAAATCAGAAGAATCAGAATCTGTTTCTTCTCTGTATTTTGTTTGGCAGGGAGTGTCCAATGATATTCCTCCCCTCTATGACAATCAGAAACAGAGTACTGATTTGAAAAATATTTTTTACTGTTAGCTTTTGGCAAAGAACTCTTATTAGGGAATCTTTTTAATTTTCCCACATGTTTAGAATCAGATCTGTGTTTATTTTTGTGAAAAAAGAAGTTATATACTCACCATAGTGTTCCATCTGAGTAGTTATACTTCATTTTCTGCAACCTGTGGGTCTTCAGATCCATATCAGATCCGAGCCGGCAACATTTTTACAAGCATCTGCTCCAAGCTCCAAGCTCCTCCCCTTACCCATAATCCCTCACATCTCCTACCTTCCCTCAGATCAAATTTGCCACTAATCAAACTATTAGCAACTCAATAACACTAACCGAGAACAGGTTCGAGGGAAGGAGGGTTGGACGGTTGCAGAAAATAAAGTATAGCTAATCAGATGGAATGTTATGGTGATCAAGAAGTTGTTGAAGGCTAAGGAATAGAGGTTGGATTTGTATAACCAAAGGAAACAGCTAGAATTCCTGATCATGTGGAATACTTGTATATAGTGAAGCCACATCAAGAGTACAGAGCAACCAGTGAGATTCTAATTGCGAATCATTGATTATATTAAGAATTCGGTGGTATCCTTAATGCGAGACCTAATAAGCGGCAATAAAGGTTTCAAATAATGAGTCAAAAAAGCTGACAATGGTTCCGTTAAAGAACCTCTACCTGAAACTATAGGTCTCCCAGGAGGATGTAATGGATCTTTATGTATCTTCGGTAACATGTATAAATACTGAGAACTAGGCTCTTCTACCTTAAGTTGCAAGCCTACCTGTGTAGTAATGATACCTTGTTGCACCGATAAATCCAAAAAATCATCAATTTCTCTCTTAAAAGATAGAGTAGGATCCACATTTAATACCATGTAAAAACTAGAATCTGCTAACTGTCGCAAAGCTTCCTGATTATATAGTGAAGTGAAAATAGACACATGTTTGTTCATGGGGGGAACAAAATTAGATTTCCTAAACCTAAAATCAAATGATCTTTGAGTGTTTTCCTGATCTGCAAAAAAGATTTTTAGGTTAAGAATTCTACAAAATTCATCAACATCTTGTAATAACTGAGTTTCTGAAACCAATGATGAAGGTACAAAAGAAAGTCCTTTATTCAATAGTTTGGTATGTACAGAAGAGAGTTCAAAGGAGGAAATATTATGTATATTATCAATTACGTCACCATTTGTTGTAACAGGGATTGTAAGGTTAGGTTGCCGGAATCTGTTCCTATGTTTCTTACCACCCCGCCTCCTACCCCTAACTCTAAAGGGGGGGCTGTTTCCTTTTCGCTGCTGGGGACACCTGGCGTAAAGAGCCCTCCCCATCCATTACAGAGGAGGCCTCCTCCTCTGAAGTAGTATCAGACATGTGTCTATTTTCAGAGAGTGTATAATGAAAGAGCTACATTTTTCCAATTTATATGGGCCCACTGAAAATAATTTAACAGCAGCTGAAAGGCAAGCTTTGGTTGAGCTTGGTAGTAATCACAATATAGTTATAACTATGGCGGATAAAGGAGGAGCAGTTGTGATTTTGGATCATTCACTATATAATCAGGAAGCTTTGCGACAGTTAGCAGATTCTAGTTTTTACATGGTATTAAATGTGGATCCTACTCTATCTTTTAAGAGAGAAATTGATGATTTTTTGGATTTATCGGTGCAACAAGGTATCATTACTACACAGGTAGGCTTGCAACTTAAGGTAGAAGAGCCTAGTTCTCAGTATTTATACATGTTACCGAAGATACATAAAGATCCATTACATCCTCCTGGGAGACCTATAGTTTCAGGTAGAGGTTCTTTAACGGAACCATTGTCAGCTTTTTTGACTCATTATTTGAAACCTTTATTGCCGCTTATTAGGTCTCGCATTAAGGATACCACCGAATTCCTTAATATAATCAATGATTCGCAATTAGAATCTCACTGGTTGCTCTGTACTCTTGATGTGGCTTCACTATATACAAGTATTCCACATGATCAGGGAATTCTAGCTGTTTCCTTTTGGTTATACAAATCCAACCTCTATTCCTTAGCCTTCAACAACTTCTTGATCAAGCTTACTGAACTTGTACTACGGAAGAATATCTTTTATTATGCAGGCAAGGCCTATTGGCAGATTAAGCAGGGGCTGCGATGGGTGCTTCTTTTGCACCCATCTATGCAGATTTGTTCATGGGTATTATGAGGCTAGGTATATATATGATGACCAACATAACAAATTTCTACAACATCTGGATATCTGGCGTAGATATCTAGACGATTGCTGGATGGTGTGGCATGGAAATAAGCAAAGTTTAATACAGTTTGTGGATTATTTGAACAACAATACTCTTGGCATCCGGTTTACGGTTAGTATTGAACATTCAGAGATTGTATTTTTGGATGTTAAGGTTTTCAAACTTGCAGATAATACTTTATCGACCACTATATATCGTAAATTCCCTAAATACAATACTTTATTACATGCCAAGAGTTCATCCACGCACACCATCCATAATATTCCAAAATCTCAATATATGAGAATCAGGCGATTTGTTCGTCTGATCAAGATTATTTGGATTGTAGTCTGGATTTATCTCGCAGGTTTTTACAAAGGGGTTATGAATCTCAACTCCTAGCCAAAGCTGAAGGACAAACCAACAGAATGACACGTCAGGATCTATTATGTTATAAAGCAGATAACAGGGATTGTAAGAAAGTAAATAACAATCAACCGATACGGTTGGTAACTACCTATGGTACTAATACCAATCGTTTCAGGGATGTCATTAACCAACATTGGGGCATTCTTTTGTCACATGTGGTTTTAGGTAGGTTGTTGCCTGAACACTGTCAATTTTCCTATCAGGAAGAAACATGAATTCTCACTTCACACATTATAAAAGATACATTCCAAGTATACCACAACAAAGAACTTTAAGTGGTGAAATACTAAGGGGGTGTTATCCTTGTGGTCATTGTGCTGCTTGTCAACATTTGCAGCAAACAAAAGAATTTTCCAGCAAAAATACGTCCCGAATTTTTGAGATAAGGGTTTTTGCCAATTGCAGCACAGATTGGGTTGTGTATTTGGCTACCTGTAGCTGTTCTGCATTTTATGTCGGGCAAACGTCGAGACCTGTCAAATTTAGAATAGGGGAACATTTAAGTGCAATTAAGAATAAACGTGTTGCCAATGCCTTATTCAAACACACTTTGGAACATGCTTCAGCAATTTTCCGGTTTGTTGTTATAGATAGGATAACCCTTCATAGGGGTTTCAAAGCCGGATGGCACCAAAGCTCAATCAAATGGAAAACAGGTGGATAATTCAATTGGGTGGTTTATTTAGACCTGGGTTAAATATGTTAGAATAGACTTTTTATAAGTCATGTATACATATTATGATCTATAGAATGGTGGTTTATGTACCATTTATGGATTTTGGTTCAAGGGATATTTGAAAATTAATAGGAACATGGAATATGTATATACTATTTCCATGTTTTATTGAGTTTAGTTTATGACATCATAAATTTTGTGTATATATTATACAGTATTTGGATAGCCTGAACCAATATTGTGATATTAGTGGGAATGAATATTTAAGATCAATACAAATTTTGAGGTTCATTAATATATAAAATATATGTCATTTATAAAAAATTTTTTGAAAAAATTTTTTTGATTATTTTTCAAGGCCCACACAAAAAATTTGGGTTATGGTACATTCCCTTGTTCTTACAATAATTTTGAGGATGTTTATGATCATAAATGTATTCTACATGTTTATTATGTTGAATTATGACCATTATGGGGGTAGAAATGTTGTCTTGTTCCAATATATTTAATTATTGTATAAGGATACATATCACTTTAAATGTGGATTATATATTGGTTGCTCACTAGGGGTCGGGTTTCCTGACTTGTATAGAACTTACAGTATTGATAAAGGCCATGATATGGCCGAAACCGGTATGCTTTGTAACTTAGGATTCCCAAATATTTAGTGGAATCTGCTTTAAAATAAACTTGGGTTCGAGTGAACTGTACGTGCTGGCTCATCTTTTTTCAGAATGTTTATCGATTGGTTGGAGCCGTGCACGTTGTCCGGCGTGCGCGTATCCTGGTTCGAATGTGTGTACAATGCCCACACATTAGCAAGCAGAGTAGTATGGTTTTGAACAATAACTTGAAAAGTAAAATTACATTTAAGAAGGGAAATTGTAATACCACTGGATTAGTTTACTTGGCAGTATGTGTGTCATGTACTCACTATTATGTGGAAAAAACAAAACGTATGCTAAAAAACAGAGTGTATGAGCGTAACAGTGATATAAAAAATCATAAATTATCTAGTGCTCTGTATAAGCATTCCCTCACTTGTACAGGTTTTGTGAAATTTGTGTTTGGAATATTGGACATTCTCAAAATGAACCCTGGGGGGATTGGAATAATTTATTAAAGAAAAGAAAAACTCAGTGGCAGCTTAAGTTAGCTGCAATGTTTCAACCCGGTCTGAATGAGACTGTTTCCATTGCTCCCATGTTGTTGGAAAGAGCTAATAGATTTTAGCAATAAATAAATATATATATATATATATATATATATATATATATATATATATATATATAATTTTAAACATGACATATTTATTTATGTATGTGAATTTATATTACTTTTAGTAGGTAGAATTTATATGTCTAATATGCGAATTTTAGTGAGGATTTTGAATGTATTCAAAATTTTATGACATGGTTTCTTTAATGTTATGTATAAAACTTTTTGGAATTAATGAAGTTCAATTATGCTATCATTAATTGAAAATATTTAAATGGTTCTTTTTTAGTAGGAAGTTGTATTATGATGAAGTCTCTTAAAGGAGATGAAAGCACTTAATACTAATAAATTACCGGATTTTTGTTCTTTTTTTCCTGAGTGCATTTTTTACAAGGATGGTATTTCAGTTATTTTAGTGACATTTGTGTGGTAAAATAGGAATGTTAAAGGGACTTTGAGTTGGGACAATGATACCTTGTATAAGGCAGAAATAATAGGTTCAATTCCTTTTTCTGCTTCTACCGACAAAAGATGCTGAACTACCATAGGCAGGCTCTCACAGGGTTTCAATGTTATACACAAGTTCTGTCTTTTATAAGCCCTTCCTCATTTTCAAGGTTAATCCACAACTGTGGAGTGAATTTTTTTAATTACTCCAAGACAGCATTTTCCACATCTCATTCTGATGTTAGAATAGCAATGAGGGCATCTTCATCTCTACAGATGTTACTTAAGTATAACCCTAAATGTTCGCTGGGAATATCTGGAAATACACCATATGATGTACAATAAACGGTACATCTTAATTTACATAATAAACCTCTACCTAACAGATTAAAGGGGGCAGAATTTCATACAATAAAAGTATGCTGTTCTTTTAGCGGATCAGTTTGAATGGGAACAGGTTGTTTCTCCCACATACAGAATTGTTTGAGACGTGGAAGACGTTCAGCATTTGCTGAAGTAATTGTAGATCCAGCAGCTCCTGTATCAATGAGAAATGGTATAGATGAATTTTGCACTGTAATATCAACAGGACTATCCTAGTCAATTGGTACCAAGGGAAGTAACTGTGGTTTCCGCTCATGGCTGTCCCAGTTTTTTTTGTTTTTTGTCTTTTGCCACACTGGTGTCTGACAAGCAAAGTTCCATATAGGATTTCTTTCAGCATGCTGTGGTGCTTGAATATTTGGCAAATTTGTCTGATGTACAGACATTGGGCACTCTTTTCTCCAATGTCTTGACTGACCACAATTAAAACAAGTGCTTAAATATGATGCACATTGTGGTCATTGTGGTGGGACATGGGGATAACTTTGCTGATATTGTCCTGAGGGGGTTGAGTTTGGAAAAATTGGAATCTACCTCTTCCCCCCACTATCTCTTCTTCCCATTCCCATCCTTTTGAGTCAGTATCAAACTGTTGGAGATATCAAATTTTTTTCTTTTTTTCCTTTAGTATATTGTCATATATGCTTATTGTTCTTGATTCACAGCTTCATGAATGTCCAAACCTGGCTGATTTAAACAAACTTTTTTGAATTTGTTCTTGCATGGGAGGTAACAAGCCCTATACAAAAGTTGCTAACAACCTATTGGCTGCCACACTTTCTGTAGATTCTGGATGTGCAGAAAAGGCTTCAAACACAGCTATAACGTGCTGCAAATATGTATCAAAAGATTCATTTTCCTTTGCACAACAGCTTTGATTCTTACCCATTTAAGAGTTGGGGGGGCATACTGTGGTAATGAGTTACACCTAGCAGCAAAAAATCCATCATCTGTGTGTTTTGGGATGTTATCACCTATATTTGATTTTTCCCATATTTTTCTGAAAATGACAAGGGGTGTAGAGAATCTTAATACTGTTCTCAAGACTTCAATAGTTGGATTTTGTAATTGTACATATCCTTCTAAAATATGTGCATATTTAGCTGAATGTGTTCAACTAAGAGGGAAAGAATCTACAATGGTTTGAAAATCCACCACTGCCCATGGGCATGTTACCTTGGTGGTAGGTTCAGCCAAAATATCTCTAGTTGCTGCTGAATTCAGTACTTCTTGCAATGGATGCATTTGTGTGCAGAAGGTATATCAAAATCAGAAGAATCAGAATCTGTTTCTTCTCTGTATTTTGTTTGGCAGGGAGTGTCCAATGATATTCCTCCCCTCTATGACAATCAGAAACAGAGTATTGATTTGAAAAATATTTTTCACTGTTAGCTTTTGGCAAAGAACTCTTATTAGGGAATCTTTTTAATTTTCCCACATGTTTAGAATCAGATCTGTGTTTATTTTTGTGAAAAAAGAAGTTATATACTCACCATAATGTTCCATCTGAGTAGTTATACTTCATTTTCTGCAACCTGTGGGTCTTCAGATCCATATCAGATCCGAGCCGGCAACATTTTTACAAGCATCTGCTCCAAGCTCCTCCCCTTACCCATAATCCCTCACATCTCCTACCTTCCCTCAGATCAAATTTGCCACTAATCAAACTATTAGCAACTCAATAACACTAACCTAGAACAGGTTCGGAGGAAGGAGGGCGGGACGGTTGCAGAAAATGAAGTATAACTACTCAGATGGAACTTTATGGTGATGGTGAGTACATAACTTCTTTATCTGAAGTGGTTAACTTCATTTATCTGCAACCTGTGGGACAGAGTCCCCAGCTACCAAAGCTCCTGGGAGGCCCTCATGGAAGGATATTCCTGAGCACCACAGAGCCAAAGGATGCTCTCCCTCTAGAGATCAAATCCAACTTATAATGAGAAATAAATGTATGTGACCTTGCCCAGGTCGCTGCTGTACAGATATCATCCAGAGAAACCCTAGACCAAAAGGCAGCAGAAGTTGCCATAGATCTGGTAGAATGAGCTGTAGAGGACCAGGTGGGGACAGGCCTTTAGCCCTATAGACTTGCAATATACATTGTGTAATCCATCTAGCCAAGGAGATCTTGGAAATGGCCTTGCCCAAAAAGGGTCTGGAAAAAGACACGAATAATTGGTTAGACTTATGGAATTGTTTAGTCCTGTATAAATAGAAACAAAGCTGGCTACGAACATCTAGCAAATGCAGCTTATATTCACCCTTGTTCTGGAAATTTGGAAAGAACACAGGCAGATTAATCATCTGGTTAATATTAGATTCAGAAGCCACTTTCGGTAAGAAAGAAGGGTTCGTGCGAAGCGAAACCCTGTCTTTATGAAAGATCAAGTAAGGGGGCATGACAGACAAAGCTTGGATCTCAGAAACCCTTCTGGCCAAGGTAATGGCAACTAGAAAAGCTGTCTTCCAGGACAGGAATTTCAAATCTACTGACACTGCTGGTTCAAATGGGGGTGCCACCAACACCTGTAGAACTAGGGTAAGGTCCCAAGGAGGGACGGAATCCTTAACCGGGGGGATGCAAAAGAAAAGTATCTTTCAGAAAAGCCTTGCACGATTTCAGAGAGGCCAGAGCATTCAGATTTTTGCCCACATGAAAATTAGATATGGCTGCCAGTTGTACTTTCACTGTAGAGGAACTAGCCCCTTGTTGGAAAATATATGACAAAAACTCCAACACTGCAGGAACCAGGGCTGTAAAAGGATCAAGTTTCTCTGAGAAGCCTAAATAGAGAAGAGTTTCCATTAGCTGCGATAAACTTTCCTAGTGGAAGCTTTATGGGATGCCACCAAAATACTCTTTACTGAAGATGAGAGACCAGGAGTCCGAGCGATCAAGGGAACTGGAGCAACCAAGCCGTTGGCATGAAGCTGCCCAGATCAGGCAGACTGATGCCCGAGGGATGAGAGATGAGATCTGGGCAGGGATCCAGAATCCATGGAGGAGTTAAAGCATGAGATCAGAGGAAGGGGAACCACACTTGACAAGACCAGAATGGGGCAATGAAGATCACTTTGCACCCCAGTCGGTAAGCTTTCTTAAGAAACTTCAGAATGAGAGGTAGTGGGGGATAGGCATACAAAGGCCAAACATGGAAGAGACCATCTCTGCGGGAGTCCCCTGGTGAGGGGATCAGAGTGACGAACTTGCTGTACTTCGCATTGGAAGGAGATATAAAGAGATTGCAGCAAGGGTGACCCCACATGAGGAAGATCTCCTTCGCTACTTACTGTTTCAGAGACCACTCGTATGGCATCAGAATAGCCTGACTCAGTCTGTCTGCTAAAATATTGGAGCATCCCGGGATGTGCGTTTCAATCAGAAACTGACTGGTGGAGATCGCCCACTCCCACACTCTCATGGCCTTACAGCAGACAGGGTAAGATCTAGTTCCTGCTTGTTTGTTGATGTACCAGATAACAGACATGTTGTCTGACTGAACTGCAATCATCCCCGGGGTAAGAACAGAATGGAAGGCTTGCAAAGCTAAAAGCACTGCCCTCATCTTCAGAACATTGATATGCAATCTGGTCTTGGTTTGGGACCACGTGCCTTGGACCGTCCTCCCCAAAAAGTGCCTCCCACCCAAGCTGGGAGACGTCAATGGTCACTGTGGCTTGGGCTGGGGGTGTTAAGAAGGGATGACCTGCCAAGATTTCTGGTGATTGGAGCCACCAAAGAAGAGAAATCTTGCAGGCTCTGCTGATTCATATTGGGTAGTCCATGGGAAGGTCTAACCAAGACCACTTAACTGCTAGGGTCCACTGAAGTACCCTCATGTGAAGGCGCACAGAGAAAGATTGAAATTGCTGCGCCCATGGAGCCTAGGACTCGGAGGACTTTGCTTGCCGTTGGCGTCCTGGGGCTGAGGATCACTGACACATGGGCCCATAGGTTCTGGACCCTGTCCTGAATGAGAAAAACTTGCAATAGGAGAGTGTCCAACCATCACCCTATGAATTCCAAGGTCTGTGTTGGGTTCAAGCAGGACTTGGAGATGTTGATGGTAATTCCTACATTGACTGCAAGATGCAGGAAGGAGTCTCTGGCCATGCAAAGTAGACACTTGGTGGCAGCAGCGAGGAGCCAATCGTCTAGGTAAGGAAACACCTGAATTCCCTGAAGTCTCAGGTGAGCCACTATGACCGTCATAACCTTGGTAAACACCCTGGGGGCTGTGATGAGACCGAAGGGTAGGGCTCTGAACTGGAAATGATTGGCTCCCAGCCGGAAGTGAAGGAATCTCCTGGAGCTTCTGCAAATCTTGATATGGTAGTAAGCATCCTGGAGGTCTATCAAGCACATCCAGTTGCATTCTCGGAGGTAAGGTAGAATGGACTGCAAGATGACCATCCAGAATTTCTGCTTGGCTACAGACAGGTTCAGGGTTGACAGGTCCAATATGGGTCTGAGGTCCCCCATCTTTTTTGGCACTAAAAATAACCTGGAGTAAACTCCTAATCCGGACTGATCTGGGGGGACCAGTTCAATGGCCCGATTGTAAAGCAGCTTTGAAATTTCGCACACTGCGGCCTCCCTTTGAGCAGGTGAAACATCCGGGAGGTGCTTTGATTGGACCGGTAGGGCAACGAATGGGATGGAGTATCCACTGGATATTATTTGGATTACCCAACGTTCCATCATAATGGACTCCCAAGCCATCAGGTGCAAAGACAATCTTCCCCTGACTGTCTCCAGAGTAGGACAGTCAGGCAACCCCTCAGGGTTGCTGCGTGGGTCTGTCTGAAAAGATCTCCCTAGACCCAAAGTTCCTCGGGCCCCCTCTGCCTCTAGGGAGGTGTTTGTCTTGTCCCCCCCTTCTGCCTCTAGGGGACGAGTTGTCCTGAGTGTCCCGGGAAAACTGAGATTTTCAGAACCACATCTTCTTCTGCCCTCTCTGATTCCTAGAAAATGATCTTTGAGGGCTAGAGAAGTGGACTCTGATGGCAGACAGTGTCTTCCCATCCTTCTCGCTCTGGACCAGGGTGTCATGAACTGTCTTCCCAAACAGGGAGGAACCGTCAAAGGGAGCATTTGTGAATGATGCCTTGAAGGGGTCTGTGAATTGACAGAGTCTGAGCCAAGCATGCCACCTCATAGCTACGCCGGTCCCAGCCACCCTAGCCTCTCCTTCCATGGCATGGGAAAGAAGACACATGGATGTTTTCGAAACGGATTTAAGAGTCGACATTTTCACCAAGAACAGTCGCTTGTCCTCTGGTGACAAAAACTCTGGGGGGCGACACAGCAAATTCCATGACTAGGTCTCGCTGGAGTCAAATGATGTGTGCCAAATAATTCAGCGCTCATATGGAAAATGTCACTGAAGTAAAACTCACTTCCCAAACCAATCCACCGCCCTAGACTCCTTGTCCGGAGGGTGGACCAAAGAACTTTCCTGAGACAGTTCTCTCTTGGTGGCAGCTGCAACCACCATAGCATCCACAGGGGATCCCTTGTACCAAGCCTGTCTGTCTGTGGGAGGAGAAAGGATCCTGTCTGGGTATTGACTCTATGGTGTCAGGCTCCCTCCATGCCCGTGTGGTAATAAGATCCACTAATGGATCTGCAGGAGGGGACACCTAGGATGTAGATGGGCCCATGCCAAAGACCTCCAGGAATACTGACTTGTCCGTAGAGGGTTTTGGGGCTGACCAACCACCCCTCTGGTGGAGGATTTCCATGATGTCTCCAAAGGAGACATCCTCGGGAGGTGACCTGGGGGAACCCCCACCTTAATCCAAGTCAGTATCTTCTGTGAGGGACAAGGGGGAGTCTATGTGCCTCCTCTTACACAAATGGTTATGGGGAGCCTCCTCAGTGGGACTCTCTGAAGAAGGCTCGTAAGTCACGGGTGGTTCCATGATGAGATCCACCTGGGGGTCCTCTAGCATGGGCTGTCCCTGGGACAAGCTGATGGGAGTTGTGACCAAATCCACGGCAGCTTGGGCGGAGTCCGAGGCAATGGGCTGGGGTCTCAATCCCTGGAAGAGAACCCTCTCCACCATGTCGAAGGCCGAAGGAGAGCGCACTTACTTGGCAACCAACAAGGAAGAAGTTCCCCCCAGCTCTGTCATGAGGATCGGGGCCGAGGCCAAGATAGCCAGGGTTCCAAAGGAAAGGTTCAGGTCTGACAAAGTCGGAGCTGAATACATCTCTGTTCCCTTGGATCCAGCTCCCCATTCTCGGCCCCAAGAGTTGCTCGGATCTGAACAAGTCAGATCCGAGGAACTCAATGTAATCACCGGCATTGAGGTAGGAGGAACCGTCGGTGCCAAACCCTCAGCTCCGAGGCTCCTCGAATCCATAAACCCCGAAACCACAGGTTGGATCAGGGAAGGAGAGATTGGATGGAAGAAGGGCATAGAGGTCCCCTCTCCCATTTGGATTTGGGTCCAAATAAATCTCAGCATCATCCTGTCCATGTCAAGCTCCGACCGACTCGGATCTGCCTGGTCTGTGAGACGACCTTGAAGAAGGCCTCTGGTCCAAAGGCTTCATCGGCTCTGGGGAGAACCTCGGGGGAATGGAGCCAAGGAGAAGTGATCCGGACGATTTTTGAAGGTGGACTGGGAAATGGCTCCCACTCCAGAAATCATTTGCGGTGCCTTTCCACCCTTTTCTCTTTCTCTCTCTTGTCCTTATCCTTTGTTTTAGTCCCCATCTCAGCAGGCTTAGAGGGAGGTTGAGTCCCAGCCTGAGGGGGATTGCTCAGCTAATGGAGCCAATGCTGAGGTCTTCATATCTAATGCAGAAACTGGTAGCAGGCCCTTAGCTAACAGTTTCACCTTCCTCTATTTCAATGCCATGGGGTTGAACCCTGCACACACACTACATAGCAGACTAAGGTGGGGAATGCCCAGGCAAACAACACACAAAGTGTGACCATCAGCCAGTGAAAGCTTGTGGCCACACTCTGTGCATTTTTTAAATGTTGGTTTTGGCTGGTCAGCCATCATCACACACCACTCAGCCCAAAACTAAACCAACAAACGCACATACACAAGGGTTGGTTAGGACTACACTACCTCCGAAATAACAAACTTTCTAAGCTCCTTTTTTTTTTTTAAACTAAAAAAAAAACGAACAATGAAGGGGAGGAAAGGGTTGACCACAAGCAACTACACTCATGCACTAAATATAAACTAAAAAGTACCACTTACTATACCCAACTTGGAGCTATAGAGACCACGATGCATACACATGAAGTGGCAAACGAGATCTGAGGGAAGGTAGGAGATGTGAGGGATTATGGGTAAGGGGAGGAGCTTGGAGCACATGCTTGTAAAAATGTTGCCGGCTCAGTTCTGATATGGATCTGAAGACCCACAGGTTGCAGATAAATGAAGTTAACTACTTCAGATCATTTGTTTTCCTTTATTATCTATTTGCATTAACATTCAATCTGATCGTGTTATTGTAGGTACTGACTATTGCTGTTGAAGGAATCAAGTGTTATAAACTGACACAAAGGAATGATTATAAGTGCTGGAAATAACCAGGGTTATATTTGCGGAAGTGGTAGCTTCTGCCACATTTACCTCTACCAGACGTCTGAGAGGGAGAACTATCAGCTTCTTGAGGCACAGACAGGTCAAAAGGTGGAGGAGCCAGTCATCATCTGATGATTCTGGCTGTGCAACTTTTAACTTCTCCATCTTAATGGATAAATACCCCAGGAATGGGATTTATCATCTGTGCATTTTTGTAATGACTTTTCTGTTCTATTAGCTGCCTGCAACTGTGACTTTAATCTTACTGAGTTATATTTTGGACTACTAACTATAAATTCTTTTTTCCTATTTTTAGTTTCTTCTTACCAGTCATTAAATGCGGCCCAACACAAGGCTTCTCTCCGATTACCTTTTTCAATTTATTTTTTTAGATTTTCTAAAATTTTCTTATGAAAAGTACCATCTTCCAGAAACTGTAAAATGCCATCATGTTTAGTGAGCTCAGACCATTTTACAAAATAACTACAGTTGTCTCTTTCATATTTATTAACGTATACCTGCCTGGAGTCCAATACTCCAGCACTTTTAAACCACTTGTACTGGCACCCATAATAAAAAAAAAAAACCCTCATACCAAAGGGATAGATAGGCGACTACAATTATAAATTCATTTTCATTCTCAAAGGAGGCCTCCTCTCCATTCCTTTTCTTTGTGTTTGATTAAAAACCCACTCTGATGTTTGAGAAGGATACTCATCCATGTGACAAGGGTATTCTATCTTTGTATTTTACTGATTGAACTTTATTCTTAGTGTGGTTAATCACATGTATACAATTTCCCACACACAATTTACCCACTCACATTCAATTAAATCTAATAGAGAGATAGTTTACAAAGCTTACCTGTACATGCATTAATCTTTGCTGACAGTAAAGAAAAAATGTATGTATTGGTACACCAGAAATTTGCCTGACAGAAAAAACTGTCACAATGGGCCCAGTGTCCGTCTCGAATGCAGCAACATACAAACAGCTCAGAAATCCAGTATACAGCACCAAACTGTCAAGGCACCAAATAACTTTCACACAACACAATTCACACAATAATAATCCTTTATTGCAAAGGAAGACTCATACATGGGAGACTAGGAAACCAAGGTTCTATATCCTCAAACAGTAGAATCATACATTCTTTATACCTTTTCTAATTAACAACAGAATTGCTGTAACAACTACTGACCAATTAAAAATGAACACTACAGCATTAATTCTGCTAAGATTTCCTGAATCTATATTTATAACTTTACATATTAGGCAGAAGTTCCAAATTCCATAAAATAACTTTCTACAAAGAACAAAACTTTCCACACTTTCCAATACTAGCATTTTTCATATCTGGCAGAAAATAATTCAGAAACATAGTGAAAACCACTCAAAAATCCACCTGAAACGAAAACATATTTAAAATGAAATACACACTAACATTTTCCTTCTCTGCACGCCTCA
This sequence comes from Protopterus annectens, assembly GCF_019279795.1. NCBI lineage: Eukaryota > Metazoa > Chordata > Ceratodontiformes > Protopteridae > Protopterus > Protopterus annectens. The sequence continues at coordinate 550,288,224 of NC_056734.1, read as the reverse complement.
TCCCTCATAGGAAAAAATGTGCATCTTGCTAAATATTAAAATTTCAATGCAACAAATTTAAGGTGATGTTGTTTGGAAACAATATTCCAGAAGTCAGAGCATGGAACAGAATGGACTGGCATTGACAGCACAGACTGACAAGCCCCACCCCCCAACTAAGTCAGCAGTAGCACTGTAAAAACAAATAACCAAGGCCAGCATGTGTTGTAAATTGTAGGTGGAGGGGGTAAACTTGAAGTATGAAGAGATACATATACACACACATATAAGCACTTAACTTAGTCAAAATTATTTAAAGTTAACAAAACAGATGGTCGTGTGTGCAAGATCAGCAGTCCCTAGGGATGTGGAATAACCTTTTCCCCAGTGTGTGTTTTAACATATTGTTCAATCCCCAAATAGATTGCTGTGTGTAGCTATGGAGACAATTCAGGGAGAGACTGTATTGGTGAGTGGGCATTGAAGATAGTTAAGGGATGGAGGGGGCAATTTATCAGGGATGGATTAAAAAAGGCAGACATGCATCATACAATACAGGGAAGCATGCACTGGTACATATTATTGCAAGAGAAGTGGGGGGAATAAGAACTCAATGGAAAAGATGAGCAAAGGAGAAATTATCATGAATGACAAACAGAGCAGTCACTGTGTAAGACAGATGGAACAATTTCTTCAGAAACAGTGGTAGATGGATAAGACCCTTACAGAAGAGATGCTGATGAGCAGCAGTAGACAAATGGAAATTTTCAGAATGCCAACTGTACCCCCTCAGACATGTACAGTGGATTGTAAAGTCTTATTCTTTAAGTACCACACACACCTGGATGCATTATCAGTACTCTAAGTAATATACAAGCATCTTGTCTGGTCACAGAATGTTATTGTTTTAGGAAGGAACAGCTTTGCAGCAGTTAGACTTGCATCCTGTTTTCTTCTGTGGTGCTAATATGCATTCCAGTCACAAAACAGACTGAAAAAGAAGTTATGTACTTACCATAACATTCCATCTGTGCTGTCCATTTTCATTCTTTCTCAGCTGTTGGGTTCAGATCTGATCTTCGGCTCTGACTCGGCCATTACTACAGATTGTGCTAACAAAAAAGCTCTTGAACTCATTCCTTACCCATAATGCACCAACCCCTAAAATACCCCATATCTTGTTTGCTGATTTACATAAAACAGGACATTCTAATACATATATAAGAGTATCCTACATGAAGAAACTATATTTGGAGCTCAACATAAAGGACAGTGAAGTTGTTATAATATCTCATTCTTCCAGAAGCCTATAGTGATAGGGGTTGGAGGATTGGTGGGCAGGAAGTTGAGGAAGAATGAAAATGGACAACACTGATGTAACATTATGGTAAGTACATAACGTCTTTATCTGATGCTCTCAATTTTCATTTTATCCTCAACTGTTGAAAAAGAGTCCACAGCTACCTAAAATCCTGGGTGGACTCTAAGGAAGGATATTCCTGAGCATAGTTGAGCCAAAGGCTGCTCTTCCCCTCAAGACAAGATCTAGTTTGTTGTTGTTGTGTCTTTCGGCTTTTCCCGGTTAGAGGTTGCCGCAGTGGAACTCCAGTCCGCTAATGATTGGCAGTATATTTTTACGTGCCGAGTTGCCAGCTCTGACGCACAACCTTCAACGAAGGTACGCCCATTCACGCATGTCTCAATGAAGGTACGCCCATTCACGCATGTCTCCACATAGAAGACGCTTTAGCTGAGAATCGAACAGGACAACATCTTATTGTGAGGCGACAACGCTACCGCAGCACCACCATCGCAGTATACAAGATCTAGTTTGTAATGAGTGATAAAAGTATGAGGTTTGGCCCAGGTTGTAACCGCATGTATGTCGTCCATGGAAGCTCTAGAAAGAAACACTGAAGAAGTTGCCATGGATCTACTTGAATAGGCTCTTAACAGTTTTGGAAAGGTTTGACCCAACTTGTATGTGAATGATATGCAATCTGTCAGTCATCTGATTAAGGATACCTTTGCAACTGGTTTTCCCAATTTAACATCTGCAAAGGACACAAATAATTAATCCGTTTTTCTTATTTCTTTTGCTCTATTAAGTAAAATCATAATTGTTTGTGAACATCCAATAAGTGCAGCATACATTCACCTTTGTAAATTTAGGAAAGAAAAATTGCAAATTAGTGGACTGATTGATACTAGATTCTGACACCACCTTAGGAAGGAAAGAAATTTTGGTATGTAATGTGACTCTATCCTTATGAAAGATCAAGTAAGGAGGTTTACAGGACAGTGCTTGAAGTTCTGAAATTATTCTAGCAGAGGTAATGGCCACTAGAAAGATAGTTTTCCAGGTCAGGAACTTAAGATCACATTTAGCTGCTGGTTCAAAGGGAGACTGAATTAAGGCCTGCAGTACCAAGTTCAAATCCCATGGAGGTGTAGGATCTTTATACGGGGGTCTTAACAGGAGTGTCCCTCTCAAAAATGCTTTACAAAGTTTAGAAGAGGCCACAGAAGAAATTTCAAAACCAATATGAAAATTTGAGATTGCTGCTAACTGAACTTTAACTGTAGAGGATTTAGCTCTGTCATTACAAATCGTTGCTAAAAATTCAAGTATACTATATACAAAAGGTGAAAAGAGTCCAGCGTGTTTTTGTTGTGCCCAGCAAATTAACCTTTTCCATTTACTTGTGTAAAGTTTTCTTATAGAGGGCTTATGGAAAGATAAAAGAATATAACGAATGGGGGAAGACAGAATTGGTTGTCTGGCTATTAATGCAATTCGAGAAACCACTCTCTGACAGCTTGAGGTTTGAGATATCCAGATGAATCTTAGCTGTTGAGTGAGACAGGAGACCTGGAATCATATCCAGAATTCAAGGTTGGTAAAGTAGATGAGGCCATAGGAAAGGGAACCAAATTTGCAGAGGCCAGTAACATGCAATGAAGATGACTGCTCTTCAACTTGCCAGATTCCTGCAAGAATTTTGGAATTAGGGGAATTGGTGGTAAAGCATAAAGTAGACCGGGGGGGGGGCACACGTGGAGTACAGCATCCCTCTGTGATTCCCCCAGAGAGGAATTAGGGCAAAATAACTGATGCATTTGTTGGTTGGGGAGAAGCAAAAAGATCTCAACAAGACTGGCCTCACTGATGAAATATCATTTCTGTCAATTTTCTGACAGACCACTCATGAGGAAGAATGGACCGGCTCAACTTTTGGCTGCTATCACATTGGACTTCCCCAGAATGTGTGTCACATTATCAGAAAGCAGTTGGATGACATTGCCCACTGCCACACACTCAGTGCTTCTCAACACAAGGGGTAAGATCTGGCTCCTCCTTTCTTGTTGATGTGCCAAACTACTGACATATTGTTCATTTAAATCACAATTGTTACTAAAAAAAGAGGATCCTGGAAGGCCTGCAACCCTAAAAGCTCTACTCTCATTTCTAGGACACTGATATACAAACTGGCCTCTTCGGGGGATCATGTGTCTTGGACTGTTTTCCCCAAGAACTGCCCCCCCAATCAGGTAAGCATCTGTGGTCACTATAGCCTTGGGTTGAGGGACGATGAAAGGCTGGCCCTGTAGAATTTGATCTGACTGAATCCACCACCAGAGGCATCTCTTGCATGCTTGAATGATTCTTATCTGAGCTGACATGCATTGATAAAGAATTGACCACTGTGTGCTAGCATCCATTGGAGAATTCTCATATGAAATCTTAGTAGAGGAACTAAAATTATGGTAGCTGACACTGACCCCAAGGCTTGAAGGATTAAGTGGGCTGAAATTGTGGTACTGCAAATTATTTTCCTGACCTGGAATCTGATAGTCTGTAAACGAGAGGAAAAAGAAGTTGTCAGTGACATTGTGTTGAACACTGCACCAATGAATTCTAGGGTTTGAGCTGGTTGTAGCTGAGACTTCTCATAACTTATGTTTATCCTTAGATGTGAACAAATCTGAAGAATGTGATCTAATGCTCTTGTTAGCAGATGCCTGGTCAGGTAATAATGAGCCAGTTGTCTAGATATGGATACACTCAGAATCCCTGCAGTCTCAGGTAAACTGCTACTACTTCCATGCATTTGATGAACAACCTAGGAGCTGTGGTGAGGCTAAAGGGCAGTGCTCTGAACTGATGATGACTGGCTCCCAGCCAGAGGAGTAAATACCTCCTGGATTGTCTATTCATCTTTATGTGATAGTATGCATCCTGAAGGTCTATTGAGCACATCCAGTCTTCCTTGCCCAGAAAAGGTAGAATGGACTGAACCGTGACCATCTGAAACTTTGTACGTCACACTGACTTGTTCAAAATACTGAGATCCAAAATTGGTCTCCTGTCCCATTTTCTTTGGCACTAAAAATAATTTTGAGTAAGTTCTGGATTCCATCTGGTCTGGTGGAACCTCTTGGATTACTCTCTTTTTCTAGCTGCTTTTGTATTTCTAGTGCTGCTGCTTTCCTCTGACTGGGTGGAACATCAGGAATTTTGCATACAGTTGGAGATGGAAGGGAAAAGGGAATTATATAACCTCTGGAAATAATCTCCTGCACACAAGTATCTCTTGTTATATTTAGGTAGGCTCTCTAGTGCAGACTGTCAACCCCCAAATGTCTCCAGAGATGGACAATTGTTCCACCTTTCAAGAGCATTGGTAAGGTCTATCAGAGAAAGAATCTTTGGACCCCTGGTTTTACAGGCCTCCACTGCCAAGGGGGCATCGTTGTCCATTAGAGTTCCCCTAGGGGAACTATCTCCATGCATGTCTTGAAAAGGACCCTGGGACTTTCTGAACCACATCTTCCAACCACCTCGTTGATTCCTAGAAAGGGATCTTTGAGAAGTTGAAAAATGTATACCCACTGCAGAAAAGGTTTTTCCATCCTTTTCATACATGGAGAGTGTGTCTTTCACTTTTGGGCCACACAATGAACTGCTGTCAGATGAAGCATTGCTGAACACAGACTTGAAAGGTTCCGCAAAGTCACATAAGCACATCCAGGCATGCTTCCTAATGGATATGCCTGAACCTGTTGCCCTTGAGGTACCTTTGGCTGCATACAAGATAAGCCTCATGGGTGAATTTGAAATGGATTGTAGGGTAGCCAACTGAGAGGCCACAGAAGATTGAGCCTCAGCAGTAATGGTCCCTGAAAGAGATTTTGAAAGTTCCTTCATCAAGTCCCTTTATATCCTAGTAAAATGTGTCAAATAGTTCAGCAACCTAAGAGCAAAGGTCACTGACGCATAAACACACTTCCCAAATCTGTCCCTTGCCCTAGACTCCTTGTTAGGGGGATGAACAGATGAACTTTGCTCAAAAAGCTCCTTTTTGGTGGATGCCACCATGACCATGGCATTCATGGGCACCCTCTTACCCCAGAATTCTTTCCTGACAGGTGGAGCCAGAATGCAATTTGGCCTCTTAAAGACTGACTCAACTGAGTCAGGTTCTTTCCAAGCCCACCTAGAGACCAAATCAATAAGCTCGTCGGTGGGTGGAGTAACCCAAGTGATCGACAGGCCAGTTCCAAAGGCTTCCAGAAATACTGATTTCTCCGGTGAATGGTTGCTGGACGACAAACCAACTCTGTTTAAGGATCTTGAGGATGTCTACAAATGAGACGTCTTCCAGAGGGGATAGTGGGGACTCTTCTCCTTAACTGAAATCAGTATCCTTGGTGACTGACTCTTGCGGGGAATCCAAGTGCCTCCTCTTGCACTTCCTTTTCCAAGGGACTTCCTCAGTGGGATGTTCCGGTGAAGTGTCAGAAGAGATTGTAAGACCCTATTGGGTGGTCTGGATGGCTTGAGCTGGCTGTCCCTGTGGTGGATGGGAGATCCAAGGGGGTTAGATCCATCCATACTGTCTGAACAGAAAACACCCTCATCACTATCTTGAAGACAGCTCTCTCTCTCTCCGGAGAGAAGACATCATCTCCAAGAAGGTGGGCATCTGGACCACTGCCTGCCTCCACTCCAAGAGCAAACTCCACGAGGCAGAAGTCACAGCAGAGCTGTCCAATGCTGAAGCACTGAGGGGTAGAGACGGCTCCGAAAAACTCTGAGTTGACTCCAGTGCCTTGGACCCGACAAGGCAACTTTAGAAGGTTTGGATCCAGGGACTCTGAAACCAGAATCAGAGAAGGATCAGACAATGGTGGTGTAACAGATGGATGGACTCCCTGACCCAACAGGGTAAAAGCCGGGAGAATATCCATCTGTATCTGAACTGAAAGGAATTCTCTCAGCATTCTAACCACATCTTCCTCAGTTAGACTTCTGGAAAAATGAGTTGAGGCAAGGGATGGTGACCTGGAATGATCTCTCTAGAAAGGGAAAAGGGACCCTAGAAGACACTGGACCTAAGCTTGGAGACTATCTTGTTCTCAGCAGTGTTTTTGAATCCAAAGAAGTTGGATGGGAAGATTTCCTCATCAGATAAACCTTGTCACCACAATAAACAGAACATGCTGGAGGGATAGATTCCTGTCTCAGAGACTTCCCATACTCTGGAACAAACTACCTATCTATATCAAACAAAGCTCCTCATTAGCACTCTTCAAGAAAAATCTTGATGACTGGATGGGAAATAGGAAATTCAACCCGGGGATCACCTCTGTGGCTCTGCTCAACAGGGGCACAGGAAAATAATTTTTTGGGTGGCGAAAGCCAGGATACCTTTTTGGCTAGGCTTATATAAGCCCTATGGCCAATAGCCTAGTACCTACCTTTGAACCTATGAACAACTGAAGTGGGTTTTTTTTACCTTAAATTTCATATTCTTGATGAAAAATGAGTCACAAATATGCTAACAATAATTGCAATGTTTGCATTTGTACATGCCCTTAGGTCTACTTGAACAACTCACGTCACGTTTCATTTCTAAAAGCTTCTTAAAAGATTTGCCCTTTCTGAGCACAACCTTTGGCTTGACCCTAAACAATTATTTGCCTTCACTGATACTCATCACAATTGGCCAAAAATTATGCACTATGTCCACTACATCATAGATGTTAACAGAAAAAGTGACAATTAGTGAATGTTCAAAAGGGACAATTGATGGCTGTGTTTCTTTGGACAAGCTATTACCAGCCAAATGGTCATCAGCTCAACCACCAGGAATAGGTAGTAGTGGTTTGTAAAAACCATTCCTCCTCTTACCCTGGACTTCTTCCTTAATACTGTCCAATAACTCATCAGGGTAACCTCTTTTACTGAACATGCCAATCAATTTGTCTATTTTAACAGTGAAGGTGGCATCACCAGAAATCATACGAGCAAGTCTGACCAACTGCCCCTTGACCACAGCCCTCTTTTGAAATTATAGATGCCAACTATTGAAATGGAGGTAAGAGTTGGAAAAAGTATTTTTACAGTAGATGTTGGAACAAAAACAATTTCTTGAATAATCCTTGGTTACCAATACATCCAAATACGCCATTGAATCATGATCAAACGTATAGGTAAACATTAGGAAAGATGTACTACTATTGATATACTCAAGAAATTCATTTAATTTTGTGGCAGAATCATCCCAGATGATAAAAATATCATCCAGGAAACTAATATAGAATGACCAACATTCGGCAAAAGGACAATTAAATACATAATGCTTCTCCCAATAGGCCATGACCAAGTTGGCAAAGCTTGGGGTGCAAGAAGCCCAAATGGCCACCCCACTCACCTGTTTGAACAACTGGCCTTCAAAACAAAGAAAATTGTTGGTCAAAGCCAGATCCATAAGTGTACAAGCCGTGTTAATGTCATTATTCAACAACAGTCCAATGTCAGAAAGAATACTTACCAACCACTCCAACCCTACCTTATAGGGAATGACATAATATAAATTTTGGACATCTATTGTGACCAAAATACACTCACCCGAGAACCTGAGCTTCACTAGCCTGGTCAAAAAATCCCAAGAATCCTTATAAATACATGGGACTCAAATGACTGATGGTTTTAACAGGCTGTGCACATATTTGGCAGTGTAGAAGGTCTTGCTTCTACCCACATCCACTATGGGTCTCAAAGGTGGATTTTGGAGATCTTTATGGATTTTGGGTATCCCAAAGATGCCTGCTACCATTGGATGTTGATTGAGTAAATAATTATACATGTCCCTGTTGACTTGCTCCTGCATAACCAAGTCATAAAGACAGATATCAATTTTGGAATAGGCAATATTGAGCTCATTCTTAGATATCTGGATATAAGTCTCGGTGAAAAGCAACTCATGTATATAATTATTATAATCATCGAGGTCCATCACAACTATTCCCCCACCCTTGTCTGGTTTCATTATTATGATACTCTTGTTGCTACAGAATTCTTTGAATAGCAATGCCTCCTTATTGGATAAGTTGTAGTCTCTAGCTGTTTTTTTAGAAAAAAAAAATTTCCGAATTTCTAATTCACACATTTTCTCAAAGAGAGAAAACCAGCAATTTAAGGTGGGGTTGAATGAACTAGTTTTTTGAGATGTTTGTTGGGATTTGTGCCAGGGTTCAGGGAGTCAGTTTTGAACCAGGGTGCCAAATTAAGATTACATGTAAACAATTTTAAATCAATTAAAACCTCAACCAAATTGGACTCATTAGCCAGCACAAAACTCAACCCTTTGCTTAACACATTGGCATGTTCACTTGTAATGTTGAAACTTGAAAAGTTAAACAGAAAAATCATTATCCATATTTTGAATACCAACTGGTACCTCCCCAAAATTATTAGTGGTAACCATATTTTCAACATCAGAAAACAAGCTAGAACTAGACCCAATAGATGTGGATACTGGTTTACCTTCATGTGTGCTTATTTCACACTGGTGAACAGCAATTGTCCAAAAGGCAGTTTGCAAAGTTTGCAAATGCTGAACGGAAAAAGGTTTGAATGTGCAATGAGCAAATGCACAGTGACATTCACTCATAGCACCTTCGACATTTTGGGATGGATTGCACTATAGTGATGATCGGAAAATGGTCCCTTTCCCCACTGTAGTGCAATCTCGGAGTTAGAATTTTAAAGTAGGGTAGTTAGATTTTTTTCAACATTAATGTTCGAAAATCAGTGAATCTGCTTTTCGATTTGCTGATTTTTGAACATTTAAAACTGTCGCTGTTTTCATTTTCGTGGTTACGGATTCCCTCATATGAGCAATTGCACCACTGCATTTTGGCTTTGTAAAGGTAAACCGTGGATACCTGTGAAGCAGGTTCAATAACCATATTAACAGTGTCAAAATGAACAATATTTGCAGCTGCATTATTCAAGGATTCAGGACAGTCATCCAGCTGTGCCTCATTAACTTAATGCCTGTATCCCCCCTATTCACAACATCCTTTTGCAATGCTCCACAATTCATCCCAAAGTCTGTGTCAACTGCACTACATATGGAGAATGGACTACTAGAAATACAAAAGTCACTAGCATCAACTTCAGCTTCACAAAGTAAATTGGTCATTGCATAAGTGGTGTCATGTAAACATTTCTCATTTTCAAATCCACTGTTCAGGTCTCTCAAAGGAGAATTAACTAGTGAACAGGCTGCCATAACCTTGTGAACCCCACCAGTGGTGTTTGAACAAATGGAAGCATCAAAATTAATTGACTTGTTTACATCCGTGAATACCAATTCAGACAAACCATAACAATTATCATCAATATATGCACCATTAAACGTAGGTGAAATCAACTCTAAACTATCTGAAAAATTGCCAGAGCTGAATTCATGACTCAAGGATGAATAGTAACCATATGCTGGTGTACAATCAACACAAAATTTACAGCATTGGGTTTCACAATAAACACAGTGATTCTCAAAAGTAACTACAGGTATATTATCCAAATGACCTACATAGTTAAATTCCGAGATGCCCAAGCTTGTCCTATCAGGCAAAGCATCAAATTGTCCAAACAAACTTTAGCTATCTAAATCTGTTGTATTAACGGCAATGTCCACATGTCCCAGGAAAACATTCTGAGCATGAACTATGCAGTGCATTAATGTTATTACAAACTTGATCCTTCAATACCATTTCTTCCACATGGATTTTCTCTTCCTGAGCGTTTTTTTTTTGCCACTGGTTACCAGCCTTAAAGTTGTTTCAGCCACTGTTGAATGATCTGGAATGAGAAGCCTTTGGCCTGGCTCCAAAACACTCAAAGTTAGGATAATTGTCCATATTCCAATTTTTGTTATGCTCTTTAGCAGGAAAAGCACTAGATTATTGCCCTTTTATGTTTTCCTTTTGGTAGAGCCTCTCAGAATGTCTTGGCAGTTGTTCACTGTTTCCAGCTCCTTCCTAGAAGCCCAGGTCATCAGAATTGTGTGAATTTAAGCTCTTCCACTGTCCATCATCTGATTCTGGCAATGCTATTGGCTGCCCAGGTTCAGAAGCCTTGGGGGGCGGAGGATATGCCTTACATTTGGCATAAGCTTCAGTATCTCTCACAGTTTTCTAACTTTCCTGTTTTTTATTGCAGCACAAGTATCATCAATCTTTTGAACAGGTTATATTAGTTGGTTTAATAGTGATCAAATAAACCAGTAGTTAAACTAGTATTAATAATGTCCAGGTCATGAGATAACTTGTCTAATTTGACTTAATTTTCATGTATGATGAAATGAATTATGTCCGTGCCTGCTTTGTTGAAAATATTAATTAAAGCTTTCTGAAAGTCAGAGTCAGTTTCTACTCCATTAGGGAACTGCCACAAATGTAGCCATTTGTGAATTAAGCCTCCCTTTAGGTTTTCCTGCAAATATGCATTGTCCAGTTGAAGTTTTTTATAAGCCAGTAATTTCTACTGAAATAACTGTAACTGGTCAACAAAGGAGCACTCACCTATAATGTTATGGTCAGTGTTGGCCTAACTGAAGCTTGACAAAGAAAATTCAAAGATGTTAGCTTTCCATTTATCAAAGTCAAACAGCTCCCAGTGGTTAGAATTCCTTGACTGGTCAAATCCAAGTTGGTTAGACCAAGAGGAAAGGTAACCAGTTCATTGCTTCAATTGAGAATTAATATTTGTTGAAGTATTGTTACCTTGAAGTTGTAGGTTGATTTTGTCCAGAATTTGGGAAACCAGATACACGTTGGCTGACCCAGATCCTCCTCCAGTAGCCATAAACAAATCCAAAAAGAGAAACCAGGAACCAAACAAGAAAAACTGATGGAGGTCCAGGGAGCACACAAGTCCAGTATAAACCACACACAGCTAGTAGCAACCATCAAAGATTTATTGAGCAAAAACAGCAGTCAAGTGCTTTTGTCTTACATCAAGACTTCATCAGAACTGCAGTTATCACATAAACCACACAATATAAAGGAACATCCTGTAGTCATGTGGTTAAACCGACCAATACAAATGATGCTTAAAAAATTAAAAACTTGAAAATGTAATGACAGTTTGAAACAGTGTATACAAGTGAAAAAACAGTGCCAAACATGTTACAACAATGTATATACAACAAATTATAAAGAAGACTGATGAATTACCCCTCTTTTCAATTTTAAGATTGGGGTAATGGAACAGCAGTCATTAAGCCCAGGGGGAGTAAGGGCATCACACATCAAAATCCAGATTAATTCCTGTCTGTTGAGGTGTTCTGTGCTAAAACCCCTTGCATCCTATTCCATATAGTCCAACACTACAAACCTGAAGTGGTAGTCAGGAAAAGCTGAAATATGCCTATACAAGGCATTGGTCTTCTTCCCTTTCTTGATGTCATTCAAGTGTTCATAAATTCTTTCTTTCAGCTTACGACCAGTCTTTCCAATGTAGAATGCCTTACAATATTGACAAAGAGCTCCATATACTACCCCCTTGGATATGCAACTGAAGTGTTTTTTTACCTTAAATTTCCTATTCCAGATGAAAAATGAGTGACACATATATTTAATCTTTTCCCGGCCTTTACTTCAAGTTTGTAGTGTTCTTCTTTTTATGCTGTTCTCTTTAAAACTGTCTTCTATCCACTGCATTCATTGAACATGTAACATAATAATGCTTCTGAACAAAAAGATGCTCCATGAACCTATAGATAATGCAACAATCAAAATTAATTTACATGTGTATTTACACTTAAAGAGTAACACATTCTTTGATCAAGAAATGTAATATTACTTTAATGGACAACTCATCTCAAACAAAATGGTGAATGTAGTAGCCAGTGCTACTGCATTTGATTAATAACCTTGTACCTCCATTATATGCTAACAGCCAAAGTGAAAAAATACTGATGAGTAAATGTGGATAAGAAAATGCTGTTTGAAATCATAGCTAAACATAAGTAAATAGCATACAACTATGATTAACTTAAACCCTACAATTATATTTCCTATGGATACTGTAACTTTTACTTCAATGAGATCAACAGTACTGCTGCATTCTTTTAATGGCTTTGCTTTGCATATTACTTATTTAGCTTTACTCTAAATTTTTTTTAATAAACCTGAAGTTGCCATTATGTTGATTAACAAAGGATACATTTCTTAGCAACAAGTTTCTTAATACTACAATATAGCTTTGTTCCAAAATGTTTCAAGAGAATGAAGCTTGTGCTCACTCTTAGCTCTATGTGGTATGCTAACTCACTGTTCTGCCATCAACAAAGCAGGATTTACCCAGTACCAGAATTCACCCATAATGGCGTAGCCTAAGTGAATACATTTTGCCAAGACTAGGTAAATCCCATTAAATCCACAATTGGGCTGTGACTGTTTTGTACAGATTTTTTTTTTATTTTGTGGTGGAGAGATTTTTGTCTTCCTTTAAACTGGCAGTCAAGTAATCCTGGTGCTTCTCCTCTGTTGACAGGTCTACCACACCCTCCCACCTCTCCCAGACTCTGAACATCAGAGCTGGTGAGGAGATCAAGTGGCAGCATCATACTGCTGCTAAGGGGGTGTTTTACCTATTATTCCACACCACTGAACTCACCCAAGTAAAACCCTGATGGTGGGCCCTGTCATACGTGATTGTCAATGTTATTGTTGGCATTAGCACTGGACCACTCCTAACTTCCAAAAGGGGGCTGATGCCAACAGGATGCCCCTTCCATCTTTAGAACCATAATGTGGTTGTTTCTTCAGTCTCCCATCAAGAAACTCAGTCCACAAACCACTAAACATGGGTGCCTCCCTCCTCCCCCAGGATGGGCATGCCTGTCCTCTTTCTGCCTGTCCCATTAAGCACTTCAACTACTATTCAAACCTGGGCTGAAGTGAGTACTATCTCTGTGTCACTGGTCCAAGTTATGGTACACTTAGAAATATTTCTTACCTTTAGGAACTCCTCTGTATAATGGTTCACCTTTCAGCTGATGGAGGTCCCCACATACAGCAGGTAGCACAGGTGCCCACTGTACATAAATGGTACATGTACCTTTTTGCATGCTTTCTCACAATTAAGGAATTTAGCTGCAGTTCACGTTACTAATGTTGCTGCATTTAAGTGACTCCATTTGTTGTCAAAGTGGTGCCCCCCCTCCAATACTGCTTTAGATACAATTTCAAAAACTTGCTGCTGGTGGCTTACTGGCAACAAATTCAAATGGTTAAAACTATCTGTTAAACTTTTCTGTGCTAGTACCTGTAGTTTACACACTAGTTACAATTTATCAAATAGTCTCTTAGAAGGTTGTGTCTGGAAACCCTGTGCAATATTCTTGTCATATAGAATAATGCATTGACACCCCAACAATTACGGCCGTCCAGTTCCTGAAATGTGAACAAATACCCCATTACAGACTTTCTTCAGAAAAATTACTTCTATATGTGGGTAGAGACCAGTAGGACTAACCCAATCAAGAATGTTAAATATATAGAAGCCTTTTACTTAATCCAAACACCTGCACTCCCAAGCATCAAATGCTAGTTAAATTGTAGTGTCAGCAGTGTAGAAGGTGGTCTTTTTTCTGCGCTAAAGAACCAAAAATATTTAACACCCATCTAGGCTTTAGCAACAGGGACCTTTTCAACTACTGAATCATGCAGTCCCAACATCTTCAGTCTAATTGCGAACAGTATTCAACAATACAGCCTTAATACTATATCCCCCTCATCCTATTTGTCTCAACATGGATATATCTTCACTTCTTCATAAAGAAGCATTTTTTTTTGTTTCTTTGGGGGGGTTGTATTTTTTTTCTGTTCTTTATTGCAATAATTTCCCCAACACTTTTTGTGCTTTAATCCACCTAACAGCAGACACTCATTTTCGTTCATTTGTCAAAACTTAAATTTGTCCACAAATTCTTGTCAATTTTTAGGGATCCTTCTTGCACTAACCATTTTCACTTGATGTCTTAAGACATGGCTACTTTTACTTCCCCTCTATAATTTCTGTCCTCCTTATGTCATCCACTCCGTTAACTTGTCCACAAAACATTCAAGCTTCTGGAATTCCACTCACAAAATGCAGAAACCTTCACTATATTTATGAGGGACTCGCATGAGTTTCAAGGCTATCTTAATTTAATTACCATGAACACTTTTGCCAATACCTACCCTCAGGCTTTACCTCTTTTCATAAGGCAGGAGCTGCCAGTTAATCCTGGGATAAATTTTACAGCACCAGTCCAAATGTCAAAGTTTAGTATGAAAGAAGATATATTATCACATTACTTAATATGCAGTGAAACTTTATTCTAGAGAAGGGAGAGGCACTGGGTAATGAACATCTCTCCACTGCATTCTGTTTATCTGTTGGTGAAGGCTTAGACCTTGGGATCTACTGTTAACTAAGCTGTTTGTATTACTGAGATAAGCAAGAACCATCTGAACTTGACTGTTTCTCAAGACCAGAGATCTTTTTTCATTAGGAACTTCTAAGAATTTTGATGTTTACTGATCCCATGTGAGATGCATACCGAGCATGGTACTCTATAATGGGTCTGATCAATGCTTAATATTGAAGGTGAAATACCTTTAGTTACTTGTGTTAAATAAGGATTTTCTGATAGTTGCAAGTGATGATCAAAGGAGAGGGAATTGTCAACTCAAATGCCCAGTAAATGGTGTGCTATGTACATTGTACATCATGGATAAAGATTGGTTGTGTAAAATCTTACCATAACCATAGATGTCCCTCTCTTCTATGTTGCAGTATTCTTTACATGGGCTGTCTTCCGCCCTATGACCTGACATCCAGCCAGTATACATCTTTTAGCCACTGTCAGTAAGTTGGAAGTTGCATGTGTGCTCTGACATCAACCATAAAAGGATGTATGTACCATCCTCACAACAAGAACGCCCCATGAGGAGCAGCAGTCAGTCCTAAGGAGATAAAGAAGCCATCCAAGGAAAGGACAAGATGCAGGGAGGAAGGCAGGAGGGACAGAATACTGCAACATAGAAGAGAAGGACATCTACAGTTAAGGTAAGATTTTTATACAACTATTCTGTGCCCTTCTATTCAGTGTTGCAGTATTCTTTACATATGGGAGAGTACCAAAACTTAGTAGGAACCTTGGGATATCGAAGGAGCAGTGAAAGTGCTCACTGAAGAATTTTCAACAAAGTCATGGAGAATGGCTCTAGCAAATCCCGCTCTAGACCTAGAAATGGTGTCCAACCTGTAATGTTTGGTGAAAGTGTGCACAGAAGACCATGTAGCAGCCTCCAGAATATAATTAGTATCCAGGCCTTTAAAGAAAGCACCTGAATGAACAGATCTAGTGGAATGGGCTCTAACAGAAGCAGCCAGAGACTTACCATGAAAATCATAACAAAACACAATAGCCTTAGAAACACAAGAGGAAATTGTTTAGAAACAGGTAACCCCACAGCTCTGGGAAGAAAAAACACAGAAAGTTGATCTGTCTTCCTGACAGATTTACTCGTATCTAAATAAAATTTAAGTTGCCTATGTACATCTAATGTATGCAAAATCCTTTCACTAGAGGAATGAGAAGGGAAAAAAGTGGGCAATTGGACAGATTGATTAAGAGACATTTTGTTTACCACCTTGGGTATAAAGGACGGGCTGGTATGCAAAGAAACTCTGTCCTTGTGAAAAGGCAAAGAAAGGCGAGGATGCCATCAAAGCCTGAATCTCAGAAACCCTCCTAGCGGACGTCAAGGCTACCAGAAGCACAGTTTGCCAAGTACAAAACTTTAGAGAAACAGATGCTGCAGGCTCAAAAGGGGCCACTGTTAACTTCTCTAGGACAAAATTAAGATCCCAAGGAGGTGGAACTGCTTTCCTAGGAGAATATGTAGGAAGCCTTTAAGAAAATGTTTTACCTCCAATCTGGAAGCTAAAGGAGGTGATAATGGCACACAAGCAGAAAGAGCAGAACAGTGGGCTTTCACTGAGGAATATGGCAAGCCACTGTTAAGTAATTCATGCAAGTAAGAAAGTACTACTGGAATGTCCACAGAAAGTTTATCTACACTTCTAGAAAGGCACCAGATAGAAAATCTCCTCCATTTGGAAATGCAACATTTTCTAGCATTGGGTTTCCTGGCCTCCTGCAAAATCCAAAGCGTGTCCTTAAAAGAAGAAAAAAAAAGGTGCCTGAAAGGGATCATAAGCTGATCACCCACAGAGTCATTTGAAATGTTGACAGATGTGAATGAAGCAAGGATCTCTTGTCCTGTGTGAGCAGGTCCATCCTATGAGGTAACTTGTGGTGATGGCCCTTGGCAAAAGAAACCAATGCTGTCTTAGCCAAAAGGGAGTCACCAACAAGATTTTTGGCTTGCCCTGCTGAATTTTCAGCAAGACTTTCTGAATGAGAGGGAAGGGGGGAATGCATAAAGAAACATCCCCTTCTATGAAAAGGAAAGGGCATCCACCTTCCAAGCCAGAGGATGTGGGAGTCTGGCAGTAGAGGAAGTTGTCTGTTTAGAGGGAAGGCAAGGTCCAGATGAGGAGTACCCCACCGGTGAATTAGATCCAGGAAAACATTCCTGTGAAGTATCCATTCATGGGAGTGTGTCAAAGACTTGCTTAAATTGTCTGCCACAGAGTTCTGGGAAGAGGGTATGTAGACATGTAGGGTTACCTTGTACTGAATTACCAATTCCCATGCCCTGACAGTTATCCTACCTACAAAGAATGTAAGATTTGGTGCCCTCCCTGTTTATGTACCAGAGGACATTAGTGTTGTCTCTAAATTTTTTCAGAGGACCTGGATGAAAGAGGATGAAAGGAGTGCAAGGCCAGAATCAGAGCCCTCATTTCATTGATGTTGATGTGCTCCCTATTTTGAGATGGAGACCAGAGATCCTGTACTTTCCTCGAGGTAAAGCTTGCCCCCAGCCTGTGTCTGAGGCATCTGTAAAAATGTATTGAGAAGACTGGGGCAAAAGAAGAGGAAGACCTGGATTCAGAGAAAGCTGCTGAATTCACCAGATGAGCTCTGTTTTCAGGCAGGGAAGTAGAGGAATCAAAACTTCTAGAGGTAGGCCTGCTGAGACCATGACCAGGCTTGTCTTTAGAAACTTCTGAAATTTCCTCATGTGAAGCTTTGCAAAGGTCAGCATATGAATCATGGAAGCCATGAACCCAAAAAGTCTTATAAACTCCCTGGCTGAGATGGAAGGAAGCGGTATTAGGCTTTCCATGAAGGTAGTAAGAGTCTGAACCTTGTCTGTTGGTAGGAAAATCATCATCAGGTCCATCCTGAACCTGCACCCTAGGAAGATGTGATCCTGTGAAGGAGTCAGAGAGGATTTCTTGAAATTTATTGTGAACCTCAGGCTTTGAAGGACATGAATTGCCACCAAAAGGTTTTGAGACAACTATTCTGAGTGGGGAGATAGAAAAAGAAGATAATCCAGATATACGTGAACCACCTGCAACTTTAAGAAAGCAATAACAGGGGCAAAGCACTTTGTGAATACCCTTGGGGCAGTGGAAAAACCAAAGGGCAAGGCAGAGAACTGATACTGCAAAGAACCCACCAAGAAATGCAAAAAATTTCTGTATTGAAGATGAATGGGAATACGTAAATAAGCATCTTTGAGGTTCAAGGAAGCCATGAAAGACTGAGGAAAAAAATCAGAGGAAAGTGTGTCTGTAGGGACAGCATCCATAAAGATGGCACTTCCAGGAAAGTAATAAAGTGGGAGAGGTCTATAACTGGTCTCCAAGGGCCATCCTTTCTTGGAACTAGAAACATTCTTGAGTAAAAAACTCTGCCTCTCTGATCCAGTGAAACACTCTGAATAGTGCCTTGAGAAAGAAGCTGAGATAGGAGCTGTGGGAACAACTCAAGCTTATTGGAACAGGGTTGTGGAATTCCAATGAAAAGACAAAGTATCCTTTTTGGATGATAGAACCCAGGAATCCTGAATGATCCTCACCCAGGCTGTTAATGAAAAGAGGCAAAGAGATAGAGAAGTACGACTTGGAAGAGGCTGCTGGTAGTCACAGAGAACTGGGCCTGGCCTGAATGGGCTGCTGTACTGGAGGAGCCAAAGCAGAAGTTTTGGATTGAGGAGGTTTTCTAGCTGATTTCTTAAGACATGGGAGCAGATGTACAGTGGATATAAAAAGTGTACACACCCCTGTTAAAATGCCAGGTTTTTGTGATATAAAAAATGAGACCACAATAAATCATTTCAGAACTATTCCTACCTTTAATGTGACCTATAACCTGTACAATTCAATTGAAAAACAAATCTATTAGAGGGAAAAAATATAAAAAAAATAAAAAAGGTACAATACGCTGGTTGCATAAGTGTGCACACCCCTAAACTAATACTTTGTTGAAGCACCTTTTGATTTAATTACAACATTCAGTCTTCATGGGTAGGAGTCTATCAGCATGGCACATCTTGACTTGGCAATATTTGCCCATTCTTCCTTGCAAAACTGCTCCAAATCTGTTAGAATGTGAGGGCATCTCTTGTGCACAGCTCTCTTCAGGTCACCCCACAGATTTTCTATTGGACTTAGGTCTAGACTTTGACTGGGCCATTCCAAAACTTTAATTTTCTTCTAGTGAAGCCATTGTTTTGTTGATTTGGATGTATGTTTGGGGTCATTCTTGTGTTGAAAGGTGAAATTCCTCAATCATCAGCTTTCTAGCAGACACCTGAAGGTTTTGGGCCAAAAGTGACTGGCATATGGAACTGTTCATAATTCCCAACACCTTGACAAAAGCCCCAGTTCTAGCTGAAGAAAAGCAACCCCAAAGCATGATACTGCCATTACCATGCTTCACCATGGGGATGGTGTTCTTTTGGTGATGCAGTGTTGTTTTTGCTCCAAATGTACCTTTTGGAACTGTGGCCAAAAAGTACAACCTTGGTCTCATCAGACCAAAACACTTTTTCCTGCATGCTTCTGGGAGACTTGATGTATTGTTTTGCAAATTTTAGCTGGGCCTGGATGTTTTTGTGTGTAAGAAAAGGCTTCTGTCTTGCAACCCTACCCCATAGTCCAGTCATATGGAGAATACGGGAGATTGTTGTCACATGTAGTACACTAGTACTTGCCAGAAATTCCTGCAGCTCCTTCAGTGTTGCCGTAGGTCTCTTGGCAGCCTCCATGACCAGGTTTCATCTTGTCTTTTCATTAGTTTTGGAGGTACATCCAGTTCTTTGCAACATCACTGTTGTCTCATATTTTCTCCACTTTTTTATGGCTGTCTTCACTGTGTTCCATGGTATATCCAATACTGTAGACATTTTTTGTACCCTTCTCCTGATAACTTTCAACAATGAGATCCCTTTGTTGTTTTGTATGCTCTTGGCGAACCATGGCTTTTGCTGTAGCAGGCAACTGAGTAAATGTCAGGAAAATCCTATTAGGACAGCTGAACTTTATATGGGGTTAATCACGGTCTCTTTAATTGATGGCAGGTGTGTACCCAAAAAGACAGAATACTGTAATTAAATCAAAAGGTGCTTCAACAAACTATTAGTTTAAGGGTGTGCACACTTATGTAACCAGCTTATTGTACTATTTTATTTTTTTTTCCCTAATAGATTTGTTTTCCAATTGAATTGTATAGGTTATTGGTCAGATTAAAGGTGGGAAAAGTTTTGAAATGATTTATTGTGGTCTCATTTTTTTATATCACAAAAACCTAGCATTTTAACAGGGGTGTATACACTTTTTATATCTACTGCAGATGCAGAAGAAAGAGCTGGTCTAATAAAAGATGGTTTGACAGGTAAGTTTCTATGAAATTTAGGAACAGGAGAAACAAACAGGTGCTTCAAATTTTGGAGCTCTTTTCATTTTTCTTGCAGAGTTTTAAACAAGTCTGCAGCTGCAGATCCAAAAACAGCAGACTTGTCCAAAGGAGCATCTATATTACAAGAATGAATAATTAGGAGTGTCTATATTACAAGAACGAATGCTTAGGTGATCGAACACCTAAACATCGAACTTGTAATATCTAACCCAAAAACGTCGAACAGCGCAGGAAAACACATTGGTCGGCCATAGAAAAAAAAAAACTTTACACCCAAACTAAGTGGGGGGTTGTACCCCCTAACTATATATATACCAACTCTGAGATCGCTCTACAGTAGACAAAACAGCAAAATCCGGTGAACAGCCAAGGGAAATCTTTCCCCGAGTTAAATCTGCCGTTCGTTTTTTTTTTGCTTTCGATATTACAAGTTCGATGTTTAGGTGTTCGATCACCTAAGCATTCAATTTTGTAATATAGACCCTCCAAAGGAGCATCAATTAATTTTGCCTTTATATCATAAGGTAATTGTTGAAGTCTCAGCATGAACGTCTCCTAAGCACAGAGGCAGATGCAGCAGCTCTGAAAGATGCCTCAACAGCATCACAGTTGCACTTAATGGAACATCTAGCTACTTGAGATGATGCAGCCAAAAGAGACAAGACCTGTGTTTCAAATTCAGTCAAGTAAATGAGCAACAGCCTGCAAAGCCTGAGAAAGCAAGTAAAAGGAATACCTAGACATTCTAGTCTGATAATTAATTGCACTAACAACTAATGTGGAAGAGGTGTAAACCTTTTTACACAGTCTCTCTAGAATTTTACTCTCCTTATCAGATGGTAAATGTTTGGAATAAAAGAAAAGACCAGCAGGACAACCACGGCAGCTGACTCCACTTTAATAAAATAATATAAAAACAAAACACAGGACAAGCGCTTTTACGTATTTCTACACTTCTTCAGATCCTAATACAATGATTTAAGGCATACATCATTATATACTATTCAACAGTTTATTAGCATAAAAACAATCATTCAATTATCCAAGTATTTTAATGCTCTTGAGTCTATGAGCATTTAAAACTGGCTTAACACTAATGCTGCTGTAAGCCTGGATGTACATGTGCCTGTAATCATGAAATCCATCTTAGCTCTATCTGTTCTAAAAAAATTATTAGTATCCCCACCCCTTATATTTTTGTGGACTTTTTGTAGCACTCTAAAACTAAAAGTGTGTCCTGGTAACTCCAAAATGTGTTTCACTAGAGCATTCTTCTCATTCTTATTTCTCATCTCATATAAATGTTTGCTAGTTCTGTTCTTTAATCGCTGAGTGGTCTTCACTACATAAAAAACAAAACATACATCATAGGTGGCCAAGTATATTTGCAGTATTGAAATCAGCACAGAACCTAGGTCTAAATTCAAAGGGTATATACGGAACTGGCAACTGTTTCTCTTTTTATGGTGTCTACCATACATTTATGATATCCTCTATCCACAAAAAGTTTCCCCAAATATCACTTTATCATATAGTAAAAAGTCAATATTTAAGAATCAATAAGATCTGTAATACTGAAGATCAATTGTCAAAAGAAAGTGATATTTTGGGGAAACTTTTTGTGGATAGAGAACATCATAAATGTATGGTAGACACCATAAAAAGAGAATACCAGTGGTCTCAATATAAATGACATGAATATGAATGCCCCAGAAATATTAGTCATAGAAAAACACAAAGAATGGAGAAGGTTCCTTTTATTACTAAATTTACTAATAATTATATTTTGTTAAAAGATATTAGTAAACACTGGAGTATGCTCACCATGGATAGACCCACAGCTAAAGTAGTAGGGGACAGGCCTCATTTCATTTACAAAAATAGTTGTAATTTAAAACAACTATTATGTAATGACAAACAGAAATATTTGATGGAAGGTGGTAGAAATGGTACCTATCCTTGTAGGAAATGCAAAATCTGTAAGATCATAACTAGAATTTATACATCCCTGCATACCCTTTGAATTTAGACCTATGTTCTATGCAGATTGAAATACTGCAAATAGAATATACTTAGCTACCTGTGATGTATGTTTTTGTTTTTATGTAGGGAAGACCACTCCGCGATTAAAGGACAGAACTAGCGAACATTTATATGAGATAAGAAATAAGAATGAGAAGACTGCTCTAGCAAAACATATTTTGGAGTTACCAGGACACACTTTTAGTGCTACAAAAAGTCCACAAAAATATAAAGGGGTGAGGATACTAATAATTTTTTAGAACAGATAGAGCTAAGATGTATTTTAAGATTACAGGCACATGTACATCCAGGCTTAAACAGCAGTGTTAGTGTTAAGCCAGTTTTAAATGCTCGTAGACTCAAGAGCATTAAAATACTTGGATGATTGAATGATTGTTTTATGCTAATAGACTGTTGAATAGTATACAATGAAGTATGCCTTAAATCATTGTATTAGGATCTGAAGAAGTGTAGAAATATGTGAAAGCGCTTGTCCTGTGTTTCCTTTTTATTTTATTAAAATGGAGTCAGCTGCCGTGGTTGTTCTGCTGGTCTTTTCTTTTATTCTATATGTACATTCTGGTTTGGACATTTGGTTCTGCTTGATAGTAAATGTTTGGCTGAAGGAGACAAATGAAGACTTATCAGACACTATAGAGACAACAGCTGGATCAGCAGAGGGATGCTCAGAGAACTTGCAGTCATCTGGCACTTTGTAAAATCTATCTTGACTCTTAGGGGCAGGGGCCTGGGAATCTGGAGACTTAGTAGATGTGGCAAAGGTGTCCAGGAAAGCTGGAAGGACTTAAGGCACTGCAGAGGGTGAAGGGACTTCCATTTGCAAAAGGTCATAATACCTTTTTTCGTTCATCAGAAATTTGGGGAACAATCCTATTTGAAAAACTCCCTCATTTTATTAATGGTCTCTCTAAAAGAAATTTCTTCAACCAGAGAATCTCTATTCCTCCTTTGGTGATGCATATTCTAGAAGAGAGGTAATTTGGGTAGAATATGCAAAAGAGTCTTCATCAGAGGAAGAGTCCTCAGAATCAGTGGAAAGAACCCGAGTCCCAAAAGCCTGTACAGTGCAGGAAGAGGAAGTGCAGAGGAAGGCTTCAAGGCCATCAAGCCCTTAATAACGCTCTGGGAAAAAACATTCCAGTCAGACTGTGGATCCAAAGGAATGATGGGATTTTTTTGTTTGTTTTTTCTTGGCATGTCCACCTACATTAGACAATGAAGAAGAGCCTAACCTAGGCCTAAAGTCCAGATGAGACAGAGAAGGATTCCTAGTCAAAATGGCAGGAATGTCCCGGGGTCCTCGAACACAACAAGCCGCGGTTCCCCCCATTCTGCTCAAAATGGACATCTGCGTTGCCTCTGCCGTGATGGAATTCAATTCCTTGGTGGCTTCCAAACAGGTACCCACTGAAACACCGGACCCGAATTCTGACAGTACCACTGGGTCTTCACTGTCCTCAAGGGATACGTCTGAGGTAAGAGGCACAGATGAAGAGGATTCAGGTCTTTGTTTGCTCACCTTCCTCTTCAAACTTGTCTCAGCCAAAGGACCCTCGGAACTCTCCATAACTCTTTTACCAGACGTTTAAGCCACTGATTCTCCAAGTAGACATTTAAAGCTGAAAGTTGGCCATGCAAAGTCTTGGGCACAAAGGCCTGACAAATAGACTGGAATCAACAGTCATGACTACGCCTGAAACAGAAAAGACAAAGGTTGTGGCTATCTTTATGTGGAATCTGCCTTCCACACCTACACTTGCCCTTCTTGGATGACATGAACAATAACAAAAGGCAATAGCAAGAAAATAAATCCCCAATGGGACACTTATCTGAAGCTGGCAGCAACACACGGAATCTGACTGCAGACCGTACATAAGAGTCAACCTTCCAAATAGCAGAAGAAAAGTTTCTGAGGATGGTATGTATGGACATCCTTTTATGGCTGGCGCTGTCATAGCATAAGTGCAATGTCCCATGTACTGGCAGTGGCTAAAAGCTGTTGTATATTAGCCGGACGTTGGGTTGCAAGGTGGAAAACAACCCACATGTAAAGAATACAACACTGAACAGAAGGACATCTTCTGTCTTCTAAAAGAAACAATACTAAGCCTTCTGGCATTCAATTTGAGCCCATTTTCAATACAAGTATTGACTGAAGGTGCAGATATTTGAAGACTTTTTAAAAATTGCACCCAGCTTGCAAGTGTCTTCAGATTTGTTTAACAAGAGGTCCTGGTTATCATTTTTAAGATCAGAGTATTAAATGCCAAACAGGAGAGGACCAAGCATAGCTTCCTGGGAACTCCATTTATTATTTTAACATTATTTGAAGAGGTTTCTCCACACAAAGTATGTGGGATGTGTTTCTCAACCAAATGACAATAAATCCTGCCATGTGAGGATGTACACTTAATGACAGTTTTCCTTAAAATTCTGGCAAAAGGTTTAGTAATGAATACTTTTGTCAGATCAAGATAAACTGCATAAATGGCAGACAATGTCTGTAACTCTCTAAGAAATTACCATGGTTTAATGTGCATGATCCTGCGGTTTGATAACAGGAAATGCCTGTGAGTCAACTTTAATATTATGGTTAATGAGACCAGTTATATGCTCCACGAACTTAGAGACCAAACTCTTAAAACTGACTGAGCAGCAATTACAGGGTTAGCGGGAGGGTCATTACCACAGCAGTGTGCCAGGAATCAGGTGCATAACCCATATTTAGGTTTTGCTTAAACAACTTACAGAGAAGTTCAGAAAGAGCATATTTGACAGTTTAATATGCATCAAAGTATGACTATCAGGACCAATGGAAAAAGTGTTTTTGGTTTTAGGTAAAATTTTAAGAACATGTTCTTTAGCAATAATGGGGGTAAAGAAATTCAGAACAAATGGTGTTGGAATAGGTGTTTAATGGACAAGGTTTGCAGAGAAAGTAGTTGTGCAAGTAAACTAAGCAAAAGAGCAGATGTTCGAATGATCACTGTGGCAGTAGCCTTAAACTATATGGGCTATATCCGACCTAGAACAAGGTGGCCAGCTTCCAAAACTTCAAGGCACCTTCCACACAGAGCTTTAATGCCAAAGAGAGGGAGGCTGACCCCTTAAAAAGCAATGTCAGGGACAAAAAAAAGAAGTATTCAAACCATGGCATAAACAACACACCAAAAATCAAGGAGGGAAAGAGGGCGGGAGCGACTACTGCGACACTGATCTGCTGTTATAAGTATACTTGCACAACAGTACTGTATTCATCATAATGATCACTTCTGCAGTAGCATTAGCCATACAGGTAGATGAATAAGACATGCTGGCATGATAGATTTGCATCCTAATGTATCCCTCACTTCTGGAACAAACTTCCACTACGTCATGCTAAGTAGCACCCTTGCCACCTTCAAGGCAAATCTAGACAACTGGACTGCCAGCCTCAAATTCTCTCCTAGTCTACCTTGTATTGCCCTCCTTGAGGCTACAGGAAAATTCTGAATAGTTTTTTTGGCCAGGCAGACCAATTGCCTACTACTTACCAATAAATCTACTACCAAAGCTTAATGCATTTGGGAAGTGGAAGGTGAAGGGTTCAGGATCCCGTGGAGAATGGGGCTAGCATAGCCAAATACAGACCTAGAGAAGGAATCAAGCTTGTAATGCCTTGTAAATGTGTGTGTATTTTATATATATATATATATATATATATATATATATATATATATATATATATATATATATATAGATAGATACTAGAGAATCTCAAAGTACTGAAATGTCAAATTTCAGTACTTCGAGACTGAATACGCAAAAGTGCAGTTATGCAAAACTGCACTATGTTGAGTGAGGAAATGTTGAATCTGCTATAGTGGTGTTGCGTTCGTGATGTGTGGTGCGTTTTTTGGATTTATCTGGGGTTTCAGGTAAGTGGTGTTTGTGTAAGGGTATTGGCTAGGGATTTTAATGTATGTGTGTGTGTGTGTGTGTGTGTGTGTGTGTGTGTGTGTGTGTGTGTGTGTGCTTAGTGCAACCTCGGAGTTAGTATATATAAGTAGGGGGTGTGGGGGTGCAGCCTCCCACGAGGGGTGCTTGCCCCCCTGTTTATAAGTAGGGTAGTTCTGTGTGTGTATTTTTGTTTTAGTGTAGTTAGGTAGGTATGTGTGTGTGTGGTTGCGATTGTACTATTCACGGTTTTAGGTGTTTGACTATTCAGTCTCTAAATACTGAAATTCGACATTTCAGTATTTCGAGACTGTCTAGTGAATCCATATATATATATATATATATATATATATATATATATATATATATATATATATATATATATATATATATACATATGAGAGAGAGAGACAAACCATTATTTCTAGAATCCAACCCTTTCCAAAAAGCAAGAGAGAAAGCAAAGACCCTAGGTAGAGTGGGCCTTAGCCCTGCCTAGAATATTTTTGAGTATAACAAAAGGTAATAGCCTGAGATAACCATTTGGAAATGGTCTGTTCTGACACAGGTTGCCCCTTGTTACCTTCACAGGAAATTGATTCAAAGATTTATTTCTGTAAAGACAGTATCAGAGTTGTCTGTGGGTATCCAAGGTGTTGAGTATCCTCTCTCTCTCATTGTTAGGTTCAGGAATGAAAATAGGGAGATGGATAGTTTGGTTTAGAGTAGCCCTGGATGCCATTTTAGGCATAAAGCAAAGATTAATTCTGAAAGAACCCCTGCCTTTGCAGAAAATGAGATAAGGCTGACTCACCGCAAGAGCTTGCAACTCATACAGTCTTTCTTGCAGAGGTCAGAGAAATCAGTAAAACAGTTTTCCATATCAAGAACCCAAAGTCAGACAGATTAATTGGTTCAAATGGAGCAAGTGTTAGCTTTTCTAACACAAAATTAAGATCTCGAGGAGGGGCCACTAGTTTTCTTGGTGGCCTCTTATGCAAAAATCCTTTCAAAACCTTTTTGACACGAGAATGCATTGAAAAAGAGGGATCTATGGGCAGATATGCTGAAATGACTGACAAACCTTGGAGTAAGAAATGCCATGTTATAGTAATTCACACAATTATAAAACCAGAGAACAACTAGTCCTGAATGGGTGCTGGTTATGTTCTTGGCACAAACTAGAAAACCCTTTTCATTTGCCAATATATGATTTTCTAGCAGCAGGCTTTCTTGCTTCCATTAATGCCCACTGCACATCCTCAGTAAATAGGCATCTAAAGGGAAACGTCATCAGGAAGTCAGTTAACGTTGTTTGGGGTCAGAGTACATTAAACACAGCTGATGTTTTGAGAGTAGATCCATTCTGGGAAGAAACCAGCTTTAATTTCCTCAGGCCATTTCCAAAAGTGAATACCTCTGCTGCCTGGATCAGAAAGGAGTCACCACAATGATCTTGCAGGATTCCTTCTGAATTTTCACAAGTACCCTGGATATCACTGTAAAGGGTAGAAAAGCATACAAGGACATTATTGCCCAAGGAAAGAAAAAGGCATCTATCTTACAGGCCTTCTTGCAAGGAGTCCATGAGCAGAATCGTGTCAAATGATTTTTCAGTGTAGAGTAAAATAGGTCTAATTGAACTCCCCACAGATGGATCAAATCTTGGAAGACCTCCTGCTCTACTTTCCATTTGAGAGAGACTGGCTCTGGCCTGCTCAGCTTGTCAGCCAAACAATTCTGCTCTGAAGGAATGCAGAATGCCTATATTGTGAAGCTATATCCCAAGCCAACATGACTAGTCTGTAAAAGATTATGACTTGGTTCCTCTCCTTGCCTGTTGAAGTACCGTTGACTGTGGTAGTCTGTAACAACTTGAAACATTTCTTTTATATTTATGTGCTTGCTTTGGTCCTTGTTGTCCACACATCTTACACTTTTATTCCTCCTAAAACTGCTCCTTAAGCAAAGTCTGAGGGATCTGCAGTGACTGACTGCTTTGGAGCAGGGGAGACCTGGATTTAGAGACATCTGCTGTCTCCACCAAGTGATTTTTCTTCTGAAAAAAAAAACAGGACTGGATTCATACTGGAACCAGAGACACCATTATACCTCTCATATGGACTCTTCCCAGGAATATCAAAAATCATAGATATCTTGAGAGACAAAGTCCTGACATATTCCCTCACAATGACTGAAGTTTGAGTGGAATACCTTAGAATTAGATCTAGATAGAGGTCTATTTTTTCCCTGTAGTAGAAAACCTCTTTCAACCGAGGTGTCTAGTGGACACCTCAGTTACAAAATTATGTGTGAAGGAGTCAAAGATTATTATTCTCTTGGAATCCCAGCTTGTGCAAGAGATCACTCACCCAAGAGATAGATTCCTGATGCTTTGAAATGAAAAAGACTCTAAAAAGAGACAAGTCATTGTCTAAATTTGGAAAAATGTGGATACCCTGTAGCCTGCAATGACCTATAACTGCAGCTAGACACTTTGTGAACACACAATGCAGTGGATAGTCCAAAGGGTAAGGCACAGAACTGAATGTGATCCAGAAACATAAAACCTTAAGAAATGTCTGGAGTAATAGGGATGGGATAAGCATCTTTTAAATCTAGTGTTTCCAGGAAACTTAAATGAGGAAGTAGTAGTAGGTTGTGAAGTGAGCATTTGAGTTTGGGAACCATCACAAATATTTTTAAGAAAGATCCAGAACTGGTCTGCAAGCATCTTCTTTGCCAAGAAAAGCATCCTTGGACAACAATGGAGTCATTACACACACTTGGAACAAGGAGTTGTGACCTGTGAAATGGAAACAACTAAATATAAAGCAGATTGTTCCCCACAAGAAGAAACTGCAGATAAAACATACCTCATACCTTTACAACATACAAGTCTGACAATTCAAAATTCTGAAAATCAAAGTTGTATAAGCATGCACTTTTATCCCACACTTATTCCCATCTTTGTCAAAAAACAGTAGTATTAGAATTAACCAAATGTTTAGCAGCAGCATTACCTAAAGCTATAGCTGGTAGATCAGGTTTGGGATGTGTATAAAAACATAAGACAGTAACTTTACGCATTCTATCTGGCTTTTTAGGGGCAGCAGCCTGGCCATCAGAAAAATTACAGGCAGTGGCAGACATCCTCCAGAGGTGGCAAAACTGGGGAAGGGTGCAGGTTCCGGAAATTCCTTCACAGTATTTTCTGAAATACAGAGAAACCTCAGTGTTCTCCCACTGAAACAAAAACACTGGCACATTTAGGAAATAGTCGTAAAGAAAGATAAATCCCCACAGGGAGAATCAGAAACTCGGCTCTCGTCAAGAGCATGAAATCAGACAACTGAGGAGGAAGTATTGCTGTGTAAAATCTTACCATAACTTTAGATGTCCTTCTCTTCTATATGCTGCTGTATCCATAACATAAGGGAGTCTTGCCTCTGGTTGACTTGCAAACATCCGGCCATTTTACAAAAGATAAATGCTACTGCAAAGGTGCGTGTGGTGTCTTGTATCTCTCTGCGGACATTGGTCATAAACAGATGCCAGGTACAAAATGGACATCAGCATGCACCTACCTGCTGCCGGAATCAACAACTACAGAGTGCGTACTCAGGAGTCAGGTAAGAGTCAGTGGGAAGGCAGGATGGGAAACTATACAGCAGCATATAGAAGAGGAGGACATCTAAAGTCACGGTAAGATTTTACACAATACTATGTCCTATGCATATGCTGCTGTATCCCTAGCATAAGGGAGACTGCAAAAAGCTATTATTAAGATTTGGGGTGGGGGGACAGAAGCATTTTCCACAAAGCCATGAAGGATGGCTCTGGCAAAACCTGCTCTGGCTCTAGAAATGATGTCCAGCTTATAGTGTTTGGTGAAGGTATGGACAGAGGACTATGCAGCTACTTCTAAAATGGCAGCTGTATCCAGACCCTTGAAAAAAGTCCCAGAGAAGGACACTGCCCTAGTGGAGTGTGCCTTTACTGGGACAGGAAGCCTTCTGCCATGGGCTGTATAGCAAAAGGAGATTGTTTTAGAAATCCAAGAGGATATGGTTTGCTTGTAAACAAGTTGTCCCAGGGCTCTTGGGTGGTAGGAGACAAACAGCCTGTCCGATTTACTTGGTCTTGGCCAAACAGTATCTGAGTTGTGTATGTACATCCAAGCAATGTAGGATCCTTTTAGCAGGATTTTGATGTGAAGGGAAGAAGGTCAGGAGGTTAATGGCCTGATTCAAGGAAAGCTCACTGACCACTTTGGGCATGAAGGATGGGTTAGTACATAGCCACACCCTGTCCTTATGGAAAACTGTAAAAATATGCGAGGCCATGAGGGCTTGCAGTTCAGAAACCCTTCTGACTGAAGTAATGGCCATCAAGAGTATAGTTTTCCATGTACAGTACTGGAGAGAGCAGTCTTTGGCTGGCTCAAAGGGAGATGGTGTCAACTTTTCCAGAACAAAATTTAGATCCCAAAGAGGGATGGGCTTCCTTGGAGGTCTAAGGTGTATAACCCCAGAGTTTTGCTATGTATTTTACTTGTTGGACTGTTCCTGAAGCTTGTTTTTACCCTTTCAAAAATAGCTTAACTTCCAACCTAGAAGCCAGAGGTGGGTTGAGTGGAAGGCATGCTGAGATGGCAGATAAATGGGTCTTAACTGAAGAATAAGACAAGTCCAGACTTCATAAATTCACCTGGGTAGGACAAGACCTCTGGAGGTTCTACTGCCAGTGGTTGTAAATTGGGTTTTTGACACCATACAGAAAATTTCTTCCACTTGGATAGATAGGATTTTCTATTAGTTGGTTTTCTGGCCTCCTGCAGAACCTGGAGTACCTCTTAGCACAGGTGTCTGAAGATAATGCCCTATCACCCACAATGTAAGGTTCAGTGTGGACAGTTAAGGGCATAAGAACAATCCCTTCTCCTGTGTGAGCAGGTCCATCCATGGGGTAACCTGTGGTGACTGCCCCTAGCTAGATGGTGTAATAGAGTGAACCAATGCTGCCTTGGCCAGTAGGGGGTCACTAAGATTTGTGGTCGTTCTTTCTGAATTTTCAGCAGAACGTTTTGTAGGAGAGGAAAGGGGGGAATGCATACGAGTACTTCCCCTTCCAAGGGAATGAAAGAGCATCCACCCTCCATGCTTTGGGATGTGATACCCTGGAGCAGAAGATTGGAAGCTGTCTGTTCATGGGGGAGGCAAACAGATCCACATACAGAATACCCCATCGATGGACCAAGGTCCAGGAAAATCCATCCGTGTGGCTGAGTTATGGTCCTGCTTAGAGCATCTGCCATCACATTTGTCTGCTGAAGGTATGTAGATGGTTAGGATGTTGACTTGTCTCTTTAGGGTGATTTTCCATGCCTGCAGAGCCAACCTGCACAGGAGGTAGGACCTTGCCCCCCCCCCCCGTTTGCTGATGTACCCCAGCACAGTGGTATTGTGTACCATCTCAGCATGCCTGGCAGGAGACTATCCTTGAAAATTTGGAGGGCTAATATCAAGGCTGTCATCTCCTGGATATTTATGTGCTCTTTGTGATGGGTAACGTTCCATGAATTTCTCGCTCTCCATTCTCCTAAGGTTGCTCCCCAACCTGTATCCGAGGCATCTGTGAACTGGTACTGCTTGGGGGGCAGGGGTTACACGGCGGGCCTGGGTTGGCCTTTATCTGGGCTATCCACCAATTCAATTCAATTCAATTCCCTAGAAAAGCATGGAAGCATGGGAATCATGAACTCCAGGGGTTGCAGATGTTTCCAGACTGTTCTCAAGTACCACTAGAATTTACTCACGTGAAATTTTGCAAGGGGTACCATAGGGATTGGTGGAGGCCATGAATCCCAGGAGCCTGAGAAACTCCCTGGCCATCAGGGCTTTGAGAGGGAGTAACCCCTTGAAATAAGAAGTGAGATGGAACATTTTTTCTGCGGGATGACAGGCCATCATTTTTCCTGTTAGGACCCTGTATCCCAGGAACACATGATCCTGTGAGGGTACCAGGGATGATTTTTTGAGGTTTATAGTGACCCCCAGACTTTCCAAGAGGGAAATAGTGAAGTTTAGGTGTTGCAAGACCATTTGAACCGACGGGGCCTGAATCACGATATCGTCTAGATAGGGGAAGAGTTGGATTCCCCTTGTTCTGGCAAAGGCCTTGACTGGTGCTAGGCACTTTGTGAACACTCTTGGGGCCATAAAGAGACCAAACAGCAAAGCACAGAATTGAAAGTGTGCAGAACTGACTGAGAAGTGAAGGAACTTCCTGAAGAGGTGATGGAATGGGATGTGTAAGTAGGTGTCCTTTATATCCAAGGATCCCAAGAAGGCCTTGGGAGGATCAGGGGAAGAAGGATAGGAAGAGTAAGCATCCAAAAGAGGGTACCTGGAGGAAGGCGTTGAGATGGGACAAATCCAGGATTGGTCTCCAGGGACCTTCTTTCCTGGTAACCAGGAACATCCTGGAGTAAAATTCCTTTCCTCTTACATGAGCAGGTACCTCTTGAACTGTTCCTTGTGCGAGGAGTTCCTGTAGAACATGAGAAAAGGAAGCCAGATGGTCTTAAGGGGGTTGTGGAAAGCCTTTGGAAGTAGGTCTGTGTTCCCATAACATGAAGTTATCCGTTTTATTATAGAGAGGACTCAAGAGTCCTGGGTAACCTGATTCCAAGTAGGGAAGGACAGAGAGAGGAAGATGCATGGAAAGAGGTGCCTGGATCCAATCCCTGGTAGTCACAGGCTACCAGGCTTAGCCTGAAAGGGCTGCTTGAGAGCAGGAGTAGAGGGAGCAGACCTAGAGGGGACTATTTCCTGGAATCTCTCTTGCATTTGCGTGGCATCTGTCTGGCAGGCCTTGTCACAAAGGAGATTTTAGCAGGCTAGTTCCTTTGAAAAAATGGAACCGGGGAGATAAAAATGTCTCCGATTCTGCAGCTCCTTACCCTTTTCTTAAAGGGCCTTGAAAAGTTCAGCAGCTGCTGAACCAAATACAGCTTTGTTGTCCAAGGGAGCATCCAAGAGTTTAGACAATGTCATCAGGAAAAGGCTGCAACCTAAGCCAGGAATACCTCCTGATGACAGACCCTGAGGCAGCAGCGCTAAATGAGGCATCATAACTGCACTTGATAGAGTGCTTATTTGAGTGCAGGATTTCAGGACAGCAGACATTTTATTGCCTTGGCTGGGGAGTCAGGGAGGTCCCCCACTTGTTTAACCACATCAGAAAGAACAGCCAGAGTATTTGGCCATGTGAGTTTGGTAGTTAATGGCCATCACTGCTAAAGTAGCAGATGTGTAGACTTTTTTGCCTAGGCGCTCCATTAATCTGCTCTCCTTGTTGGAGGGAGGTGGAGGGGTGTAACTTGGAGGCTTTATCTGCAGCCACAGAAATGATGGAAGGGTCTGCAGAAGGAGCCTTGTGAAGAAATTTTGCATCAGAGACTTTGTAAAACCTGAGTGCCTGGGTGCGGGGGGAGGGTGGATCTGGGTTTTTAGAAGCATCCAGGAAGGTAGGATGCCCTGGAGGTACAGCAGAAAGGTTAGGAGACTCCATTTGTAAAAGGTCATAATCCTTCTTTTGGGTCTCAGTGACCTGGCTGCTGTCCCACTTGAAAAAGTCTTTCATCGGAACAATAGTCTCCCCAAAGGTAATGTCATTCCCTGGGGAATCTGTGCCATTAGCCACCTCTGGGGAAGTGTACCCCAGAGGGGATGCATTTTGTGAAGTGTAAATCCTATTCTTCAATGGAAATGTCAGTAACAAGTTTACCCTTAGGGGTAGAAGCAGTAGGGGCCTGGGCCGGAGCAGAGGCCTGGTGTAATGCAAGGAATGTGTTTAAAAGGCCTTGAGTAAAGGCTTGCTAGTCAAGTGCTTGGTCGGAGAGTGTGGGCATCGGAGAAGGAGCAATATGCTTAGTCTTTTGCTTCTTTTTGTGGAACTCCAACGCATCAGAGATGCAATGTAGAGACAGAGAACCAGATGCAGGGTGGCACTCCACAATATCTGAGGAAACATCCTCGCAAACTATAATTTGAGAAAACCCACACAGACCCTCAGAAATAATGAGCCTAGAATCCCCCGTGACCGATTCAGATGCCTTAAATTCCCTCTGGACATGCCAGTGGCTTCTTTGATGGCCTCCTCCTGGGTATCCACCAAAGGAAGATCCAAGAAGTCCAGCTCGGACTCCGGGCCTTCACCGGCCTCGAGAGGTACACCTGGAACAGAGGGTTCAGCAGTCGGTTCAGGCAGTGATTTTTTTTGCCTTTTTGAATGGTGGCTCATCTGAGGAACCAGACGTCTGATCCATTTCTTTAGTCAGACATCTAAGTCGCTGGTTCTCCAAGTAAAGATTTAAAGCTACAAGGTGACTTCTAAGTGTTTTAG
Source organism: Protopterus annectens (assembly GCF_019279795.1). Lineage (NCBI taxonomy): Eukaryota > Metazoa > Chordata > Ceratodontiformes > Protopteridae > Protopterus > Protopterus annectens. The sequence continues at coordinate 550,253,668 of NC_056734.1, read as the reverse complement.
GGACAAAGGCCTGACAAAAATCATAAGAAGTGTGGTCATGTTCTTGGCCTAAACAAAACAGGCAGAGCTCATGTGAGTCCTTAAGTGGAATCTGCCTTCCACACCTACACTTGCCCTTTCTACCTGACATGAAAACCCAAAACAGGAGCAAAAAAGTAATCAAAAAGCCCTATGGGGTACTTATCTGAAGTCAGATAAGGCGGATTCACTTTCCAAAGAAGCGACGACCGGAGCTGGCAGTCAACACAGGTGGAAGCAGTAGCATCTATCTTTTGTAAAATGGCCAGACATTCATGAGTCGACCAGAGGCAGACTCTCATGTTACAGATACAGCAGCATATGAATAGAAGGACATATTCCTGTATCTGTCCCCTTCATCTTTCTGTCCAGATTCAGAATCTTGAATCTTTTCAGGAAAACAAGTTTCTCTCTCTCATTTACTAGAAGCCACATAAGAAGGATCAATAGACTGAAGTAAACCCTGAGCCAGACCTGGTAAACTACTTCTAAGAAAATCTGACGAGGAGCAGATACACATTTAGCTTTGTTTTTGGCAGGACAAAAATGGGTCCAACTGTGTTATCAATGACAGCAACAGGTTCCCCACAGAGGTACACAACATTCTGACCAAATGGTATCCCTGTTACCCCTCCCAGAGGCAGCAAAAGCTGCTCTCCCTTGCCACTGAGGGTACACCCAACAGCCACCAAGGACATTTTTAACCCACAGTCCCAAGTAGCTGCAAGTGCTACATCACAGGGATCCGGGGTAAAAGACTGGTCTGTGGAAGAAACTGTGGGCACAGCAGAGTCAAACACCTGTATCTGAGGCAAACTGCTAACCTGCTGTGGCTGCAAAGGCTGTTTGCATAACTATGTTTATGGTTGATCAACCAACATGAAATAAAAACAGTGCAAATAAATGCTAAGAAATAATGGAATTCACCAGGAAGAGTACAACAAGCTAGTTTAAAATCCACTCTAATTTGCAAACACAGATGATTTAGTGCTTTCATCCACAAAAATGTGGACTTCATCAGAATACAATCAACAATCTGATTAAACATTTTTATACTTCATTTTTGGTGACAAAAAATGCTAATTGATAAAATCATTAATTTAGAGTGGTTTTTAACCTAGCTTGTTGTACTCTTCCTGGATTCCATTATTAGTGTTTATTTGCACTGTTTTTATATCATATTTTTATGGTTGGAAGAATGAGCTACTGTAGAACCAGTAGTCTGTTCCATGGTCAAGCCAAAATGATGCCACTTTCCTGGAGAAAATTAAATTTCCCCAGCTATTGCTGTTTCAAGGAAAATTTCACCCTCTCATACAGTTTAACTCAATCATTAGATTTATTTTCTCCCTACAATATGGTTCCAGCATTGTGTATGTACCAGAAACCTGTTTGTAGTTTTTAAAACTTTTATTTCCTTCCACTGGAGTCAAAGGAAGGGAAAGCCCACCTACATTTTTTTTTTAAAACTCAACTTCTCATACTTTGCAGAGAAATTCGGCTCCACCTGCATAACGTATCATAGACTCTGTTAAATCTGTAGTTTATCCTGTCAGGTACTGCTGTCAATCTTAGATGGGTAATTAATCCTGCTAATTGTCAGGAACACAACAGCTGATATAAAAAGACAGAAAGCTGTGGAACTGTTTCCACTCTTTTTATTGCGTAGTGGAAGAGAACTTGCTGTATTCAACTGGACGTAAAAAAAAGTACCTTTATCTGCACTTTTTTAAAAAAAAATGCAGTATTTAAATTGATTTTAACTGTGGCAGGAATATTAACTGAACTGGAAGTTTTGACTCTGCTCTTCAGTTATATTAACTGAACTAGAAGTTAGTCAGTGTTTGCTGAATTGTGTTATTTGCTAGTAATTACAGGTGTGGGGGTAGCCACATTCTTTGATTTCCTGTCCTTGCCTATTTAAGTGGTACAGCGTGAAATATTTTCTGCTTAAAAACCTCAGCTTTGGCCAGCTAAGAACTTGCTGTATTCAACTGGACGTATAAGAGAATTGAAGTACCTTTATCTGCACTTTTTTTTAAAAAAAATACAGTATTTAAATTGATTTTAACTGTGGCAGGAATATTAACTGAACTGGAAGTTTTGACTCTGCTCTTCAGTTATATTAACTGAACTGGAAGTTAGTCAGTGTTTGCTGAATTTTGTTATTTGCTAGTAATTACAGGTGTGGGGGTAGTCACATTCTTTGATTTCCTGTCCTTGCCTATTTAAGTGGTACAGTGTGAAATATTTTCTGCTTAAAAACCTCAGCTTTGGCCAGCTAAGAACTTGCTGTATTCAACTGGATGTATAAGAGAATTTAAGTACCTTTATCTGCACTTTTTAAAAAAAAAAAATACAGTATTTAAATTGATTTTAACTGTGGCAGGAATATTAACTGAACTGGAAGTTTTGACTCTGCTCTTCATTAGTCCCACCCACCCTGTTTTTGTTTTGGTGTTAATCTTAGTGGCCTTGAAACTGCCCACCCCTCTTGTAAATTTGTGTTTGGATAGTCCTTCTGGGCCCATCTCATTTGCTCACTCAACTGAGTGCAGTGAGATCATATTCTGATTTCAGGCACTCCTACTGTGTACAAAGAGAGCATCTGGGAAACAGAAAAAAAAATTTAAGCTTGTTTCCTGCCTTTCCTGTTAAGTGGTATAGACTATTTGTAGGCTTCTGAGCTCCCAAGCCCTTCTGTGTTGGAGGGAAGCCTTCCAACTTAGTTTTTTTTTTTTTCTTATAACTAGCCGGTTTTCAAGTTTCAGCACTCAAATCTGTTTCTTTGATCTCAGCACTTGTTCATAAAAAAAAAAAATTCCTCTGCTTTTACTGTGCTTGTGTTTCTACCTACTTTATTTTACTTTTGCATCATCTTAAAAGTACTCAGTTGTATTTATTACTGCTTGGTGTAACTCATTCTAAGCCTTTTGGTTTAAACACTTGGGCTTCGGACCAGTTGTTTTGCACTGAGAGGGTTTGTGGTCTGCACTGTAGTGGCAGAACAGGTAGCTTACATCCTTCTAGGTTGGGAACTGCTGATTGAGGGCTCAGTGTCTGTTATTCTAAAAGTGTATTAATTCTGGTTTAAGCACTTGGGCTTTCAGGCCAGTTATTTTATATTAAGAGGGTTCGTGGTCTGCACTCTTGTGGGAAGAGAGGCTGGACTCTGCCCTTCTGAGCTGGGAATTTCTGGTTAAAGGCTTATAGTGCATGCATATCTGAACTGCTTCTTACTGAAGTTGGTGTGCCTTGTTTGCTGTGGCATAGACTGAATTCGGGCCTGCTGGATCTAGCTTTGTTTGTGTAACTTGAGCACTAATCCAGGCATTCTCTAAAGTGTTCAATTGTATTTATTACTGCTTGGTAGTAATTTGATTAAAGTGTAGCTATCATTCTAAGTCTTTTGGATTAAGCACTTGGGCTTCAGACCAGTTGTTTTACATTAGGAAGGTTTGTGGCATGCACTGTGGTGGCAGGACAGGTAGCTTTCATCCTTCTAAGTTGGGAACTGCTGATTGTAAGCCCAGTGTCTGTTATTCTTAAAGTGTATTAGTTCTGGTTTAAGCACTTGGGCTTCAGGCCAGTTATTTTACATTAAGAAGGTTCGTGGTCTGCACTCTTGTGGGAGAAGAGGCTGGACTCTGCCCTTCTGAGCTGGGAATTTCTGGTTAAAGGTTTATAGTGCCTGAATATTTGAACTGTATCTTACTGAAATTGGTACACCTTGTTTGCTGTAGCATAGACTAGATCCAGGCCTGCTGAATCTAGCTTTGTTTATATGCTTGTTTGTTTGCTTGTTATTTCCCTGGAACGCTAATTCCACATAATACGCGGCTTCTCAGCGCTTCTGTGGATCACTAGTGATATCTGCATTGCTTACTGTACTGATTTCCTTGTTTCACTTGAAAGAAAGTTGCTGTTTGTCGTTTTTGCATTTAAGTTACCTGTAACACATTGCACTTAAGTAACCTGGCACTTGCTCACTAAAGCAATTATATAAGTCAGCACTAAAAATTAAAAGCACTACACCCTCACTCTCCACTGGCCCTTGTTTCAATTATTAAGGAATTCCCAATATTATTCTAGCATGTCCAAAGGTCAGTTGTCAATCTCCTCTCCAGTCCAGCTGGTGAATCTGGGAATCTTGTGGCAATGTTACAACTGCCTCATGTACACAGACAACCCTCTCCTCCTCCCAACAAATTCCAACACATGTGAGAGATGCAACCATATAGCCAAACTGGAGGCTAAGCTCTCTCAACTCAGTACTGGCATAACCAGTCAGGAGGAGAAGGAAACCACACTCACTACAATTCCAGTCTCACATAGACCTACCACGACAGCAAACCAAACACATAATCACACAAAAACATACTCGAGGCTCTAAATAAAGATCTGCCTAAGCAGCAGAGACCTCCAAAGCAGACACCCAAGCAACCGTTACCCCAAAACAAAACACGTGCAACACATATCTCACAAAGCCAGTGTGCCGAACAGTCACAGCCCTTAAGACTAAACAACACACCTGATACACTTGTAATAGGTGACTCTATCGTCAGGCACACTGACGTCCTGCTCACCAGGCTGAACAAGGAGAGGGTCACGGTGAGCAGCCTGTCGGGCGCTAGGATCCGCCACATAACACAAGCACTCAGGTCACTCCAAGACAAGTACAACTATGACTCAGTCATTGTCCATGCTGGTGTGAATGACCTGAGACGTACCTCCCTGGACTACATGAAAAGAGACATAAAGGAGCTCTCTGAGCATGCAGCCCAGGCCGGTATGACCCTGACCTTGAGTAGCATCTTACCCTCACCAAGAATGATGCCACAATATGAAGACAAGATGATCAATTTCAACAATTGGCTTAAGTACTGGTGTCATTCAAAGGGGATCCAATGCCTGTCAGCTTGGGATGATATGCTCAACAAGCCACGATGCTTCGCTAGGGACGGCTTGCACCTGTCACCCCTGGGCTTTCGGATATTGGCAAAGGCTCTTGCTATAGTGCCTTTTTTAGGCAAGGCTCAAAAGACAAACCCACCTCCATAGGTATCACAAGGGATAAGAAACTAAGAGTAATGCTACTTGACGCCAGAAGTCTAAACCTCAAGATGCACGCACTCGAAACTCTCCTTAGCATGGAGAACATCAATATCTGTGCAGTAACAGAAACCTGATTCAGGGCTCCCGAGAGCACCCCAGCACTACCAGGTTATACCTCATACCATGCTTTTCGGCCCCAAAACCTGGACCGAACCACAAAAGGAGGGGGAGTATCGATATTCATCAAAGATACCCACACCTCCAGGTTAGTGGCAAAGCACGAAGCATCAGAGACTATCCATGTGCAACTAACAGTGGATAAAACTGCCTTCCAGTTTATAGCCTGCTACAGACCACCCTCCCAAACCCAGGAACCCCACTCGGCCTTCCTGAGAACACTGGAAAATATGAAGGTCTCTCCAAACACCATTATATTAGGCGACTTCAACTACCCAAACATAGACTGGGAGCATTACTCTAGCTCCAACACCCTAGCCCAAAGGTTCCTAGAATTTATAAACTCAAATGCTATGGAACAACTTGTTACCACTCCCACAAGAGGGGAAAACATACTGGACCTGATCATCACCAACATGGGGACTCTATGCTCCAGACCAGAAGTGTATCCCTCACTGGTAAGATCAGACCATAAACTAATCTCACTGGATATTCACATCCTGACCCCACCCCCTGCCCAGAAAACCACAGTGAAAAACTTCTCTAAAGCAAATTTCACACTCCTCAAAACCGAGGTGGAATCCTTCAAAGCCCCCAGGCCTGTGGAAAATACGACCCAGACCGCAGAATCCTTTATAAACGCATTCTATGAACACTTTCAGGAATGCATGGATCATGCGATCCCGAATAAAACCAAGACCCAATCCTCCAAAGGAAGACGTCCTGTCTGGTGGACCCCAGCCATAAACAAACTATACAATAGAAGGAGGAAGCTACTAAATGATAGAGCAAAATCCCAAAAAGGGAAGGCATCACTGATCAGTATTAGCAAAAAACTACGGGCACTCATAAAATTGTCTAAGGCCAGCTTTGAGAGAAAAATTGCACAGGACACTAAGGATAATCACAAGGCTTTCTTTAGTTATGTTAGGAACCTGGGTGGTAATTCCCAGATATGCTCAGAATTAGTCCAAAATGACAAAAATACACTGAACCCACAGACATTGCCAACATCCTAGCTGACAGGTTCAGCACAAACTTCCCCCTCCCACCAAAAGGGCAAATATCTATCCCAGCAGAGTGCTGCCCCTGACATCTCAGATGCTCGGGTAAGAGCCGCCTCTCCAAAGCAAAAACACAGCATCAATGGGACCAGACGGTGTCCCGGCTGTCCTACATGAACTCCAAGAGCAGCTAAACCCAAACATAAAACTACTGTTCAATCTCAGCCTTACTACAGGATATGTGCCCAAAGAGTGGCGTACAGCAACAGTGGTCCCTCTCCATAAAGGTGGTGCCTCAACAGATCCTGGAAACTATCGCCCCATAAGCCTGACTAGCTTAGTCTGCAAAACTATGGAAAGAATCATCATGGACCTCATAAATAAAGATATTAGGGACCTACAGACACTGGATCCTACCCAGTTCGGCTTTAAGGGCAGATCCTGCCTTTTAAACCTGGTTGATTTCTTTGAAACAGTCACCAAGGTAATTGACGAGGGGAAGGTGGTCCACACAGCCTACCTGGACCTCGCTAAAGCCTTCGATACAATACCCCACTCGGGCATTATAGATAAGCTCACCAGCTTAAATATAAACCCCTATGTCACTAGATGGATTGCAAACTGGCTCAAGGACAGACCCCACATGGTTAGAATTGCTGGAGCCATGTCAGACTCCAAACTAGTTACAAGTGGGGTCCCACAAGGCTCAGTCCTGGGACCTCTCTTGTTCGGTATATATTTCTTGGAGGTACAGGCCAACACGGAAGGACTGTGGCTGACCAAGTTTGCAGATGACTGCAAACTGGGCGCCATAATCGACTCTCCAGCCGACACAAGCATCCTCCAAAAAGGGCCTCATAGAAACAGACAACTGGTGCCAGAGCCATGGCCTCAAGCTAAATGCCAAAAAGTGTATAGTCATCCCCTTTGGCAAAAACAAAGTGCCCACAAATTACCACATAGGTGGTAATCCATTAAGTACTGAAGAAGTAATTAGGGACCTGGGGACCCAAGTTGATAGCAATCTCTCATTTGACAACCATGTGGCCAAAGTGGTTAGAAAAACATTTTATATAGCCCACCTAATCATGAAGGGATTCACATCTAGATCAGGGGAGGTCATTGTGCCTCTTTCTCTTTACTCATCACTCATCAGGCCCATAATTGAGTACAATGCCCCTTTTGGGATGTACCTTACCAGACACCTGCAGCAACTGGAAAGACCCCAAAAGTACCTCACCAAGAGGATCAAAGGGCTCAAACAGATGCCATATGCTGCCCGGTTAAAGAAACTCCAGCTCTACTCAGTGGCATACTGCCTGTTCAGAGGCAATCTGTGCCTGATGTATAAAGCCATGTCCAACCCGGAATTAATGGACATGCTGCACCTCAGAAAATCCAAATCCCATCGAGCTACGCACTCAAGAGACTTGAACCTCAGCACTGAAATAAATAGGACATGCTGGAGGGACAGATTCATAACCCAGAGGCTCCCTTCACTCTGGAATAAAATCCCAGTCCAGGTTAGGCAGAGTCCCTCATTGACTCTCTTCAAGAGGAATCTTGATGAGTGGATGGGAGATCGTAGGTTTACCCCGGGTATCATTTCTGTGTCTCCGTTAGACAGAGGCACAGTATACTAACCTCGAAAAAGGGCATAGCAAAATAAATTTAAAATGGGTGGCGAAAGCCAAACACATTCTGGCTAGGCTTATAAATGCCCTAGGGCAGATAGCCTAGTATGAACCTATGAACACTCCCCTTTCATAGCAAAACAAAGAAATTAGATCAGTCAGAGGTTTAAAGGCAATTATCAACTCTTCTGACAAAATTTACATAAGCAGCAACACAGTATTGAAATTCTAAGCTTTAAATGTTATTTATAATAGTTTGTATTAAGATAACTTAAGAGTAGTAGCAAAGATTTCTGTGACATTTAGAGAAAAGTCAGTCAATATTTTTTCTTGTAAAGTATACATGAATTTACCATTTTCAAGGCCCAGACACACACACAGGCCAGAACTGCAGAAAGAGAGTCAAGGTGGCAACCCTATCAACTAGGTGCACTGATACTGTTCATAAAAAAAGGTATTTTATGCTGTGTGTGACATCCTTCCAGAGGGAGATGCATATCTGGTACATGCAGATCTATTGTAAGAGATTCCCAGACTGAGTCAGTCCTTGCATTGTCCTATGTGCCCTTGAATTAAGAACACTAAGAAAAGGAAATCAGAAGTGCTCAACTGTGTTTAAATGCACACACACACACACATGCACATTATATACATACACACTATATAGGTTGTGTGTATGTGCATATAATGAATTATTTATAATAAACATAGTATAGTTAAGCATTATAAATGTATATACATTCTAGTAAATGTTGCTCAATGATTTACTTGCTCACTGTCATACATTGGCTGTGTGTTCTACATGCAATCTTGGTCACTGTCTGTCGGTCAGTATTTTTTTATTTGTATTGAGAAGTCCATTTAATAATTATCTTTGCCAGTGTAGCTTTATGTTGTGGCTGAAAAGGGTCCTGGGACCAGTTCACTTTCCTGGTTACCAAAGTATAAATAAATATGAAATAGAAAAAAGGAGGGGGAGCATGACAAAGAATTGAGGAACTGGTAAAACACGTTTTAAGTCTGCATCATTCATGATAGAGAGAAATCTTCCCACTGAAGGCATTGGGAAGTAGCAGACAGACTAAATTTAGAGTCCTACTACTTGTCACTTGTAAATGTGCAAGGATTATTTACTGCAGTGAGAGTTTTCACACCTCAGCATGAGTATGGGGGAGGGTTTATCAAGTTTGTTAGGACTATAAAAGACTCCTCTTACAAAAAAAAACTATTTTTATCTGGTTTCTTTTGCTGCAAGTAGCTAACAGCTATTTATAGCATAGAACAAGCTCTGGCAGACAGATAAATGAGACTCAGTCAGGTAAACTGAGAAGCAGCTGTTTTACAGAAGGTGTGTTTAGAGGACAGTGCTTCACAGTCCTGCCATTATATTTTAATGTCATGAGAAAAAGAGCACCACTTCCTTATGTCTGGCATGAGTCATATAAAGAGGACTTGAAATGTATTCTGGGAAGAAGGAAGGAAAGCAAGAGAATAACATCACATTACCAAAGCAGGCCCCATCATCCGCCATTTTGAAAGAAACATTAAAATTGTAAAAGCAGCACATGGAGTGATTTTGAGGCATTGAAATAGCTCAAAAACAAAAGAGAACAATGAAAAAATTATTTTTTGAGTTCTAAGGTGGAGTTTTCCTTTAAAGTCTTTTTTTACAAATAAAACACAGTAAAAACCACTGCAACAGACTGTCAGCCCCCCCAAAATAAATCAAAATAGAACTACCACAGAAAAAAATGGTTTTCAATTACTTTACACAACTTTTAAACTGACAGAAGAAAAGTGTGCTCCTACTTAAAAGTAAAGCTAAAGCTCGACAATCCGTTAAAACAAATTCCTAGCTTAAAAATAACTACCTAGAGTAAGTACAGTATATTTTTTTAAACATGGACTTTTTTCCACAAAGGAAACGTATCTGCTCGGAAAAGGTGCAGCACAAGCCAACAGTTTATTCTCGAAAGCCCATTGCGAGGAGTGCTTTCTTCAACATCAGGAAAGCTCTGATGAGCTTGGAGTACTAACCTATCTTTACAGTCAACTCAGCTTGACTTGACTGAAAGCTTGGGTGTGTGGAAGTGCCCTACAGCTTTGGAAGTTGGTGGGCTGTTACACCCTTGGCAGGATATAACTCATACAAGTTAAAGCTACTGCAGGAATAATCAATATAATGAACATCTTGTTTGTTAGTATTTTTGCAATGTCGATTGAGCCACAGGGGGGTCCTCATAGTTTCATAGGTTGATACTAGGCTTAGTTTCATAGGTTGATACTAGGCTATCTGCCCTAGGGTCTATACAAGCCTAGCCATGACAATTCCCTGGCTATTTCTTCCCACACTATTTACTTCCCTGGACCCCTGTCTAGCAGGGCGACAGACGTGATCCCCGGGGTGAATTTCCTTTCTCCCAAACATCAAGGTTCCTTTTGAAGAGGGCCAAAGAGGTGCTCTGCTTGACATGTATGGGCAGTCTATTCCAGAGTCTGGGGAGTCTCTCGGTCAGAAACCTATCCCTCCAGCATGTTTTGTTTATTGTGATGACAAGATTTAGATCCCTGGAGCATGTGGCTCTGAGGGATTGGGAATTCTTTAAGTGTAGCATGTCCAACAGCTCTGGGTTTGACATGGCCTTGTATATTAACAAGAGATTGCCTCAGAGCAGACGATATGCGACATGCTGGAGTTTAAGGCAGTCAGCATAGGGTATCTGCTTTAGGCCTGTGATTCTTTCTGTGAGGTATTTCTGTGGCCTTTCCAGTTGTTGCAGATGTCTTGAGAGGTACATACCAAATGGGGCATTGTATTCTATAATGGGTCTAATGAGGGATGATTACAGTGGGACAATGACCTCCTTTTTTTCTGGATGAAAAGCCCTTCGTGATGAAGTGTGCCACATTAAAGGATTTCCTGACAGTTGTGGTGATGTGGTTATTGAAGGCGAGACCACTGTCCACCTGTGTCCCCAAGTCTCTCATTACACTTTCGGTGTTTAGTGTACTGCCACCTATGTGATAATTCACAGGTACATGTTTTTTCCCCAAAGGGGATAACTATACATATCCTGGCACTGAGCTTGAGCCCATGGCTCTGACACCAAGCATCTGTTTCTGTAATGCCCTTTTGTAGAGTATCCACATCATTTGGGAATTCAATAATGGCTCCCAGTTTGCAGTCATCTGCAAACTTTGTTAGCCAGAGTCCCTTAGTGTTGGCCTGTACTTCAGAGAAGTAGATGCCAAACGAGAGGTCCCAGGACTGAACCCTGAGGTACCCCACTTGTCACTTGTCTGGAGCTGGATTTGGAGTCAGCTACTTTTACAGTGTGGGTTCTGTCAGTAAGCCAGTTAGCAACCCATCGAGTAATGTAGGGATCAATGCCCAGCTTAGTAAGTTTATTTATGATTCCAGAGTAGGGGATGGTGGCAAAGGCCTTCGCGAGGTCCAGATAGGCTGTGTGGACTGCCTTACCCTAGTCCACAGCTCTGGAGACTGATTTGAAGTCATCAATAAGGTTCAGGAGACAAGATCGTCCCTTCACAAACCCAAACTGGGTGGGGGTCAGGTGTTTTAAAATTGCCAATGTCTTTGTTTATAAGTTCCAGGATAACACGTTCCATAAAGAATAAGTTCAGAGCAATGTACGATATTCCCTAGTTTTGTAACAAAGTATTTGAAGTTATTTGCTTCAGAAGCAAATTTGCATTCATTGCCTGCTTTACTGGTCTTTACAGTGCTTTTCATTTTCTTGATAATATTTTACACCATTTGCAACACATACTGTTCTCACCTTACTAAACAGTTTATATACCTTTTGTCTTGTGACTGATTCACTTGGGGATTTATTTTTAAATTTCCCATTACAGTTGGCTCTAGTTGGGACTTCTGGATCTATGCATTTGTTTAAAGTGTGTGTAAAACTCCTTAGTGGAGTTGGCTGATGTCTGTGCTAAAACAAGAAATTATGTACTCACCATAACGTTCGATGTATGTAGTCCATCTCGCCTCACATTCTTACTCACGGGTTCGGAGCCGAATATCGGCTCCAACTCTGCCAACTTTCTACTAGCTCAAAGTCTCTCATTGGCTGGGCCAAGCAGATATCCCATGCTGCACTGCTCCATGACCCGAGATCTAGTTTGCTGCAAAACCACAATTACACCTCATGCACAACAACACTATAAGGTAGAACAGTACCAAGAAGGTAAGAGAAAACAAATTACCATTGAAGGGTACTCTAGTACCAATCCTAACCTCCAGATCCTCCAGGAAGGGGGCAGGTGGGAGGGTACGTAAGAATGTGAGGCGAGATGGACTACATACATCGAACGTTATGGTGAGTACATAACTTCTTGATGTCATGTAGTCCAATCTTGTCTACTTTCTTACTCACGGGACAGCGTCTCCAGCACCTCTATCCTGGGAGGTTCAAAGGAAGATACTCCTGAAGACTGTGGAACCAAAGGAAGCCCGACCCCTTGAGGCCATGTCCAGTTTGTAATGAGTAACAAAGGTGTGAGGGAAGCCCACGTGGCTGCAGCACAAATATCATCCACGGATAGTCTGGCATGGTATGCTATAGACGCAGAAACAGCCCTAGTAGAGTGAACCTTGACAGGGAAAGGTAGAGTTTTTCCTGCTGTAGAATAAATAAAGGAAATTCAATTAGAAATTCATCTGGAAATGGTAACCTTGGAAATAGAGGATCCCGCTCTATTTTCCAAAAAAGAAACAACTGGTCAGACTTTTGTAGATGTTTGGTCCTGTGTAGATAGAATCGCAATTGTCTGTGCACATCCAGTTGATGAAATCTAAACTTTGCCTCGCTCGAAAATTGAGGGAAGAACACTGGTAGCTCAATAGACTGATTGAAATTAATAGTAGATGTAACTTTAGGGAGAAAGGACGGGTTAGGTCGAGGAGAGACTCTGCCCTTATGAAAAATCAAATACAGGGATTTAATGGAGAGGGCTTGAATCTCAAACACTCGTCTGGCTGATGTAATGGCTATCAGGAAGGCCGTTTTCCAAGACAAAAACTTTAACTCGCAGGTGGCAGCCGGTTCGAAAGGTGGGGAGGTAAGGGCTTGCAAAACCAAAGTTTAAATCCCAAGGCATAATAGGTTCTGAAATAGGAGGCCGGAGTAATAAGGTGCCCTTTAAAAAGGCCTTACAGAGTTTGTGAGCCATAAGGGAAGGCTCATAGGAGGTATGAAAGCTTGAGATAGCCACCAACTGTACTTTAATAGTGGCAGGCACAGAACCCTGCTGAAAGAGCATGGACAAGAACTCCAAAACCGCAGGAATTGGGGCTGTGTATGGGTCAATTCCTTGAGCATGAGCCCAAATAGAGAATCTCTTCCATTTGTTGGAATAAATCTTCCTAGTCGAAGACTTATGAGAGGACGATAAGATGTGCAGTACCTCAGGTGAAAAATGATGAAGTCTGACTAGCGAAGGAAGTGGAGTAGACAGACTGTCAACCTGAGTGTCCGCAGGGAGGGGTGGAACTGTCCCGACATGTGTCAATAGGTCTGGTACTGGGTCCAGAATCCAAGGAGTGTCCACCACGAATGGATGGAGAAAGGAGAACCAGACTTGGCGAGGCCAGTGTGGGGCAATTAGAATCATCTTGTTTCCCAAGGATAGGGCCTTCTGAATCACTCTTGGTAACAGAGGAAATGGAGGGAAAGCATAGAGCAGACCTGAGTGCCAATCGTGGACTAGAGCGTCCCTGGGTGATTGGATCAGGGTGAAGTAATTGCTGCATTTGGCATTGAGGGGATTGGCAAAAAGGTCGCAGCAAGGCTGACCCCACCTGTTGAATATCTGTTCCGCAACCCGAGGGTTCAGGGACCACTTGTAAGGCATGAGAATAGCTCTGCTCAGCCAGTCTGCTATCACATTGGCCTTCCCTGGAATGTGCGTTGCCACTAGGAACTGTTGGGAAGACACTGCCCACTGCCACACTCGCATGGCCTCTCTGCAAAGGGGGTAAGATCTGGTTCCTCCATTTGTTTAGGTACCATACCACGGACATATTGTCCGAATGTATCACAATCGTCCCAAGAGGGAGAGAGCTCTGAAGTGCCCGCAACGCCAGTAACACCGCTCTCATCTCTAGGACATTGATGTGCAGATGTACCTCGTGATCTTGCCACGTGCCTTGGACCATCCTGCCAAGATAATGCCCCCCCACCCCATCTGGGAGGCGTCCGTGGTCACGGTGGCGACAGGTGATGGAAGAACAAACTGTTTCCCTTCGTCCAGATTGGTTGAACATAGCGACCAACCGAGATCCTGTTTGCATAGGTCTGTGAGTAGGATCAGGTGAGAAAGGGGGAGTTTTTGAAAGGACCATTGGGCAAATAGAAGCCATTGAGGACCATTGGGCAAATAGAAGCCATTGAAGAAGCCTCATATGTAATCTCGCTAGAGGCACTAGCATAATGGTGGCTGCCATAGTACCCAAAAGCTGAAGGACCCATCTCGCTTGTACTTTCCTGAGGGGTAATAATGCGCGAACCTGATTCTGTAATACTCTTGATTCTTTGATGTGGCAAGAAGGCTCACATTTGGATGGTGTCTAGCTCTGCGCCTAAAAACGTTGACACGCTATGAGGGCAGCAAGGCAGACTTTTCCCAGTTCAACGTTATTCCAAGTCGCTGACAGAGGGTAATGGTAGCGTCCCTGCCTTGGATGAGTAGATGCCTGGTGGGGGCGGTGAGGAGCCAGTCATCCAGATACGGAAACACCTGGAATCCTGAGCTGTCACCACCGCCAAACACTTGGTGAACATCCTGAGGGCTGTGGTGAGACCAAAGGGCAGGGCACAAAACTGAAAATGACTGGCTCCCAGCTGGAAGCGTAGGTGACTCCTGGATGCCCTGTCCATTTTGATATGATAGTAAGCATCCTTGAGGTCGATGGAGCACATCCATACTTCTTTTTCCAGCAACGGAAAAATGGACTGAAGGGTGACCATTCGGAACTTGGACTTTTGAACATAGTGATTTAATCGGCTGAGATCTAGAATGGGTCTCGGGTCCCCTGTTTTTTTTCGGCACCAAAAAGAGTTTTGAGCAAGTCCCTAATCTGATTTGGTCTGAGGGGACAGGTTGGATGACTCCCTTCTTTAGCAGCTTTGAAACCTCTATGGCTGCGTGATCCCTTTGACTGGGTGGAACATCCGGGATTTTCTGACTGGAGGAGGGTCTGACGAAAGGGGTAATGCATAACCTCCAGAAATGAGAAGTTATGTACCTACCATAACGTTCCATGTTAGTTGTCTTCTTCTCGCCTTCTTTCTTGCTGGATGGGGTTCGGAACTGATCCTCGGCTCCGACTCGGCCTATACTAAAGCTCGAGAGCTATTTTTACCGGCTCAAGGCTTCCCTGTATCCCACAATGCTAGGCGCTAACTACCCAGATCTCGTTTGATAGATAACACCATAGCAGTTCTGATCCCAGAACAAAGGAGAAAAAGGAATACCTATATATATATATATATATATATATATATATATATATATATATATATATATATATATATATATATATATATATATAAAACATACCCAGAAAAAGGGCAACCATGGGAGTCCAAGCTGGGATGAAAAGGCCCAGAAAGATCCTTTCAGTCTGTCCAGGCTAGGGGGTTGGAGGGTGGGACGCAAGAAAGAAGGCGAGAAGAAGACAACTAACATGGAACGTTATGGTAGCTACATAACTTCTCAATGTTAAGTTGTCAATCTCGCCTTCATTCTTACTGGATGGGACCGCATCCCTAGCACATCAGCCCTGGGTGGCTCATCGGAACAGACTCTTGAGGACAGTGGAACCAAAGTTAACTCGGCTTCTGGAGGCCATGTCCAGTTTGTATTGAGAAATAAAGGTATGAGGAGAGGCCCATGTGGCTGCTGCACAAATGGAGTCTATAGGTAACCTAGCCTGAAAAGCTATTGACATAGCTAAGGCTCTAGTTGAGTGGGCTCTAGGTTTTGAAGGAAGTTCTTGACTCCTAAGTTCATAGATGAAAGTAATCACAGAGGCCAACCATCTGGAAAGGGTTACTTTGGAAACTGGAAGGCCTTTCTTCCCTTCCGCAGACAGGAAGAGCTGCTCAGATTTCCTAACTTGCTTGGTTCTATCCAGGTAGTAAAGGAGTTGACGAACATCCAAAAAATGCAACTTTTGTTCCGCTCTGTTGGAGTATTTAGGGAAGAAAACTGGGAGATCGATAGTCTGGTTTAGATTTGCCTCAGAAGATATCTTGGGTAAAAAAAGATGGGTTAGTTCTGAGGGATACTCTATCTTTATGGAAAACCAGATAAGGAGGACGAACGCAAAGGGCGTGAAGCTCTGAGACTCTCCTCGCGGAAGTTATGGCCACTAGAAATAGAGTTTTCCATGAGAGTAACTTCAAGGAACAGGAAGCCGCAGATTCAAAGGGAGGGAGAATCAAAGAGGTTAAAACCAGACTCAAATCCCACTGTGGTGGGGGATTTCCGATTGGGGGCTTAAGTAAAAAGATACCTTTAAGGAAGGCTTTACAAAGTTTATGGGACACAACAGTGGAGTCCAACAGGCCAACATGAAAATTTGAAATGGCCACTAACTGAACTCTGATGGTGGACGAAGAAGAACCTGATTGAAAAAGTTAATCCAAGAAATCTAGGACTGATTGGATAAGTGCCGTGAAAGGAACCATGTTTCTAGTCTCTGCCCAGGAGAAACGTTTCCATTTGCTAGCATAAATCCTCCTGGTAGAAGATTTGTGGGAAGCTAGAATGATGTCACGCACCAAATGGGAAATAAAGGGAAGCCTGGCTAAGGTTGGAAGTGGAGCAACCAAGCTGTGAGGTTGACAGAGAGGAGGGAGTGTTGCAGCTTGCCCGACTGATGGGTCAAGAGGTCTGGCACTGGGTCCAGATGCCAGGGCTGCTCCAAGAGGTAATGATGCAGGAATGGAAACCAGATTTGTCGAGGCCAGTAAGGGGCAATGAGGTAGCTTTCTGTATCAGCTGTGTGATTAATGGAAAGGGGGGAAAAGCGTACAGAAGACCCTGGGGCCAATCGTGGACTAGAGCATCTCTGGGGGGGTGGCTGGGAAGAGGGAAGAGTGAAGAAGTCATGGCACTTGCTGTTTTGAGGTGTTGCGAAAAGATCGCAGCAAGGCTGACCCCATCTTTGGAAAATCTCTTCCACTACTGACTGCTTGAGAGACCACTCGTGCGGCATGAGAATAGCTCTGCTCAGCCTGTCCGCTATTACGTTGGACTTCCCAGGGATATGCGTTGCTATCAGAAACCGCTGAGAAGAGATCGCCCACTGACAAAGTCTGAGTGCTTCTCGACACAAGGGGTAGGACTTGGTTCCGCCCTGCTTGTTGATGTACCACACTACAGACATATTGTCCGTCTGAACTGCAATAGTCCCTATGGAAGAGAGTCCTGAAGGGCTTGCAACGCTAAAAGTACTGCTCTCATCTCCAGGACATTTATGTGCAGGTGGCACTTGAAAGGTTGCCATGTGCCCTGGACTGTCCTGCTGAAAATTCCCCACCCGAACAGGGAGGTGTCCGTTATCACCGTAGCAACCGGGAGGGGGGAGACAAAGGGTGTGCCCTGAATGACTTGAAGGGAGACCATCCACCAAGACAGGTGTTTCTTGCATGACTGGGTGATTAATGCTGTGTGACATTGGAAGCTGTTGGAAAGACCACTGGGAAAAGAGCATCCACTGAAGGATCCGCATGTGAAAGCGAGCTAGGGGAAGTAACATAATGGCTGCTGCCATGAGACCTAAAGTCTTCAGTACAAACCTGGCCTAGATTCTGTTGCTCTGAAGGATATGAACGTGTGCGCGAATATCTGAAATTCTCTGTGCGGTTAGTTTTGCGGACAATTCGGCTGTGTCCAATATGGCGCCTATGAAAGTAATAGACTGACAAGGCAACAAGACAGACTTTTCGAAATTTATGGAGATACCTAGCTCTTTGCAAGTTTGAATGGTGTAATCTCTGGACTGAAGAAGTTGACGCCTGGTGGTGGTGGTAAGGAGCCAGTCGTCCAGATATGGAAACACCTGGAATCCTTGATGTCTCAGATGAGCCATGACCACTGCCATGCATTTGGTGAACACTCGGGGGGCTGTAGTGAGACCAAATGGCAGGGCCCTGAACTGGTAGTGACTGGCCGGAAGCAGAGAAACCTCCTGGAGCGCCTGCGCATCTTGATTTGGTAGTACGCATCCTGAAGGTCTATAGAGCACATCCAATTGTCCTGGCCCAAAAAGGGTAGAATGGACTGTAGCGTGACCATCCAGAACTTCGTTCTTTGGACAGACCTGTTTAGCCTGCCGAGATCCAAAATTGGTCTCCAGTCCCCTGTCTTTTTTGGTACCAAAAAGAACTTGGAGTAGATTCCGGATCCTTGCTGGTCTGCTGGGACTGGTTGGATGGCTCTTTTTCTTAGCAGGTTTGAGATTTCTAATACTGCTTGCTCCCTTAGACCGGGTGGAACATCTGGAAGGGGTCTTTTTGGCTGTGTTGGGGTGTGGGCAAAGGGAATTTTGTAACCCTCGGATAGGATTGACCGTACCCATCTGTCTTGGGTGAGGGAAAGCCAGGCTTCTGGGTACAGTGATAATCTTCCCCCGACTGCCTCCGAAGGCGGACAGTTGGGCAGCATCTCAGGGATGCTGGAAGGGCAGGCCAGAGACAGCTTCTCTGCTACCCTGATTCTGCGGACCCCCTCTGCCCCTAGGGCGGCATCTGTTATTGTTCCCCCCTGCCTCTAGAGGGGAACTCACCTCGTGCATCAGGCGTGACTCCCTGTGGTTTGCGAAACCACATTTTTCCACTTCTGACCCTTAGAGTATGGTCTAGACGGGTTGGAAAAACTGACTCCCACGGTAGAGAGAGTCTTGCCATCCTGTTCGCATCTGGTCAAAGTATCCTTCACTTGAGGTCCGAACAACGCCGAACCATCAAAAGGGGAGTTAGTGAAGGATGCCTTGAAGGGGTCAGCAAAGTTACAAAGCCGCATCCAGGCGTGACGCCTTAAGGCCACGCCTGTGCCTGCAGCCCTACTTGCCTCATCGGCCGCATAGGAAATAAGCCGCATGGAGGAGTTAATCGAGTTCAGGGTTGCCAGCTGGGAGTTGATTTTGTCTTTACACCCCGCAGCTGTTGGATCCTGTAAAGTATCACCCATTTCTTTGAGAACGTCTCTTTGAAGGCGGGTGAAATGACATAAGTAATTCAGTGACCGCATGGTACAGGTCGCTAAAGAAAACATCCGCTTGCCGTACCTATCCATAGTCCTAGATTCCTTATTAGGAGGATGGATCGGTACTGAAGGATCAGCCAGTTCCTTCTTAGTGGCCGCCGCCACCACCATGGCATCAACAGGTACACCCTTGGTTAAAAACTGCTCATCAGAAGGGGCTGTGATAATTTTGAAGGCCTCCGTGTGGTAGGTTCCATCGTGTCAGGGGCCATCCATGCCTTCCACGCCACCACTTCCATGAGGGGGTCAAAGGGCGGAGACACCCAGGAGGTGGAAGGGCAAGAACCAAAAGCCTCTAGGTAAACCGACTCGTCCTCGGAAGGATTGAGGGTAGACCAGTTCCCCCTCTGCTTGAGGATCTCAAGGATGTCAGAAAGAGACATCCTCAGAGGGGGACCCTTCCGACTCATCCAAGTCGGTATCGGATGTGACGGACTCAGGAGAGTCCACATGCTTCTTCTTGCATTTCCTTTTCCGAGGGGGCTCCCCTGATGGATCAGGGGAGGCCTCGGAAGAGGAGGATGCTCCCAATGGGGGCACCTGAGGTGTTGGATCTCTGCGGTCGAGGTCGAGAGGATGGGTAGAGACCGTAGCAGGCACAACAGTGGGAGGAGCTGAGGGAGATGACCGAGGAGCAGGCACAGGGGCCAGCACACTCCTCATGACATCAAAGGCACCCCTATCAGGCAGGGAAGAAGGCCCCCGCTCTGAAGAGATAAAGACCCCTCCCGGCACCGAGAGGGATGGCTCCGGGGCCGATCTCACCTGCGCAGTGGCTCCGAGAGGGAGAACGGGGTCGGACAAGGGTCCGATGCCACTCGCCCCCTCGGAGCCGACGAGGGAGTCCCGGTGCCCGGATCCCTCCAAGGATGGAACCATGGAAGAGATCAGAGCCGACGACAGAGCCAAATGGTGTGGTATCAGCTCCGTGTCGACGGTCCCGGCTCCCACGAACTCCGGCTCCGAGCTCGAGTCGGAGGAGGAATCGACGATACAATGGGGATAGCCACTGTCTGTTGAGAAGGGCTATGAAGCATCTGGGCCAGTGCCTGCGACTTAAGGAGTCTGCTAACCACCCTCTCGAGGTCGTGTTCCAAAAGCCTGGAAGACCGAGAGGAATGGGACCGATGGCTCCGCTCCGAAAGCAAAGGAGATCTTGCAGCCGAATGGACTGACTCCAAAGAAGGAGACCTGGAGCGCTTACGGCTCGCAGATGGTTCCGACGCAACAATCGGAGCCGACTGAGTCTTGGGAGCATTGGCTCCAGCCTGAGCCGATGTAGGAGCACTAAGAGCACCACTGGTCGAAGGCTCGGTTCTTGGAGCCGATGGTTTTGTGGGCTTCGAAGGTTTGCCCGACGAAGACTTGGTCGGGGAACCTTCGGGTTTCAACAAGCCTCGTAAAATAAGCTTGTTTCTGCATTCCTGCAGGACTCTTGGACTGAATGCATGGCAGACAGAACAAGAGTCCTGCAGGTGCAGAGGGCCCAGGCAATAAACACAAGAAGTGTGACCGTCTGTCAGAGACATCTTCTGACAGCACGAGTCACACTTCTTGAAGCCTGAAACCCCGGGATCCTTAGACATCCTGACAGGGATGACAAGTCACACACACACAAAACAAACACCCACACTCAAACTTACTCAGTCTAGTCACACACGCACACACAAAGACTGAGACTATTTAGACTGACAGAGAATTTTAAACTAAATTTAACTAAATTAAACTTAAGATTAAGCTAAGATTTAAACTAAAAATTAGCCCAAAGGCCTAGTAATCTACGGAGTGGGGTAGGTAACGAGAAGTACATAGAAACAAACCCGAAAGGGAACTATCTAAGGTGGGGATACACTAGAGGGGTAAAGTGGATCTAATAGAAAAACTATTACTACCAAAAGGAAGAAAAAAACCATACCAGAAGAGATTTTTATAAATCTAACCTGAGAGCCGGCAAAAACGCAACCTCGCAGCTGAAGCGGCTAACGAGATCTGAGTAGTTAGCGCCTAGCATTGTGGGATACAGGGTAGCCTCGAGCCGGTAAAAATAGCTCTTGAACTTTAGTATAGGCCGAGTCGGAGCTGAGGATTGGCTCCGAACCCCATCCAGCAAGAATGAAGGCGAGATTGACAACTTAACATCTATTCGTAACACCCATCGATCCTGGGTGATGCTTTCCCAGGCTTCCGGGTATAACGATATGTGGCCCCCCGACTGGCTCAGGAGAAGCACAGTCGGGTAACACACCAGGAACGATGATAGGAAGAACTGCGAAAGGAATCAGTCTCCCAAATTGCAGGGGCCTCCTCTACCTCTAGGGCGGCGCCTTCCTGAATAACCTCCCCCTCCCTCTGCCTCTGGAGGGGGAATCACCTTGTGCGGCAGGGAAAAACTTCTGTGACTTCTTGAACCACATCTTCCCACCTCTCTGAACCTTGGGGTAAGGCCTAGAGGGGAGGGAAAAACGGACCCCTATGGCAGACAGGGTCTTTCCCTCTTGCTCACATCTGGTGAGGGTGTCTTTCACTTTGGTCCCAAAGAGCGAGGACCCATCAAAGGGAGCATCAGTGAAGGAAGTCTTGAAGGCCTCCGCGAAATGACACAGGCACAACCAGGCTTGCCTCCTGAGGGCTACTCCTGTACTGGCTGCCCTACCCACCCCCTCGGCTGCATACGATATGAGCCTCATGGATGAGTTGACAATAGAATTTAGGGTAGACACTTGGGCGTTAACCGTGGGTGCCAATGCTTCAGGTACGTTATCCGCTAGAGTTATCTCCAAACTCCTTGAGGAGATCTCTCTGGAGGCAAGTGAAATGGCAAAGGTAGTTCAGGGAGCATAAGGTGAAGGTCACTGACAAAAGGGTACGCTTCCCGTACCAGTTCATGGTCCTAGACTCCTTGTTTGGAGGATGGATGAAGGAAGTCTCAGCTACTTCCTTCTGTGTGGCCGCCACCACCATGGCATCCACAGAAACCCCTTTGGACAGAAACTCTTTCCCCGGGGGAGCAAAAAGGAACTTATTGGGTCTTCTGGGTACAGGTTCCGCCAAATCAGGATTCTTCCACACCCTTCGATAAATTAAATCCAACAGTTCGTCGAAGGGTGGAGACACCCAGGAGGCAGAGGGTTGAGCTCCAAAGGCCTTGAGGAATACAGACTCCTCCTCGGAGGGGGGTTTGGAGGGCCAGTCGCCCCTGTGTCTCAAAATCTCCAGGATGTCTGAGAAAGAGACACCAGAGGACTTGGGGGACCCCTCAGACTCCTCGAGGTCGGTATCAGAAGTGAGAGACTCGTCCTGGGAGTCTATGTGCTTCCTCTTGCATGTCTTTTTTTCTGGGGGCCACAGACTGAGGGACCCTCAGAATGTTGGGGACCACTCATGGGGGTATCCCCAGACCTTTGGGCTCAGCCATCTATGGATAGGGGGGCGTCAGAGGCTCTAGCCAGGGTGGAAGGGGATGGAATGACTGATACCGGTGATGTAACTATTTGGCCAGTGCGCTCTGCATGGCCTCGAAGGCCGGTCCCCCCGAATCCGAGGACCGACGGGCCTCCGAGGCCATGATCGGTGTTGGGGTCCCCCGAGCCGATGCACCGAGAGGTAGGCTCGGAACAGATAGGTGTCCTGAGACATCCCCCTTGGGCCCGACTGAGGAAACCCGAGTGCCGAAACCTGTGGAAGGAGCAGACAGGGTTGGAGCCAACGTCGGCACCGATAACCCTTAAGGGGTATCAGAGCCAGCGCAAGATCACTCAGAGCAGAGCACTCTGGCTCTGAAGACAAGGAAGCGCTCGGAAGAACCATCGACACAACCATCGGGACAGGCTCCGGAGCAGACTGGGTCGGAGCCGAAAATAATTTAGCCAACACCGGCGACTGCAGGAGCCTCTGCACCACCCTATCAACATCCAAATTAGAAAGCCTGGAGGATTTGGAGGACAGGGACGGAGAATGGGATCTCCTGTCAGGAGAACCATGCCTAACACTGGGAGACCTGCTCCGAATGGGTTCCAGTAAAATAGGAGCCGAAGCCGATTCCAGTACCACAGATACCTCCTGCGGCCCCGAGGGCATAGGAGCCGAGGAGGAAGTAGAGTCAAGCTTAGAAAGTTACTCCGGCAGCTCCGAAGAAACAGACGGAGCCAGAGATCTTTTCTTTGCTTCTGGTTCTGAGGCCAAGCCTAAGGCTTCAAAGGTGGAGTCCAAAGACTCAAACGAAGATTTCAAGAGACCCTTCAATATTAGTTTATTTTTCCTCTCCTGAAGCACCCTCGGACTGAAGGCGTGACAGAAGCTACAAGACTCTTGTAAATGAATTGCACCTAAGCAATAAACACATACAAAATGTCCATCCATGATGGACATCTTGTAACTACACTTAGAACATTTTTTGAAACCGGAAGGTTTATGTTCCTTCTGCTCTTTAGACATCTTAGTAACAACAGACATCTTAGTAACAACAAGACCACTGAACAACCTGGCTAGGAAAAACACAGCAAGGGTGGGAAAACAGTATAAGACTCTACCACAGCAACCAAGAACCTCTAAGTAAAACAGTTCTCTAAGACACACACACAATCCACACAAGAAAAAAACAAGAACTAGCTTAGCTTCAGCGAAAAACAAAACTTTAAGCAACGACAAGACACAGAAAGGAGGACCCAGTCCTCTAACTCAAATGGGCCTAGCCCACCGGAGTTTAGGGATACCAACTACAGACAATTAAAACACACAATAACAGACAATTAAAACACACAATAACAATCTACAATATGCAAATAGCTATTAAAATAACTTTTGGGTTGAAAATCAGCAATTTTCTCGAGAGAAAATGAAAAAGAGAGGTACTTAGCCACAGCCAAGCGAGACCACGTTCTAGCTACATGAGCGGCAAACGAGATCTGGGGTTATGGAGCAGTGCAGCATGGGACACCTGCTTGGCCCAGCCAATGAGAGACTTCGAGCTAGTAGAAAGTTGGCCAAGTCGGAGCGAACCCATGAGTAAGAATGTAGGCAAGATTGGACTACATAACATGCAGTGATTTCATGGGTACAGGAGATCATTAATTGTAATTCTTCTTTCCAGTGTCCCTAAATACAGAGAAGTTGAGTTCATGAAAAATGGCAATTACAAGAATATCACTTTAAACCAGTCAGCTTGCTAACCATCTGGTCCATGGAAAGCTTGCTCATCAAATCCAGAAACTTCTGGCCAAAGGCAACCCCGTCCAAGGTGAGAGAGGCTGAAGAAATGGTAATACAACAGAGTTAAAAAAAAATAATAAAAGTTGGAAATAAAAAAACATGGGGGAGCCAGCAGAATAAGAGTGAAGTAGAAAGATGGGGAGACAAAATTATGCCAAGGACAGTAGGATAAAAACATTAACATAACAAAGAGGAAGGCTACTGGATTTTGGTTTAGGCCTGATGAGGTTAAAAGTTTAAAGCCAAATTAGTAAATCTGCATAATTCTCTAAACACAAAATAACTGATGTATATAAAAAATAAAAACTAGGAGCTCCTATTAGCTGACTTTGGAACAGAAGTAGTAGTAAAAGCTAAATAACCCTGACAAAAAGAAATAGGCTGTCAGCAGCAGACAGAACACACACGAGGAAAGTGATGCAGGTACACTGGCATTTGTAGTTGTGACAAGCATCATGGTGCATCAAGAAAGCATAAAGTACAGTTTTGTACCTACCATAAATGTAGATGTTCGAAGATCCACATTGCTGCAGTCCTTACACTTGGGTAGTCCGCTGTCCTCGGTCGGCCCGAATATCAAAGTATAAGGCTGACGTCGGTCAAGGCGCATTTGACTGACATCAGGACGTCAGGGTACAAATGCACATGACCGACGTCATATCCTCAGTCTTTTCTTGCCCCAGATGTCAGAAGACCCTAAAAATAAAGGTCACAACCAAAAGACAGCAAACAAACAAACAACCACCCTTGCACTAATTATATGTACAATATACACAATATTTACAACCCAACCCACACAACCACCTCTAACTACAGAGGGGAAGGAGGGAGGGTAAATTGGACTGCAGCAATGTGGATCTTCGAACATCTACATTTATGGTAGGTACAAAACTGTACTATGTTCTTCATCTCACATTGCTGCAGTCCTTACACTTGGGTAGAATCCCAAAGCAGAGGTAAGGGAGGATGGCCAAACTATAAGGAAGCAGGAGCTGCCAAAATGCCCTGCAAAACAGCAGTGGCAAACCAGCCCTGGATTTAGAGTAAAGTGGTAGGTGATAATGCCTAGAAAAAGTATGCACTGAACTCCAAGTAGCTGCCTCCAAAATATCCTTGGTTGCCACCCCCCTCAAAAAAGCTGTTTAAGTGGCAGTAGCCCTAGTGGAATGAGGCCTAATCCCAGCTGGAATCTCCTTGCCATGATGGGAATAACAGAAAGCAATGCAAAACCCAATCCACTTAGAAATAGTTTGTTTTGACACAGGCTTGCCCTGAGAACTCAAAGCAAAAGAAACAAATAACTGCTGAGACTGCCTAAACCCTTTAGTTCTGTCCAAATAATATCGCAACTGCCTGTGTACATCTAAAGTGTGCAAAATCTTTTCCCCTTTATTTTGGGGATTTGCATAAAAAGTGGGCAAATGAATAGTTTGGTTTAAAGCCACACTAGAAACCACCTTAGGCATAAAGGAAGGATTAGTACGTAAAGATACCCTATCCTTATGGAAAATTAAGAAAGGCTCAACCGCCATAAGGGCCTGCAATTCAGAAACCCTTCTTGCAGAGGTAATGGCCAACAAAAAGGCAGTCTTCCATGATAAATATTTCAACTCAGTAGTAGCTGCAGGCTCAAAAGGTTGTAGAGTGAGTTTCTCCAACACAAAATTGAGATCCCAAGCAGGAGTAGGAGCTCTTCGTGCGGGTCTTATATTCTTTGCCCCTCTAAGAAATTGCTTGAACAAAGGATGAGAAAACTATGGTGGGTCACAATCATAGTGAGCCGAAATTGCTGCAGCATGAACCTTAATAGAAGAGAAGGACAAACCTTTGTCCAGTAACTCAGTAAGATATTGAAGAGCCACACTTAAATTAGGCTCAGAAACATCAAAATCCTTTGCTGTACTCCAAAATAAAAATCTCTTCCATTTATCTGCGACACTTTCCTTGTACTAGGCCTTCTAGCTTCCAAAATAACATTCAAAACTTGCTGTGGAAGTGGAGGCCCATTATGGTTCAAAACAGAATATGCCAGGCTGTTAGGTGCAGAGAGTGAAGCTTGACATTGAGCAAATGACTGTCCTCCTGAGACAACAGGTGTGGAATCAAGGCAAAGGCCATGGAGGCTTCCGCATCAGGCTTGTCAGTAATGGGTACCAATGGTGTCGAGGCCAATCTGGAGCTATCAAAATCATCCTTGGCTTGTCTTGTCTGACCTTTAGTAGTACCTTTGGGAGGAGAGGCAGAGGCGGAAAGGCATACACATGAAGATTGCTCCAATTGAAGGAAAGAGCATCCACTTTCCAAGCTGTGGGATGAAACCTTTTGTGCAAAACTTTGGCAGCTGGTGGTTTAGTGGAGAAGCTAACAGATCTATGTCTGGAGTTCCCATGACACTGTCAATTTCTGAAATACATGAGGATCCAATTTCCACTCGTGGGGATCCATAATTCGCCTGCTCAACACATCTGCTAAGGAGTTCTGTGCTCCCGCAGAAACCTTGCCTGAAGATTGAGCTGTAAACTGAGAGCAGTCTCCCACAAAATCATTGCTTGCCTGCATAGAGGATAAGAATGTGTTCCCCTTGCTTGTTGATGTACCACATGACAGTTGTGTTGTCTGTTAGAATCAACACCTGCCCTGGAAGAAGTAAATCCTTGAAAGCTATTAATGCAAACTGGACTGCTAACATCTCCTTCAAGTTGATATGTAGATGTTGTAGTCTGGCAGGCCACTTGTCTTGTATCCACTTTCCATTCAGATGAGCTCCCCAAGCTTTGTCTGAGGCATCTGTCGTTAAAATCTGACTCGCCTCTGGCCGGGTCACAGAGAGTCCCTTGTTTAGGTGACATTCCTGAGCCCACCACAAAAATTCCTTTTCAATGCAAGGTATTATTTGAATGACAGTGTCCAGATCCTGGCAGTGCTGTGTCCATACATTTTTGAGATACCATTGTAGCTTCCTCATATGCAGTTTGGCATTGGGAAGCACCAGAATACAAGATGCCATGAACCCTAAGGCTTGAAGGACTGTCCTTGCAGTCAGCCCGGACTGATGAGATAGTTGATGGAAGTAAAGGGAAAGATTCTTTTGTTTGTCCGGGGTTAAAAAGGCCATCTGAGATGCTGTATCCAGTCTTACACCCAGAAAGCACATGTCCTGAGAGGGTACTAGACTGGACTTTATTTCGTTCACAGAATACCCCAGGCATCTTAGCACTGCTATCACATATTCCAAATGATGAAGAAGCTCGTCCCTCCCTTGAGCCAGAATCAGGCAATCGTCCAAATAAGGATAGATCTGTATTCCTTTTAGCCTGAAGAAAGCTATCACTGGAGCCAGAACCTTCGTGAACACTCTGGGCGCAGTAGATAAGCCAAAGGGCAATGCAGAGAACTGATAGTGAGAAGTCCCAGCTCGAAAACGCAGATACTTCCTGCAACTTAGTCTGATAGGAACATGAAGGTAGGCCTCCTTGAGATCCAAAGTTACCATCCAATGATCTTTGCCCAGCAGAGGTAAAAGCTGCTGTAACGCCAACATTTTGAACTTGGGAATGTCCAGATAAGTGTTGAGGATAGATAAATCCAAAATTGGTCTCCACATGTTCCCCTTCTTTGGTACTAGGAACAGGCGAGAATAAAATCCTAGGCTCACTTCTGGCATAGGGACCGGCTGTATGGCCCCTATTTGGAGTAACAGAGAAATTTGCTTGTGAGCCTCTATTCTTTGTTGAGGAGGAACGCCTGGCATGCCTTTGAAAGGAGGCAAGGTATGGAAATAAAACCTGTAACCGTGGTGTATGATATCCAATACCCATCTGTCTTGGGTAATTAAACTCCAATTTTCTTTGAAAAGTGCCAACCTTCCTCCCAAAGGTGCTGCCAGACGAGAAGGCTCTGGCAGCTGAAAAGGTAGGTCATTGGGTCTGTTTACGAAAGGACTGACCCCTGCCCTCACCGCAGACTGTGCAGGAGAACTCCCTGTCCTAGGCCTGAAAGAGCCCTGAGCTCTGCCCCTACCACGCCTAGATCTACCCCTAGACTGGGAATCATAAGAAGGATACGCCCACCCCTTAGTAGGCCAATTTCTACTAAACTTTGGAGGCTGAACCTGCAAAAAACTTTAACAGTCTGCATAGACTTAGCCTTGTCTTCCATTTTCTTTAAAACTGCCTCAACAGGAGAACCAAACAACATATCAGATTGTAAAGGAGCATCTAAAATCCTTGTTTTAACATGGTCAGATAAATTTTGATCCCTCAGCCAGGCGTGCCTGCGAAGAACTGACCCAGTGGCAGCCACCCTAGACGAGGCCTGTACAGCATCAAAACCACATTGCAAAGAATGCTTACCCACCTGTTCAGAAACATGTACTAAATCTTGCAACTCTTTACAATCAATACCTTCCGCCAGAGCATCAACCTTAGACTTCAACTGTGAAAGGAGATAGTTTTGGTATTTCAACATGTGAAACTGGCAATTCAAAGCCCTCATAGCCAGAGTGGAAGAAGTATAAACTTTCTTTCCCCATCTATCCAAGGCCCTGGCCTCTTTATCTGCAGGAACCGGATTCTTGACAACAGAAGCCTTAACACCTTTAGGCCCCTGGCTAACAGTTTCTGGGTCTGCCCTAGGACTCTTAAAAAGATACTTATGAGCTTCAGGCACCCTGTAATGCCTATCCGGTTTAACAGGAGCAGGAGGCAAAGAATCAGGATTTAGAGAAGCCTCTGTAAAACATCTTCCACTACATCCAAAACAGGAGGTATAGCCAAAGGCCTATGCTGGGGTAAAAACAAAAATTCCCTAAGCCTTTTCCTGGAATCAGAGAAGTCCTGACCTTCCCACTTAAAATGCTCCCTCATGGAATGAAGAGTTTCTGAAAAAGAAAAATCCTCAGGAGGAGAAGCAGAAGGAGTAGAATCATCCACATCAGAATCAGAATAAGGAGAGTACTCCTGCAAGTCTTCAGCCGAAGACTCTGAAGCATCCGAAGCCTCCCTAGCTCAGGCTCCACCCTAGGTCTCTTATCAGGAGGGGGCAAAGAACCCCTAATCAAAGTAATCAAATCTTCTGCCATTTTAAGCATATGCTTCTTGGGCACAGTTCCTGAAGAACTAGGGGTGACACCAACTGAAGCTAAACCTGGCCTGCCTCTGGGAGAAGCCTTGGAAACAGAAGGAGAGGGCCTAACCACCCTAGGCAGGGAGGGGAGTATAGTAACCTGAGAAGCCCCATCAGCCTGACCTGCCTCCTGAGAGGCCACATCCTGCAATAACAAAGTCTCTCCCTGGGATCCCAAAGAAACCTCCGGTGGAACCACCGGCTCCACCGACACCTCTAAAGAACCGGCGTCCGGTACGGACGGTTCTTCTAACCTAGGCTTAACTGCTTTGTCCTTGCGCTTCTTCGAAGAAGCGGGCGGAGCATCTGACGGCATTTTATAATTGCACCGCTTCCCGAAGACTAACCTGGCACAATCTAATCTTCTCTTTATAGTGCGCTTATTGAATCTAGCACAAGAGCGACACCCAACAACGTCGTGCTCAGGCCCTAAACAAGGAATACACAAAGTATGATAGTCTCTATGCGTATCTGGTTCCCACAAGAAATTCCATTATTCCCTTTTTCTGACATCCGTAAACCACTGAGGCAAGAAAAAACTAAAATATTCCCCAACGGGGTACTTAGCCAACTTTGACTCGGTCTGAAACTCTGAAATCGAACAATTTCAGAACGCCAACCGGCACTTGCAACGCTGCTTCTGCATCGGACCATGCGGCAAAAAAGACTGAGGATATGACGTCGGTCATGCGCATTTGTACCCTGACGTCCTGATGTCAGTCAAATGCGCCTTGACCGACGTCAGCCTTATACTTTGATATTCGGGCCGACCGAGGACAGCGGACTACCCAAGTGTAAGGACTGCAGCAATGTGAGATGAAGAACATCTAGCAAAACATTAAAAAGGTTATAAGAAACCTTGCTCTGTAGATATGAAATGTAATTCCTGCTATTGGGTTGAACATAGTGCATACGATTTCATGTAATCAAATGTATACTAAAGAATGTATATCTGATCCACCAGGATATCATAAAAGTGTGCCATGCAGGAGGAATGCACTACATGTCAACTGTGTGGAAATGTATGTTAATAAAAGGATGTTTATCAACAAATGTACTGTGTTCATTATATTAATCACCACAGCAGTAACCTTAACTATATTGTTAGATTACCACATATGCTAACTAAATAAGAGGAGAAAGGATGATGAGACCATTGAGAATGGTCCTAGCAAATCCTGTCCTAGACATGGAAAAGGAATCTAGCTTGTAATGCTTTGTAAAGGCATGCATAGAGGATAAAGTTGCTGCTTCTAAAATACTTAGACTCAATCCCTTACGAAAAAGCTACAGATGGAGTCAAGGCCCTGGTCTAAAGAGCCTTGCCATGTCTGGAATTGCCCTGTTTTGGGTATAACAAAATGGAATACAGCATGAGACAACCATCTAGAAACAGTTTGATTTGACACACGTTTAGCCTCTTTCCCCGAGGAAATTAACAGGTCAGAGTTTCTAAAAGACATTTGATAAATTAAAAAAAAAAATGCTGGAACAAATGTCTATTTATTGACACTGAGCCTTGCAGGCTGTTGCACTCTACAGCACCGAAGTATTAACTTATGCGCAGTTACTAATAAAAATAACT
Source organism: Protopterus annectens (assembly GCF_019279795.1). Classification (NCBI taxonomy): domain Eukaryota; kingdom Metazoa; phylum Chordata; order Ceratodontiformes; family Protopteridae; genus Protopterus; species Protopterus annectens. Next base: position 550,222,562 of record NC_056734.1, on the reverse strand, counting down.
TATCTATGTAACAGATTACACATACTATAGTGTTACAGTTTTACAGCTTTAACATGCAAGGTTTTATTTCACGACCAGTATAGATAACTTTCCATTCTCCACTTACCTCGGAACAAATGTGTTCCTACAAATACCAGATCTAACAAAAATCAGAGCTAACATAATTCTGTTTCAATGTCCTTTTTATACACTTTTTTTGTGCCATCCAGATCCTGTCCATGAAAGCAGTCTTTTGATGTTAATAATGTTGCAATTTGCTTGATGTCACTCAGTCTGCTGATAAGCTAAAGTGTGTTCTGTGAATTACGTGATGGTCAAACTTAGGGAGTTGTTCCAGTCTCCAATCATCCCAGAACCTGGGTTTCTCAAGAAGCAGAGAAACATTCTTACCTTAGTCCTCCTTGAAGCTTGTACCAAGCACAGAGCATTTTGTATCTCACACAGCAGATGTCAAAACATGCGTACTGTATTTTATTTTCTACTTATTTTCAGCTAAGAAGATTTTAATCCTTTAATGTATGTATGCTAACAAACAGAAATGTACATGCATCTAAATGTATATATTTTACTACATATATTCTAACAAAAGTGTACATGCACTACTGTACATGTCTAAATGTATACAGCTAACCGTTCTCCCTTTTGTTTTTAAAGCACACAACAGTTTACATTTATATGCATTCTTTGGTCATATCATAATTTATCGTGATTTACAGAGAACACATTAGGAAACAAAACCTTTAGTTTTAATTTGATACATGTCAAAATACAATTTTACACAGTTAATATAATGAAAACATTACTACCAGAATGGGGTGTATTATCCAGTTTAACAACTTATTTTGCAGACCATTCTGCAAAATATTTCACCAATTATAAGCGGTTTGCTTCAGTCTTTTCTGCTAACTTGATTAATTTATTTTTTAACTGTTGAATTTAGAAACAGACTACTTGAGGATTTTATTTAAAAGACAGACATTTTACTTTCTGGAGTAAGCATGTAAGCTTTGTTATGCCACACTAAATGAGTGATATTACTAAGACATTCCACAAAGGGTGTCTGCATAGAAAAACTCATACAATATAAACAAAACAAACTGAGGAACAATCTCTGAACATTTTAAAACTTGACGGCAAAATTGTCTATACATACAGATTTACAGAATGTTGCAAAAAACATGGTTAATACACTGGAGAATGTTTTCTACATATTAAACCATATGCTACAGCATATGCCAAGCATATTTATTGTGTAACAGTTTTGCTTGCACATAATTTTTTTTTACATTTGTACATACATGGACTGTAATGTACACAGTCCAGTTTACAAACTTAGTAACATTAATATTAAACTGAAGCCTGCTAATTAAACATTTACTGAGGCATTAAAATGTATTACTGTTTTCTGGTATTTTTGTCCCACTGCCGTACATGTTGATAGTACCCTAAACACTTGATGACAACAAAAAAGGCAAAGTTGTCTTTTAATAATACCTGAATTATTGATGCAGGTTAATATATTTTCCTCCTGTAGTTATGAAAAATACAACAGGATAAACAGTGTCCACAAAGCCAACGTTCTTCAAAAAAATAAGTCCAAATCAGCCAGTCTACAACACAGAAAACAAATTTAATTTAGAACTTTCGTCTTGGTTAATACAAAGACTTCATCGGATTAAAAAAAATACCAAGAGCTTAGATATACTTGATCAATTAACCACTTAATCAATTAAATAATTAGAAAAAAAGTATTTTTTTTTTTTTTAAAAGACAGACCTCATTTTATACAATAAATTCATCTGGTCAAAGCCCTATATTTTAGAACAGGGGCTATAGACAAAGTTTCATTAAGACCAGGTTCAAGGAACGCACACAGTAAAAACTGCCATTTCAGTTCACATAATTCAATATCCAATTCCCACCAGCCCCCCTCCTGAAGATCTATGTACAACTTCTAAAATACCAAATATGAACTTTTTAAATTCTGCATATTCCAATGAGTGTCTAAACAAAGCATTGTCATCATTTTTATGTAGTTATACGTCAGATCCTTCTGCAGTACTGTTTAAACAATTAGTGCAAAACTGAGAGAGTGCCCTTTTCCCTTGTAGTATGCAGCATTTTATTGCAGTATTGTTTTGTAAAGATACATTTGCTTTATGCTGCAGACATACAAACGCGCACACACGTCCTCTAGACTGTAACACTCTTGTCTAGACAAAAATTTTTAATGTGACATTTTTGTCCCCTTGGACAAGAGAAATTACCTTGAGTTTACTTGTATTGCTTCTGTATACCTTTTCTGCTGGAGTCTCTGCTATTTCTGGTGCTACTATACAATTACAAAATATTGTAAAAACAAAAAAAAAAAAAAAAACAAAATAGACATTGGTTTAACTAACACATGCTTAAAACAGATATTTACATTATTTACATTTGCTGTAGTCTGTCTTTTGCTTTTCTGCATTTTAAAGAGATGTACTTTGGGTGAAAAGAAAATACATGCAGGTCACTCTTGTGACTATTTCTTTACTTTTTTTTAAGTACTTTCGCTCAATTTTTATGCACTAGAACTGTTCTGCTTTTCTTTTTTTTACCTTTTGGCAGATTATCAAGAACACTAATTTAAAATGGTTTGAGAGGCTGTCCTTGTGCGTATGCCATTAGAGCGGCATCATACGCCCTTACTTTACTGTCTAATTTTAAGAATTTTGATTTAAGTGGATGAAAGTTTTACAAAATTTGGGAATTTAAGTAAGGTATCTGTCCATACATCAGATTGTGCTGTGTATGCTATCAAAGTTTTAAATTTAAGCATGTTGTAAAATATGCCTTGTGCTGTAAATTATTTTCTGTCAGCTTAGCTAAATGCTGTTTAAGGTCTGGAATTTCTTCAACTCTTTACTAACCAGATTTTTCTGGTCTTGTAACTGCTGTTTAAAAGTTTCAACTTCTTCCTGTAATTCTGCAGGGGCTGTCTGATATTTCTCAGTAACCTGTTCTGCCGATTCTAAAACTTCTATGCACTTTTGACAAAGTTTTTGTACATTATTTTGAACTCTGAACTCATTCCGTCTCTCAGACGTTTATCAATATATTTTTTGTCAGCTCACCATGAACCTCATCCATGTCTTTATCAGTTTTGTGCTGTGCAGTGGCTTTTTTCCACTTTGTACATGCTCTCTAAAGGGTGTAACAAGATCTACAGAACATTTTGTATCACACATGGCAAGATGCCAAAATATGCATACTGTATTTTTTTTTTCTACTTATTTTCAGCTAAGCAGATTTTAACCCTTTAACACATATATGCTAACAAACAGATATGTACATGCATCTAAATGTATACATTTTACTACATATATTCTAACCAACAGAAGTGTACATGCACTACATTAAGTGTATATATATCTAACAATTTTGTTCTGCCAAGACAGCACCTGAGTGGTGTTTGGAAAGCCAAGGTGTAGAGTAACCTTTCTCCCTCATTTTTAGGTTCTAGAAAGACAAGGAGATGTATACCTTAGCTCAGAAGAATACACTCTTCCCATATGTTTGTCAAAAGCTTTCCCATTTTTTTCAAAATAGGAGGGACTGGTATTATCCCAGATGTTTATCAGCAACTGGATTCTCCAAAAAAACAGCAGCTAGGTCTGATCTGGGATTAGTCAAAAAAAATTTTAAGACTGGGGAACTTTATCCAAAGCTTCTTTTTTGGGAGCAACAGTCTGCCTGGCTACCAAGTTACAGGTCATCATAAATACATCCTTGAATACTGAAACAGAAAGAGAAATAGGTGTAGTTTTAGGAAAATTCAGTTGCAAAATACCATACTTTTCCAAAGACACTGGAAATTCTGTATGTGCCCACTGAAATAAGTGATCTATTCTGGAAACAGTTTCAGAAAGAGAAGCCCTCAAAAACGACTGTCAGAGGCCATTCCTCAGTATTTTTATCAGAAACTCTCAAAGAAAAACAGAGATTTCCCTTCACAATCATTTTGTGGTTCACAATCTCAAACAGGTTCAGAAAATTAAGAATCCATTTTACTTTTGCCAGAAACAGTTGAACAGGGAGGGTTAAGAGCCTGAACTAAATACTGACATAAGCCCAACTAAATCACTCCTATTCAAAGTAATTAACACAGAAGAAGTTTTAATTTTTTTTGAAGAAACTGACTCAATTTTGCCAGGCAACACCCACATCCCACTACTCCCTGGATTGCCAAGAGTGGCTCTCCCTTGCCACCAAAGGCATTTCAACAGTAGCAAATGACATGTTAAACTCGCAGTCTATAGCAGTTGTAGGGACTACACCAGCGGGAGCTGAAGAAAAAGATGAATCATCTGAGGAATCCAAAATACTAACAGCAGAATTACCCATCTGTAGCTGGAGCATTTTAGCAGCCTGGTGTGGTGGCAAAGGCTATTTATTAATTTTCTTTTCTGTGACTGGTAAAAGAAATAACAGAGGACCTGGTAGGTTGTTCAATGGTAAAACCGAAAAAGATGACCGATTCCCAAGGAAGCCTAGCAACAGTAGCCAGTTAAACAGGCAAGTAGTAAAGTTTTTTTTCCTAAAATAAACAAGGGAAAAACGCTTTAAACACTTACCCCAGTCCCCACAAGTAAAATACATTATTAAAGAAGGAAAATGTAGTTTTTAACACAGTTTAACAACTTCTTCCACAAAGTAAAAGTAATGCTCCTGTTTAAGTTACTAAAAAGTCACTGCCACTGAAACCTTTTCCTAGCTTTAACTTTAAAATTTTTCCATGAAATTAAAAAGCAGAAGTTTTTTTTATATCAAAGAGAAGCTATCTACCTACCAAAATAGAGTGTTGCTAACCTTTGATCCTCAAAATCCTGCAAGAGGAGTGCTGTTCAGCAGGAAATCTATGAAGGATTGTTGCTTAAACTACTCTTTCTTCAGTTCAGCTCAAGCTGAATAACAGTTTGGCTGCATGAAAAGTACCACTGAAGCTTTGGAAGCTGATCGACAGCATATAACACATATAAGCAGGACTACTACTGCAGTGATCAAGGATTATGAACATAGTACTGTTACTGACATTCTCAATTGCTTTAAAAATCTGGGGGAATAAAAAAAATGTGTTTATTTTTGCAAATTATAAAATCAGGCTTCACAGCAGCAGTATTCACCCTTGTACCACATTAAGCTCTATGTGCTGAACATTTTCTTCGTTCTAAGAATCAAGTCATACGTCAGACACAGATTCTGAAAAGTAGTTCAGTATGCGCCATTGTTCCTATAACGAAGGAAACGGTAAGCATGCCTGAGCTCCAACATACTGAATGAGTTATCTCACTGATCTAACACAAATCACTCTACTTCAAGTTGTTGCGTCTTCGGCTTTTCCCAGTTAGGGGTCGCCACAGCGGAACTCCAGTCCACTAATGATTGGCAGTAGATTTTTACGTGCCGAGTTGCCAGCATTGACGCACAAACTTCAACGAAGGTACGTTCACGCATGTCTCTATACAGAAGATGCTCTAGCTGAGAATCGAACAGGACAACGTCTTACTGTGAGGCGACAACGCTACCACAGCACCACCACTGCAGTGAACAGTAATATTAAGCACTATAATCACAGAATCCAGCTACCATCTGAAACAGTTCCATTTATTTTAAAATGCATTTGTGTGCAAGATAAAGATAAATTAAGAATGCATTAGTTGTAATGACGTTTCGTACCATGTTAGCTTGTGTACATCCTCAATGGTAAAGCCAGGCATACTCAATACTGAGTTAATGCAATGACTGCAGAATTTTTTTCTACCAATATTCTGCCTTCCTCCCTTGTATACACAAACACATACACAGTAAATGGCCATGGCAAAAAAATTTTAGGAATGGCCCGCCATACAAAAAGATTTTCTCTCACTGCTCTATACAAAAATACTACACGTGTTCCAGCAGCAGATGTTGTAGAATCTGTCAAGGGTGTGATGTACGTTGATAACTTGTTAAAATAAGTTTAATAACTGACATAATGGACAAATGCTAAGGATTCTCAGTATGCTATCAATACCAGTTAAGGGAAGAGAAACACACTCAAGACATTAAATTTATTTTATTGACAAAAAATATTGTGCACCTTGTATGCAAGATTGTTCCATACCATGGTTTTAACCACTTGTATAATTTCACCTTACAGCCATTTAAATGTTTCAGCATCAACTCTTTCACAGCTTTCTAGATGGTGATCATCTTCTTGGAAGGAGACCAGATAGCAGCTAGCTTATAAACGTTTAAGTCCTCAACAGAGTAGAAGCACAACAAAGAAAGGCAGTTGAAATGCATCACAGTTCACTGAATATCGTCATCATCAAAAAGATCTTCAAAATCTGTCAAAATAATGAAAACAAAATGTCAGTTATTAAACTAGGTGACTTAAAAAGACGCAAGTTGCAAAACACCATGTTCCTATAAAATACTCACTTAAGTCACTTGTAACAGCTAGCTAATGTTACTCACAACAAACACCAAACAACTAAACAAATACTAGAAATTGCCCAATTTTAAAGCATTACCAGCATCCTGAATCAATAGGTATGGACATTGTGCTGAAGTGCTTAAAAAAAACTTAAGCTGCATAAAAGATGTAGTGTACAGCACACCATATGACAGTTTTATAATGCCAAGACTCAAGTAGTTGAATCAGTAAAATAACATTTCAGTATAGTCACACAGACTGTACTGATTTTGAGACAGTGGAACTTTGGGAACAATGTTTTCCTTTTACTCATCAAGGATGCCTGACCTTTGTATTAATTTATATGGCAAAGCAGTGGTATAAGGGACATAGCACCTACACTAGGAAGTGCTGAGGTACTCAACTCTGCAAAACTGCAGAGTCCTGATTTTTTGTTGACGTTTACAACTTGTGCCATAAACTGCATGGTGGTAATAGAATAGTTGTGTAAAATCTTACCATAACCATAGATGTCCTTCTCTTCCACATTGCAGTATTCATAACATGAGGGAGATTCCACCTAGGTGACCAGGAAGTCCGGCCAGTATACCACAGAGTTAAGCTACTGCAAGTTGGTACATGCGACGTTGCACATACTGCAGCAGAGTGTCAGCCATAAAAGTGACGACTGCACACACCTTCCTCAGAACTGAATGTCTCAGTCAGAACATAAGTCCCAAGGATAAGAAGCAAAAGAAAAGTCCAAGGAAGAGCGTGAACCAAAGGGGGAAAGAGGGTGGGACAAAATACTGCAACATGGAATAGGAGGACATCTATGGTTATGTTAAGATTTTACACAACTATTCTATGTCCTTCTATTGCTATGTTGCAGTATTCATAAAATGAGAGAGAATACCAAAGCTCATGAGTGAGGTGGGGGAGGGTAGGAGCACAAGAGGTCTTCAGAAAGCCATGCAGGATTGCTCTAGCAAACCCTGCTCTGGAAATTGAATCCAGTTTGCAGTGTTTTGTAAAGGTATGGACAGAGGACCAAGTAGCTGTTGCTAGGATAGAAGCAGTGTCCAGTCCTTTAAAGAAGCCTGCAGAGGAAGCTGCAGCTTTGGTCGAATGGGCCTTACCATAAGACAGTTTTCTTATGAGAGAGACAGCAAAAGGCGATAGCCTTACAGATCCAAGTAGAAATGGTCTGTTTAGAGACCATTTTTCCCAGTGCCCTAGGATGAAAAGAAAAACAATTGCTCAGATTTTCTAATGGATTTGGTCTTGTCCAGATAAAATTTGAGTTGTCTGTGTACATTAAAGGTGTGCAGCACCCATTCACCAGAGCTTTGAGGAGAGGGAGAAAAGGTGGGAGGTAAACAGATTAAGGGACAAGTCACTGACCACTTTAGGTATGAAGGAAGGATTGACATGAAGGAATACCCTATCCTTAAGAAAAATCAGAAAAGGTTGGGAAGCCATTAATGCTTGGAGTTTTGAAACCTGCCTAGCAGAAGTAATGGCTACCAATAAAACAGTCTTCCAAATGCAAAATTTTAGGGAAGAAGCAGCAGCAGGTTCGAAGGGGGCTTCAGTTATTTTTCCCCCAAAACAAATTTTAGGTCCCAAGCATGTGGAACATTTCCAAAGGCAGACATACAGAAATAGTGGACAGATGGGCTTTAACTGAAGAATAAGCCAGTCCAGCCATGAGCAATTCACACAAGTAAGAAAGGACTACAGGAACATCCACTGAAAATGGATATAGTCTCTTACTAAGACACCAGAAGGAGACCCTATTCCATTTGGACAAGTAGGATCTCCGTGCAATAGATTTCCTGACCTCCTCCAGGACAAGAAGCATGTCCTCAGAAAAAAAGGTATCTGAAAGGAATCAGAAGCCTATCACCCATAAGGTCAGGTTCAGTGTTGACAAATGTAGGTGAAAGATCACTTGTCTTGTGTGACTAGATCCACCCTGTGAAGTAAACTTGTGATGACTGCCTTTGGCTAACTGCAGAAAGAGGGAACCAGCACTCTCTTGGCCAAAAGGGGGTCACCAACAAGATTTCTGGTTTGTCCTTCGGAATCTTCAGAAGGACCCTCTGAATTTGGGGGGGGGGTGCATAGGGAAACATCCCCTTACATGAAAAGGATAAGGCATTCACCTTCCAAACCAGTGGATGAGAGACCCTGGAGCAGAACTTTGAAGTTGTCTGTTCACAGAGGAGGCAGAGAGATCTATTTGAGGAGTACCCCACTGGTGAAGAATGTCCAGAAACACATTCCTGTGGATCATCCATTCGTGGGCCTGTGTCATGGATTTGCTCAGTGTTTCTGCCTGAACATTTTGACCTGATGGAATGTAAACAGCTGTCAGTTACCTTTGCTTGAAGGGCAATCTCCCAGGCTTGGATAGCTAATCTTCAAAAGTAAATAAGATTTTGTTCCTCTCCTGCTTGTTCACATACCAGACAACAGTAGTATCGTTTGTGAACAGCTTCAAGGACCTGGAAAAAGAGATGTTTTGAAGGCTTGAAAGGCCAGAAAATCAGAGCCCTCATCTCTTTGATACTGATGTGTTGCTTCCTTATGGACAGAGACGAAAGACCTTGTACTTTTTAGGTTTCCCAGAGTTGCCCCCCACCACAGATCTGAAGCATCTTTGAACATTCCTTGAACTGGAAGGGAGTGGCTGCAGAGGAAGTCCTGGGTTCAGGGAAATTTGTTGAATCCACCAAAGCAATTCCTTCTTTATGCAAGGGAGAAGTGGAAGGGCAAATTCTAGAGGATGAGCATGCTGTGACCAGAGTGTTTTCAAGTACCACTGGAATTTTCACATGTAAAGCCTGGCTAGGGATAGCATTGGTATAACCTAAGCCATGAACCCTAACATCCTGAGGAATTTCCTGGCAGAGAGAGGAGTGGAAGCAACTGTAGGAAGTAAGTCTGCAGAGACTTCATCTTTAGTGAGGGTAGAAGGCCATCATAAGGTTTGTCTTTATCTTGCAACCTAGGAAAACCTGGTCCTGAGAGGGGATCAGAGAAGACTTGCTGTAGTTGAGGGTGAATCCCAAACTGAGAAGCAAGCAGATGGCAGTTTGAAGGTTTTGTTGCAAGGTGATTGGATGTTCTGCTTGAATTAGCAGGCTGTCCAGGTAAGGGTAAATGAGAATTTCCTGAAGTCTGCAAAAGGCAATGACAGGAGCCAAGTACTTTGTGAAAACCCTTGGAGCCATAGAGAGTCCAAAGGGCAAAGCACAGAACTGAAAATGAGAGGAATCAAAAGAAAAACATAAGAATTTTCTGAAGAAAGAGTGAATGGGTATGTGAAGGTATGCATCCTTTATGTCGAAGGAGACAAGGTAAGCTTGAGGTAGCAAGAGTGGAAACAGAGTCTGCAGGGTAAACATCCTGAAGGAGGATACATGAAGAAATAAACTGAGTTGGGACAAGTTTAAAATTGGTCTCCAAGGGCCATCTTTCCTGGGAACTAGAGCATTCTTGAACAGAACCCTTTTCTTCTTTTCAAAGCGAGAACCTCATGCATGGTTCATTGTGCTTTCAAATTTTGAATGATTTGTGGGAAGAGGTGGATCTGATCCTTTGGTGGTTGTGGAATTCCCATGAAAGGTGGAATGGTTTTCCAAGTAAAGTAGCAACCTGTCTGAACAACAGACGGGACCCAATTGCCTGTGGTAATGCTTGTCCAACTTGAAAAGAAATGAGAAAGGGGAATTTCTGAGAGTGTTGACAGGTAGTCACAAACTACCTGGCTTGTCTGGAAATGGGGTCTTCTGAGCAGAGGAATACTGGGACCTAAGGAGGCATCTGCCTACATGTGCTCTTGTGCTGTTGGGAAGGAGTACGTCTTTTTCCTTACAAAATTAGCTCTAGAGGGGTAGTTCCTATGAAATTTAGGAACTGGCAAGACAAAAATATGTTTTAGCACCTGCAGTTTTTTCCATTTCTCTTTAAGGGATTTGAGGAGGGCTGCAGCATTAGAACCAAACAAGGCAGTATTGTCCAAAGGTGCATCAAAGACCTTTGCTTTGAAATCCTCAGGAAAAGTCTGCAATCTCAACCACTAATATCTCCTAAGGACAGAAAAAGATGCTGGTGATCTTGTGGATACCTCTTCTGCATCATAGCTGCATTTAATGGAATGTCTAGTAACCTGGGATGAAACCCCCAAGAGAGAAGAGAGCTGGGTTTTTGCTGCAGGGTTTGGGAGATCTGGCAGCAATTTGGATACCTGTGAAAGATCAGAAAATACCTGGACATGTATGTCTGAGTTAATGGCCCTAAAGGCCAGAGTGGAAGAGGTGTAAACCTTTTTTATAATTCTCTTCATCGTTTTATTGTCCTTATCAGAGGGGTGGAGATTGGTGGAGAGCAGTAATTTGGAAGTTTTATCAGCAGACAAAGATCACAGCAGGGTCTGCAAGAGGGCAATTACACAAATAGTGTCCCTCAGGAACCTTATAGAACTTGTCTGGCCTTTTGGGAGGAGTTTGAGAATCAGTGTTTTTAGATACAGCATTGAAAGCATCTTGAAAGGCTGGCAAGACAGGCAGGATGTTCAAAAGAGCAAGGAAGTCTATCTGCAACAGGTCATACCACCTCTTTTGCACCTCAGAGACTTGTGAGCTTTTCCCATTTGAAAAAGCCTCTCATTTTGCAGACAGTTTCCCCAAAGGTAACATCCTCTGTAGGTGAATCCCCATTCATTGCAATCCACTTCAGGAGAGGCACATTCTAGGGGAGAGTCAATTTGAGTGGAATAAGCCAGGGATTCATTTGAAGAGGATTCATGTGGTGGAGGAAGTGGCAAGGTAGAAGGCCTAAGTGCAAGGAAAGGCATTCAAAATCCCCTGAGAAAAGGACTGCCAGTCAGGGAAAGGCTCCTGACTGGAATACACATGCTTCGGTTTTTGTTTTCTCTTGAGAGAAAGGGCTAGCCTAGACTGGGAAAGAGAGGGCCGACTTAGGCCTGGTCTCTGGACTGGATGTCAAAAGCTTGATGGAAGGTGCAGAAGAGGTACTATGTGGAACACTGGAAGTGGCGAGCCATGGTTCCCCCATTCTGTCCAAACCAGATATCTGCAATACCTCTGTGGATTTCAGGCCTTCATTGGCCTCAAGAGGGACATCTGGAATCAGAGGTGCAGCCGAAGAGTCAGGCCTTACCTTTTTAACCTTTTTCTTTCGAAGCTCACCCGATGGACTAACAGTACCTTCCATATCCAACGCTAACCTTTTTAGTCTCTGGCTTTCTAGTAAATGTTAAGGGCAGAGAGACGACTGCACAAAGTTTTAGGGACAAATGCCTGACAGATGACCGGCCTTGCAGTCATGATTGGACCCCAAACAAAAAAAAAAAGACACTGGTCTTGCTTGTTTTTGTGTGAAATCTGTCTTCCAAAAAGGCACATGCCCTTCTTGGATTACATAAACCTCTAACAAGTATACAGTAGTAAAAGGGCAAAAGCATTTCCCCAACGGGGCACTTTTATGACAAGAGGAGAAACTTTCAGTAATCAGACAGATGGTTGGAAGCTGCTGTTCAGACTGGCGGCAGTGAGGTTTTAAGGATGGTACATGCAGACGTCACTTTTATGGCTGACGCTTGGCTGCATTATGTGCAATGTCACACATACCTTGCAGTAGTTTAAAGTCTTTGGTATACTGGCCGGATGTTCGGGTTGCCCAGGTGGAATCTTTTAGTTATGTACTTACCATAACTTTAGATGTTTGGGATCCATCTCGCCTACATTCAGTACTGATGGGTTCGGAGCCTATGCAATAGAGCAAAGTCTCTAATTGGCTGAGCTATTCTATATCCCAGTTTGTCCGCACACATGCACCCACACATGAACTGCTGATATAACATTGCTAGATGTTTCAAGATGAAACGGTCGAACTCGAACCGTCCGGTCTCTTCTGATCTCCAAGGCAGGGGGAAGGAGGGTGGTTAGAATGAAGTAGATGGATCCCAAACATCTAAAGTTATGGTAAGTACATAACTAAAAGATGTTATGTGATCCTATCTCGCCTACATTCTGTACTGATGGGACAGCGTCCCTAGCACCTGATTCCTGGGTGGCTCACTGGAAGACACTCCTGAGAACTGTGGAACCGAAGGAAGCTCGCCCCCGAGATGCCACATCCAATTTGTAATGAGAAATAAAGGTGTGAGGAGAGGACCAGGTAGCCGCAGCACAAATGTCACTAATGGCAAGCTTAGCATGAAATGCTGTTGAAGTAGCCATAGCCCTTGTAGAATGAGCTTTCACAGTGGTTGTAAGCTCTCTATTAGAAAGAAAATAAATATGACTGATACAGTCTCTGATCCACTTGGCAATAGTGACCTTCGTGACGGCTTTGCCCAATTTGTCCGAAAAGGACACAAACAACTGATCTGTTTTTCGTGTTTGGTGCGTCCTAAGTAGAAACGCAATTGTCTATGGACATCCAATGAACGGAAGATATATTCTGCTCTGTCTGAGTAATTGGGGAAGAAAACTGGAAGTTCCAAAGACTGTTGAAGACAGAAACTCGAACAAACTTTGGGAACAAAAGATGGATTAGGCCTAAGGGATACTCTATCCTTGTGAAAAAACAGGTACGGCGGGTTGACACATAGGGCTTGAAGTTCCGAAACTATTTTGGCTGATGTAATTACCACCAAAAAAGCGGTCTTCCAGGAAAGAAATTTCAAGTCAGACGTTGCTGCCGGTTCGAAGGGGGAAGAGGTCAAGGCACCTAATACGAAATTGAGATCCCATGGTGGGGCAGGATGAGAAACTGGAGGACATAGCAGCCCAGCACCTTTCATGAAGGCTTTACACAACTTATTGCTCATCAAAGGTGGGGTCTATACTTGCATGAAAATTAGAAATAGCTGCTAATTGAACCTTAATGGTAGAGACTGAAGAACCTTGATTGAACAGGGAAGCTAGGAATTTCAAAACGTCCGCCACCGGGGCAGTAATGGGATCTAAACCCCGGAGTTGGGCCCAAATGGCGAATCTCTTCCATTTACTATTATACATTTTCTTAGTCGAATTCTTGTGGGCTGAGGACAAGATATGTATAACTTCTGAGTCTAAAACCTGGTTCCTGACTATAGTCGGAAGTGGAGGAGCCAAGCTGTTAACTTCAGTGAGGGAAGGGACTGGTGAAGCTGTCCCGACTGGTGGATCAAGAGATCTGGAACCTGGTCCAGGAACCATGGACTGCCCAGTGCGTATTTCCGAAGAAATGGCAGCCAGACTTGACGAGGCCAGTATGGGGCAACTAAAATCATCTTGCACTGCAAGTGAATCACCTTCTGGATCACCCTGGGTAGAAGGGGAACCGGAGGAAAGGCGTACAGTAAGCCGGTGGGCCAAGCTTGGACTGGGGCGTCTTTGGGAAACCTCCCCAGACTCGGGGTAAGAGAAAAGAACCGTAGACATTTCGTGTTGAGGGGGGTTGCAAAGAGGTCACAACAAGGAGTTCCCCATCTTCTGAAGATCTGAGATGCTACTCTGTCATTCAGAGACCACTCGTGCGGGGAGAGAATGGTTCTGCTCAGTCAGTCAGCTATCACATTGGATCTCCCCGGAATATGTGTTGCTACCAATAAACGGTTGGTTGCAACAGCCCAATTCCATACTCTCATGGCCTCTCTGCAAAGAGGGTAGGACCTGGTCCCTCCCTGCTTGTTCAGGTACCAGACTACTGACATGTTGTCGGACTCAACGGCAATCATACCCTGGGGGAAGTAGCTGTGTAGTGCTTGAAGCGATAGAAGCACCGCCCTCATTTCCAGTATGTTGATGTGTAGGGAACTCTCGTCGGGGTGCCACTCGCCTTGGACTGACCTGCCCAGGTAATGTCCCCCCACCCCGTCTGGGAGGCGTCCGTAGTCAGTGGCCACTGGAGGAGGAGGAATGAAGGGCCTCCCCTGATCCAGGTTGGAGAGAAGCCACCAATGGAGGTCCTGTTTGCACGTCTCCGTGATTATAATGTGGTGACCGAGAGGAAGCTCCTGATACAACCACTGGACCGACAGGAGCCACTGGAGAATCCTCATGTGCAATCTTGCCAAGGGCACTAGGAGAAAGGTAGCAGACATGGAACCCAGCAGTTGTAGGACCATCCTTGCTGGGGCTCGGCATTTGAGGAGCAACGCTCGGACTTGAGATTGTAATGTTTCTATTCTCTCTGTAGGAAGATAGACCTGCATTTGCTTTGAGTCTATCTCTACCCCGATAAACCGTATATGCTGAGATGGCAGCAACACAGGCTTTGCCCAATTGAAGGTGATTCCTAGGGAGGTGCCTAGAGATATCGTGGCTGCTAGATTCTGTAATAGTAGATGCCTGGAGGTGGCAGTTAGGAGCCAGTCGTCTAGATACGGAAACACCTGGAATCCTAGACTCCTCAGGTGAGCAGCCACCACCGCCAAACATTTGGTGAACACCCTGGGGGCTGTGGTGAGACCAAAGGGCAGTGCGCACAACTGGAAATGACTGTCTCCCAGACTGAAGCGCAGATGTCTCCTGGACGCCTGATCTACCAGAATGTGATAATAGGCGTCCTTGAGATCTATGGAGCACATCCAAACACCTTTCTCCAGTAGCGGGAGAATGGATTGTAAGGTGACCATCCGGAACTTGGACTTCTTGACTGATCGATTCAGGTTGCTGAGATCCAAAATGGGCCTCAAGTCCCCGGTCTTTTGGCACTAAAAGAATTTTGAGTAAGTCCCTAATCCAGTCTGGTCTACGGGACCGGTTGGATGACTCCTTTTTGGAGCAGCTTTGAAATTTCGATGGCTGCAATATCCCGCTGACTGGGTGGGGGTCCGGGATTTTCCTGGATGGAGGTGGGGTGTGAAAAGGGATGACGATCCTCCGGCGATGATTCGAGCACCCATTGGTCCTGAGTGATACTCTCCCAGGCCTTTAGGTGCCTCGAAAACGACCCCGACTGGCTCCGAGCTGCACGGTCGGGCAATCCTTCAGGGATGCTGAGAGGTTGAAGAGCCACGAAAGGACTCATGCGGTCTCCAGTGTTGCGGGGCCTCTGCCGCCTCTGGGACGGTGTCTTCGAAAAATTTCCTCCTCTGCCTCTAGAGGGGATCGTCCTGCTGTGAGGGTAATTCTTCTGAGATTTACGGAACCACATTTTCCCTCCTCTTTAGCCTTGGGATAAGGCCGAAGGGAGAGGAAAACCGTGCTCCTACGGCAGTCAAAGTTTTACCCTCTTGTTCACAGCGGGTCAAGGTGTCCTTTACCTTGGGTCCGAACAAAGAGCCCCATCAAAGGGAGCGTCGGCAAAGGAAGACTTGAAGGCCTCCGCAAAATGACACACGCGGAGCCAGGCTTGTCTCCGTAGAGCAACACCTGCATTCGCTGCTTACTCGGCTGCATACGAAATGAGCCTCATGGACGAGTTAGATATCGACGACAGGGTAGCCAACTGAGAGCTAACCGTCTGGGCTAACTGCTCAGGTAGGTTACCAGAGAGGGTATCTGAGAGTTCCTTGATCAGGCCCCTCTGAAGTCTAGTGAAGTGTGTGAGGTAATTCAGGGACCTCAATGTAAAGGCCGCTGAAGAAAGGGTGCTCTTCCCGTACCGGTCCATGCTCCTAGACTCCTTATTAGGGGGATGGACGGACGTCGAAGCCTCTGCCACATCTTGCTGGGTAGCAGATGCCACCACCATAGCATCTACAGCCACACCCTTGGTGAGAAATTCCTTTTCCGGGGGCGCTGACAGAAATTTGTTAGGGCGAGCAGGCACCGGTTCCACAGAATCTGGATGTTCCCACGCCCTTCAAGAGATCAAATCCAGGAGCTCATCGAAGGGCGGAGACACCCAGGAGGCAGAGGGCTGAGCCCCGAAGGCCTTGAGGAACACCGACTCATCAGAGGAAGGGGGTTTGGTCTGCCAGCCGCCTCATTGCTGGAGGACTTCCAGGATGTCCGCAAAGGAGACATCATCCGAGGACGACTTGGGGGACCCTTCCGCATCATCAAGATCGGTGTCGGAGGCGATAGACTCATCAGGGGAGTCGACGTGCTTCCTCTTGCACTGTTTTTTTCTTGGGGGTTCCTCTGAAGACTCTTCAGAGGGACCTCCAGTAAGAGGAAGACCCCCCAATGGGGGTGACCTCAGGCCCCAGGGCTCCGCTGTCTTGAGACAGGGGGACTACAAAGGACCCAGTCTCCATGCCTAGGGAAGGTGCCGGGGAGACAGTGGAGGTAGCCAAAGAAGATTTGGCCAAAGCACTCCTCATGGCTCTAAAGGCCGGACCCCCAGAATCCTGGGAAGGTCCGACCCCCAAAGCCATAACAGCAGACGGCACTCCCGCAGCTGACGCACCGAGAGAGGGGCTCGGAACCGAAAACATCGGTCCTGAAACGTCACCCCCGGGGCCGACCGAAGAGGTCCGTGTACCGAACTCCGACCCAGAGGCCGGAGTAGGAGTAAGGGTCGGAGCCGACCCGGACACCTCCATCGGCTCCACCAGCACCGAAGAAAGAGGTACTTGGGAACATTTTCTGGGAGTGCAGTGGGCTGGCGGACTTCAGGGACTCCCTGCGGGATGCACTGTTGGATATGCTGGGTGGGTGGATTGGTGTGATGAAGGAGATGATCTTTCTGAGCTATGATACAGAATTAGAATTGCCTAGACATGGCAAGGCCTTGCTGTGTCTAATTATGGTGGCTGTCAAAAAAGCAATTACTAGAAAATGGAAATCAAAACCTAAACCAACTATATTAATAGTAGTGAACATAGTAACAGATATCACAACTGAAATTGAGATCTTTAAAAAAGGGTAGTAGCAAACTACACAGGAAAAAATGGGAATTGTGGGAATAAAACATACAGGGGAGGAATGAGGTTTAAAAGAAGGCAGGACTTAAATGAGCTATATAATGTTTGACTGAAAATGATTGGGTAGACTAAGTGACTTAGAATGTTTGCAACCGAGAATGTGTCAGTATGGTTTGTGATGTAAAATGCTTGCAGCTAGGATTGTGTTGGTGTGGTTTGTTTTCATTTATATAAATGT
This sequence comes from Protopterus annectens, assembly GCF_019279795.1. Taxonomy (NCBI): domain Eukaryota; kingdom Metazoa; phylum Chordata; order Ceratodontiformes; family Protopteridae; genus Protopterus; species Protopterus annectens. The sequence goes on along the minus strand of NC_056734.1, from coordinate 550,205,054 downwards.
ATGATTATTAAACCATCATTTATGACGTAAGCAAAGATGTTTCAAGTTTAAAAAAAAAAAAAAAAAAAAAAAAAGAGTCGGGAATTGAATAATTTATTTAAAGTAGCCTAGGTTATAAGATATATAGCAATATATGCAAAGTATAAAAAGAAGTTATGTATTCACCACAATGTTCCATCTGTGTTGTCTATTTTCATTTTTCCTCAACCTGTGGGTTTGATTCCGATCTTCTGAACAGACTCAGTCGCTACAATAGCTCGTGGGAATCAAAAACTCTCAAGCTCATCCCTTACGCACACTATCTATCCTAATTACCTCAGATAGAGTTGCCTGATAGAAAAGATAAATACTTTCATGGAGACTATATCCGGACTGTAAACATATACCAAAAAGGAGGTGGTAGAAGTCATGGTCAGGATGGGGAGTTGAGAAAGAATAAAAATGGAACACAGATGGAACGTTATGGTGAGTACATGACTTCTTTACCTGATGTTGTCCATTTTCATTCTATTCTCAACCTGTCGGACAGAGTCCCTAGCTACTTTATATCCTGGGTGGACTTTAGGAAGTATGTTCCTGAGCCGAATGATGCTCTATCCCTGGAGACCTGATCCAATTTGTAATGAGTAATAAAGGTAAGGGGAGTAGCCCAAGTTGCTGCTGCACAGATAACCATGGAAGCTCTAGACTGAAATACCATGGACATTGCTAGTGCCTTGGCTGAATGGGCTCACAAGGGTTTTGACAAGGAAACGCCCAATTTGGTATAAATGAGATACAATTTGCGAGTCATTTGGCTAAAGTTACTTTGGTAACAGGTTTTCCCCAGTCTGGTATGTGAGATGGAGACAAGTGATTGGTCTGACTTTCTGAAATCTTTTGTTCCAAGATAGAACCTTGATTGTCTATGAACATCCAGCAAATGTAAGCAATATTCACCTTTGTTACAGAAGTTGGGGAAGAATTCTGGCACGTTAATACATTGGTTGATACTGGTCTCTGAAACCACCTTAGGTAGGAAGGAGGGGTCGATCCTGAGTGAGAGACGCTTTGTGAAAAATTAGATAATGAAGTTTAGAAGACAAAGCTTGAATCTCTGAAATTCTTGCAGAAGTTACTGCCAATAAGAAAATAGTTTTCCCAAGTCAGGAACTTAATATCACATTCACTTGCAGTTTCAAAGGGAGACTAAGTGATTGCTTGCACCACCAAATTTAGTTCCCAAAGAGGAGTAGGATCTTTGTAAGGAGGCTTTAACTCATTCCCACCAGTACAGCTCTTTTGATTGTTCACCTTTAACTCTCAGTGGGTGTGGCTTGAACCTTTAAATAAACTTTACTGCTGTAACATATCCTCATCGGCAGACATCAAATATCAATACAATGTATGTGCCATCATATATGCTTCAAGACAAAATATTCTGATACCTTGTATGTAACATGGTTTTAGAATTTTTAATGCAAATATGAACAAGAAATATTGTAACTAGAGACGTAGGAGGTAAAGTACAGTTGTGTACACTTACCATAAATGTAGATGTTAGAGTGTACTCACTGTTGCAGTCATCACATTCGGGTTACCTGCTTGCAGTAACCCTCAGTCAGCCTGATTAACAAAGTCTTGGGTCCTGCGTCGGTTGCTGTCTCATCTTCCATGACATCAGGTCATCAGGGGTATAAAACATGCAGCCGACACCATTACAATAGTTTTTCTTGCCCCAGATGTCAGCTGCCCCCGAAATGGGGAGCAAAATACATAAATCATTTTAAACACAAAAATATATACCTCCAAACAAAGCAAATACACCAAAAAGGCTTTTAAGTGTCGGAAAATATAGGAGAGGCATAGTAAAAGAGAAAAAACAGGGGGCTGGAGGGAGGGTAACCAGGACTGCAACAGTGAATACACTCAAATATCTACATTTATGGTAAGTGTACACAACTGTACTATGTTCTTCGTGTTTCACTGTTGCAGTCATTACATTTGGGTAGATTCCCAAAGCTAAGGTTGGGAGGATGGATTTATACAGTATTAGTACTGGCTATAAGGCCCTGCAAAACAGCAGTGGCAAAGCCAGCTCTGGATTTAGGAAAAACTGGCAAGTGATAGTGCTTGGTGAAAGTATGAACTGAACTCCAGGTAGCAGCTTCTAGAATATCCCTGGTAGGAACACCTCTGAGAAAGGCTGTAGAAGTAGATGCAGCCCTGTTGGAATGGGATCTGATCCCCTGGGGATAGGTTTTCCATGGTGCTTATAGTAGAAATGAATGCAATGACTTATCCATTTGGAAATGGTTTGCTTTGAAATAGCCTTTCCCTCTGCCCCTGCTGCAAATGCTACCAGCAGTTGTTCAGGCTTTCTTCGAGATTTAGTCCTGTCTAAGTAAAATCTAAGTTGTCTGTGTACATCCAACGAATGCAGAATCCGCTCCCCTTTGTTCTGTGGATTGGGAAAGAAAGTTGGCAAATGAATGGAGTGACTAAGAACCACACTGGATACCACCTTGGGCATGAAGGATGGGTTGATCCTGAGTGACACCCTATCCACATGAAAGACGATGAAAGGCTCCACTGCCATAAGGGCCTGTAATTCAGAAATCCTTCTAGCCAAAGTGATTGCTAAAAGGAAAGGAATTTTAAGTCTGCAGTAGCAGCTGCCTCGAAAGGAGTTAGAGTTTTTCCGATACAAAGTTAAGGTCCCAGGCAGGGGTTGGAGCTCTCCTGGGTGGCCTTAAGTTTTTGGCCCCTCTGAGATACTGCTTTAACAGAGGATGAGAGAAGGGGGGGGGGATTCTGTGTTGTAATGAGCTGAAATGGCTGAGGCATGGATTTTTATGGAAGAAAAAGATAGGCCCTTGTGAAGCATCTCAGTTAAGTATTGCAAAATCGGAGGTAAATTGGGCACTGCTGTGGTCATCCCTTGAAATTGATTCCAGGCACAGAATCTTTTCCATTTGTCAGCATAAGATTTTCTGGTAACTAGGTCTTCTCGCCTCCAAAATGACATCCATCTCAGGTTTGCTGAGGGATACTAAGGGAGAATTTAAGTGATTAGCCAAGCTGCAAGATTCAATGTTTGGAGCTAAGGGTGCAGAATTTGGTTGTTCTGCTGAGACAGTAATGAAGGTGTCTGAGGCAGGTGCCATGGAGAAAGTTATGACAGACTGCAAAGGAGTGGGTACCAGTGTTGGCGAGGCCAGTCTAGAGCAAGCAAAATCACCTTTGGTTTGTCCCGTTTGACTTTTCGTAGAACTTTGGAAAGCAAAGGCAGAGGGGGGAAAGCATAGACCGATAGGTTTTCCCAGCTGAAGGACACAGCATCCACTTTCCAGGCTTATTTTGTGAGGTGTTCTTGTGCAAAATTTGTCCAAATGGTAGTTCTGGGGTGAGGCAAAGAGATCTATGTCTGGGCTCCCCCATTTGCATGTCAACATGTTGAAATCTGTGGTTCCAGTTTCCATTCGTGTGGGTCCATGAGATTTCTGCTTAGATCGTCTGCCAAAATATTCAGCTTTCCTGGCAGGAATTGGGCTTGTAGTTGTAACTTGATAGCTATGTCATAGCTTGTCTGCAGAGGGGGTAGGAATGTGTACCCCCCTGCTTATTTATGTACCACATAACTGTGGTGTTGTCCGTCTTTACCATTAGTTGCCCTGGATGAAGGTAGTCCTTGAAGGCTGTTGGTGCTTTCTGTACAGCTAGCATTTCTTTTTGATTGATATGAAGGTGCATTTGATTCGAGCTCCATTTGCCCTGAATGCACTTCCCTGCCAGATGAGCCCCCCATGTCTAGTCTGATGCATCTGTAGTTAGGGTTTGGGCGGCAGGGGGTGGTGTGAATGGCAGTCCCTTGTTTTGGTGGCAGCCCTCTGCCCACCAAAGGAATTCTAGTTGCAGGCAAGGTATGATAGGAATCACTGTTTCCAGGCTGTGAGAATGTTGACTCCATAAACTTTTTAAGTACCACTGAAGTTTCCTCATATGCAGTCTTGCATATGGAATTACAAGAATGCAGGAGGCCATGAACCCCAAGGCTTGCAGTATTTGTCTTGCTGATAGCAGGGTTTTTGTGGCCACCTGTTTGAAGCAAGTCACCAACTGAATTTGCTTTTCTGGGGTAAGGTAAGCCATCTGGGCAGTTGCATTCAAGCTTACTCCCAGGAATGTTCATTTTTGAGAGGGTACTAGTTGTGATTTCTTTTCATTTATGGTGCATACCCTAGACAAGTTAGAACCCTTTTTACAAATGCCAGATGTTTTAGAAGAATGGCCTTGTTTTCTGCCTGAATTAGACAATCGTCCAGGTACGGATATATTTGAATATTTCTTTGCCTGCAAAATGCAATTACTGGAGCCAGGCACTCTGTAAAGACCCTGGGTGCAGTAGATAAGCCAAAGGGCAGTGCAGAGAACTGATAATGCAAAAGGCCTGCTTTGAAGCAGAGGTATCTTCTGCAAGATTCCCTGATTGGAATATGCAGGTAAGCCTCTTTTAGATCTAGAGCTGCCAACCAGGCATCTCTGCTTAGCATAGGAAGTAACTGGTGAAGAGTCAGCATCTTGAATTTTGGAATTTCCAGTACTTAAGAGTAGACAAGTCCAGAATTGGATGCCATGATTTCTCTTTTCTGGGTACCAGGAAAAGTCTGGAATAGAAACCTTGTCCCTTTTCCCCTTCTGATACTAGCTGAATAGCCCCCATGTTTAAGAGGGAAAGTACTTGTTTCTGTGCCTCTGCCCACTGATTTGGGGGCAGGTCTGGCCATCCGTTTGGAGTTGGCAACGTGTGGAAATGAAATCTGTATCCCTGGGACATGATATTTAAAACCCATTTGCCCGGGTTATAAGTTGCCAGTTTTTTGCATGAAGTGCCAGTCCCCCCCCCCCCCCAAAGGGGTGGCTAAAAGGTAAGTGCTTGGTAATTCTAAAGGAAAGTCATTGAGACGGTTTACCATAGGGAGGTGCCTTGTTGGAAGAGGAGGTACCCCATTGCTTAGTTCTGAAAGTCCCCTGGGACTGAAACTTGGTGCTTTTGGCATGTCTAGGTCTGGCTTGAGTGGCTCTGGAAGGAACTGGAAAGGACCAGTTCTTAGTAGGCCAGTGCCTACTAAATCTTGGAGGTTGTACTTGTAAGAAATCTTTCACAATCTGCATAGATTTAGCCTTATCTTCCACCTTTTTTAGGACTTTTCAGCTTTATTGCCAAACAGACGGTCCTGCTGCAAAGGAGCATCCAACAATTTTGCTTTAACATGATCAGGCAGAGATTGTTCCTTAAGCCAAGCATGCCTTCTAAGCACAGACCCAGTAACAGCAGCCCTGCAAGAGGCCTCCAAAGAATCAAAACCACATTGCAAAGTATGTTTTCCAACTTGTTCAGCTGACTGCAATAAATCCTGTAAATCTTTATTTTCCACAGTCAGACATCAACATAATTTTCTGTTTAAGAAGTCCCATGATATGCTATTTTAGCATATGAAATTGACAGTTTAAAGTCCTGATTGCCAAGGTTGCAGAAGTATAAACCTTTTTCCCCATCTATCCAGCGCCCTGGAGTCTCTATCAGAAGGGGTAGGATTTTTAGCAGAAGCCTTAATGCCCTTGGGCCCCTGAGAAATGGTTTCAGGGTCCGCAACTGATTTTTGAAAAGGAATTTGTGGGAATCAGGAACCCTGTATCTGTCTGGCTTACAAGGGGCCAGAGGCAGAGAATCAAGGCCATACTGGATTCTGAAAACACAACAATATCTAGTACAGGAGGTATAGCCAAAGGCCTACACTGAGGAAGAAGAAAATACCTAAGCCTCTTTTTGGATTCAGAAAAATCCTGACTTTCCCAGTGGAAATGTTCCTTAAGGTATGTAACGTTTCCCCAAAAGAAAAATCCTCAAAGGGAGAAGCAGAAGGAATGGAATACTCTGCATCAGAGTCCTCATAAGTAGGTATAGACAAATCCTGTTCATTAGAAGAGTCAGAAGAAATAGAATCCTGTTCAGAAGATTCATAGTCAAGTTCAGGTCTAGGCCTCTTTGAAGGTGGGGGTTGGCTACCCCTGATTAGAGTAATTAAATCTTCAGCCATTTTGATCATTTGTTTTTTAGGCATAGGGGCCTGCACATGTGGCCTAGGCGTCGTTTTTTTTAAACATAGATCGAGATTTTGGCTTTAATATTGAAGATGGTGTTGGTTTAATATACAAATCTGTAGGCCTGAATACACCCTCAGAAGCCGGTGCCTGCACAGCAGCTCCGGATCCATCCAAGGTAGAGACATCCGCGGGTTCCATAATTAAAGCATCTTGTGGCATACCAGACTCAGAATGGGTCTCAGTAGAGGCCTGCGAATCAGAAGTAGCGGGTATCAGGGGCTGCGAAAGCGCCTCACTGAGTACTGGCGAACTGATGACTGGCTTAGGAGAAGCGACAACGGCAGTTTCGGACTTCAACGTCCTGCCTCTGTCTTTTTCTTTGCGTTTTGTAGGTATTCCGGTAGTCTGACTGCTAACAGACATTTCTGGATAATTAAACAGAGATACAAAATATTTAGAAACAAAAATGTACCGACGATGGATAGTGCGTTGATTAAAGCACAGAACCAACAGCAGGGTACGTCGTGGTCAGGGCCTAGGCAAGGAATAAAGTAAAAGTGAAAATCCTTATGAGGTATTTGCTTCCCACAAGTAATGCAATTATTAACTTTTACTGACATCGGTAAGGAGCAAGAAAAAGTTTCCCCAACAGGGTACTTAGCTTTTTAGTTGAAGACTTCGGTTCTGAAACTCAAAAACGAAAATTTCAGGAGTTGGCCGACCGGCACTTGCGAACTGCTTCTGCTTTGGGCACTGCGCGGCAAGAAAGACTGATGTAATGGCGTCAGCTGCATGTTTTATACCCCCTGACGTTATGGAAGAAGGGACAGCAACCGACGCAGGACCCAAGACTTTGTTAATTAGGCCGACTGAGGGCAACCTGCCAGCAGATTACTCAAATATAATGACTGCAACAGTGGAACACGAAGAACATCCGTTTGAGCTCAGCACTTGATCAGAACTCGTAAGCACTAAATAAGCTACAAATTACTACAGCACTCAACTTTCCTCACTTGTCTAGAGGAACAGTTTTTAGTACTTAATAAATAAGCACCTATCCAGGCATGTCTAAAGGTCAGCTCCTGGTATTTTTCTCCTGTCTACCTGCTGAATCTGGGCATCTTTGGGCAATGCAGCAACTGTCTCTTGTACACAGACAACCCTCTCCTCCTACCACCCAACACTACAACCTCTGAGAGATGCACTTATACAGCCAAACTGGAAGCAAAGCTCTCTTTACCCAAGACTGGACTAGACAGTCAAGAGAAGGTAAACGATTGCACCACACCACACTCATCACATAATCACTCAAAACCTACACCACCAAAACACACACATAGCAACACAAAACACACCTACATTCACGGAGGCTCTCAATAAAAATCTGCTCAAGCAACAGAGATCTCCAAAGCAGAAAAGCATGCAACCTCCACCCCCCCAACACAACCCAAATGACACACAGCCCACAAACTCAGTGTGCCACTCAATCACAGCCCATAAGGCATAACAACGTACCAAAAACTCTAGTCATAGGTGACTCTATAGTCAAGCACACTGATGTTCCACTCACCAGGCTTAACAAGGAGAAAGTTACTGTCAGCTGCCTGCCGGGTGCCAGAATCTGCCACATAACGTACGCACTCAGGTCACGCCACAAGTACAAATATGACTGTCATTGTCCATGTTGGTGTGAATGACCTGAGAATTACCTCCCTGGACTACATGAAAAGAGACATGGAGGAGCTCTCCGATCTTGTAGCCCAGGCAGGTATGACCCTAGCCCTGAGTAGCATCCTGCCATCACCCAGAATGATACCACAGAACAAGGACAAAATGATTGACTTCAACAATTGGCCAAGCTTCTGATGTCATTCTAAGGGGATCCAGTATCTATCTGCCTGGGATGACATGATCGACAGACCACGATGCTTTGCCAGAGATGGCCTGTACCTGCCGTCCTTGGGATTCCGGATACTGGCTAAGGCTCTTGCCACCCCTGTAGTGCTTTTTTTAGGCAAGGTTCAAATGACAAATTCACCACTGTAACAGGTACAAGCAAGCAAAAGCTGATGGTAATGCTACTCAATGCTAGAAGTCTAAACCTCAAAATGCATTCACTCAAGACACTCCTTAAAATGGAGAACATCGACATCTGTGCAGTGACAGAGACCTGGTTCAAGGCTCCAGAGAGCAGCAGTGCATTACCGGGCTATTATTCATAAAACACTTTTCAGCCACCTAACCTGGACCGAAACACTAAAGGTGCAGCCGTGTCCATATTCATTAAGGATTTCCACACCTCCAGGCTAGTTGCTCAGCATAATGCATCCGAGATTATCCAAGTGCAACAAGACCGCAATCCAAACTGTAACTTGCTACAGATCCCCTACTATGCCCCAGGATTCCCACTCCTCATTTCTTGATACACTGGAAAATATTAGGGTACAACCCAACACACTAAATGGGCAATTTCAACTACCCCACCATTAACTGAGAAAACTACTCATATACCAACTCTTTTGCTTAACGTTTTCTGGAATTCATAAATTCCAATGCCTTGGATCAACTTATCCACAACCCCACCAGGGGCAGCAATATCCTAGACCTGGTCATTACCAACATGGGTGACCGGTGTTCTACACCAGAGGTAAATTAGTTGGTCAGATCCGACCACAAACTAATCAGCCTAGACAGCCACATCCCACCCTCATTAGGGAAACCAGCATAAAAGAAAAATTCTCCAAAGCCAGCTTCACGCTTCTTAAGACAGAAGTGGCAAACTTCATGACACCCATGCAGACGGATGACAGAGGTACGACTGCTGAATCCTACACAAATGCATTTTATAAGCACTTACACGAGTGCATGGATCATGCTATCCCCAACGGAACCAAGATTCCATCCTCCAAAAAAAGGAAGCCACTTTGGTAGTCCCCTGCCATAAACAAACTCTACAACAGAAGAAAGAAACTGTTGCAAAAAGAAAGTAAAATCCCATGACTGGAAGAACTCCCTGGTCAGCCTCAGTAAGCAGCCAAGATCCCTCATAAAATCCTCCAAAGCTAGTTATGAAAACAAAATCGCCACTGATTCTAAAGACAACCACAAAGCATTCTACAGCTATGTCATGAATCTCAATGGCAACATTCAGATCTGCTCTGAGTTACAGCACAATGGCACTAAATATATGGAACCAACCGATATTGCCAACATCCTGGCAGAGAGATTCAGTGCTAACTTTACCCCCCCCCCCCCCACACCCTCTAAAGGGCCCATATCTCTACACCGGAAGAATGCAAAGTTCCTGTAATCACGGCTGCACAGGTAAAAACCACACTTTCCAAAGCCAAGAACACAGCATCCATGGGACCCGACAACATCCCAGACTGCGTTCTACATGAACTACAGTATGAACTGGCACCCCACCTAAGCACCATGTTCAATCATAGCATCATCTCAGGCTTTGTGCCCACAGTGACAGTTATCCCATTCCACAAAGGGGGAGCCACCACAGACCCTGGGAACTACAGCTCCATTAGCCTGAGCCTGGTCTGCAAGGCCATGGAACATATCATCATGGAACTTGTAAACAAAGACATTGGTAATCTCCAAACTCTGGACCCCACCCAGTTCGGGTTTGTAAAAGGCAGATCATGTCTCCTAAGCCTGACTGACTTCTTTGAAGCAGTCACCAAAGCCGTAGACTAGGGTAAGGTGGTTCACACTGCCTATCTAGATATTGCCAAGGCTTTTGACACCATCCCCCACTCTGGAATTATAGATAAACTCACTAAACTAGGTATAAATACCTATGTCACAAGATGGGTTGCCAACTGGCTCACTGACAGAGCCCACACCGTGAAAGTAGCAGACTCCAAATCCGACTTCAGACCAGTGACAAGTGGAGTACCACAGAGTTCAGTCCTCGGTCCTCTCCTGTTTGATGCCTACTTTTCTGAAGTACAGGCTAACACAGGTCGTCTTTGGCTAACAAAGTTCGCAGATGATTGTAAACTAGGAGCCATAAACTCCAATGTGGACATCCTACCAAAGGGCCTCACAGACAGATGTCTGGTATCAAAGCCATGGCCCCAAGCACAATGCCAAAAAGTGCACTGTCATCTCCTTTGGTAAAAACTCTGCACTCATGAACTACCACATATGTGGTAGTCTACTTAACACCAAATGTGTGATAAGAGACCTTGGGACACAGGTGGACAGTAGTCTCCTTTGATAATCGCATCACTACAGTAGTCAGGAAATCCTTTACGTGGCACACCTCATCACAAAAGTTTTCTCATCCAGGAAAAAAGAGGTCATTGTTCCCCTCTACTAGTCACTCATTAGACCCATTATAGAGTACAATGCCCCTTTTGGTATGTACTTCACAGGACATCAACAACTGGAAAGGCCGCAGAAATACCTCACAAAGAGGATTACCGGCCTCAAACAAATGTCCTATGCAGACAGTCTGAAAAAACTCTAGCTTTACTCACATATCACCTACTCAGAGGTGATCTCTGCCTAACATACAAAGCTATGTCAAACCCAGAGGTGTTGGACATGCTCTACTTAAAGAAATCCCAATCCCTCCGAGCTACACGCTCTGGAGACCTAAACCTTGTCACCACAATAAACAGAACATGTTGGGAGGGATAGATTCCTGTCCCAGAGACTTCCCATACTCGAACAAACTACCTATCTTTATCAAAGTTCCTCATTAGCACTCTTCAAGAAAAATCTTGATGATTGGATGGGAAATGGAAAGTTTTGATGACTGGATGGGAAATAGGAAATTCACCCAGGGAATCACCTCTCTGGCTCTGCTCAACAGGGGCACAGGACAATAATTTTCTTGGATGGCGAAAGCCAGGGTACCTTTTTGGCTAGGCTTGTACAGGCCATAGGGCCGATAGCCTAGTACCTAACTGAACAAAGCTTGTGAGAAGTGTCTGAAGAGCCTTGAAAGCCTATGTGAAAACTGGCTATAGCTGCTAACTGTACTCAGATTGTAGAAGCTGAAGCTCATTCATTGAAAAGAGCAACTAAAAAATGGAGAATGTCATAAATTGGAGCCATATAATGTCCAATGTAATTCTGGAGTTCCCAATATGCAAATCTCTTCCATTTACTAAAGTAAAGCTTTTGCGTAGAAGGTTTATCAGAAGATAGTACGTGTCAGGCAGGTGATGACAGTATAGGCCGATGACTAGTAATGGAATTGGAGAAACCAAGCTGTGAGCTTGAGATTTGGAATGTCCGGATGAGTCATGCCTATCGGGTAAGACAGGGGATCTGGCATTGGATCCAGAATCCAAGGTTGTCGAATTAGGTGAGGCCAAAGGAAGAGGAACCAAAGTTGCTGAGGCCAATAAGGTGCAATGAGGATAACTGTGCTCTTCAAACCGATTGCTTTCTGCAGGAATTTGGGAATTAATGGAACTGGTGCAAAGGCGTACAGGAGACCAGGGGCCAAATGTGAAGAAAAGCATCCCTCAGTAACTCTCTCTGGGAGGATCAGTGCAAAAAAGTTGCTGCACTTGTTTAAGGGAGAGGCAAATGGATCGCAGCTTGGCTGACTCCATCTCTGGAATATCCTTTCCAATACTTTGACTGAGGGACCATTTGTAAGGTAAAATTATGCACCAGCTCAATTTGTCTGCTATTACACTGGACTTCCCTGGAATGTGCATTGCTACTAGAAAATGATTGGACGAGATAACTGACACACTCTGAGAGCTTCTCAAAATAATGGGTATGATCTGGTTCCTCCCAGTTTGTTGATGTACCAAACGACTGACATCCTGTCTGTTTGAATTGTGATTGTCCCCAAGGGAAGAGCATCTTAGAAGGCCTGCAACGCTAAAAGCACTGCTCTCATCTCTAGGATGTTGATGTGCAAATTGACCTCTACTGGGGACCAAGTGCCTTGAACCATCCTCCCAAGACAATTCCCCCCCCCAGCTGGGAAGTGTCCGTGGTCACTGTGGCCTTGGGCTGTGGGGAAATGAAAAGGCAACCTTGCATAATTTGATCCGATTGAACCCACCAAGTAAGTTCTCTTTTGCAGATACTGGTGTTTATAATTATTGTTGACAGTGGCTGATAAAGAATGGACCATTGTGTTGCAAGCAGCCACTGTAAAATTCTCATGTGAAATCTGGCCAAGGAACAAGTGTTATCGATGCTATAATGGACCCCAGCACTTGAAGAACTAATCTTGCTGGAACTTTGTTTCTGTTGATTATTTTCCTGACTTGAAAATGGACAGTCTCCAATCTTTGTGGGGAAAGGGAAGCAATTGCTGTCTTTGTGTTTAAGGAAGCCCCTATGAAATCCAGTGTGTGTTGGTTCCATATGAGATTTTTCTTAATTTATGGTTATGCCCAGGGAATAGCACATTTAGAGAACTTGTTCTCTTGCGTTTTGTGGTCTATGTCCGGTCGTGGCAGTGATGAGCCAGTCGAAATATGGACACACCCGGAATCCTTGCAGTCTCAAGTAAGCTGCTACTACTACCATGCAATTGGTGAACACCCTGGGGGCTGTGATGAGGCCAAAGGGCAGGACTCTGAATTAGTAGTGACTGGTTCCCAGCTGGAAGTGCAAGAACCTTCTGGATTGTCTGTGCACCTTTATGTGGTAGTACGCATCCTGAAGGTCTATCATGCACATCCAGTCACCCTGTTCCAAAAAAGGAAGAAGAGAGTAAACAGTGATCATCTGGAATTTGGGACCAACAGATCTGTTTAATTTGCCGAGATCCAAAATTGGTCTCCAGTCCCCTATCTTTTTTGGCACTAAAAAGAACCTTGAGTAAATCCCAGATTCTTTCTGGTCTGGTGAGACCTCCTGGATGACTTTTTCTAGCAGCTTTTGTACTTGTATTGCTGCTTGTTCCCTTTGTCTGGGTGGAATATCTGGGATTTTTTTTTAAGTGGATAGAGGAAGGGAAAATGGTATACTACAACCTCTGGATATAATCCTCTGCACCCATGTATTAGAAGTTATTTGAAGCCAGACTCTGTGATGCAGGAACCAGCAACCCCCCCCCCCCAGACTGTCTCCAGAGGGAAGATAATTGAGCCTCCTTTCAGAAGTGCTGAAAGGGTTTAATAAAGAATCTTTGTACCCTTGTTTCTAAGGGCCCCCTCTGGCACGAAGGTGGCATCACCCATTAAGTTTCGCCCCTCTGCTCCTAGGAGAACCATCACCATGCATGCCCTGAGAAGACTCTTTGGATTTCCTGAACCACATTATTCCACTGCTGTACAGATTCCTTGAAAAGGATCTTTGTGGAGTGGAAAAATACACCCACTGGAGAAGCATTTTCCCATCTTTCTCACACCTGGTGAATGTGTCCCTAACTTTAGGATCAAACAATGACATGCCATCAAAATGAGCATTTTTGAACGAAGACATAGGGTTCCACAAAAATCACACAAGTGCATCCAAGCAGATCTCCTTATGGCAACTCCTGAACCCACTGCTCTGGTTGTTCCTTCGGCTACATGCAAAACGAGCCTCATGGAAGAATTGGAAAATGAATTTAGGGTGGCCAACTGAGAGGTAAGACTCCCAAACCTCTTCAGAAATTATCTTGAGAGGGTATCTGACAGTTCTTTAAATCAAATCCCTCTGAAGTCTGGTGAAGTGTACCAGGTAGTTCAAGGACAGTAATGCAAAGGTCGGTGAAACAAACTCGCTTCCCAAATCTAACCAGTGTCCAAGACTCCTTGTTTGGAGGATGGGTACAGGAACTTTCTCTGCTAGTTCCTCTTTTGTGGCTGCTGCCATGACCATGGCATCTACAGGCAAACATTTTGTCCAGAATGGCTTATCCTCAGGGATAGTGATAATTTTGTCAGGTCTCAGGGGATGGGCTCAATGGAATTAGGGGCCTTCCATGCCCAAAAGATCAACTCAATGAGCTCAAATCAGCAAGTGGAGTGACCCAGGAAGTAGATAGACGGGTACCAAAGACCTGCAGGTACACTGTTTCCTCAGACAAGGATTGGTGGACTTTAAATCACCTCTCTGCTTAAGGATTTCTAGGATGTCTCCAAATGAAACCTCAAGAGGTGACCATTGGGATCCTTCGCCCTCATCGAAATCAGTGCCTTCCATAACAGTGTCTTCCCGAGAATCCAAGAGCTTCCACTTGCACTTCTTCCTAGAGACCTCCTCAGTTGGGGTGTACTTGGAAGGTATCGGAAGAAGGGGCACCTTGCTGGGAAACCTGAGGCTTTGGTACTCGCTGTTCCTGTGGAGGCAAAGGTTGCATTTATGAATGAAACTGTGAAGTTGGCCATTCCAAAAGGGAAGGGACCGACCTCGTGACTGAAGCAGATATGGCTCTGTCCACAGCCTTGAAAGCAGATCCACCCAAAGAAGGAAAGTATCCAAGATCCAGAAGGACAGACCTCTGAATCATGACACCTCCCTGCCTTGAGGAGATCCCTCCTGAGGCAGAAGCCGGAGCAGAGCTGATCCGTGCTGAAGCACCGAGGTGCACAGACAGCTCTGAAAAAACAGAATCTACTCTAGCTCCTCAGAACAGACAGTGCAGCTATGACTTAGAGAGAGGTCTCCTGTTCCAACAGAACTGAAGAACTCAGAGCAATTGTCTGATCCGAAGATGATGATGTCTTCGGATTCAACAAGGGCGGTACCTGACAGCTAAGAACCATGGACTCTTAAGCATCTGGCAAAGTCAGAGGAGGAATTAAAGGAGTAGCAGCTGAAGAGTGAAGTCCCTGACCCGTGGGGATAGGAACAGAGGTGGTCCCTGTCACATCTTGCACCCAGAGAATTTTCCTCCTCAATCTCTTAACGCAGTCTTCATCAAGACTTCTGGAAGAATTGTGAAGAGAGATGGAAATCTGTCGTTCCAAAAAGGAAGAAAAAGTCTGTCTGGGAAAGTGTCAATTGTAGAAGAATATTAAGTCCTAGCTATGAAAACTGTAGTAGATGATGAATCTTTAATTTGGTGTGGGATCCAAAAGAACTCTACACTGAAAAAAGAAGTTATGTACTCACCATAACTTTCCATCTGAGTAGACAGACCATTTGTCATCAACCTGTGGGTTTCGGATCCGAGCCAGCAGCTTTCCAAGCTAAGATCCGAGCTCCAAGCTCCTCCCCCTTACCCATACTATACTGCAACCTCCTTCCAACCCTCAGATCAAGTTTGCCACCCACAGGGTGACGCACATCAACCCAAGAGAGACAACCTGACCTGAACACAAACTAGGCTCACCAGACCCAGAAACTCTGAGCCCAAGAAAAGACGTAAACCACCAAGGTCAGGCAGAAGGAAGGAAGCTTGATGATAAATGAAGTCTAACTACTCAGATGGAACGTTATGGTGAGTACATAACTTCTTTATCTGAAGAAGTTACCTTCATTTGGTCATCAACCTCTGGGACAGAGTCCCCAGCTACCAAAAATCTTGGAAGGCCCTTAAGGAAGGATATTCCAGAGCACTGCAGAACCAAAAGAATCCCTTCCTCTAGACACCATGTCCAGCTTATAATGAGCAATAAAAATGTGAGAAGACGCCCAGGTAGCCGCTGAATAAATGTCATCCAAGGAAACTCTGGACCAAAATGCAGCAGAAGTAGCCATAGAACGAGTAGAAGGAGCATGAATCCTGGCTGGTTCTGGTAATCCATGTTCCTTGTATGCCTGCAAAATACAAATAGAGATCCATCTAGCAAGAGTCACCTTTGAAACTGGTTTCCCCAAAAAGGGTTTGGCAAAAGAAATAAAAAGCTGATCAGACTTATGGAAGGGTGTAGACCTATGCAAGTAAAAGCGCAACTGTCTGAACGTCCAGCAAATTAAGTTTGTATTCCCCTTTATTTTGAAAGTTAGGGAAGAATACTGGGAGATTAAGAGACTGATTAATGTTAGACTCTGAAGCGACTTTAGGGAGGAAAGAAGGGTTAGTCCTGAGAGACACCCTATCCTTATGAAAAACTAAAGTACAGGGGTTTCATACATAAGGCTTGAAACTCTGACACTCTCCTGGCCGAGGGGATAGCCACCAAGAAAGCTGTCTTCCACGACAAGAATTTCAAATCAACTGATGCTGCGGGTTCGAATGGAGGCACAACTAAGGCCTGAAGAACCAAGGTCAAATCCCACGGAGGGGGAGGATGCTTAATAAGGGGGTCTCAGTAAAAAAAAGTACCTTTGATAAAAGGTCTTACAAATTCTGGCAGCGGCTAGAGAACCTGAATTTTCTCCTACATGAAAATGGGATATAGCCGCCAGATGGACTTTCACCGTGGAAGAGCTAGCCCCCTGCTGGAAAATTTGAGACAATAATTCTAATACCGCTGGAACAGGAGTGGTAAAGGGAACCAAATTTCACAGAGAAGCCCAAATGGAAAAATGCTTCCATTTACTACAGTACACCTTTCCGGTTTGAGGACTTGTGTGCCGCCACCAGAATGGACTTAACGGGGGTAGAGAGACCGGGAGTTCTGGCAATTAATGGAACTGGAGCAACCAAGCAGTATGCTTGAGGTTGTCCAGATTTGGAAGAGAAATTCCAGAGGGATGACTAATGAGATCCAGAATGGGATCCCAAATCCAGGGCGGAGCTACTAGATGAGACCATAGGCAGGGAAACCAAATCTGATGAGGCCAGAATGGGACTATGAGGATAATCCTACTCCCCAACCACCAAGCTTTCTGTAAGAATTTTGCCATGAGAGGTAGCGGGGGGGTACGCATAAAGACGACCAGGTAGCCAAGCATGGATAAGAGAGTCTCTAGGGGTTCCCCAGCGAGGGGGAATCACAGCAAAAAACTCGCTGCACTTCGGTTGGACAGCGATGTGAAGAGATAGCAGCAAGGCTGACCCCACTTGGGGAAGATCTGTTCCACTACATAAGGTTTCAGAGACCACTCGTAGGGCACAAGGACAGTACTGCTCAGTTTGTCCTCTAAAATATTGGACTGACCCGGGATGTGCATTGCTATCAGAAAATGGTTGGTGGAGATCGCCCATTCCCACACTCTCATGGCCTCTCGACAGAGTGGGTAGGACCTGGTTCCCCCTCGTTTGTTGACATACCAGACCACTGACATATTTTCTGACTGAATCACAATAGTTCCCAGAGGAAGAGAAGCATGAAGGGCCTGCAACACTAAAAGGACAGCCCTCATCTCCAGAACACTGATACGCAGAACGGTCTCATTTGGGGTCCATGTGCCTTGGACAGTCCTGCCCAAGCAATGCCCCCCCCCAGACGGGAGGCATTCGTGGTCACTGTGGCTTGGGGTGGAGGCGTAACAAAGGGGCGTCCTTCTCGCAGATCCTGGGATTGAAGCCACCACATGAGAGAAGCTTTGCACACCTTGCTTAGAGGACTCGGGAAGTTTAGGGGCTGGTATAACAGAGACCACTGAACTTTGTAACGTCCGCTGTAACACTCTCATATGGAAGCATGCACAAGGAACCAGATTTATGGCTGCTGCCATGGACCCTAAGGCTCTCAGGACCAACTCTGCTGGGGATGAAGAAGTCTGAAGAAGTGCCAAGACATGAAGGGTTAGGTTCCAAAGTCTGTCTGGAGTCAAAAATATCCTGGCCTGAAGAGAATCTATTCTCGCCCCTATGAAGTCCAGAATCTGAACAGGCTGATGAGAGGACTTTGTAAGGTTTATTGTAATACCCAGTAGATTTGATAACTGAAGGAAGGAATTTCTGGCTTGAATAAGTTGATGCCTGGAGGGGGCAGTGAGCAGCCTATCATTCAGGTATGGAAAGACCTGGATGCCTTGAAGCCTCAGGTGGGCCACTACAACTGCCATGACCTTGGTAAACACCCTGGGGGCTGGGGTGAGACCAAAAGGTAGGACCCTGAACTGGTAGTGATTGGCTATAGGTTACACCTCCAACAAAAAAGCAAATTCACCAGAAAGCTTTAAGCATAGTAAGCAAGAATAGAGGCACAGTCAATAAAAGTCAGGGGGCTGGAGGGAGGGTAACCAGAACTGCAAAAGTGAATACACTCGAACATCTACATTTATGGGAAGTGTACACAACTGAACTATGTTCTTCGTCTTTCACTGCTGCAGTCATTACATTTGGGTAGATTCCCAACGCTAAGGAAGTAAGGAGGCAATTAGAAAGCATTAGGACCAGCTATAAGGCCTTGCAAGACTGCAGTGACAAAACCAACTCTGGATTTAGAAAAAATTGGCAAGTGGAAGTGGTAATGCTTGGTGAAGGTATGTACAGAACTCCAGGTAGCAGCTTCTAGGATGTCCCTGGTAGGGACACCTCTGAGAAAGGCTGTAGAGGTAGATGCAGCCCTGGCTGAATGTGGTCTTATTCCCTGTGGGGTAGGATTTCCATGGTGTTTATAGCAGAAATGAATGCAATGGCCTATCCACTTAGAAATGGTCTGCTTTGAAATGGCCTTCCCGTCTGCCCCTGCAGCAAATGCAATCAGCAGCTTTTCAGATTTCCTGAGAGGCTTAGTCCTGTCCAAGTAAAAATCTAAGTTGTCTGTGCATGTCCAAGGAATGCAGTATTCATTCCCCTTTGTTCTGTGGATTAGAAAAGAAGGTTGGCAAATGAATGGACTGATAAAGGGCCACACTGGATACCACACCTTGGGCATAAAGGAGGGATTGGTCCTGAGGGACACCCTGCCCGCATGAAAGATGATGAAAGGCTCCACTGCCATGAGGGCCTGTAATTCATTGATTGCTAGAAGGAAGGCTGTTTTCCAAGAAAGGAATTTCAACTCTGCATTTGCAGTTGGCTCAAAGGGAGGTAGAGTGAGCTTTTCCAATACAAAGTTAAGGTCCCAGGCTGGAGTAGGGGCTCTCATGGGTGGTCTTAAGTTTTTGGCCCCTCTGAGGATTTGCTTCAGCAGTGGATGAGAGAAGAGGGCTGGCTCTGTATTATAATGAGCTGAAATGGCCGAGGCATGAATTTTAATGCAAGAAAAGGAAAGGCTCTTGGTGAAGCAGCTCAGTTAAGTATTGAAGAATGTGTTAAATTGGGCACTGTTGTGTCCATCCCCTGTGTTTGGTTCCAGGAACAGGATCTTTTCCATTTTTCAGCATAGGAATTTCTAGTACTAGGCCTCCTTGCCTCCAGAATGACATCCATCACTTGTTTACTGAGGGATGGTAATGGAGAGATCATGAAATCAGCCAGGCTGCAAGGCTCAGGGTTTGAAGCTGTGGGTGCAGAATCTGGCCCTCTTGCTGGTACAGCAGGGCAGGGGTCCGAGGCAGTTGCCATGGTTCCAGAAGTAACACTGCAAGAGGGGGTACCAGTGTTGGTGTGGTCAGTCTGGTGCAATAAGTACTGTCCTTGGTTTGTCCTGTCTGATCTTTAGTAGCACTTTGGTTTTTCCACGTGAAGGACAGAGCATCCACTTTACAAGCTTGTCTGTGGGGAGCCCTTGTGCAGAATTTGTCCAATTGGTAGTTCTGAGGGGAGGCAAACAGTTCTTTCTCTGGGCTCCCCCATTTGTTTCTCAAAATGTTGAATATCTTTGGATCCAGTTTCCACCCGTGTGGGTCCATGAGATTTCTGCTTAGGTTGTCTGCCAGTGTATTTAGCTTGCCTGGCAGGAACTGAGCTTGTAGATGCACTAGGTAGCTCAAGGCTGTGTTCCACAGAGCCACGGCTTGTCTGCAGACAGGGTATGAGTGGGTTCCCCCCTGCTTATGTACCACATAACAGTGGTGTTGTCCATCTTTACCAATAATGGTCTTGGAAGAATGTGGTCCTTGAAGGCTGTCGCAGCATTCTGTACAGCTAACATTTCTTTTTGATTGATATGCAGGTGCATTTGACTCCGGTTCCATCTGTCCTGAATGCACTGCCCTGCCAAGTGAGCACCTATGCATAGTCTAATGCGTCTGTTAGGGTTTGGACGGCAGGGGGTAGAGTGAATGGCAGTCCCTTTTGGTGGCAGGTCTCTCCCCACCAAAGAAACTCTATCTTTAGACAAGGTATGATAGGAATAATTGATTCTAGGTCCTGAGAATGTTGACACCATAGGCTTTTTTTTTAGATACCATTGTAGTTTCCTCATATGCAGTCTTGCACATGGAATTAGTAGAATGCAAGAGGCCATGAACACCAGGGCTTGCAGTATTTTCCTTGCAGAGAGCTGGGTCTTTGTGACCAGTTTTTTGAAGTAGGCTGTCAAGTGGACTTGTTTCTCTGGCGTGAGGCAGGCCATCTGGGAAGTTGTATTCAAGCTTGCTCCCAGGAATACAATTTGTTGGCAGGGTACTAGATGCAATTTCTTTTCGTTTATGGTGTACCCCAGAGAAGTTAGTAATTTCTTTACAAATGCCAGATGGTTTAATAGCATGTCCTGGCTTACTGCCTGAATTAGACAATCATCCAGGTATGGGTATATTGGAATATTTCTTTGCCTGCAAAATGCAATGACTGGAGCTAGGCACTTTGTGAATACCCTGGGTGCAGTAGATAAGCCAAAGGGCAGTGCAGAGAACTGACAGTGCATGTAGCCTGCTCTGAAGCTTAGGTATCTTCTGCAAGATTCCCTTATTGGGATGTGCAGGTAGGCTTCCTTTAAATCCAGTGTTGCCAACCAGGCATTTTTGCCTAGCATGGGAAGCAGCTGATGAGTTAGCATTTTGAATTTTGGGATTACCAAAAAGATGTTTAGGATAGACAGGTCCAGTATAGGACGCCAGAAAGCGTCTTTTCTGGGTACCAGGAAACGTCTTGGGTAGAAACCTTGCCCCCATTCTTCTTCTGGGACAGGCTAAATAGCCCTGATGCTTAGAAGAGAGCAAACTTGCTTTTGAGCCTCTGCCCACTGATTTGGGGGTAGGTCTGGCCAACCATTTGGGGTTGGTAAGGAATGGAAGTGAAATCTGTATCCTTGGGAAACTACATTTAAAACCCATTTGTCTTGGGTAATGAGGTCCCAGTTTTTTGCATGCAGGGTGATCTTTCCCCCTAAAGGAACAGTCAGTTGAGCAGGGCTTGGAAGGTTTAAAGTTAAGTCATTATGATAGTTTACCATAGGGGGGTGTCTTACTACTCCTAGCTTTGGAAGTGGGCGCCCCCCACTGCTTAGCCCTGTGAGTACCTTAGGACTGAAGCCTGGGTGTTCTGCTGGTTCTGGGTTTGGACTGAGAAGGCCTGGAAGAGGCAGGAAAGGACCATTTCTTAGAGGGCCAGTGCCTACTAAATCTGGGAGGCTGTACTTGCAGGAAATCTTTAACAGTTTGCATAGATGTAGCTTTTTCCTACATCTTTTTAAGTACTTCTGCTTTGCTGCCAAACAGGCGGTCTTGGTTTAAGGGAGCATCCAGTAATTTAGCTTTAACATGATCTGGCAAAGATTGCTCCTTAAGCCAAGCATGCCTTCTAAGTACAGACCCAGTGACAGCAGCCCTGCAAGATGCCTCTAATGAATCAAAACCACATTGCAAAGTATGTTTACCAACTTGTTCAGCAGAATGCATTAAATCTGTAACTATTTTCAGCACAGTCAGGAATCAACATCATTATCTGTTTAAACAATCCAATAATATGCTGCTGAAACTTTAACATATGAAACTGGCAGCTTAAGGCCCCAATGGCCAAAGTTGCAAGAGTGTATACCTTCTTACCCCATCTGTCCAGGGCCCTGGAATCTCTATCAGAGGGGATAGGGTTTTTGGCAGTAGTAGCCTTAATGCCTTTGGGTCCCTGCGAAATGGTCTCAAGATCCACAGTAGGATTCTTAAAGAGGAACTTGTGAGAGTCAGGTACCCTGTAATACCAGTCAGGTTTTTCTGGGAGCCGGAGAAAGGAGTCAAGGGCCAGGCTAGATTCCAAGAGGGCATCATCTACAATGTCCAGAACAGGAGGGAAGGCTATAAGCCTGTGTTGAGGTAGGAGTAAGAATTCCCTAAGCCTCTTTTTGGAGTTGAGTAATCCTGGCTTTCCCAGCGGAAAAGTTCCCCAAGAGTATGCAAGGTTTCACCAAGAGAGAAATCCTCTGAAGGAGAAGCAGAGGGAATGGAGTCCTCTGCATCAGAATCCTCATAGGTAGACAACGGCAACTCCTGGTCATCAGAGAAAACAGAAATTTCAGAGTCCTGATCAGAAGAATCAGAAGGAAAATCAGTTCTAGATCTCAGAGGGAGAAGGGTGGCTTCCCCTGATTAGAGTAACAAGGTCTTCAGCCATTCTTATTTGTTTTTAGGACTAGGGGCCTGACCATGCGGTCTGGGCATCTGTTTTCTAGGCATGGATCGAGATTTAGGCCTTGAAGAAGATGGCGTCTGTTTAATATGCAAGTCAGTAGGCCTGAATACACCCTCAGAAGCCGGTGCCTGCACAGCGGCTCCAAACCCATCCAAGGTAGAAACATCCACACGTTCCACATTTGAAGAAGCCTCTCGTGGCATACCGGACTCTGAATGGGTCTCAGTAGAGGCCTGCGAATCTGAAGTAGCAGGTATCAGGGGCTGCGAAAGCACCTGAGTACTGGCGAACAGCTTAGGAGAAGCGTCGTCGGCAGCTGACCTATGCGGTCTGTCTCTGTCTTTATCTTTGCGTTTTCAGAATGTCGGTAGTTGGGTGGCTTACCGAAGCCATTTCTGGATAATTCAGATTACCAAAATATCTAGATGCGAAAATAAACAGATGAATAGTTTGAGGTTTGAATAAGGCACAAAACTGACAGCGAGGTACTTTGTGGTCTGGGCCTAAGCAAGGAATGCAGTATCAATGAAAATCTTTGAGGTATTTGCTTTCCACAGGAAATACAATTAACTTTTACTGACATCGGTTTAGAGCAAGAAAAAGGATCCCCAGTGGGGTACTTAGCTTAGTTGAAGACTTCGGATCTGAAACTTAGAAATGAAAATTTCAGGAGTCGGCCAACCGGCACTTGCAAACTGCTTCTGCTTCGGACACTGCACAGCAAGAAAGATTGATGTAATGGTGTCGGCTGCATGCTTTATACCCCCTGACTACCTGACGTCATGGAAGATGAGACGGCAACAGACGCAGGACCCAAGACTTTGGTAATCAGGACGACTGAGGGCTACCTGCAAGCAGATAACCCAAATGTAATGATTGCAACAGTGAAACACGAAGAACATCATGACGAAAGTGCTTAACTGTGGACAGAGTATTTTTCAGAAAGTTTTTATTACATTGTTGCTACTGCAGTGTATGCTTTATTGGCTTTATTAAATGTGATTTGGAGAGCTTCAGGCGGCCTGGCTTTTGTTTTGTTTGGGATATTTCTATTTTGGAAGATCCAGTTCCATTGCACAGGTTTATTTTTGTAAAAATTAAATTTTGCCCATGTCACAAGTGATAATTCAATAAAGGTGTTAAAAAAGGATTAAGAGCTTCAAAAAAGAATGCCATGTGCTTTTGTAAATTAATCTGCTTAATGCCAAGTGAAAGCTGTGGCTCCGATTCCTGGTTATTTATTTTATTTCCTTTTCTTTACCAGGTAAGCTATTTGACATGTCCCTTTACAAGGATGGCCATGACCAGCAGTACCACCTCATTAAATGATTTGCTGAGAGTCAAAAGAAATCAAACCCAGGACTACACAATGAAACTCGACAGCTCAAAGCATTAATTCTCTCAAATCAGGCAAGAGAGAAAAAAGTACAGTTTTGTACCTACCATAAATGTAGATGTTAGAGTGCTAATACAGCTGCAGTCATAACAGATGGGTTCTCCTGCAGTCAGGCGGGTCCTCGGTCAGCCGAATTCCAAAGTCTAGGTCCGGCGTCTGTTGTCGTCGCTTCTTCCCTGACGTCAGCGCGACAGGGGTATAAAGGAACCAGCCGATGCCATTTTCTTCAGTTTACTTGCCCCAGATGTCAGGTGCCCCCAGAAGGAAGACAATACATAAATTAGTGTGATAATGCAGTGCAATATAATCAAAATACAGTAGTTGCAAGCAAATACATCATAAATGAAAACCCCAATCAGGTTGTATGAGGATGTGTTAGCCTAAAGGCCTGTCCCAAGAGGGGAAGGAGGGAGGGAAACCTGGACTGCAGCTGTATTAGCACTCTAACATCTACATTTATGGTAGGTACAAAACTGTACTATGTTCATCGTGCATACAGCTGCAGTCATAACAGATGGGTAGAATCCCAAAGCTAAGAAAGGGGTAGTAGGCACTAGGTGGAACTAGGAGGAGCCAAAATGCCCTGCAAGACTGCAGTGGCAAAGCCTGCTCTAGATTTGGAGTATAATGGTAGGTTGTAGTGCTTGGAGAAGGTATGCACAGAACTCCAAGTGGCTGCTTCCAAAATATCCTTGGTAGGAACTCCTCTGAGGAAGGCTGCAGAGGTGGCTGTGGCTGTGGCCCTGGTGGAATGAGTTCTAATGCCCGTAGGAACAGTTTTGCCATGAAAGGAATAGCAAAAGCATATGCAGTGGGCTATCCATTTTGAGATTGTCTGTTTGGAAATAGGTTTCCCTTGAGCTCCTACCGCATAGGCCACAAAGAGCTGTTCTGATTTTCTGAAAGGCTTTGTTCTGTCCAAATAATAACGTAGCTGTCTGTGGATGTCCAAGGAATATAGTAATCTCTCCCCTTTGTTTTGAGGATTAGGATAAAAAGTAGGTAAATGTATGGCCTGATTTAAAGCTACCCTGGATACCACTTTAGGCATAAAGGACGGGTTGGTTCGTAAGGAAACTCTGTCCTGATGGAAGATGATAAAAGGCTGGACAGCCATGAGAGCCTGTAGTTCTGAAACTCTACGAGCTGAGGTGATAGCCAGAAGGAAAGCTGTTTTCCAGGACAAATATTGTAAATCTGATGAGGCAGCTGGCTCAAAGGGAGGCAAGGTCAGTTTTTCCAGAATGAAATTAAGATCCCAAGCAGGTATTGGTTGTTTCCTTGGAGGCCTTAAATTCTTAGCCCCTCTGAGGAACTGTCTTGAGAGGGTGAGAGAATAAAGGTGGATCAGTGTTGTATTCTGCAGAAATGGCTGAGGCATGGATTTTGATGGAGGAGAAAGAAAGTCCACCGCTTAGCAGTTCAGCCAAATATTGTAGTATTTGAGGTAAATTCAGTTTTCCAGGATCCTGGCCCTTTTTCTCATTCCAGACACAAAAACGTTTCCATTTTGCGGAGTAAGCTTTTCTAGTTTATGGCCTTCTGGCCTCCAAAATGACATCCTGCACCTTCTTGGAGAGTAGGGCCTGTTGAGCTGCTAAGGAATCTTCCATGCGGCTAGATTGAGTGTTTTTAGCTGGCTGTGAAGAGTTATGAAACTGTGCTGAGTCAGAAGAAGAGGCATTAGAGGCAGGGTCCATGGTGGGGAATGAGTCAGGCTCTTCAGGAGTGGGTACCAGTGTTGCCTTGGCCAGTCCGGAGCAATGAGAATCATCTTTGGTCTGTCTGCTTTGGTCTTTAATAGAACTTTGGGCAGCAGAGGAAGAGGAGGGAAGGCATAAACTGTCATTGATGTCCAAATGAAAGAGAGAACGTCCACTCTCCAGGCCTTTGGATGGAAGATCCTTGAGCAGAATTTTGTCAATTGATGATTCTTGTGCGAGGCAAAGAGATCTATGTCTTGCCTTCCCCATTCTTGGATTATTTCTGTAAAAACTTTTGGATGCAATTTCCATTCGTGTGGATCTGTCATATTCCTGCTTAGGTTGTCTGCCAGCGTGTTTTCCTTGCCTGGCAAGTACTGTACTTGTAGTACCATTTGTAAGTCCATGGCCATGTTCCAAAGTGACATGGCCAGTCTGCATAGGGGGTAAGAATGTGTTCCTCCCTGTTTATGTACCACATAACTGTGGTGTTGTTCCGTTCTTATCAAAAGCTGACCTGGTTGTAGAAGGTCCTTGAAAGCTATAATAGCATTTATTACTGCTAGCATTTCTTTTTGATTGATGTGAAGGTGCTTTTCTTTTTGGGTCCATTTGCCCTGAATGCACCGATCTGTCATGTGCGCCCCCCAGGCGTAGTCAGAGGCGTCTGTTGTGATGACTTGATTTGCTTGAGGCTTGCTGAATGGAAGACCTGTGTTTGTTTGGCATGCTTGAGCCCACCACAGAAATTCCTTTTGCAGACATGGAATTAGTGGTATTATTGTTTCCAAACTATGGCTGTGTTGAGACCATGTGTTTTTCAGGTACCATTGTAGTTTCCTCATATGCAGCTTTGCACATGGGATTAGTAAGATGCAAGATGCCATGAATCCCAGAGCCTGCAGGCTTTTCCTTGCAGTCAGCCTGGTGCAATTTGCTAGTGTTCTGAAGTATTGAGTTAGTTGCCCCTGCTTCTCTGGCGTGAGGTAGGCCATCTGGGTGTTTGTGTCCAAATTGGCACCCAGGAAATTATCTTCCGAGAGGGTAATAGCCTTGATTTCTTTTTGTTGACTGTGTATCCCAGAGAGTTCAATAACATTATTACATAAGCCAGATGTTTCAGAAGAATGTGCTTGCTGTCCGCTTGGATCAGGCAGTCATCCAAATAAGGGTATATTTGTATCCCTTGAAGTCTGCAGTAGGCAATTACTGATGCCAGGCATTTCGTGAATACTCTGGGCGCAGTAGATAAGCCAAAGGGCAATGCAGAGAATTGATAATGGGTTGAGCCTGCAAGAAATCTGAGGTACCTTCTGCAATTTTGTCTGATTGGGACATGCAGGTATGCCTCCTTGAGGTCCAATGTTACCAGCCAAGACTCCTTGCCCAGCATGGGAAGAATTTGCTGTAGAGTGAGCATCTTGAATTTTGGTACGAGTAGAAATGTGTTTAGGATGGATAGATCCAAAATAGGTCTCCAATCTTTTCCCTTCCTTGGCACCAGAAATAGCCTGGAATAAAAACCTTGACCTTGTTCGTGCGTAGGTACCTCTTGAATAGCTTTCATGTTTATGAGATCTGTAATTTGCCTTTGTGCCTCTGCCCTTTGATTGTGTGGCAGGTTTGGCATGCCTCTCACTTTGGAAGGGTGTGAAAATGGAATTTGTAGCCTCTGTTTATAATGTTCAGGATCCATTTGTCCTTTGTGACAATGCCAGCTTTCCTCCTAAGGGGGCTGCCATTTGAGACCTGGTTTGCATGCAAAGGGGAAGTCATTGGGTTTGCTTTCTGAAAGATTGCGAGTTGTCCTCACCACCTCTTTGTGTAGGAGCTTGCCATTGTCTGCCTCTATACGATCCTTGGGATTGTCCTCTGCCCCTCGAGCCTGTATCTGCCTCTTTGGGGTCTGTATGTGTCAGGAAAGGACCAGTTTTTGGAAGGCCAATTTCTACTAAAATGTGGGGGTTGAACCTGTAGAAATTCTTTCACAGTTTGCATTGATTTAGCCTTTTCCTCCATTTTCCTTAATACCTCCTCAGCATTAGCACCAAATAGTACATCCTTTTGAAGAGGGGCGTCTAGTAATTTAGCTTTGACATGATCAGGCAAAGCTTGTTCCTTGAGCCAGGCATGCCTACGTATGACTGATCCTGTAACAGCAGCTCTACATGAGGCCTCTAGAGCATCAAAACCACATTGTAAGGTATGCTTACCCACTTGTTCTGCACTATGCATCAAATCCTGCAACTCCTTCAAGTCTGGTTGTTCAGATTGTGACATTTTACTTTTCAATTGTGATAACAAAAACTGTTGGTATTTTAGCATATGAAACTGACAGTTTAAGGCTCTCATGGATAAGGTAGCAGAGGTATATACCTTTTTTCCCCACCTTTCTAAGGATCTGGAATCTCTCTCGGAGGGCAATGGATTTTTGGCAATGGAGGCCTTAACTCCCTTGGGGCCCTGTGAGATGGTTTCTGGGTCAGCAGCATGGCTTTTGTATAGAAATTGGTGCGAGTCAGGAACCCTGTAGTATCTGTCAGGCTTAACTGGAGTTGGAGGTAGAGAGTCCGGGTTAAGGCAGGCCTCCAAGTAAACATCATCTAGGGTGTCCAAGACAGGAGGTATAGCCAGAGGCATGTGCTGAGGTAACAAGAGAAATTCCCTGAGTCATTTCTTGGAATCTGAATAATCCTGGCCTTCCCAGTGGAAGTGTTCCCTTAAGGTATGCAAAGTTTCCCCAAATGAGTAATCCTCAGGGGGGGATACAGAAGGGATTGACTCCTCCGCATCAGAGTCTTCAAAGGGCAAGTAAGAATGTTCCTGATCATCAGAGTGCTCTGAAATAATGGAGCCCTGATTAGAGGAGGGGGAATCTTCCTCCACTCTGGGCCTTTTGTCCTGTGGGGGCTGAGAACCTTTGATTAGAGTAATTAAATCCTCAGCCATTTTAAGCATCTGTTTCTTAGGCATGGGGCCTGGAGATGGGCCCTGTGTAGCTGGTCTCTTAGGGTGCATGGTTGCTTTAGACTTTGTGAAAGCCTTGATGGAGAAAGAAGAGGAAGGTCTGAAGACACCTTGAATGGAGGTGGACCTATCCACATTCTGAGTTTCAACGCCAAGAGTGGCTTCGGTATCCGTAGTCGGGGTGTGGGCCGAGGAGCCTGCGACCTCGGGCACAGGAGACACCATCAAAGAAGTGTCATCGGTAATCAGGGGCTGCGTAGGCGCCTCACTGAGAACCGGACCACGTGTAGTCTGCTTTGGCGTGGTGTCGGTAGAGGCCGCGGACCTCATGTGTCGGTCCTTGTCTTTGCGTTTTTTTTAGACAAAACTGGAGTCGGCGTATCCGACGACATAGTATAGTTAAATGCTTTCCCAAAATAATGCTGGGCGAACTCCGCCCGATGCTTAATAGTGCGTTTGTTGAATGTAGCACAAAAGCGACAGACCGAGACGTCGTGGTCTGGGCCTAAACAAGGTATACAGAGGGAATGGAAATCCTTATGCGGTATTTGCTTCCCACAAGAAATACAATTATTAACTTTGTCTGACATCGGTCTGAGGCAAGAAAAGTTTCCCCAACGGGGTACTTAGCTTTTAAGAAGACTTCGGTTTCCAAATTTTCATAATCTCAGGAGCTTTCCGACCGGCACTTGCGAACTGCTTCTGCTTCGGGCACCGCGCAAGAAAGACTGAAGAAAATGGCGTTGGCTGGTTCCTTTATACCCCTGTCGCGCTGACGTCAGGGAAGAAACGACGACAACCGACGCCGGACCTAGACTTTGGAATTCGGCCGACCGAGGACCCGCCTGACGGCAGGAGAACCCATCTGTTATGACTGCAGCTGTATGCATGATGAACATCATCTGTCCCTAACTCCCTGACCCTTGGTGACTTCAACTACCCCATCATAGATGGGGTGAACTATTCCTGCACTAATGCTCTCACTCGATTCCCAAAAAATATATATAGACAGGCACAGGATACAGCACGATATCAAAAAACAAGTGCAACTAAAAACAAATAAGGTACCAAGCCTGCAATGCTAGAAAGCAAAGTACTTATTAAACAAAACAAAAGTACAGGTAAGCGCTTTCGTGATTTACTAATCGCTTCATCAGATAAACTTGTTAAAAGACCACCAACATTTATATACTGAATCAACCAAACCATGCTTGAAACCAATTAAGCAGTTCTTAAGAGAGCTTAGTTCATCATTTTCATATACAAAACCTATGCAAAAAAGTCTAAAATAGCCTAAAAAATATGTATTAGATAAAGAATATGTAACAAATATATAAAATATGCATAAAAGTGTGTAATGACACTTAAAGTTTCTGTTTATGTACGTATAAACAACATCCACATTCACAGTTTCAAAGGGCCTGACTTCAGAAAAGGCTTTAGTGTGAAAGCTCCATTTAAGCCTGGTGGTTTTTCAGCATTAAAGCAAAATCTATTTCTGTTCTGCCCCTTCAGTCCGATTAACCAAATCACCACCTCTCATGCTAACATCTAGAACTTGTAAGACCATAAACTTGAAATTATTTTCAGAACCATAATGCATAACATGTTGTGCAAGAGCATTTGTATCTTTCTTATTGTTAATGTCTCTATAATGCTCAAGTATTCTGTCTTTTAGACATTCGTTTGTCTTACCTATATAGAAAGCATGACATATGACAGAAAGCAAAGTAAACAATATTCGTTGATCTGCAATCTGCATAAAGTCCAATTCTATTTTGAACTCTAGAATAGGATGGACATAAACCTGTGCAGAATGAATATACTTACAAGCAAGAACATCTCCTGCATAAGAACGTACCCAGTCTACTGGATTCAACCCCAGCCATATACTGTTAGGAAACATCTTTGTTATAATACCAAAGAGATTTGTTATTTCTAAATGAGAAATGTGGTGCTTCACCAATAACTCCTTTTAACCCATCTATGGTATGCAATATGCCCCAGTTCTGTTTAATATCACAGTACTTGTTAATGTCACTGGAAGATTGCAGGGAAACCCTGAAAGTATCAGTGTAGAAGTGTTGGTACTTGTGCTAACCACCCCCTCAGTGAAATAAGGCTTAAATCTAACTGCCCTCTCGTTCCAAGCATCAGATATACAAAGATCAATTTCAGCTTCTTTATAACTCCTACCAAGAAAGTCCTTCTTAAGGGATTCTAAAGCCAGTTGTAAGTTTAAATCATTGTTGTGCAACCTCATCAAATGATAAACCTGGCCTTTAAGTACATTTCATGTAACATGTTTGGGTGCATGCTGTTCTTATATAAAATGTTTTTTCTAGTTGGTTTTCTATATACACTCGGAGATACGCTTCTCAAACTCACTTTGTTAAGTTTGACATCTAAAAATTCAATCTCATCAAATGAGTAGTTATAAGTAAACCTAAAAAAAAAAAAAAAAACAGTGGTGATGTGCATATATGCAGTAACGGCCTTCAATTCATCCAAGGTGCCATGCCATAACAAAAACAAATCATCCACAAAATGAACAAACCAAACAAATGTGTTCATAAAAAGCATTACTATGTAGGATATTTGTAGTCTCCCATTGTACTAAAGCCAGATTGGCGTAGCTAATGGAACAAGCAGTGCCCATAGCCACACCAACCTTCTGCAGAAAAAACTCTTTCAAAAACACAAACATTCTCCAGTACCATGTCTGAAGATGTACAAATGAGTTTCACTTTATCATCAGAGAAACACTTTCTCATTCAAGAAAGCTCAAATACTTTTGATACCTCAATCATTAGGGACACCTGTAAACAGAGACTCTGCGTCAAGCATAACAAAAGTACAGTTGTGTACACTTACCATAAATGTAGATGTTAGAGAGTGTATTCACTGTTGCAGTCATTACATTTGGGTAATCTGCTGGCAGATTGCCCTCAGTCAGCCTGAATAACAAAGTCTTGGGTCCTGTGTCGGTTGCTGTCTCCTCTTCCATGACGTCAGGTCGTCAGGGGTATAAAACATGCAGCCGACGCCATTTTAATCAGTTTTTCTTGCCCCAGATGTCAGGTGGGGATGCACTAAAAGCAAATACACCCCAAAGGCTTTTGAGCATAATGAAGGAAAGAAAAGGTATAGAAAGGGGGCTGGCGGGTGGGTAACCCGACTGCAACAGTGAATACACTCTAACATCTACATTTATGGCAAATGTACACAACTGTGCTGTGTTCTTCATGTTTCACTGTTGCAGTCATTACATTTGGGTAGAATCCCAAAGCTATGGATGGGAGGATGGAATTAAACAGCATTAGGAGCAGCTATAAGGCCCTGCAGGACTGCAGTGGCAAAGCCTGCCCTGGATTTAGAAGAGAGAGGTAAATGGTAATGCTTTGTGAACGTATGAACTGAGCTCCAAGTAGCAGCTTCTAGAATGTCTCTGGTAGGGATCCCTCTGAGAAAAGCTGCTGAAGTAGAGGCAGCCCTGTTGGAATGGGATCTGATCCCCTTGGGCACAGGTTTACCATGGTGCAAGTAGCAGAAACTAATACAATGGCTTATCAATTTAGAAATAGTCTGCTTTAATATAGCCTTCCCCTCTGATCCTGCAGCAAATGCCACCAGTAGTTGCTCAGACTTTCTTAGAGATTTTGTCCTGTTTAAGTAAAATCTTAGTTGTCTGTGTACATCCAAGGAATGCAGAATCCACTCCACCTTGTTCTGCGGATTTGGGAAAAAAGTTGGCAGGTGAATGGTCTGGTTAAGAGCCACACTGGATACCACCTTAGGCATAAAAGGATGTTTCCTGAGGGCCACTCTGTCAGAGTAAAATATAATGAAAGGCTCCACTGCCATGAGAGCCTGTAGTTCTGAAACCCTTCTAGCTGAAGTGACTG
The DNA here is from genome assembly GCF_019279795.1 of Protopterus annectens. NCBI lineage: Eukaryota > Metazoa > Chordata > Ceratodontiformes > Protopteridae > Protopterus > Protopterus annectens. Next base: position 550,172,780 of record NC_056734.1, on the reverse strand, counting down.
CAAAAAGAAAGGCAGTCTTCCAAGAAAGAAATTTTATATCCGCAGTAGCAGCTGGTTCAAAAGGAGGTAGGGTGAGTTTTTCCAGCACAAAATTGATGTCCCGTGCAGGAGTTGGCACTCTCCTGGGAGGCCTTAAATTTTTGGCCCCTCTGAGGTACTGTTTTAGCAAGGGATGAGAAAAGAGGGGAGGCTCTGTGTTGTATTGAGTCGAGATCGCAGAGGCATGGATTTTTATTGAAGAAAAAGATGGGCCCTTGTGAAGCATCTCAGTTGAGTATTGCAAAATCTGAGGAATATTGGGCTTTGCTGTGTCTATTCCTTGTGTTTGGTTCCAAGCATAGAATCTCTTCCATTTATCATCAGCATAAGATTTTCTAGTACTAGGCCTTCTGGCCTCCAAAATGACACCCAATCACAGGTTTACTGAGAGATGTGGTTGGTGAAATTAGTTGATTAGCCATGCTGCAAGATTCAGAGTTTGGAGCCAAGTGTGCAGAATTTGATAGTTCTGCTGAGACAATAGGTGAGGTGTTTGAGGCAAGTACCACGGAGGAAGGTGCAACATATTCCTTAGTAGTGAATACCAGTGTTGGCGAGGCCAGTCCAGAGCAATTAGAATCATTTTTGTTTTTTCCTGTCTGACTTTTAGTAAGACCTTGGAGAGTACAGGCAGAGAGGGAAAGGCATAGACTGATAGGTTTTTCCAGCTGAAGGATAGCGCATCCACTTGCCTTGCTTTTTTGTGATGAGTTCTTGTGCAGCATTTGTCCAACTGACAGTTTTGGGGAGAGGCAAATAGATCAATGTCTGGGCTCCCCCATTTTCATGTTAACATACTGAAGATTTGTGGATCCAGTTTCCATTCGTGTGGGTCCATGAGACATCTGCTTAGGTCGTCTGCCAGAGTATTTTACTTTCCTGGTAGGAATTGAGCTTGAAGATGTGCTTGATAAGTCAAGGCTGTGTTCTACAAGGCCATGGCAAGTCTGCAAAGGGGGTAGGAGTGGGTACCCCCCTGCTTGTTTATGGACCACATAACTGTGGTGTTGTCTGTTTTATCAGTAGTTGTCCTGGATGAAGGAAGTCCTTGAAGGCTGTCAGAGCATTCTGTACAGCTAGCATTTCTTTCTGGTTGATATGTAGATGGATTTGGTTTGGGCTCCATTTGCCCTGAATGCATCTCCCTGCCAGATGGGCCCCCCAAGCATAATCTGATGCGTCTGTAGTTAGGGTTTGGGTGGCAGGAAGTAGAATGAATGACCGTCCCTTGTTTTGGTGACATGCCTCTACCCACCAAAGAAACTCCTGCTGCAGGCAGGGAATGAGAGGAATCATCGTTTCCAGGCTGTGACAATGTTGACTTCATAAGCTTTTTAGGTACCACTGAAGTTTCCTCATATACAATCTCGCATATGGAATTAGTAGAATGCAGGATGCCATGAACCCCAAAGCCTGCAGAATTTGTCTTGCAGATAGCTGGGTTCTGTTGCCACATGTTTGAAGTATGTTGTCAATTGAATTTGTTTGTCTAGCGTGAGGTAAGCCATCTGGGCAGTTGTATTCAAGCTTGACCCAAGAATGTAATTATTTGAGAGGGTACCAGTTGTGCTTTCTTTTCATTTATGGTGTACCCTTGGCATGCTAGAAGCCTTTTTACAAACGCCAGATATTGAAGAAAAGTGCCCTTGTCCTCTGCCTGAATGAGACAATCATCCAGATATGGATAAATTTGAATGTTTCTTTGTCTGCAAAATGCAATTACTGGTGCCAGGCACTTTGTAAAGACCCTGAGCACAGTAGATAAGCCAAAGGACAGTGCAGAGAATTGGTAATGCAAAAAGCCTGTTTTGAAGCGGAGGCATCTTCTGCAAGATTCCCTTATTGTGATATGCAGGTATGCCTCTAAGTCTGGAGTTACCAACCAGGCATTCTTGCCCAGCATAGGCAGTAGTTGTTGTAAACTCAGCATTTTGAATTCTGGAATGTCCAGGAACATATTTAGAATGGATAAGTCCATAATTGGACGCCATGTTTGGTCTTTTCTCGGTACCAGGAAAAGTCTTGAATAAAATCCTTGTCTTTTTTCTTTTTTGGCACTGGTTGAATAGCCCCCATATCCATGAGGGACATGACTTGTTTCTGGACCTCTGCCCACTGGTTTGGTAGCAGATCTGGCCATCCGTTTGGAATTGGCAACGTGTGGAAATGAAATCTGTAACCCTGGGATACTATGTTTAATACCCACTTGTCCTGGGTTATTAAATGCCAATTTTGAGCATGAAGTGCTAGTTTTCCCCCTAAGGGGGCAGCCAAAAGATAAGTGCTTGGAAATGGCAAAGGAAAGTCATTGAGACTGTTTACTGTAGGGTTGTGCTTTGTTACCTCCTGATTTGGAGGTGGAGGCACCTCATTGCTTTGACCTGTAAGATCCTTGTGACTGAAATCTGGAGCCTTTGGAGCATCTAGGTTTGCCCTGAGCGGCTCTGTTAGACACAGGAAAGGACCAATTCTTAGTAGGCCAGTATCTGCTGAACCTGGGTGGCTGCACTTGCAAGAAATCTTTTACAGTTTGCATAGATTTAGCTTGGTCTTCCATTTTCTTTAAAACCTCTTCTGCCTTATTACCAAACAGACTGTCCTGCTGTAAAGGGGCATCCAACAATTTAGCTTTAACATGATCAGGCAGATTTTGCTTCTTGAGCCAGGCATGCCTTCTTATCACAGGTCCAGTTACGGTGGCCCTGCAAGAGGCCTCCAAGGAATCAAAACCACATTGCAAAGTATGCTTTCCAACCTGTTCTGCTGAATGCAATAAAGCCTGTCACTCCACACAATCAGAAATCAGCATAATTTTCTGTTTCAGTAAGCCCATAACATGGAGTAGGATTTTTAGCAGTAGAAGCCTTAATGCCCTTGGGTCCCTGAGAAATAGTCTCTGGATCCGCAATAGGATTTTTAAAAAGGAACTTGTGTGAATCAGGAACCCTGTAATATCTGTCAGGTTTTCTGGGAGCAGGAGGCAAAGAATCAGGGGCCAAAGTAGATTCCGAAAAAGCATCATCAACAATGTCTAGTACAGGAGCTAAATGCCTATGCTGAGGCAGGAGTAAGAAATCTCCAAGCCTCTTTTTTGAATCAGAAAAATCCTGGCTTTCCCTATGGAAATGCTCCCTGAGAGTATGTAAGGTTTCACCAAAAGAAAAATCCTCTGGAGGGGAAGCAGAGGGAACAGAGTCCTCTGCATCAGACTCCTCATAAGTAGATAAGGGCAAATCCAGATCATCAGAAGAATCGGAAAAAATCAGAATCCTGATCAGAAGATTCATAAACAACTTCAGTCCTAGGTCTCTTTGAAGGGGGAGGTTGGCTTCCCCTGATTAGAGTTATAAGATCTTCAGCCATTCTTATCATTTGTTTTTTTAGGCATAGAGGCCTGAGCATGCAGCCTGGGCGTCAGTTTTTTAGGCATGGTTCGAGAGTTAGGCCTAAATGAAGTAGGCGGTTTAATATGCACGTCTGTAGGCCTGAATACACCCTAAGAAGCCGGTGCCTGCACAGCAGCTCCGGACCCATCCAAGGTAGAGACATCCACAGGTTCCATAGTTGAAGCATCTCGTGGCATACAAATGGGTCTCAGAAGAGGCCTGCGAATCAGAAGTAGCAGGTATCAGGGGCTGCGAAAGAGCCCGAGTACCGGCGACTGGCTTAGAAGCTTTGTCGGCAGTTTTGGACCTCGGCGGCCTGTCTCTGTCTTTATCTTTGCATTTTTTCAAAATCCCGGTATTCGGATGGCTAACCGACAACATTTCTGGATAATTAAACAGAGAACCTAAATATTTAAAGGTAAAAAATATATCTATAACTGATAGTGCGCTGATTAAATAAACCACAAAACCGACAGCAAGGTACGCCGTGGTCAGGGCCTTGGCAAGGAATACAGTACGAATGAAATGAGGTATTTGCTTTCCACAAGTAATGCAATTATTAACTTTTACTGACATCGGTAAGGAGCAAGAAAAAGTTTCCCCAACGGGGTACTTAGCTTTAGTTGAAGACTTCAGTTCTGAAACTCGAAAATGAAAATTTCAGGAGTCGGCCGACCAGCACTTGTGAACTGCTTCTGCTTCGGGCACCGCACGGCAAGAAAGACTGATGTAATGGCATCGGCTGCATGTTTTACACCCCTGACAACCTGACGTCATGGAAGAAGGGACAGCAACCGACGCAGGACCCAAGACTTGGTTAATCAGGCCGACTGAGAGCTACTGCAAGTAGATAACCCAAATGTAATGACTGCAACAGTGAAACACGAAGAACATCCTCAAAGTCAAAATAGGCCCCTCCACCTCTGATAGCAGACCTGTCACTAGTGGAGTTCCCCCAGGGATATGTCCTGGGACCCCTACTGTTTGGCATCTACTTCTCGGAGGTCCAAGCAAAAACAAAAGGCCTGTGACTGACCAATTTGAAGACTACTGTAAGTTGGATGCTGTCACCGACTCCCCAAATGATGTTAACATACTGCAAGATGATCTCACAAGCAGCTGACGACTGGTATCAAAGTCATGGCCTCAAGCTAAATGCAAAAAAATGCATCATACCATTCGGCAAAAACACAGCCCCTACCAATTACCACATCAACGGCAACCCCCTAAGCACACAACCTGTCGTGAGAGACCTGGGCACTCAGGTTGATAACTTCACATTCAACCATCATGTAGCGACAGTAGTCAGAAAAGCTTTTTATTTGGTTCATCTCATAAGTAAAGGGATGCATCCAGAAAAAAAAAAGGAGATTACTACCTCTCTATACTTCTCCCTCATTAGACCAATAATTCAGTGCAATGCCCAGTTTGGTGTGTACCTCTCCAAACATGTGTCCTTAGCGGACACGCTCAAATTGCTATTACTCTTTTCAGTATCATACAGATTGCTCAGGGGTGATCTGGGTCTCGCCTACAAGGCAATCTCGGACCCAGCCCTACTAGAGATGCTCAATTTCTGTAAGTCTAATTCCTCATGTATTACTCACTCAAAAGGCCCAAATCAAATGCACACCATCTACAAAACCTGCTGGAGAAACAGGTTCGTCTCCCAGAGGCTGCCCCATCTCTGGAATAGACTTCCCATACATGTCAAACAGAACACCTCACTGACCCCTCTTCAAACGTAACCTTGATTAGTGGATGGGAAACCACAAATTTGTCCAAGGGGCGACATGTGCTGACTGAGGTTTCTTTTGGAGATAAAACTCTTGGCTAGGCTTGTAAGGGCCCCAGGGCCATTAGCCTAGTAACCGCCTATGATCCTATGAATGGGGAGATGGCTGAAAGATTCTAGTAGCCACTTATTTCCAGGGATAACTAACAATCCATTGTTCTTTGGACAACAGTTTGGTGGTACTCAGAAGGCTGTACACAGGTTGCGATATGAGCATCCTTTCCTTCTTAAGGGATTTACGATATTGGGAAATCTTGGGAGTGATGCAGATCCTATGCTATGCTGATGAAAGGGGAGTTCACAATGAGGCAATATATTCCGCCAAGGACAGAACAGACTGTAGGGCTAAAAATCACAACTCCTGCAACAGTTCAACAAAATGGGTTTAGATTTATGGCATAAGCAATACCCATGAAAAAGATGGGTAACATTCCTCATACCTCAAACTGTGGCAGGAAGTCATCTAGACATGCAACGTGGAACATTAGACTTCTCAGCTAACACTAAGGAAATAATAGTGCAATCTTGTGCGTTTACCAAAAATGTTGTAGTCTTATTGACAGAGCCAACAGAAAGTAACAAGGTTAAGCAGGAAAAGGTGGGTGGATTAACTTATTTTTAAAGGCCCAAACTGCAGTCTCAACTACTTAGAGACTCTAGACACTTTCATAGATAGTTATGCAAGATGACCCAAAAAGGTGCAATTGCACAAACTGCTCTCATTAGAGCTCTGAGAATCTTTCAAACTATAAACCACTTGTACCTGCAAAGCAGCAATAATAAAAAAAAACACACTGATATTCTATGGCAGAAGAGTCAGAGATCAGAGTGCTAAAGTAGCAGCTAGAGAATGGAAAACATGAGTATATATGAAATTTTGCAATAGGTTTCTGATGAAGGTATACAAGATGGCCCAGGTCAGTCTATTTTTATCTGTTCCAGGAAAAGGTCACCACACGGCAATGGACAGTGGCTAAATAAGCCTGGCTAGGTATGGCGCTTCATGCAAGAAAACACAGATAAATGCAGTGTTACTTTGTAAGAAATGGGACAAAGCAGTTGTCACAGACAAGGACATTAATGACTAAAGGAAAAAAATAACAGAACAGAATATACTGATGAGGCACAGAGGGCAAGTACAGTTGTGCAAGTTGCTCTTACTATAACAGCAGATGTTCAAAAGTTCAAATTCCTCACTGCTGAAGTAGACCTTTGGCTATACGAGTTGTATCCTGCCCAGGATACAACAACCAGCCAGCTTCAAAGCTGACATCTTTCCACATCTGCATTCCGACTGCTGACTGGTCAGTCCAAAAGAGGGAAATCAGCAGTCACAGAGAGGAAAACCGAAGGAAATACCTGCCATAAAGACAGAACGAGCTTACTTATGCTGTCTCTCTAAAGATATAACAATAATTCTAAACTTTATATTCCAGCTATTAACTACATATAAGAGGAGGAGGATGAAGGATGGATACAGTTACTGCAGCAGTGAGGAATTCAAACATTTACTATTATGGCAAGGGCAACTTCCAATTGTCCAAAGTTCATCATTCTCACTGCTGTAGTAGCCTTTTGGCTATATGGGTTTTATTACCAAAGTACATCCAATCTGGGAGAAGGATGGATAAGGATCTAGGAGCCCCAGTTCCTAGCAAAGCCAGTCCTAGACCTGGAAAACAAATCTGGTTTGTAATGCTTTGTAAACGTATATATAGAGGACCAAACTGCTGCTTTTACAGCCCACCCATTTCCAATGTGCCAAGAATGCCAAAACTCTTATAAAATTGGACCCGACATTGCCTGGAACTGACTTACATTGATGGGTATAATAAAGAGACAGTAGAGAGGACAGCCACTTTGAAATAGTCTGTTTTGACACAGGTTCTCTCTTCTTTGACCCATCAGAAGAAATAAATAGCTCATCAGCTTTTCTAAAGTACGTGGTTCTGTCAGTGTAGTACCTGAGCAGCCTATGTATGTCCAAAGTATGTAAAATCCTTTCTCCCTGATTCTGAGAATCTGGATAAAACTCTGGGAGATTGATAACCTGAAAGTAAACTGTGAAACAACTCTGAGCATATAAATGAGGGATTTATTTTTAATGAGACCCTATCCCAATGGAAGGCCAAATAGGGTTCACCAACCAGTAGTGCTTGTAAATCGTACATCTCTTCTTTCGGAAGTCAGAGCAATAAGGAGTACAGTCTTACATGTAATGAACCTTAAATCTGCCGAATGAGCTTATTCAAAGTGAGACAGTTACCTTTTCCAACACAGAATTAAGATACCAGGAAGGAGCCACCCGTTTTCGAGGAGGTCCACGATCTAAAATCCCTTGCAGAAATGGTTTTACCAAAAACAGACAAGAAATGGTTGGACCCCCAAGCAGATGTACTAAAATGGACACAAAATGTACACTGATAGAACAGACAAACCAGTGGAAATTATTTGTCACCAATCTTTCAGAACCAGTGGTACATAGCCACTGATGTGACCCTGGTTACTGGCTAGGCACCAACTACAAAAACGGTTTCTACTTGCTAACAAAAGATTTCCTAGCAGCAAGTCTTCTTGCCTGCTTTAGTACTTGCTGCACATCTTCATGAAAAAGATGCCCAAAAGGAATCAACACTGAATCATCCAAGCAGTTAATTCAGGTTGTTTGCAAATGGGGTGCACCAAACTCCCAGTGTCTTGAATCAGTAAGTCCAGCCTGCAAGGAAAAGCTTGTGGTAACTGCCACTGGTCAATTCCATGAGATGGGAGAACCAATGTTGCCTGGGCCAAATGGGAATTACCACAATGGCTTTTGGAAAGTGGGTACTATATCTATTACAGAAACCACATCCACACAAAAAATACAATAATTTTGGATATATTTTTTGTGTGAACATAGTTCCTGTACAGATGCAGCACCTGCACTGCTTCTGTTTCTGGTCATTTGTTTCTGCTGGTTTGGTTCATTTGTTGGTTCTTGACTTTTGGAAAGTCCATCTGAGTCTTCAGAATTACTCTGAATATCAGTGAAAATGTATAAGGAACATTCCCAACCAAAGGAATGAAAATGCATCCATTTTCCTGGCTTGCTTGCAAAGAATCCTGGAGCAAAATTTGTTCAGTCGTCTGTTTTGAAAGAAGGCAAACCAATCTATGTAGTATGCTGCCCACAACTGGATAAACTCCTGGAAAACCCCCTTATTCAATTTCCATTCATGAGGGTCTGCCCTGCCTAGCTTGTCTACTACTATATTTTGTTCCAATGAAACATAAGATGCCTGGAAGGTTAAAGAATGCTGTGGATTCACCACCTAAGCAATCACTGCCAGCCTGCACTGACGGTGTGACCTGGTGCCTCACTGGTTGGGAGGGTGGCCGAATGGTTAAGGTGTTTGCCTTACAAACACAAGGTGCAGGGTTTGAGTCTCACAAGGGATAATTGGCTAGGCTTAAAATGGCTCGCAAGGGCAGTTAGCTTAGTACTAATCTATGAACCTATGAACTGCTTGCTTAGGTACCACATAACCCTATAGATTAAGGCATGGATAACAGCCAACATCTCTTTGAAGACACTGGTTCTATGACTCTAGCAAGTGTACATGTTGAAGAACCACAGGAAAAAAAGCTGTTTGGTCGGAGGATGGGTAAGTGCCAACCATAACAATCCTGAGCCACTTTTAGCACCCTAGAGTTTGAAACAATCTGTTGCTAAAGGGGAGTGTAAAGAGCCAGTTTCTGGTACAGAGTTAAGAGACAGGGGCAGGAGGGGACAGTATAGTGGAATAGAATGCTGGCAAAGTCATTCTGAAGTTTACACTAGCCTTTTTTTTTTTTTTTTAATCCTTGTATTTCTTTTAAATGAAAATAGGATCTGGGATTTGTAGGGGGAGGGGGGTTGAAAAATCTTAGATGTTTCCTGAATTAACTTCCCTCTTTAATCAAATTCTGTGTGGACCTGAGTAGCAGAAGGGCCCTTTGTAGCTAATGAGAGCTCAAAATTTCAGTTTAACTCGCCAACAAACTTTTGGTTACATACCCAGGCAAATCTTCTCAAAGCTACAGCACTTTCCCTAGATACAATATCTACATAATCGTACAAACTCTTTGAAACATGTTTAGACACTTCTTAGAAACAGGATTCCTAAAGGAGCTATCCTCTGCAGGAAGTGAGGTGAAGTGTTCCCTCAAACAGTCTGCACAAACAGAATAAACTTGCAGATATGTGCCTGATGGTTAAAATTCTCTTATCAAATCTGTCCAATACCTTGGCCTAGTTTCCACAAAAAAACAAACTGCAAACAAAAACAACCCAACCTGTACACATATAACCAATTAAAAGTAGCAAAAAAATAGTAACACACAAAAGAAGCTGTGTGATATTTTATTTCCCCAATACTAAGCAGTTTCTACTCACGCAGATTACACAGTAAAATAAAAACTTTTGAAACAATAAAGCTTTTAAAACCCAAGGTTACCAATCCGATCTCAAATCCAATCAACAGTTAAATTAATGAATTTCTTCTTAGTACAGCTTTAAGAATTCCTTCATTACCAGAGTACCAAATGTTGTTCCAGTCTTGATTAATGCTGACTTGAAGACTTAAGCCAGACTCCTAGCAAAAAGGATTGGAGTACTGTGGGGAATGTCTGACAGAAGGGGTTGAGTTTGTGCTTAAGGCACCAGATGGAAAATCTCTTCCACTTGGCTGTGTAAGAATTCTTTGGGTTAGGACTCTAACAACCTCTTCAGAAAAGGTGTCATGCAAAGATTAGAACCCTATCATTCAGAGGGTTAAACTGAGTGAAGTCAGACAGGGTTGAAGGAGCTGCCCTTTTCTATTGAGTGTTTAGATCTGGTTTTGAAGAGATTCCTCAGTAATTTCTCTTTCACAGGTGCTGTCTTGGACAGAAAGGTGCCAGAAGCAGGAGTTTTGGAGATTCCTTCTAGACCTTGAGAAGGAGCCTTGTGAGCAGAGGGGGTATGCATAAAGAAACTACCCTGTCCACTGGAAGAAGGCAACTGTCCTCCAAGCTAGAGGTGATTGATTCCTTGTGCAGAAAAGTGGGAGCAGGTGATGCTTGGAGGACGTAAAGAGGTATATCTGGGAAGTCGCCCAACAGAGTTATGGATTTGAACACCTCGCTGTTAAAGGAGGATTTGTGAGGGTCCTCCCAGGTCCTTGCCTAGAGTCTCTGCCAATATGTTCTACTGAGAGGCTAGGTACCAGACCTCCTGTACTAGCCTGCACAGGGGATAGGATCTTTGGCCTCCTTGCTTATGTACCACATCACTATGATGATGTAGTGTACACCAGCAGAGCACCTCATTTCGAAAGATGTGAGAATATCTGTAGTGCTTGTAGAAGTGCTCTCATTTCCTTTAAGCTGATGTGTTCTTTGAGTACATGCGTATGCCACTCCCCTTGCAATGTGGGTCGCCTCTCCCAAGACCCGCCATGCCCTGTCTGAAGCATATATAAACAGGACTTGGTTGCGTGGGGTCTGGAGTGAATGGAAGACCTACCAAAGGTGTTCTTTCTTGATACAAGAAAAAGGAGGAATGCAGGTATTGATAGGGCAAGTGTACTAGGACCACACTGACTTCAGATACCATTGGATTTTCCTCATATGTAGTCTGGTGAAGGGCAGCATAGGGATGGCGACAGCCATAAGTCCCAGGGCCCTGACAGCTTGTCTGGCCAAGCAATGAGCCTCGCTGAAAAGCATGAAGACTCACTGGCTTTGGAGGGGACCTTCTCCCAAGGAATGTATGCATGTCAAACGGGAGGTTGAGCAGCTGTCCCTTTGGTGTAGTCAGAATAATCTGGAACTGAACACACTTAAAACTGTGGAGAGGACAGTTGACTTTAGGAGTGGTACTACAATATTACCCCCCTATTTATATTTAATACTGCTGTGCCAGTTAGGGCCCATCATAAAAAAGGCACAACAGTGAATGTACTGCCTGTGACAGCTGAGTAAGTTCAACCTCCCACAGGAACTGTTGATTCAGTTCTATACAGCAGTCAGAGTCCGTTCTCAGCTCATCCATAACAGTGTGGTTTGGATCTGTGCCTAACTGTGACAAAAACAGGTTACATCGAATATTCAGGTCTGCCAACAATATCATTGGTGCTAGTTTGCCCTCCTTACAGGACCTGTACTATTCCTGTCTCATGAAAAGGGCAGGGAAGTAATCACCGAACCCTCACATCCAGGCCACCATCTTTTTGAACTATTACTATCAGCCAGGTGTTGTAGATTAATACGCACCAAAATAAGCAGATACAAGCAGTTTTTTTCCCCCACAAGTCATCAGGTTCATAAACAGTTAACTCAGCCTGGGGTATTCCTTTTCCGAAGCCTCCCAAGATTCTGCAGTATTGTTTACATATTGTTAATACTCGTTTCTTTCAGGGTTTATTTCAGCATTTCTTGCACGGAGTTGCACTTTGTATGTATGTGTGCATTTACTTTTTTGTCTTGTTCTTAATAGTTACATGTATGTCATTTGTCTTGTTCTTAATAACTGTATGCATGTCTTTTATGTAATTCATAGTTGAAGAGTCAATGAAACCAGAGTCAAATTCCTTGTATGCGTGCATACTTGGCCAATAAACGTGATTCTGATGTGTCCAGACTGCATCTCAGAAAGATCAGCTGTTGGAAGGGAATGAACTGGGATTGTTTGTAAATGATGATGAACCCCAGGAGTGTAAAAAGTTGCAGTGTAATGAAGGTGTTTTAGAAAAATACCTATGGATAAAGCCTAGAGTAGGTCATACAGGTATGGGAGGATTTGTATGCCCAGAGCAATTACTGGGGCTTGACATTTTGTGAAAACCCTTGGAGCTGTAGAAAAGACAAAAGTAAACTGAAAATGTGACAACCCATTAAAGAACCTGGGCAATTTTCTGCAGGAAGAGCAGATGGGAATATAAAAGGTAATACGAGAAAAGCCTAAGGAAGTAGAAAGGGTAGAAGAGTTTGTAAAGACAGCATTTTGAAAGAGGCAACTGTCAGAAAGATGTTTAGACAGCAGAGGTTCAAGGACAGGTCTCCAATGACCTAATTTCCTGGAGGCAAGAAAGATTCAGAAGTAAAATCTCTTTCCTAACAAGATGGGGGGACCTCTTCTATGGTTCCCTGGGACAGTAAGCCTTGCACAATAGGGTCTAGCAGGTGTATCTGGTTGGGAGGAGGAGGGGATACTCCCTGGGAATTGGGCTACTTTCCCAAGACACAGTGCAACCCTCCTTAATGCTCAAGACCGATTTGTCTGAGGTTACTGCTTCCCAGAAAGAGTCAGAGGAGTGGAGGAGTATGTTTTTTTTTTTTTTTTTTTTTTGGGGGGGGGGGCAGGTGGAATACAGTCACAGGGGTCTGACATACTGTCAGCTTGTGAGCCAAAAAGGAAGTATTTTAAAGTGTGTGTGTGTGTGTGGGGGGGGGGTCAAGAATCCTAAACTTGAAATCTTTTGGAATAGGTTGGTTTCATAGGTAAGCTTACCACTTTATCACTGAGCCAGTAGCAGCTGCCCTGAAAGAGCCATCCACAGCATCATAGCTACATTTCTTTAAACTGTGCCTGGCTATTTGAGAAGCCTGGGCCACTACAGTCTGCATATGCTGTTTTAACTCCAATGTCTGGTGCTCTATGAAATCTTGCTTAAGGACCGCAGCATACAAAGTATTTGGTCATTTGGGTTTGGTAGTTTATAGCTCTGAAAGCTAAAGTGGAGAAGCATATACTTTCTTGACCCACCTGTCCATTCCTCAACTGTCTTTGTCACTGGGAAGAACATTACTATCAGGGAGCAGCTTGGAACATTTGTCTGAGGCCAGGGATACTGCAGCTGGGTCTGCCACAGAGTTTTTGTAGAGTTACTTTACTTCATCAAGAATTCTGTAGAAAGTACAGTTGTGTACACTTACCATAAATGTAGATGTTCATGTGTATTCACGGTTGCAGTCATTACATCTGGGTAATCTGCTGACAGGTTGCCCTTAGTCAGCCTGATTAACACAGTCTTGGGTCCTGCGTTGGTTGCTATCCCTTCTTCCAGGACGTCAAGTAGTCAGGGGTATAAAACATGCAGCCGACGCCATTACATCAGTTTTCCTTGCCCCAGATTTCAGGTGCCCCAAACAAAAGAAATACACCCAAAAAGGCTTTTAAGCATAGTAAAAGAAAGGAGAAGTATAGTAAGAAAAAAAAAAAACGGGGCTGGAGGGTGGGTAACCAGGACAACAAGTGAATATAATCGAACATCTACATTTATGGCAAGTGTACACAACTGTACTATGCTCTTCGTGGTTCACTGTTGCAGTCATTACATTTGGGTAGAATCCGAAAGCTATGGTTGGGAGGATGGATTTATACAGCATTAGGAGCAGCTATAAGGCCCTGCAGGACAGCAGTGGCAAAGACAGCTCTGGATTTAGAGAAGACAGGTAAATAGTAATGTTTGGTGAATGTATGAACTGAGCTCCAGGTAGCAACTTCTAGAATGTTTCTGGTAGGAACCCCTCTGAGAAAGGTTGCAGAAGTAGATGCGGCCCTGGTGGAATGAGACTGGATACCCTTGGGGATAGGTTTAATGTGGTGCATATAGCAGAAACTAATGCAATGGCTTACCTATTTGGAAACAGTCTGCTTTGAAATAGCTTTTCCCCTCTGCCCCTGCAGCAAATGCCACCAATATTTGCTCAGATTTTCTTAGATATTTCGTCCTGTTTTAAGTAGAATCTAAGTTGTCTGTGTACATCCAATGAATGCAGAATCCGCTCACCCTTGTCCTGTGGATTGGGGAAGAAAGTTGGCAGATGAATGGTCTGATTAAGAGTCACACTGGATACCACCTTAGCATGAAAGATGGATTGGTCCTGAGAGCCACCCAGTCCGGATGAAAAATAATGAAAGGCTCCACTGCCATAAGAGCCTGTAATTCTGAAATCCTTCTAGCTGAAGTGACTGTTAAAAGGAAAGCTGTTTTCCATGACAGAAATTTTAGGTCTGCAGTAGCAGCTGGCTCAAAAGGAGGGAGAGTTTTTCCAAAACAAAACTGAGGTCCCATGCAGGAGTTGGTGCTCTCCTGGGAGGTCTTGCATTTCTGGCCCCTCTGAGATACTGCTTTAGCAGAGGATGACAGAAGAGGGGAGGTTCTGTGTTGTAATGAGCTGAAATGGCAGAAGCATGGATTTTTATGAAAGAAAAAGATAGGCCCTTGTGAAGCATCTCAGTTAAGCATTGCGGAATCTGAGGAATCTTGGGCATTGCTGTGCTTATTCCTTGTGATTGGTTCCAAGCACAGAATCTTTTCCATTTGTCAGCATAAGATTTTGTAGTACTCTGCTTTCTAGCCTTCAAAATGACATCCATCATTGGTTTGCTGAGGGATGCAAAGGGTGAAATTAGTTTATTAGCCATGCTGCAAGATTCAAAGTTTGGAGCTGAGAGTGCAGAATTTGGTAGTTCTGCTGAGACAGTAGGTAAGGTGTCTGAGGCAGGTGCCGGGGAGGAAAGTTTGACACATTGCGTAGGAGTGGGTACCACTGTTGGCGACGCCAGTCTGAAGCAATCAGAATAATTTTTGGTTTGTCCTGTTTGACTTTTAGTAGAACTTGGAGAGCAGAGGCAGAGGGGGAAAGGCATAGACTGATAGAGCATCCACTTTCCGAGCTTTTTTGTGATGAATTCTTGTGCAGAATTTGTCCAACTGATAGTTCTGGGGTGAGGCAAAAAGATCTATGTCTGGGTTCCCCCATTTGCATGTCAACATGATGAAAACTTGTGGTTCCAATTTCCATTCATGAGGGTCCATAAGATTTCTGCTTAGTTCATCTGCCAGAGTATTTAGCTTTCCTGGCAGGAATTGAGCTTATAGTTGTATCTGATAGGTGAAGGCCGTGTTCCACAATGCCATGGCTAGTCTCTGCAAAGGGGGTAGGAATGTGTACCCCCCCCCGCTTGTTTATGTACCACATAACCGTGGTGTTGTCTGTCTTTATCATTAGTTGTCCTGGATGAAGGTAGTCCTTGAAGGCTGTCAGAGCATTCTGTACAGCTAGCATCTCTTTCTGATTGATATGTAGGTGCATTTGATTTGGGCTCCATTTGCCCTGAATGCCCTTCCCTGCCAGATGAGCCCCCCAAGCGTAGTTTAATGCATCTGTTAGGGTTTGGATGGCAGGGGGTGGAATGAATGGCAGTCTCTTGTTTTGGTGGCAGGCCTCTGCCCACCATAGGAACTCTAGTTGCAGGCAAGGTATAATAGGAATCATTGTTTCCAGGCTGCGACAATGTTGACTCCATAAACTTTTTAAGTACCACTAAAGTTTCCTCATATGTAGTCTTGCATATGGAATTTGAAGAATGCAGGAGGCCATGAACCCCAAGGCCTGTAGAATTTGCCTTGCAGATAGCTGGGTTTTTGTGGCCACCTGTTTGAAGTAAGTCATTAATTGAATTTGCTTTTCTGGCGTAAGGTAAGTCATCTGGGCAACTGTATTCAAGCTTTCATCCAGGAATGTAATTTATTGAGAGGGTACCAGTTGTGATTTCTTTTCGTTTATGGTGTACCCTAGACAAGTTAGAACCCTTTTTACAAACACCAGATGCTTTAGCGCCTGAATTAGACAGTCGTCCAGGTATGGATATATCTGAATATTTCTTTGCCTGCAAAATGCAATTACTGGTGCCAGACACTTTGTGAAGACCCTGGGCGCAGTAGATAAGCCAAAAGGCAGTGCAGAGAACTGGTAATGCAAGTAGCCTGCTTTGAAGCGGAGGTATCTTCTGCAAGATTCCCTGATTGGGATATGCAGGTAAGCCTCTTTAAGTCTAAAGTTACCAACCACGTATCTTTGCCTAGCATATGTAGTAACTGTTGAAGAGTCAGCATCTTGAATTTTGGAATGTCCAGAAATGTGTTTAGAGTGGATAAGTCCAGAATTGGATGCCATGATTTGCCTTTTCTGGGTACCAGGAAAAGTCTGGAATAAAAACCTTGTCCCTTTTACTCTTCTGGTACTGGTTGAACAGCCCCCATGTTCATGAGGGACAGAACCTGTTTCTGGGCCTCTGTCCACTGATTTGGGGACAAATCTGGCCATCTGTTTGGGATTGGCAATGTGTGGAAGTGAAATCTGTATCCCTGGGATACTATATTTAAAACCCATTTGTCCTGGGTAATAAGTTGCCAGTTTCGTGCATGAAGTGCTAGTTTTCCCCCCAAAGGGGCGGCTAAGAGGTAATTGCTTGGTAATTGTAGAGGGAAGTCATTGAGACTGCTTACCATAGGGAGGTGCCTTGTTGCTTCCAGATTTGGAGGTGGAGGCACCCCATTGTTTTGTTCTAAAAGTTCCTTGTGACTGAAACCTGAAGCCTTTGGAATGTCTTTATTTGACTTGAGCGGCTCTCTAGGGGACTGGAAAGGACCAGTTCTTAGTAGGCCAGTGCCTACTAAATCTTGGAGGTTGCACTTGTAAGAAATCTTTCACAGTTTGCATAGATTTAGCTTTATCTCCCATCTTTTTTAACAGTTCTTCAGCCTAATATACCAAATAGACTGTCCTGTTGTAAAGGAGCATCCAACAATTTTGCTTTAACATGGTCAGGCAGAGTTTGCTCTTTGAACCAAGCATGCCTTCTTAGCACAGATCCAGTTACAGCAGCCCTACAAGAGGCCTCCAAGGAATCAAAAGCACACTGCAAGGTATGTTTTCCAACTTATTCAGCTGAATGCTATAAATCCTGCAATTCTTTATTTTCCTCACAAGTCAGAGATTATCATCACTTTCTGTTTAACTAGTCCCATGATATGCTGTTGATATTTAAGCATATGAAATTGACAGTTTAAAGCCCTGATTGCCAAGGTTGCTGACGTGTAAACCTTCGTACCCCATCTATCCAGCGCCCTGGAGTTTCTATCAGAAGGGATAGGATTTTTGGCAGTAGAGGCCTTAATGTCCTTGGGACCCTGAGAAATTGTTTCAGGATCAGCACTAGGGTTTTTGAAAAGGAATTTGTGGGAGTCAGGAACCCTGTAGTATCTGTCTGGCTTACAAGGAGCCGGAGAGTCAGGAGTCATACTAGATTCTGAAAATACATCAACAATGTCTAAAACAGGAGGTATAGCCAAAGGCCTATGCTGAGGAACAAGAAGAAAATCCCTAAGTCTCTCTTTAAATTCAGAGAAATCCTGACTTTCCCAGTGGAAATGTTCCCTTAAGGTATGTAAAGTTTCCCCAAAAGAAAAATCCTCAGAGGGAGAAGTAGAAGGAATGGAATCTTCTGCATCAGAGTCCTCATAAGTAGGAATAGACAAATCCTGTTCATTAGAAGAAGAGTCAGAAGAAATATAGAATCCTGTTCAGAAGATTCATAATCAATGTCTTGCCTAGGCCTCTTAGAAGGAGAGGGTTGGCTACCCCTGATCAGAGTAATTAAATCTTCAGCCATTTTGATAATTTGTTTTTTAGGCATAGGGGGGCCCTGCACATATGGCGCAGGCGTCGGTTTTTTAAACATAGGTTTAGATTTTGGCCTTAGTTTTGAAGATGGCATTGGTCTAATATACAAATCTGTATGCCTGTAAACACCCCCAGATGCCGGTGGCTGCACAGTGGCTCCGGACCCATCTAATATAGAGACATGCGCAGGTTCCACAACTGAAGCATCTCGCGGTATATTGGACTCCAAATGGGTCTCAGTAGAGGCCTGAGAATCAGAAGTAGCGGGTATCAGGGGCTGCAAAAGCACCTTACTGAGTACCGGTGACTGGCTTAGAAAAAGCGTCGGTTTTGGACCTATTTGGTGTCTGTCTTTTTCTTTGCATTTTTTTAGGTATTCCGGTAGTCAGATTGCTAACAGATGACATTTCTGGATAGTTAAAGCTTGAGCCAAAATATTTAGAAGCAAAAATATACCGACATTTAATCGTGCGTTGATTAAATTTAGCACAAAACCGATAGCAAGGCACGTTGTGGTCAGGACCTAGGCAAGGAATACAGTACAAATGAAAACCCTTCTAAGGTATTTGCTTTCCACAAGTAATGCAACTATTAACTTTTACTGATATTGGTAAGGAGCAAGAAAAAGTTTCCGTAACTGGGTACTTAGCTTTTAGTTGAAGACTTCGGTTCTGAAGCTCGAAAACGAAAATTTCAGGAGTCGGCCGACTGGCACTTGCAAACTGCTTCAGGCACCGGCGTGGCAAGAAAGACTGATGTAATGGTGTCGGCTGCATGTTTTATACCCCCGACGACCTGACGTCATGGAAGGGACAGCAACTGACACAGGACCCAAGACTTTGTTAATCAGGCCGACTGAGGGCAACCTGCCAGCATTACCCAAATGTAATGACTGCAACAGTGAAACACGAAGAACATCTTATCTATCCTTTTTGGAGCAGAAAGCTGAGAATCCAGTACCCAAGAAGTTTCTTAAAATGCATCTGGGTAAGCATCTAGCACTGGAGGAGGTGCTGGAGTGCTCATCTCTAATAAGTTGTAGTATCTCCTTTGCACAACAGACCCCCCTTCATCTGGATTGACATTCAGAATGCTTCACCAAGCTTTGTAAGGTTTCTCTAAAGGAGGCCACTTCCAAGGGAGAATCTGGAGAGTGCGTCTCCCATATCTGACGAAATCTGTTCTGGAAAGTGCAACTGGAAGGAGTAGTCGAGCGAAACATCCAAATCTCTGTTAGACTCTTCCTCCACTGATGAGGAACCTAAGGCCCATTTGTGTTGTGTGGCCCGAGAAGACTAGGTCACAAAGGAAGGTGGCTTCACAGATGGGACTGCCTTGATCAACCGCTGAGAAAAATCAATTCATTCTTTCTCCCTGGACACAGAAGGAGATGTTGAGTGCTTACGTTTTTGCTTTTTCTTTTTAGGTGTGATGTCCTAATATAGCTTAAAGGGTTCTGAGCATTGGCTCATTTCTATAAGGGAACCAGGAATGTCTTCCTGCATAAGGATCTGAGAGATTCTGAGGGCCCACAAAGAGATTCTGAGGGCCTAAAAAGATAATTCAGTTTGTTGGAGGACTCTGGTGTTTGCAAGCCTTCAGGAGCTATATCGGCCTATAGTGAGCTCGCAATAAAGGGCTTGTGAGAAAGACAAGTGGCATACCATGGGTTTGACCACCTTAGCAGGTACGTCCATTTCAGAGACTACAGAAGGAGAATTGTCTAGGCCTTTCAATTTTTTTCTTCAGTGGGAAGCAAACATCTAGGCCCTCCAACATGGTGGAGTGGGCCAAGCATTTAAGACATTGGGTCTCGGGGAGGGCATTTAGCGTGGACAGCCTAGACAGTAAGGTTTTAGGAACAAATGACTGACAGATGGAGCAGGATTTATAGCTGTGTTTGGGGCCTGGACAAAACAGGGACTTACTGTGCAAGCCTTTGTAAGGAATTTGCCTACTGCACTCACACTTACCCCTCCTAGCGGACATCTAGCAATAATTAGCAAAACAATCAAAAGTTTAGAAAGGAAGGATCCCCAATGGGGCACTTATCTGATCCGACAAGCAAAGCTACAGTACCAAGCAACCAAACAAGCACAGTCCATCGGGTGCAATGACCTGCATTTGGGCTGGTGGAGAGTCTAGAGATCTTGTACATATGTCCAACTTTTTACCCTTGCACTGACGAGCCAAAGTCATTGAATGTATGACCTAGGAAGGTAAAACTTTAAAACCCATTAGTTAAAAATACTGCAACAGGGACTCAGTCAGGACATCTGCAAGTCAGTGTCCCAGTCCATACAGGGACAACCAGCCAACCAATTCCATCCAAGTACTTGGCTTCTTCAGTGTCACACTTCTTTCCAGGAGAAAAAAAAAAAAAGAAGCACATTCATTGCACGTAACCAGTTTGAATCTTATGCTTGCTAGATAACGACTTAGGATTGTGAAAGGTTTTCTTGGGTATACGCATTGTTCTACTTTGTTCTCTTCACTTCTTTAAACCACAAATCCCCAAAGGAATGTGTATTAAGAAAACAGGTGTACCTAGTCAATATACGATGTAGTAATGTATAAATTCTCAGAAAATAAGGTACAAGAACATGTCTATCCAAAAAGATCTTTTACATCTAGAAACAAATTAAAAAAAAAAAAAGAAAAAATGCAGTAAAATCAAAGTTTGTTAATATAAAAAAAATATGCATTTTTTTGTCCATATGCCAATACAGGAGAACAGTACTCCAATGCAAGATGCAGTTAATCTGCTGCACAATAGTGCAAAACTGCAGTATACAAAAAACATGAGAAAAATACTAGAAGTTGGTAAGTAGTCGGTCAGTACAAAAGATAAAATTTAATGCACTGAGCTTTTAACGATCTGCTTCCAAACTCCAGGGTGCATTGTTTTATTCCTACCACTTGCATTTGCCTGCTGTGTGACTTTCTACAAGTCACTTGCTCAGACAGTACTCCCAGGATTCCCCAGAAAAAGGGCTCAAGTCCAGTGAGCTTACCCAGTTAGCAAAATGTATTAGTTACCTTATACAAACAAGGAAACCTGCCTAACTTCAGAGTATTTTTTTTTAACCAAAATGCGGTAAGAATACTGACCTTCATGTTAAAAGATTGATGGAAACACATTTAACACCAGCTCAGTGAAAAAAAAATAAATCAGGCCAAGAACATCTGAGTAAATTTTATTTATTTGCAGAAGGGACAAACTCCTGCACTCCCCCTGGTTGGGGGGAGGGGGGGTTAGATCCCCCACCTCCTGAAATTACAGATACATACTCCAAGGTTGCACAGCAGTGTAGAAAATGGAAAACTCCACTATTACTGAAAGCACTTTCAGCAATATTTCTTCTTCGTGCAGCTGGCACCTATAAAACCCTTTTTCAAATCGATTGACAGGTTCACTGATGCTACCATGTACTAAAGCCAATCCAGCCATTTTTCTACTTTAACAGCACAAAATAAAATCATGACCATATTATAAAAACAGTCTAACCTACTAGCCAGAATGAACACGTGAAAGAAAACATCCTCTACATTGACAGGAAAAGTACAGTTGTGTACACTTTCCATAAATGTAGATGTGTATTCACTGTTGCAGTCATCACCTATGGGTTATCCCTGTTGTGGTAACCCTTGGCTGGCCCAAATACCACACTCAATGTTATTCAGCGTTGGCTGCTGTTGCTTGCTGACTGACGTCAACTCATCAGTACTATAAAGGAAAGCAGCCAACACCATTACATCAGTTCTTCTTGCCCTAACCAGTCAGATGCCCAAGTAAATATGGTAAACTGGTCCTGATGGCTAAAAGCCACCATTTGAAACTTATGTCTTACTAAAGAAAGACGTTATTAAAGGGAAAGGAGGGTGGGAAACTAGGACTGCAACACTGAATACACTCGAACATGTACATTTATGGTAAGTGCACACAACTGTACTATGTTCTTCATGTTACACTTTTGCAGTCACCACCTGTGGGAGGATTCCCAAAGCTGAGGAGAGGGGTGGTAGGATTAGTAAGAGACCTAGGAATGGGTCAGTATGCCCTGCAGAGGCAAACTCTGCCCTAGCCTTAGAGAACAGAGATAGGTGGTAATGCTTGGTAATGGTATGGACAGAAGTCCAGGTAGCAGCTTCCAGGATGTCCCAGGTGGGAACTCCTCTGAGGAATGCTGTGGAAGAGTAGACTGCCCTAGTGGAATGGGTTCGAATGGACTTTGGGGGGGGGGGTTCCCATGCAAAGTGTAGCAGAAATGGATACAGTGTGATATCAGTTTGGAAAAGGTTTGTTTGGAAATGGGCTTCCCTTCTGCCCCTGGGACAAAGCTGACAAGTAGTTGGGTCTGTTTTCCTGAAGGATTTAGCACCGTCCATATAGTATTTGAGCTGTCTGTGCACGTCTAGAGAGTGCAGAATTCTTTCCCCCTTGTTTTGAGGGTTAGGAAAGAAGGTGGGTAGATGTATGGCCTAGTAGAGAGTTATATTAGATACCACCTTGGGCATAAAGGAGGGATTAGTCCTCAGGGAGAACCTGTCTCCATGGAAAATGATGAAGGGCTCAATAGCCATCAGTGCCTGAAGATGTGAAACCCTTCTGGCTGAGATGTTAGCTAGAAGAAAATCAGTCTTCCAGGAAAGGTATCTTAATTCTGCTGAAGCAGCAGGTTCGAAGGGTGGTAAAGTTAGTTTTTCCCAAAACATAATTCAGGTCCCAGGCTAGAGTGGGTGGCCTTCTGGGAGGTCTGATATTAGAAGGCCCTCTGAGGAATTGTTTAAATCAAAAGGTAGGAGAACAGGTGCTGTTCTGTATCAAAATGAGCTGAAATGGCTGAGGAGTGGATTTTAATAGAGGAGAAGTAGAGACCACTATTAAGTAACTCTGCTAGATAATCAAGGATAAGAGGGATAGAAGGTTGTGAGGTACTGCCTCCTCTGGACTGGCTCCAGGAGCAGAATCTTTTCCATTTTCCTGTGTAAGATTTTCTGGTGCTGGGCCTTCTGGCCTCTGTGATAAGGTCTAGGACCCGTTTTCTTAACAGGGGCCCCTTGTTTGTCTTTAGTGTTTTTGCCATGCTGATAGTTTGAGAGTCTGCAAGTCTGGATGCAGCATGCCCCCCCCCGACCCCCCCCCCAGTTAAGAGGTCTAAAATCAGGGGAAGCTGGCTGGGAGGCTGTAAGGTCAGGCTGCGCAGTAAGGGGTACCAATGTTGTCTGGGCCAATCTGGAGCAATGAGAATGGCCTTTGTGCTCTCCTCCCTTAATTTGACCAGTACCTTGGGGATAAGAAGCAGAGGAGGGAATGCGTACACAAGGAGGGTGTTCCAGGGGAAGGCCAAGGCATCCACCTTCCATGCTAGGTGGTCATACTCTCTGGTACAGAATTTTTTTCAGCTGCTGGTTGGGATGCAAAGCAGAGAGATTCAGCTCTGGAGACCCCCACTCCCGCGTGATTTGTAAAAAGATTTTTCTGGACAGCTGCCACTCGTGGGGGGGTCCACGAAGTTTCTGCTTAAGTGGTCTGCCAGGGTGTGGTTGATCCCTGGTAGGTATTGGGCTATCAGGTGTAGTTCCATGGAAGAAGCTGCCAGCCAGAGGTTCATGGCTAGCCTGCACAGAGGGTAAAATAGGGTCCCTTCCCTGTTTGTTTATGTACGACATTACTGCGGTATTGTCCGTTTTGATAAGGAGACCTCCTGGCTTCAGATGGCATTTGAAGGATGTCAGAGCCTTTTGTACTGCCATCATTTCCTTCTGGTAGATGTGTAAGGGAAGGTGCTGCGGATCCTAAAGACCTTGGGTGCACTTGACTTCTAGGGGAGTGCCCCAAGCCATGTCGGTCTGAGGCGTCGGCCCAGTTGGAGAGAAGTTGAAGGAAAGACCCTTGTTCTGGGCACGGACCCCTGCCCATCAGAGAAACTCGGCCCCTATACAGGGGATCAGAGGTTGAGAGGTCTCTGGAGATTGAGAGTTTTGACTCCAAAGGTTCTTTAGGTACCATTGAAGTTCTCTCACGTGAGGCCTGGCCAGATGAATTAGAAGGATGCAAGATGCCAAGTACCTCAAGGCTTATGGGAACGTTTACTCAGTGAGGTGACTTCTGGAAGCCAGCTGGCTGAAATAGAGTGCAGGACTCTCTGCTTTTCTGGGGATAGGAAGGCCATTTTGGTTGCTGTGTCCAGCAGTGCTCTCAATAAAATGATCTTCCAGGAGGATGTTTTGTCTTTATTTCTTCTAGTTGATGGTGTACCCTGAGGGGGTTAAGATGGTTTTTGACAAAGCTGGGTGTCCTTCAGGAGCTACTCTTTGCCATCTGCCTGAATGAGGCAGTCGTCCAGATAAGGGTAAATTTGTATGTTTTTCTGTCCGCCAAAGGCTATGGCCGGGGCAAAGGCATCTAGTAGAGGTAGGGTAACTAACCATGCATTTTTTGTCAGCAAAGGCAGCAGCTGCTGCAAAGTTAGCATTTTGAATTTGGTGACCGCCAGGAAGGTGTTCAGAATGGGTAGATCCAGGGAGGTGTGCCAAGTGCCCTCTATCCTAGGAACAAGGAATAGCGTGGAATAAGAGCCTTGCCCGTTTGATCTGAGGGGACCGATTCTACTGCCCCTAGGGATAAGTGAGCTTGGACTTGTTTCAATGCCTCTGCCCAGTGATATTGAGGTGAGGGTACCCTCTTGGAATTGAGAGATAGGAGGAGAATTTTTATCCCTGAAAACTGATCTTTAAGACCCAATGGCCCTTGGTTGCAGAAAGCCAATTTTTAAGCAGAGGGAGAGCCTTCCTCCTAGTATTTAGTGACA
This sequence comes from Protopterus annectens, assembly GCF_019279795.1. Lineage (NCBI taxonomy): Eukaryota > Metazoa > Chordata > Ceratodontiformes > Protopteridae > Protopterus > Protopterus annectens. Next base: position 550,148,271 of record NC_056734.1, on the reverse strand, counting down.
GAAAAGAGGCCAGAAGGGGGAGAGGGAGTCATCGAGGGATTTTTACCCTAGAGGGATGGCTTAGAACTCCCTGCCTTTGGAGTTGAAGTGGTCCACAGTTTGGTTCTCTGCCGTCCCTGGGATAGGAGTCTGGGTGGCCTTGTCCCTGCGGAGCTTACCTTGCCCATGTCTGCTAGGTGCAGGAAAGGACCAGTGTTTTGAGGGAAAATTCCTGCTGCACCTAGGAGGTTGTACCTGAAGGAAATCTTTTACCATATGCATAGATTTTGCTTTGTCTTCCATCTTTTTAAGCACCTCTTCTGCTTTTACTCCAAACAATCGGTCCTTATCTAAAGGTGCATCAAGTAATTTAGATTTGATATGGTCAGGGAAAGGTTGTTCCTTCAACCATGCATGTCTCCTAATGACAGACCCTGACACTGCTGCCCTGCTTGCGCCTTCTAGGGTGTCATATCCACAGTGTAAAGAGGGTTTAGCCACTTGACAAGTAGAGTGCAGTAAATTTGCTAACTCTTTCGAATTGGCACAGTCAGGAAAGGTAGAAATCTTTTGTTTTAATAGTTCCAAAGTGTGTTGTTAATATTTTAACACATGGAACTGACAGTTGAGTACTCTGACAGTTAAGGTTGCAGAAGTGCATACTCTTTTACCCAATCTGTCCAGAGCTCTAGAATCCTTGTCGGAAGGAATAGGGTTCTTTTTACAACTAGCCTTAGCTCCTTTAGGTCTCTGTGTAATGACCTCCAGGTCTGCAGCAGGATTTCTGTACAGGTATCTGTGAGAATCTGGTACTCTGCAATACCGGTCAGGTTTTCTGGGAGCAGGTGGTAGGGCGTCAGGAGTTCAGCTGGCGTCAGGAGTTGAGCTGGATTCATGAAAGACATCATCCACCACCTCTAAGATGGGAGGGATGGCCAAGGGTCTGTGCTGGGGCAGCTCTAGAAACTCTTAGTCTCTTCTTAGACTGAGGGAAGTCCTGGGATTCCCAGTGGAAATGTTCCCCGAGGGTGTGAAGGGCTTCCCTAAAGGAAGGATCTTCTGTGGGGAGGCAGAATGAATGGATTCCTCTGCATCTGAATCCTCATAAGCAGTCAGAGAGAGTTGTTCCTCTTCAAAAGTTGAATAATAAGACTCCTCAGATTCCTGTTTGGTTAGTATTTCAGGAGAAGGGTCTCTTTTTCCTTTTAGAAGTTGTGGTCTGACTACCACTGATATGGATAAGATCCTCTGCCATTTTAAGCATTTGAGCTTGGGGTGATGGAGCAGGAGTAAAATGGTAGTTTTCCTAGGAGTGGCCTTGCCTCTAGGCCTGAGAGTATCCATCGGTCTGAGAGAGACTTTAGTCGGAGAAGACGTTTTTGCCCAGATTCGGTAGTGCGAAAGACCTACTCAGAAGCTGGTGCATGGGTCGTGGCTGCAGACCCAACCTAGGCAGATAGAAGATTTCTGCGGCATACCGGACTCTGAAAGGGTCTCAGTACAGGCCTGTGAAGGTACTGAATCGGGCATCAGGGGCTGTAAAGGTGCCTCACTGAATTCCAGGGAACTGACAACCTGTTTAGCAGTAGAGTCATCGGAAGGCTTAGCCTTGTATGCTCTGTCGCTATCTTTATCCTTACGTTTTTTCAGAATGTCTATGAATGGTTTGCTGACGGATGCCATTTCGGCTACACTAAGAGCTCTACGACGAATGGTTCTCGCGTTAAAGACGGCACAGAACCGACAACGGGGGATGTCGTAGTCTGGGCGTAAACAAGTGACGCAGTATGAATGAAGTCTGTGTGGTATTTGCTTTCCACAAGCGAGACAATTGTTAACTTTTTTGGACATCGGTTAGTGCAAGAAAAAAGGATCCCGAACGGGGTACTTAGCTTTAGATGTTTTCACCTGTAATTCAAACTCTGGTAGCGACTGACCAGCACACTTGCTAAATGCTTCTGCTACGGGCTCCAGGGCAAGAAATACTGATGTAATGGTGTCAGCTGCCTTCCTTTACAGCACCGATGACCTGATGTCAGTCAGCAAGCGACAGCAGCCAACGCAGATAAACACAGACTCTGGTATTTGGGCTGGCTGAGGGCTACCATAGCAGGGATGACCCAGAGGTGATGACTGCAACAGTGAAACACTAAGAAAGTACAGTTGTGTACACTTACCACTTACCATAAATGTAGATGTTTTGAGTGTATTCACTGTTGCAGTCATCACACTTGGGTTATCTACCTGCAGGTAGCCCTCAGTCGGTCCGAATACCGGAGTCTTAGATTTCTGCATCGGATGCTGTCGCCTCTACCATGACATCAGTTCGTCAGGGGTATAAAACAGGAAGCCGATGCCATTAAATCAGTTTTTCCTGCCCCAAATGTCAGGAGCGCCCCCAAATAGGAAGTTAGTATATGGTGGGGAACACCATCAGTAACAAGTAAATACCACTGCCATTAAAAATGGCCATAGAGAGGAGAGGTAGAAAAGATAGAGACAACCAGGGGGCTGGAGGGAGGGAAAAGTACAGTTGTATACCTACCATAAATGTAGATGTTAGAGTGTATTCACTGTTGCAGTCATTACAATTGGGTTATCCTGCTGGCAGGCTACCCTCAGTCGGCCTGAATTCCAAAGTCTAGGTCCGGCGTCGGTTGCAGTCGCCTCCTCCCTGAGGTCAGTGCGCCAGGAGTATAAAAGATGCAGCAGACGCCATTTTCTTCAGTTTTTCTTGCCCCGGATGTCAGTGCCCCAAAAATGGTAGGCTAAATTATGCCAATAAGCATGCATGCACAAAAAACAACTTTTCCTTCATCTACAAGCAAATACACCACATAGGTTGTATAGGACAGAGAAGTATAGATAAATCCCAACAAAGAAAGGGGGTATGGAGGGAGGGTAATCTGGACTGCAACAGTGAATACACTCTGACATCTACATTTATGGTAGGTACACAACTGTACTATGTTCATAGTGTTTCACTGTTGCAGTCATTACAATTGGGTTAAATCCCAAAGCTAAGGTTGGGAGGCTGGTGCTAAATAGGATTAGGGGAGGCTATAAAGCCCTGCAGAACTGCAGTGGCAAAGCCTGCCCTGGATTTAGAGTAGAGAGGTAAGTGATAGTACTTTGTAAAAGTATGCACTGAACTCCATGTTGCAGCCTCTAAGATGTCTTTGGTTAGTACTCCTCTAAGGAAGGCTGCTGCGCTGGTTGAATGTGGCCTAATGCCCTTAGGCACTGATTTGCCATGATGTGAATAGCAGAAACGAATACAGTGGCTTATCCACTTTGAAATAGTCTGCTTTGAGATAGGCCTTCCTTGTGATGCTGCTGCATATGACACTAGAAGCTGTTCAGTCTTTGATAGCTAGCTGTCTGTGAATGTCCAAAGAATGCGGAATTCTCTCACCCTTATTCTGCGGGTTTGAATAACAGGTAGGCAAATGAATTGTTTGGTTAAGGGCCACACTGGAGACTACCTTAGGCATAAATGTAGGGTTTGTTCTCAGAGAAACCCTGTCAGGATGGAAAATGATGAAGGTTCCACAGCCATGAGTGCCTGTAACTCGGACTCGTAGCAGAGGTTATTGCTAGGAGCAGAACTGTTTTCCAGGATAAGAATTTTATATCAGTTGCAGAGGCTGGTTCAAAGGAGGCAGTGTAAGTTTTCCAAGACATGGTTTAGGTCCCATGCAGGCATTGGTGCTCTCCTAGGGGGTCTTATGTTTTTGGCCCCTCTGAGGTACTGCCTTAGTAATGGATGAGAAAAAATAGGTGGTTCTGTATTGTAATGAGCTGAAATGGCAGAGGCATGAATTTTAATTGATGAAAAAGAAGGGCCCTTCTCCAGCATCTCAGTTAGGTATTTCAAAATCTGAGGAATATTTGGAGCAGTCATATCAAAACCTTCTGCCTGGTTCCAAGCACAGAATCTCTTCCATTTTTCTGCATAAGATTTCCTGGTGCTAGGCCTCCTGGCCTCCAAAATAACATCCATCACTGCTTTAGAGAGAGGTATGCCTTGAGAGGCTACATCATCCGCCATGCTACCAGGTTTAAGGTCTTGAGTTGGCTGTGCAGTATCTGACTGTCTTGTTGAGTCAATAAATGAGGGATTTGAGGCAAGGTCCAAGGTGGGCATTGAGACAAGCTCTTTAGGATGGAGTACCAGTGCTGGTGGGGCCAGTCTGGGGCAATCAGTATCATATTGGGTTTCTCGTGTCTGACCTTGAGGAGTACCTTGGAGAGGAGAGGCAGAGGAGGAAAAGCATATACGGTTAGATTTTTCCAGTTGAAAGATAGAGCATCCACATTAAATGCTAGCTTGTGATAAGTCCTTGTGCAGAATCTTTGCAGTTGGTAGTTGTGAGGGGAGGCAAAGAGGACTATGTCCGGGCATCCTCAGGTTCTTGTTTTCATGCTGAATACTTGTGGATCCAATTTCCACTCGTGGGGATCCATTAGGTTTCTGCTTAGTTCACCTGCCAAGAGTATTTGTCCTTCCTGGCAGGAATTGTGCTTGCAGATATACTTGGTAAGTCAATGCTGCATCCCACAAGTTCATGGCTAGCCTGCAGAGGGGGTAGGAATGCGTGCCTCCATGCTTGTTTATGTACCACATGACTGTGGTATTGTCCGTCTTTATTAGCAGTTGTCCTGGATGAAGAATATCCTTGAAGGCTGTCAGGGCATTCTGAACAGCTAGCATCTCTTTTTGATTGATATGTAGATGCCTTTGACTTGCAGACCATGTGCCCTGAATACATCTTCCTGCCATATGGGCTCCCCAGGCATAATCTGATGCATCTGTTGTCAAGGTATGCCTGGCTATGGGTAAGGTGAATGGCTGTCCCGTGTTGTGGTGACAGGCTTTTGTCCACCATCGAAACTCCTGTTGCAGGCAGGGAATGAGGGTAATTATTGTTTCCAGGCTGTGGCAATGTTGAGTCCAAACACTTTTTAGACACCACTGAAGTTTCCTCATATGTAGTCTCGCATATGGAATTAGCAGAATGCAAGATGCCATGAAACCCAAAGCCTGCAGAATTTTTCTTGCAGTAACTGGGTCTTTGTTGCCAACATTTTGAAATAAGTAGTCAGTTGTTTGTGCTTGTCTGGCGTGAGATAAGCCATCTGGGCAGTTGTATTTAAGCTTGCACCCAGGAATATTCTCTCGAGAGGGTACTGGTTTTGATTTCTTTTAGATTTTACTGTGTACCCTAGACTTGTTAGCAATCTCTTTACAAATACCAGATGCTGTAGTAGAATGTCCTTGTTCCCACTTGTATAAGGCAGTCATCCAAGTAAGGATATATTTGTATTCCTCTTGGTCTGCAAAATGCAATTACTGGTGCCAGGCACTTTGTGAAGACCCTGGGTGCAGTAGATAAGCCAAAGGGCAGTGCAGAGAATTGGTAGTGCATTGAGCCAGCTCTGAATCTGAGGTATCTTCTGCATGTTTGTCTGACTGGGACATGCAGGTATGCCCCTTAGATCTAAGGTCACAAGCCAAGCCTTCTTGCCCAACATGGGCAGAAGCTGCTATAGTGTCAACATTTTGAATTTTGGAATATCCAGATATGTTTAGAATAGATAGGTCCAGTATTGGTCTCCAGGCTTTGTCCTTTCTGGGTACCAAGAACAGTCTTGAATAGAATCCTTGTCCTTGCTCTTGCTCTGGCACTTGTTGAATGGCCCTCATGTCCATGAGGGATGAAACTTGTTTTTGTGCCTCTGCCCATTGATTGCGTGGCAGGTCTGGCATACTGTTTAGCTTTGGCAGGGTGTGAAATTGGAACCTGTAGCCTTGCAACACTATATTTAGAACCCATTTGTCCTGGGTGATCATTTGCCAATTTTGTGAAAATGTCCTAGTTTTTCCCCCCAAAGGGCTGCCAAAAGGTAAGTGCTTGGTGCTGGAAGTGGAAAGTCATTGAGACTGTTTCCTGTATGGCTGTGATTTTTCCTCTCTGCTCTTGGAGGTAGAAGCACCCCATTGTTTAGGCCTATATGAACCTTGTGGCTGTGATCTGCCTCTGGGGTGTCTGTAGTGGTCTGACACTGGAAAGGACAAATTCTTTGTAGGCCAGTTTCTACTAAATCTAGGAGGTTGTACCTGCAAGAAATCCTTGACTGTTTGCATAGATTTAGCTTTGTCCTCCATTTTCTTCAATACCTCTTCTGCTTTAACCCCAAACAAAGTATCATGCTGTAAAGGAGCGTCTAATAGTTTTGCTTTAACATGTTCAGGCAGATTTTGTTCTTTTATCCAAGCATGCCTTCTAATGACAGAACCTGTAACAACGGCCCTGCAGGAGGCCTCAAGAGAATCAAAACCCCATTGCAAAGTATGCTTTCCAACTTGTTCAGCTGCATGCAATAAATCCTGCATTTCTTTGTTGTCTGCACTTTCTGTATTTGCTGACATTTTCTGTTTAAGCAGAGACATAAGATACTGTTGATACTTAAGTATATGGAATTGGCAATTTAAGGCTCTTACCGCCAAGGTAGCTGAGGTATAAATCTTTTTGCCCCATCTGTCTAGGGCCCTAGATTCCCTATTGGAGGGAATAGGGTTTTTTGCAGTAGAAGCCTTGACCCCCTTGGGACCCTGTGAGATGGTTTCTGGGTCAGCTGCAGGGTTCTTCTAGAGAAATGTATGCAAATCTGGAACCCTTTAGTATCCGTCTGGTTTAACAGGGGCTGGTGGTAAAAAGTCTGGAAAAAGACTAGATTCTGGAAATACATAATCTACAATGTCTAAAACAGGCGGGATTAGCAAGGGGCCTGTGCTGGGGTAATAACAGGAAGTCTCGGAGCCTTTTCTTGGATTCTGGGTAATCTTGGCTCTCCCAGTGGAAATCCTCCCCTCACAGTATGCAGAGTTTCCCCAAAAGAATAATAGTCAGGAGGAGAGGCTGAAGGTATAGATTCTTCAGCATCAGAATCCTCATAGGGAGGAATACAGTAATCCTGTTCAGAGGAAATGGAAACCTGGTCTGAAGATTCATATTCTAACTCTTGCCTAGGCCTCTTATCAGGAGGGGGATGAGATCCCATGATCAAAGTAATAAAGGTCTTCAGCCATTTTGAGCATCTGTTTTTTAGGCATGGAGGCCTGTACAGGTGAATGCTATAAGGCCCTGCAGAACTGCAGTGGCAAAGCCTGCCCTGGATTCAGAGTAGAGAGGTAAGTGATAGTACTTTGTAAAAGTATGCACTGAACTCCATGTTGCAGCCTCTAAGATGTCTTTGGTTAGTACTCCTCTAAGGAAGGCTGCTGCGCTGGTTGAATGTGGCCTAATGCCCTTAGGCACTGATTTGCCATGATGTGAATAGCAGAAACGAATACAGTGGCTTATCCACTTTGAAATAGTCTGCTTTGAGATAGGCCTTCCTTGTGATGCTGCTGCATATGACACTAGAAGCTGTTCAGTCTTTGATAGCTAGCTGTCTGTGAATGTCCAAAGAATGCGGAATTCTCTCACCCTTATTCTGCGGGTTTGAATAACAGGTAGGCAAATGAATTGTTTGGTTAAGGGCCACACTGGAGACTACCTTAGGCATAAATGTAGGGTTTGTTCTCAGAGAAACCCTGTCAGGATGGAAAATGATGAAGGGTTCCACAGCCATGAGTGCCTGTAACTCGGACTCGCGTAGCAGAGGTTATTGCTAGGAGCAGAACTGTTTTCCAGGATAAGAATTTTATATCAGTTGCAGAGGCTGGTTCAAACGGAGGCAGTGTAAGTTTTTCCAAGACATGGTTTAGGTCCCATGCAGGCATTGGTGCTCTCCTAGGGGGTCTTATGTTTTTGGCCCCTCTGAGGTACTGCCTTAGTAATGGATGAGAAAAAATAGGTGGTTCTGTATTGTAATGAGCTGAAATGGCAGAGGCATGAATTTTAATTGATGAAAAAGAAGGGCCCTTCTCCAGCATCTCAGTTAGGTATTTCAAAATCTGAGGAATATTTGGAGCAGTCATATCAAAACCTTCTGCCTGGTTCCAAGCACAGAATCTCTTCCATTTTTCTGCATAAGATTTCCTGGTGCTAGGCCTCCTGGCCTCCAAAATAACATCCATCACTGCTTTAGAGAGAGGTATGCCTTGAGAGGCTACATCATCCGCCATGCTACCAGGTTTAAGGTATTGAGTTGGCTGTGCAGTATCTGACTGTCTTGTTGAGTCAATAAATGAGGGATTTGAGGCAAGGTCCAAGGTGGGCATTGAGACAAGCTCTTTAGGATGGAGTACCAGTGCTGGTGGGGCCAGTCTGGGGCAATCAGTATCATATTGGGTTTCTCGTGTCTGACCTTGAGGAGTACCTTGGAGAGGAGAGGCAGAGGAGGAAAAGCATATACGGTTAGATTTTTCCAGTTGAAAGATAGAGCATCCACTTTCCATGCTAGCTTGTGATAAGTCCTTGTGCAGAATCTTTGCAGTTGGTAGTTGTGAGGGGAGGCAAAGAGGACTATGTCCGGGCATCCTCAGGTTCTTGTTTTCATGCTGAATACTTGTGGATCCAATTTCCACTCGTGGGGATCCATTAGGTTTCTGCTTAGTTCACCTGCCAGAGTAATTGTCCTTCCTGGCAGGAATTGTGCTTGCAGATGTACTTGGTAAGTCAATGCTGCATCCCACAAGTTCATGGCTAGCCTGCAGAGGGGGTAGGAATGCGTGCCTCCATGCTTGTTTATGTACCACATGACTGTGGTATTGTCCGTCTTTATTAGCAGTTGTCCTGGATGAAGAATATCCTTGAAGGCTGTCAGGGCATTCTGAACAGCTAGCATCTCTTTTTGATTGATATATAGATGCCTTTGACTTGCAGACCATGTGCCCTGAATACATCTTCCTGCCATATGGGCTCCCCAGGCATAATCTGATGCATCTGTTGTCAAGGTCTGCCTGGCTATGGGTAAGGTGAATGGCTGTCCCGTGTTGTGGTGACAGGCTTTTGTCCACCATCGAAACTCCTGTTGCAGGCAGGGAATGAGGGTAATTATTGTTTCCAGGCTGTGGCAATGTCGAGTCCAAACACTTTTTAGACACCACTGAAGTTTCCTCATATGTAGTCTCGCATATGGAATTAGCAGAATGCAGGATGCCATGAAACCCAAAGCCTGCAGAATTTTTCTTGCAGTAACTGGGTCTTTGTTGCCAAAATTTTGAAATAAGTAGTCAGTTGTTTGTGCTTGTCTGGCGTGAGATAAGCCATCTGGGCAGTTGTATTTAAGCTTGCACCCAGGAATATTCTCTCGAGAGGGTACTGGTTTTGATTTCTTTTCGTTTACTGTGTACCCTAGACTTGTTAGCAATCTCTTTACAAACACCAGATGCTGTAGTAGAATGTCCTTGTTCCCACTTGTATAAGGCAGTCATCCAAGTAAGGATATATTTGTATTCCTCTTGGTCTGCAAAATGCAATTACTGGTGCCAGGCACTTTGTGAAGACCCTGGGTGCAGTAGATAAGCCAAAGGGCAGTGCAGAGAATTGGTAGTGAATTGAGCCAGCTCTGAATCTGAGGTATCTTCTGCATGTTTGTCTGACTGGGACATGCAGGTATGCCCTTTAGATCTAAGGTCACAAGCCAAGCCTTCTTGCCCAACATGGGCAGAAGCTGCTATAGTGTCAACATTTTGAATTTTGGAATATCCAGATATGTTTAGAATAGATAGGTCCAGTATTGGTCTCCAGGCTTTGTCCTTTCTGGGTACCAAGAACAGTCTTGAATAGAATCCTTGTCCCTGCTCTTGCTCTGGCACTTGTTGAATGGCCCTCATGTCCATGAGGGATGAAACTTGTTTTTGTGCCTCTGCCCATTGATTGCGTGGCAGGTCTGGCATACCGTTTAGCTTTGGCAGGGTGTGAAATTGGAACCTGTAGCCTTGCGACACTATATTTAGAACCCATTTGTCCTGGGTGATCATTTGCCAATTTTGTGAAAAAAGTGCTAGTTTTCCCCCCAAAGGGGCTGCCAAAAGGTAAGTGCTTGGTGCTGGAAGTGGAAAGTCATTGAGACTGTTTCCTGTATGGCTGTGATTTTTCCTCTCTGCTCTTGGAGGTAGAAGCACCCCATTGTTTAGGCCTATATGAACCTTGTGGCTGTGATCTGCCTCTGGAGTGTCTGTAGTGGTCTGACACTGGAAAGGACAAATTCTTTGTAGGCCAGTTTCTACTAAATCTAGGAGGCTGTACCTGCAAGAAATCCTTGACTGTTTGCATAGATTTAGCTTTGTCCTCCATTTTCTTCAATACCTCTTCTGCTTTAACCCCAAACAAAGTATCATGCTGTAAAGGAGCGTCTAATAGTTTTGCTTTAACATGTTCAGGCAGATTTTGTTCTTTTATCCAAGCATGCCTTCTAATGACAGAACCTGTAACAACGGCCCTGCAGGAGGCCTCAAGAGAATCAAAACCACATTGCAAAGTATGCTTTCCAACTTGTTCAGCTGCATGCAATAAATCCTGCATTTCTTTGTTGTCTGCACTTTCTGTATTTGCTGACATTTTCTGTTTAAGCAGAGACATAAGATACTGTTGATACTTAAGTATATGGAATTGGCAATTTAAGGCTCTTACCGCCAAGGTAGCTGAGGTATAAATCTTTTTGCCCCATCTGTCTAGGGCCCTAGAATCCCTATTGGAGGGAATAGGGTTTTTTGCAGTAGAAGCCTTGACCCCCTAGGGACCCTGTGAGATAGTTTCTGGGTCAGCTGCAGGGTTCTTCTAGAGAAATGTATGCAAATCTGGAACCCTATAGTATCCGTCTGGTTTAACAGGGGCTGGTGGTAAAAAGTCTGGAAAAAGACTAGATTCTGGAAATACATAATCTACAATGTCTAAAACAGGCGGGATTAGCAAGGGGCCTGTGCTGGGGTAATAACAGGAAGTCTCGGAGCCTTTTCTTGGATTCTGGGTAATCTTGGCTCTCCCAGTGGAAATCCTTCCCTCACAGTATGCAGAGTTTCCCCAAAAGAATAATAGTCAGGAGGAGAGGCTGAAGGTATAGATTCTTCAGCATCAGAATCCTCATAGGGAGGAATACAGTAATCCTGTTCAGAGGAGGAATCAGAGGAAATGGAAACCTGGTCTGAAGATTCATATTCTAACTCTTGCCTAGGCCTCTTATCAGGAGGGGGATGAGATCCCATGATCAAAGTAATAAAGGTCTTCAGCCATTTTGAGCATCTGTTTTTTAGGCATGGAGGCCTGTACAGGTGAATGCTGTACTTGTTTCTTTGTCTTTAGAGCTGCTTTAATCTTTGCCTTGGTAGCTGAAATAGGTTTCACATATAGCGGTGAAGGCCTGAAAACACCCTCAGAAGCCGATGCCTGCTCAGCGGCTCCGGACCCATCTGAGGGAATAGTTTCCGAGTGTCCAATACCTTGAGTATCCAGAGGCCTAGTCGGCTCCACATGGGAGTCGGAAGCAGCCTGTGGCTCTGAGGTAGCGGGCGTCAGGGGCTGCGAAAGCCCTAGAAGAAGCCTTGTAGTCGGTTTTGGATCTCCGATGCCTGTCCTTCTCTTTTTCTTTACTTTTTTTATATATACTCCGGTAGTCGGTTGATCCGACGGCATTATATAGTTAAATCTTCTGCCAAAGTAATGGAATGCAAAATCGTACCGACGCTTAATAGTGGGTTGGTTGAATCTAGCACAAAACCGACAACTAGCAACGTTATGATCAGGGCCTAGGCAAGGAATACAGTAAGAATGAAAATCCTTATGAGGTATTTGCTTCCCACAGGAAATACAGTTATTAACTTTTTCTGACATCGGTCTGGAGCAAGAAAAAAAGTTTCCCCAATGAGGTACTTAGCTTTAATGAAGACTTCGGATCTGAATTTCGCATTTGAAAAACTCAGGAGTCAGCCGACCGGCACTTACAAACTGCTTTTGCTTCGGGCACCTCGCGGCAAGAAAGACTGAAGAAAATGAAGTCTGCTGCATCTTTTTTACCCCTGGCGCACTGACGTCAGGGAGGAGGCGACAGCAACCGACGCCGGACATAGACTTTGGAATTCAGGCCGACTGAGGGTAGCCTGCCAGCAGGATAACCCAACTGTAATGACTGCAACAGTGAAACACGATGAACATCCAGGACTGCAACAGTGAATACACTCTAACATCTACATTTATGTAAGTGTACACAACTGTACTATGTTCGTCGTGTTTCACTGTTGCAGTCATCACACTTGGGTTGATTCCCAAAGCTGAGGAAGGGTGGAGGCTGTCAAGAAGTGTTAGGGCTGGCTAGCAGGCCTTGCAAGACTGCTGTAGCAAATCCAGCTCTGGATTTAGAAAAAAAGTGGTAATGCTTGGTGAAGGTGTGTACACTTACCATAAATGTAGATATGTATTCACTGTTGCAGTCTTACATTTGGGTTTTCTGCTTGCAGGTTGCCCTCAGTCGGCCTGATTAACAAAGTCTTGGGTCCTGCGTCGGTTGCTGTCCCTTCTTCCATGATGTCAGGTCATCAGGGGTATAAAACATGCAGCTGACGCCATTACATCAGTTTTTCTTGCCCCAGATGTCAGGTGCCCCCCCAAATGGGAAGCAATTAAATATAAAAAGCACAAAGACATACCTCCAACAAAAAAGCAAATACACCATAAAGGCTTTTAAGCATAGTAAAGGAAAGTAGAGGTACAGCCAAAAGAAGTTAGGGGGCTGGAGGGAGGGTAACCAGGACTGCAACAGTGAATACACTAACATCTACATTTATGGTAAGTGTACACAACTGTACTATGTTCTTCGTGTTTCACTGTTGCAGTCATTACATTTGGGTAGATTCCCAAAGCTATGGTTGGGAGGAGGAATTTAGATAGCATTAGGGCCAGCTATAAGGCCCTGCAAGACTGCAGTGGCAAAGCCAGCTCTGGATTTAGAGAAAATTGGCAAATGATAATGCTTGGTGAAAGTATGTGCAGAACTCCAGGTAGCAGCTTCTAGGATGTCCCTGGTATGGATGACTCTGAGAAAGGCTGTAGAGGTACATGCAGCCCTGGTGGAGTGAGGTCTGATCCCCTGGGGGACAAGTTTTCCATGGTGCTTGTAGCAGAAATGAATGCAATGGCTTATCCATTTAGAAATGGTTTGCTTTAGTATAGCCTTCCCCTCTGCCCCTGCAACAACTGCCACCAGCAGTTGTTCAGATTTCCTTTGAGGTTTAGTCCTGCCCAAGTAGAATCTAAGTTGTCTGTGCACATCTATGGAATGCAGTATCAGTTCCCCTTTAGTCTGCGGATTGGGAAAGAAAGTTGGCAAATGAATGGACTGATTAAGAGCCAGACTGGATACCACCTTAGGCATGAAGGATGGACTGGTTCTGAGGGACACCCTGTTGGCATTAAAGATGATGAAAGGCTCCACTTCCATAAGGGCCTGTAATTCAGATACCCTTCTAGCTGAAGTGATTGCTAAAAGGAAAGCTGTTTTCCAAAAAATAAATTTTAAGTCTGCAGTAGCAGTTGGCTCGAAAGGAGGTAGGGTGAGTTTCTCCAAGACAAAGTTAAGGTCCCAGGCTGGGGTTAGAGCTCTCCTGGGTGGTCTCAAATTTTTGGCCCCTCTGATGAACTGCTTGAGCAGTGGATGAGAGAAGAGGGGCGGTTCTGTGTTATAATGAGCTGAAATGGTTGAGGCACGGAAATTAATTGAGGAAAAAGACAGGCCCTTGTGAAGCATGTCAGTTAAGTATTGTAAAATCCGAGGTAAATTGGGCGCTGCTGTGCTCATCCCTTGAGATTGGTTCCAGGCACAGAATCTTTTCCATTTTTGAGCATAAGATTTTCAGTACTAGGCCTCCTTGCCTCTAAAATGATAGGTTTGCTGAGGGATGGTAAAGGAGAGATTAAGTAATTAGCCAGGCTGCAAGGTTCAGTGTTAGAAGCTGAGGGTGCAGAATCTGGTTCTCCTGCTGAGACAGCATGGAAGGAGTCTGAGGCAAGTGCTATGGAGATAACAGTGACACACTGCGCAGGAGGGGGTACCAGTGTTGGCGCGGCAAGTCTGGAGCAATCAAAATCATCATCGGTTTGTCCTGTTTGATTTTTTAGTAGTACTTTGGAGAGCAGAGGCAGAAGGGGGGAAGGCACAGACTGTTTTTCCAGCTGAAGGACAGAGCATCCACTTTCCAGCCTTGTTTGTGGGGAGTCCTTGTGCAAAAAGTGTCCAATTGGTAGTTCTGGGGAGAGGCAAACAGGTCTATACCTGGGCCCCCCATTTGCTTGTCAACATGTTGAAAATCCTTGGTTCCAGTTTCCACTTGTGTGGGTCCATCAGGTTTCTGCTTAGCCCGTCTGCCAGTGTATTTAATTTTCCTGGCAAAAATTGAGCTTGCAGGTGCACTTGGTAGCTCAAGGCTGTGTTCCACAATGCCATGGCTAGTCTGCAGAGCGGGTAAGAATGTGTACCCCCTGCATGTTTATGTACCACATAACAGTGGTGTTGTCTGTCTTTACCATTAGTTGTCCTGGAAGAATGTGGTCCTTGAAGGCTGTCAAGAGTATTCTGTACAGCTAACATTTCTTTTTGATTGATATGCAGGTGCATTTGACTTGGTTCCACTTGCCCTGAATGCACTCCCCTGCCAGGTGAGCCCCCCATGCATAGTCTGATGAGTCTGCTAAGGTTTGGGTGGCAGGGGGGTGGTGTGAAAGGTAGTCCCTTGTTGTGGTGGCAGTCCTCTGCCCACCAAAGGAACTCTAGGTGTAGGCAAGGTATGACAGGATTCATAGTTTCCAGGTCTTGAGAATGTTGACACCATAGGCTTTTTAGGTACCATTGTAGTTTCCTCATATGCAGTCTTGCATATGGAATTAGAAGAATGCAGGAGGCCATGAACCCCAAAGCTCTCGGTATTTGTCTTGCAGATAGCAGGGTTTTTGTGGCCACTTGTTTGAAGTAGTTTGTCAAATGAATTTGTTTCTCTGGCGTGAGGTAAGCCATCTGGGAAGTTGTATTTAAGCTTGCTCCCAGAAATATAAATTTGACAGGTACCAGGTGTGATTTCTTTTCGTTTATGGTGTACCCCAGACAAATTAGAACCCTTTGTACAAAGGCCAGATGATTCAAAAGTATGTCCTGGCTTTCTGCCTGAATTAGACAATCGTCCAGGTGTGGGTATATCTGAATATTTCTTTGCCTGCAAAATGCAATAACTGGAGCTAGGCACTTTGTGAATACCCTGGGCGTAGTAGATAAGTCAAATGTCAGTGCAGATAACTGACAGTGCATGCAGCCTGCTTTGAAGCGTAGGTATCTTCTGCAAGATTCCCTGATTGGGATGTGCAGGTATGCTTCTTTTAAATCTAGTATTGACAATCAGGCATCTTTGCCTAGCATAGGAAGTAACTGGTGAAGAGTCAGTATCTTGAATTTTGGAATCTCCAAAAAGGTGTTTAGAGTAGATAGGTCCAGGATAGGACACCATGAATTGTCTTTTTTGGGTACCCGGAAAAGTCTCGAGTAGAAACCTTGTCCCTTTTCCTCTTCTGGTACCAGATGAATAGCCCCATGCTTAAGAGAGAGAAAGTACTTACTTTTGGGCCTCTGCCCACTGATTTGGGGGTAGGTCACGCCACCCGCTTGGTGTTGGCAACGTGTGGAAGTGAAATCTGTATCCCTGTGACACTATACTTAAAACCCATTTGTCCTGGATAATGAGCAATCTTTCCCCCAAAGGTGCTCAGAAACTTTAAAAGGATGTCATTGAGACAGTTTACCATGGGGGGGTCTTATTATTCCCAGATTTGGAAGTGGAGGCCCCCCCCAACTGCTTAGGTCTGTGTCTTCCCTGGGAGTGAAACCTGGGGTTTTTGCAGAGTCTGGGTTTGGCTTGAGAAGACCTGGAAGGAGCTGGAAAGGACCAACGCTTAGAGGGCCGGTGCCTACTAAATCTAGGAGGCTGAACTTGTAAAAAATCTTTAACAGTTTGCATAAATTTAGCTTCATCTTCCATCTGAAATCTGAAGAAGAAATAAGGGATCTACAGACCCAAGTAGATAGCCAGCTTTCCTTTGATAACCATGTTGCCAAAGTGGTTAGAAAATCCTTCTATGTGACCCATCTGATCATGAAAGGGTTCGCATCAAAATCTAAGGATGTAATGGTGCCCCTCTACTCTTCCCTCATCAGACCCATTATTAAGTACAATGCACCAATTGGAATGTACCTGGCTAGACATCTCCAGCAGCTGGAGAGACCACAGAGGTACCTAACCAAGAGAATTACTGGCCTCAAAATGTTGCCCTATGCAGCACGATTGAAAAAGCTAAGACTGCTCTCTGTTGTATACCGCTTTCTCAGAGGCGATCTCCATCTAACGTACAGAGCCATGTCCAACCCAGAACTGTTGAACATGCTCCATCTTAGCAAAACCAAATCTACTCGAGCTACACGCTCTAGGGATATAAACCTCAACACAACAATGAATAGAACATGCAGGAGGGATAGATTCCCTTTGCAGAGACTTCCCTTACTATGGAACAGGGTCCTGATCTACTAAGACAGAGCCCCTCACTATCACTCTTCAAGAGGAACCTTGATGAGTGGATGGGTAACAACGTTCACACCGGGGATCACACCAACAGCACTACTAGATAGGGGCCCAAGGGCACTAGCTGCTAGTACAAGGGTCTAGGGAACTACTAAAGGGGCGGTGAATACCGCACAATGTGGCTGGGCTAATATACGCATTCACGCAGATAACTCAGTACCAACCTATGAACCTATCTTTTTAAGAACTTCCTCAGCCTTGTTGCCAAACAGGCTGTCCTGATTTAAAGGAGCATCCGACAATTTAGCTTTAACATGATCAGGCAAGGATTGCTCCTTGAGCCAAGCATGCCTTCTGAGCACAGACCCAGTAACAGCAGCCCTGCAAGAGGCCTCTAATGAACACATTGCAAAGTACGTTTTCCAACTTGTTCAGCAGAATGCATTAAATCCTGTAATTCTTTATTTTCCACACAGTCAGGAATCAACATCATTTTCTGTTTAAGCAGTCCAATAACATGTTACTGATACTTTAACATATGAAACTGGCAGTTTAAAGCCCTAATGGCCAAGGTTGCAGAAGTGTAAACCTTCTTACCCCATCTATCCAGCATCCTGGAGTCTCTATCAGAAGGGGTAGGATTTTTAGCAGTAGAAGCCTTAATGCCCTTGGGCCCCTGTGAAATAGTCTCTGGATCTGCAATAGGATTTTTAAAAAAGAACTTGTGGGACTCAGGGACCCTGTAGTATCTGTCAGGTTTTCTGGGAGCAGGAGGAAGGGAATCAGGGGCCAAACTAGATTCCGAGAAAGCATCATCAACAATGTCTAGTACAGGAGGAATAGCTAAAGGCCTATGCTGAGGTAGGAGAAGGAAATCTCCAAGCCTCTTTTTTGATTCAGAAAAATCCTGGCTTTCCCAGTCAAAATGCTCCCTTATAGTATGTAAGGTTTCCCCAACAGAAAAATCCTCAGGAGGGGAAGCAGAGGGAATGGAGCCCTCTGCATCAGATTCTTCATAAGTAGATAAGGGCAAATCCAGATCATCAGAAGAATCAGAAAAAACAGAATCCTGATCAGAAGATTTATAATCAACTTCAGTCCTAGGCCTCTTAGAAAGGGGGGTTGGCTACCCCTGATTAGAGTTATTAGATCTTCAGCCATTCTTATTTGTTTTTTAGGCATAGAGGCCTGAGCATGTGGCCTGATCGTCGTTTTTTTAGGCATGGATTGAGATTTAGGCCTAAGTAAAGGAGGAGGCATCAGTTTAATATGAAAGTCTGTAGGCCTGAATACACCCTCAGAAGCCGGTGTCTGCACAGTTGCTCCTGACCCATCCAAGGTAGAGACATCCGCGGGTTCCATAGTTGAAGCATCTCGCAGCGTACCGGACCATACCAGTATTATAATGAGCTGAGATGGCAGAGGCATGAATCTTAATGGAGGAGAAGGATAGGCGTCTGTGGAGTAGCTCTGCTAGGTAATCCAGGATTTGAGGTAAGAAGGGCACTGCTGTATCCTTTCCTTGAGACCGATTTCAAGAACAATATCTTTTCCACTATTCAGCATAGGATTTCCTAGTACTAGACCTTCTGGCTTCAAGAATGACGTCCAGCACCTGTTTGCTGAGGGCTGCTAGTGGTGCATTCAGGGGATAAGCCAGGCTGCATGGTTTAGGGTTTGCAACTGTGGATGCAAAATCTGTCCCTCCTGCTGAGAGAGCAGGGTAGGGATCTGATGAAGGTGCCAGGGTGGCACTGTTGTCAGACTGCATAAAAGGGGGTACCAGTGCTGGTGTGGCCAGTCTGGGGCAATAAGAATTGTCCTTGGCCTGTTCTGTTTGAGCTTGAGTAGTACTTTTGAGAGGAGGGGCAGAGGGGGAAAGGCATAAATTGAGAGGTTTTCCCATTGGAAGGATAGGGCATCCACCTTCCAGGCCTTGCTGTGAGGGATCCTGGTGCAAAATTTGCTCAACTGGTGGTTTTCAGGGGAGGCAAAGAGGTCCACCTTCGGTGCCCCCCACCTCTGGAATAGAAGGTGTTGGGCTCCAATTTCCACTCATGTGGGTCTAGGAGATTTTTGCTCAAGTCGTCTGCCAGTGAATTTTGTTTGCCTGGTAGAAATTGAGCTTGTAGATGCACTTGGTTGCTCAAGGCTGTGTTCCACAGGGCCATGGCTAACCTGCAGAGTGGGTAAGAATGGGTATCCCCCTGCTTGTTTATGTACCACATAACTGTGGTGTTGTCGGTTTTTATCAGCAGCTGTCCTGGAAGGATTAGGTATTTGAAGGCTGTCAGTGCATTCTGTATAGCTAGCATCTCATTTTGATTGATGTGCAGGAGAATTTGGCCTGGGCACCACTTGCCCTGAATGCATTTGCCTGCCATGTGAGCCCCCCATGCATAGTCTGATGCATCTGTTGTCAGGGTTTGGGCGGCGAGGGGTCGAGTGAAAGGTAGTCTCTTTGTTGAGGTTGCATGTTTCTGCCCACCAAAGGAACTCTGCCCTTAGACAAGGTATGACTGGAATGACTTGTTTCCAGGTCCTGAGAATGTTGGCACCAAAGACGTTTTAAGTACCATTGAAGTTTCCACAAATGTGATCTTGCATATGGAATTAGCAGAATACATGAGGCCATGAACTAGAGCTTGCAGTATTTTCCTTGCAGATAGCTGGGTTTTGGTGGCCATTTGTTTGAAGTAGTTGATCAAACAGACCTGTTTTTCTGGAGTGAGAAATGCCATCTGGGAAGTTGTGCTCAAGCTTGCTCCCAGGAATACAATTTTTTGACTGTGCACCAGTTGTGATTTCTTTTCGTTGATGGTGTACCCCAAAGAAGTGAGGAGGCATTTTACAAATGCCAGGTGCTGAAGTAGCAATTCCTGACTGTCCACTGGAATCAGGCAATCTTCCAAGTATGGGAACATTTGGATATTTCTCTGCCTGCAGTATGCAATGGCTGAAGCCAGGCACTTTGTGAATACTCTGGGCGCAGTATACAAGCCAAAGGGAAGTGCAGAGAACTGATAGTGCATAGAGCCTGCCCTGAAACGTAGATATTTCCTGCAAGACTCCCTTATGGGGATGTGCAGATAAGCTTCTTTTAAGTCTAGGGTGACTAACCAGGCATCCTTGGCTAGCATAGGGAGAAGATGTTGCAAAGTGAGCATTTTGAATTTTGGGACCACCAGAAAGGTGCTGAGAATTAATCGATCCAGGATTGGGCACCAAGAGACCTATTTTCTGGGCACCAGGAAAAGTCTGGAATAGAAACCCTGCCCCCTTTGTTCTACTGGAACAGGTTGAATAGCTCTGATATTGAGCAGGGAAAATACTTTTAAGCCTCTGCCCACTGGTTTGGAGGAAGGTCAGGAAACCCGCTTGGAGTTGGCAGTGAATGGAAGTAGAATCTGTACCTCTGGGATACAATGTTTTTAAGACCCATAGGTCCTGAGTAATGGACATCCAGTTTTTTGCATGAAGGGCAGGTTTTCCTCCTAGGGGCACAAGTAACTGAGCAGGGCTAGGAAGGATAATTGAAAATTAATTTTAAACTCTTTCCATAAGGGGGCGGCTTACCACACCCCATTTTTGGAGGTGGGAGGCACTCCATTGTTTAAGATCTCTGCATACCCCGAGACTGTAGTCTTGGTGGCCTGTTTCCCCTAGGTTTGGACTGAGAAGGCCTGGAAGGGGCTGGAAAGGACCAATTTTTAGAAGGCCAATACCTACTGAATCTAGGTGGCTGCACTTCTAAGAATTTAACAGTTTGCATAGATTTAGCTTTTTCTTCCATCTTTTAAGAACCTCTCCTGCTTTGATGCCAAACAGTCCTTATTTAAAGGAGCCTCTAGTAATTTTGATTTGACATGATGTGGCAATGTTTGTTCCTTCAGCCAAGCATGCCTTCTCAGTACAGACCCAGTGACTGCAGCCCTTGCAAGATGCTTCTAGGGCACCAAAGCCATACTGCAAAGCATGCTTACTAACTTGGTTTGCAGAATGCAATAACTCTTATAAATCTTTATTTTCTGCACAATCTGGGAGTAACACCATTTTTGTTTAATTAGTTCCATAATATGTTGCTGGTACTTCAACACGTGAAACTGGCAATTCAATGCCCTGATGGCAAGAGTTGCAGAGGTATATACCTTCTTACTCCATCTGCCTAAAGCTCTGGAATCCCTGTCTGAAGGGGTTGGGATTTTGGCTATAGTAGCCTTAATCCCTTTAGGTCCCTGGGAAATGGTCGCTGGATCCGCAGTAGGATTCTTAGAGAGAAATTTGTGAGAATCGGGTACTCTGTAGTACCGGTCAGGTTTTCTAGGGGCCGGGGGTAAAATGACTGGAGTAAGACTGGATTCCACGAAGACATCATCTACAACATCCAGGACAGAGAGTATAGCTAGAGGCCTGTGCTGAGGCAACTCTAAAAATTCTCCGAGTCTCTTTTTGGACTGAGGGTAGTCCTGGCATTCCCAGCAGAAATGCTCTCTTAAAGTGTGCAAGGCTTCACCAAAAAAAAAAAATCCTCTAGAGGAGAGGCACAGGGAATGGATTCCTCTGCATCTGAATCCTCACAGGTTGATAAGGGCACGTCCCGATAATCAGAAGGGTCAGAGTCATCGGACTGCTGGTCTGTAGAATAAGAATGAAACTCTATTCTTTCTCTCTTAGCAGGGGAAGGCTGGCTTCCCATAATTAGGGTAATAAGGTCCTTCAGCCATTCTAAGCATTTGTTTTTGTGGCATGGGAGCTTGAGCATGCGCTTTGGTAGTCTGTTTTCTAGGTGAAGTGCGTACTCTGGGCCTGAGAAACTCGGTAGTTTTAGCTAAAAATGAAGTTGTCTGTTTAATTCGAACATCGGTAGGTCGGAATACACCTCAGATGCCGGTGCCTGCACAGTGGCTTTGGACCCATCCAAGATAGGAGACATCCGCAGGTTCCATAGTCTAAGAAGCATCTTGCGGCATACCGGACTCCGAATGAGTCTCAGCAGAGGCCTGCGAATCTGTAGAAGCGGGCATCAGGGGCTGCAAAAGCGCCTCACTGAGTACTGGCGGACTGGCAACTAGCTTAACGGAAGCATCGTTGGCAGTTTTGGACCTATGCAGTCTGTCTGTCTTTATCTTTATGTTTTTTCAGTAGTCAGATTGAAGCCATTTCAGAATACGGAGAACAACAGTGAAAGAATTTAGCGACAAAGACAGCCCGACGACAAATGGTTCGGACATTAAACAAGGCACAAAACTGACAGTGAGGTCTGGGCCTAAACAGGTGATGCAGTAAGAATGAAAATCTCTGTGAGGTATTTGCTTTCCACAGGCAAGACAATTTTTCTGACATCATTTAGAGCAAGAAAAAACGATCCCCAACGGAGTGCTTAGCTTTAGAAGACTTCAGGTTTGAAACTCGAAAAACGAAAATTTCAGGTAGCGGCCGACCAGCACTTGCAAACTGCTTCTGCTTCGGGCTCCTTCTCGGCAAGAAAGACTGATGCAATGGCGTCGGCTACGTGTTTTATACCCCCGATGACCTGACATCATGGAAGAGGCGACAGCATCCGATGAAGAAGTCCCAAGACTCTGGTATTTGGGCCAACTGAGGGCTAGCTGCTGTCAGATAACCCAAGTGTGATGACTGCAACAGTGAAACACAAAGAACAGCATCAATTTAATCCTGCATTGGGCAATAAAAAAGTTATGTACTCACCAGAACGTTCCATCTGAGTAGGTACTTCATTTGTCTGCAACCTGTGGGTATCGGATCCGAGCCGGCAGCTTTACTAGCTAAAAGATCTGAGCTCCTAGCTCCTCCCCTTTACCCATAATCCCCTGCTACATGCTGTCTTTCCTCAGATCGAGTTAGCTTAATTCAACAAGCTAATGCCCTCGACAGAGGACTAAATAAGCCTAACCTCATGCGACAATCTCAAAACATGATCAGGAATCACGATAATGGTTAGGGGGCATCGGTTGCAGACAAATGAAGTACCTACTCAGATAGAATGTTATGGTGAGTACATAACTTCTTTATCTGAAGTAGTTACTTCATTTGTTCTGCAACCTGTGGGACAGAGTCCCCAGCTACCTAAAAACCTTGGGTGGCCTTAAGGAAGGATATTCCGAAGCACCGCGGAGCCAAAGGAAGCCCTACTCCTGGATATCATATCCAATTTATAATGAGAAATGAATGTATGGGAAGAGGACCAAGTAGCTGCTGAACATATGTCGTCCAGAGGAACCCTGGACCAGAAGGCTGCTGATGTGGCTATGGATCGGGTTGAGTGGGCATGGACTCAGATAGGAGCAGGTTTACCTGAGGCTACATACACATGAATGATGCACTGTGAAATCCAATTTGCTAAAGTAACCTTGGAAATGGCTTTACCATGGCAGATTTGACAAAGGACACAAACAACTGATCAGCCTTGCGAGTATCCTTCGTCCTGTGCAAGCAAAAACATAGTTGTCTATGTACATCTAATTTGTGTAATTTGTATTCTCCTAGGTTCTGAAAATTGGGAAAGAACACCGGTAAATTAATCGACTGATTAATATTTGACTCTGATGCCACTTTTGGTAAAAAGGAAGGGTTAGTCTCGAGAGACACTCTATCCTTATGGAAAATTAGATAAGGAGGTTTCATGCAAAGGGCTTGAAGTTCCGAAACCCTCCTGGCTGAAGTAATTGCAACTAGAAAGGCAGTTTTCCATGATAAGAACTTTAAAGGAACTGAGGCGGCAGGCTCAAAAGGTGAGCTTGTCAATGCTTGCAAAACTAGAGTTAAGTCCCATGGTGGGACCGCGGTCTTAACTGGTGGTTTCAAAAGAGAAATGCCTTTCAAGAAGGTTTTGCATATCTTAGCAGAAGCTAAAGATCCCAGTCCATCCCCCACATGAAAATGGGAAATGGCTGCCAATTGTACTTTAACTGTAGATGCACTTGCTCCTTGATGAAAAATGTGCGACAGAAAATCAAGAATCATCGGAATAAGAACGGTAAAGGGATCCAAGCCCTTGTCCTTAGCCCAGATAGAAAAACGCTTCCATTTGCTACTGTAAATTTTTCTGGTAGCAGGCTTGTGAGCCACCACCAGAATGGCCTTTACTGGTGACAAGATGCCGGGAGTCCTTGCCATCAGTGGAACTGGATCAACCAAGCCGCTAGCTTGAGGTTTACCAGGTTCGGGGGTTGCAATCCTGCAGGATGTGAAATCAGATCTGGAATGGGATCTAAGATCCATGGAGGAACTACACTGAGACCACAGATATGGGAACCAGATCTGGCGAGGCCAGAATGGAGCTATGAGGATAATTTTGCTCCCTAACCGACGTGCTTTCTGAATGAACTTAGTCATAAGAGGAAGGGAGAGATAAGCATAGAGGAGACCGGGTGGCAAAGCATGAACCAGAGCATCTCTGGGGCTCTCCCCTGGTGGAGGAAGTATCGCGAAAAACTCGCTGCACTTTATGTTTGACGGAGAGGCGAAAAGATCGCAGCAAGGTAGACCACATTTGAGGATGATCTGTTTCGCAACTGATGGTTTGAGAGACCACTCGTATGGTGTGAGGATCACACGACTCAGCTTGTCCGCCAGAATGTTGGACCGACCCGGAATGTGCGTCGCTACCAGAAAGCGGTTGGTGGATATCACCCACTCCCAAACTCTCATACCTCCCGACAAAGGGGATAAGACCTGGTTCCTCCCTGCTTGTTTATGTACCAGACTACTGCCATGTTGTCTGTTTGAACCGCAACAGTCCCTAGAGGGAGAAGGCCGTGGAGAGCTTGCAACGCCAAAAGCACCACCCTCATCTCTAGGACATTGATATGCAAGGCGGTCTCTTAAGGGAGTCCACGTGCCTTGGACGGTTCTGCCCGAACAATGCCTCCCCCACCCGAGGCGAGAAGCATCCATGGTCAATGTGGCTTGGAGCGGGGGTATTGCAAAGGGTCTCCCTTCTCGCAGCTCTTGAGTGAAGCCACCAGAGGAGGGAGTCCTTGCAAGCCCTGCTCAATGGAATAGGGGTGTTCAGCGGATGCAGTAAGAGAGACCATTGGACCTGGAGGGTCCACTGCAGAATCCTCATTCGTAGCCGTGCGTGTAGACAAAGACGGATTGCCGCCGCCATAGACCCTAGTGCTCTCAGGGCTAACTTTGCTGAAAGAGCCGGGTTCTGAAGGAGGGCTAATACCTGATAAGATAAAGTGTTCACCCTGTCCAGAGTTAGAAGGGCCCGAGAGATGCCAGTGTCCAATTTGGCCCCTATAAATTCTAAGACTTGCACAGGGTGAAGAAAAGACTTTTGAAGGTTTACCGAGATGCCCAAACTCTGGGCAAGAGTCAGAGCATAATCCCGGGCAACACACAGTTGATGCCTGTTGGAGGCGGTGAGGAGCCAGTCGTCCAGGTATGGAAAGACCTGAATGCCCTGGAGTCTGAGGTGGCCTGCAACCACTGCCATGACTTTGGTGAACACCCTGGGGGCTGAGGTGAGGCCGAACGGAAGAACCCTGAATTGATAATGACTGGCTCCCAGCCAGAAGCGGAGAAACCTCCTGGATCATCTGTTCATCAAAATGTGGTAGTATGCATCCTCGAGGTCTATGGAGCACATCCAGTCATTCTCCCGAAGGAGGGGGAGAATTGATTGAAGAGTGACCATCCGGAATTTCTCTTTGGGAATGCACAGGTTCAGGGAAGAGAGATCTAGAATCAGTCTCAAGTCCCCCCTGTCTTTTTTGGCACCAAAAAGAACCTGGAGTAATAGCCCAATCCGAACTGGTCTGGGGGGACGTGCTGGATGGCCCTTTTTTCCAGTAGCTTTGAAATTTCTGAAGCTGCCACCTCCCTTTGATCGGGTGGGACATCGGGGAGGCGCTTCATGGGAGGTGGAAGATTTAGGAAGGGGATGGAATAACCTCTGGATAGGATTCAGAGCACCCATCGATCCGTCGTGATGGACTCCCAATTTAGTAGGTGCTCCGACAAACACCCCCCCCGACTGCCTCCAGAGAGGGACAGTCGGGTAAGCCCTCAGGGCTGTTGCGCGGGTCTATCAGAGAATGGTTCTCTAGACCCGAAATTATGCGGGCCCCCCCCCTATGCCTCTGAAGGACGAGGGGTCCGAAGCTGGACAGGACTGCTGAGACTTCCGGAACCACATCTTTTGTCCCCTCTGATTCCTCAAAAAGGATAGTTGGGGATTAGAGAAGCGGACTCCAACGGCAGACAGCGTCTTCCCATCCTCGCTTTGGACCAGCGTCTCGTGTACTGTCTTGCCAAAGAGTGAAGAACCGTCAAAGGGCGCATTCGCGAAGGACAACTTAAAGGGTTCTGCGAAATCGCAAAGGCGGAGCCAGGCGTGATGCCGCAAGACGACCCCAGCTCCGCTAGCTCTAGCAGCTCTCTCCGTAGCATGGGAGAGTAGCCGCATAGACGTGTTCAAGATGGACTTCAGAGTGGCCATACGAGTCGAGAAGGTCTTCTTCTCCTCAACCATCATGGACTCCGGGGGAGCTGCAGCGTATTCCTTTATTAGGTCTCGCTGTAGCCTGATAATATGTGCCATGTAGTCCAGCGCCCTTACCGAGAAGGTAACAAGCAAACATCCGCTTCCCAATGCGGTCCAACGCCAGAGATTCCTTATCCGGAGGGTGGACCGAGGAACTCTCCAGCGCCAGTTCCTTCTTCGTGGCAGCCACCACCAACATGGCATCCACAGGTGAACCCTTAGACCAGGCCTGCCTATCCGAGGGAGGGCTAAGAATTTTGTCTGGCCATCTTGGGATTGATCCCATGGTGTCGGGCTCCTTCCACACCCTGGTAGTAATTAAGTCGACCAGGGGGTCAGCCAGAGGGGACACCCAGGACGTAGACGAGCCTGCCTCAAACGCCTCCAGAAACACGGACTCGTCCAAGGAAGGTTTTTGGGCAGACCCACCCCCCTCTAATTCGCAACATTTCCATGATGTCTCCAAAGGAGACATCCTCAGGGGGTGGACCTTGGGGAACCTTCCCCTTCATCCAAATCCGTGTCTGTCGTGAGGGACTCTGGGGAGTCCAGGTGCCTCCTTTTACACTTCCGTTTGAGAGGAACCTCCTCGGTGGGACTATCCGAGGAGGGCTCACCTACAGGGTCCTGTTCCTCTAAGGGAACTAACTGGAGGGCTTGAGCAGGCTGTCCCAGTGGTCGGATGATGGAGGATAGACCCAGATGCATAGGGGGAGTGGGAGGATCAGACGCCCGGACCGGGGATCTGGAAGACCTCGACAGAACCCTCTCCATTACCTCAAAAGCCAAAGGCGAGCCACTTTCCCCAGGCTCCGAAAATAGTCTCCTCAGCAGGGATCGGTGTCAGAGCCGAAGCGGACGGATCAGAGAGGGAAGTGTGCTCCGACCTGAAGGGTGCCGAAGACTCATCAACCCCTACGGATCAGACGCTCTGCTCTCAGCCCCGAGAGCTAGGATCCGACATGCTCCGAAAGGGCCCGGATCCGATGACTCCAAAACCCGAAAACGGGGTGGAGAAGGAGTGATCGGAGCAAAAAGGGGGACTGCACTCCCCCCCTGAGGGGGGGGGGGCAGGAGCACCCCCATCTGCATCTGGGTCTGCAGAAATCGGCACATCATCCGATATATGTCCGAGTCGATCAGGCTTCTCATAGACCTAGAAGATGTCGTCGAGGCGAGCCAGGAGGGCCTCCTCGATGACCTAGAGGGAGACTGGCCCTCCTCCTCCGGCGAGAAACAAGGCGAACGGAGCAGAGAGGGAAAGGATCCAGAGGCCCTCGTGGAAGGACTACAGAGTTTAGATGGCAGGGCTGAGGGATGAGTCTCAGCCCACCTTTTATGACTAGTGTCTCTCTTTGTCTTTATGCCTCTTCTCCCTGGAAAAGGCAGATGAGTCCCCTGAACTCTGCGCAGCAGAGGGAGGTTAAGTCCCAGGCAGAGCAGGGGGACCTAAAGGTACAGGAGCTGCGGTAGCAGCCTGTGCCTTAGAGGGAGAGGAAGAAGAAGTGTCCTGCAGTAACAAGCCTGCCAGGATCAACTTGTTCTTCCAATCTTTGATGGCCCAGGGGTTAAACGCTGCACATATTTGGCAGCTAGTGGACAGGTGGGCCACCCCCAGACACAACACACACTGAGTGTGGCCATCAGCCGGGGAAAGCTTATGGCCACATTCAGTGCACTTAGAAAAGACGGCTTTGGGCCCTTCAGCCATCACAGTAACACACCCAGACACTATAGGGGAGGGACAAGCACAACGACAAACTAATAATTACCACAAAAAATTAAAACTAAGACTATAACTCGACGAAGGGGACTAAACACTCACACACTAACAAAAAAAATTAAGCTTTTAGTCTAATTTTTGACAAGAAACGATCTCACCCAAGCCTAAGGAGCTCTTCACAAGTAGCTTCTTTCAGCTGCAGCAAACTCGATCTGAGGAAAGGCAGCATGTAGCATGGGGATTATGGGTAAAGGGGAGGAGCTTGGAGCTCGGATCTTTTAGCTAGTAAAGCTGCCGGCTAGAATCCGAGGTCGGTTCCGATACCCACAGGTTGCAGAACAAATGAAGTAACTACTTCAGAGTTAATTTTTATTTACTTATTGACCTGAACATGTACAACAAGGGTAGAAAGAAGAATTCTAGTAAATTGCTAAAGAAACAGACATTGCTAGTTTGAAGCATATTGCTACTTAAAATGTAGCAAACGTCTGGAGAGACACAGATAGGAGAGAAAGAAAGGGAGAGAGAGGAGACGCTGTTTAAGGCATTAACTTGTACACCAGAAAGAAGAAATGTGGTTAGTGAGAACAGAAACACAGATGAATGGGCAATTACAGACAGTGAGAAAGCTCGTGTTCAATAAGGTATTGCTCAAGTGACTGCAGAGATTCTGATGCAGTGGCAGTTGGGAATGTGGGCAGACAGTCCCATTCACCCTAAGTTAGCAGCGGGTCTGAAGAAGAGTGGTACATTAATACCTGTAGACTGAAGTTCAAAAGGTGTGTTCCTTATAGCTTGTCTATAGCAAGAGGGGAAGAGTTCTGTCATTATAGAAAGTATCTTATGAACTAAGGCTGAGAAGATGGATGTTTGCATGCTCGTTTATATAAAACTAGAAGGTGACACAATGGCGTTCGGTTTGAGGTGATAGCAGGAAGTAAAAATCAGAGTTTGCAGAAAAAAGTTTTGTTTATTTTAGTAAAACCATGCCAGTTATAGGAAAACATGCTCTACAGGCATAAAAATTATGTATGATTCTTGCTTACTGAGTTATCCAGTAATTTGCCAAGATGTTGTAAAAGCAAGACTGGATGAAAGTGACAGGTATTACTTAAGGTGCATTTTGGTATACATGCAACTATTGTTTTTTTTTTGGTACACTGGCATGCATGCAACTATTTTTTTTTTTTTTTTTACAGATCTGGAAATGTGTTGGATGAAGATTTGTAGAGGTCAAAATCCTCTTCTCTTCCAAAGAGAAAGTGAAGAATACTGCTTTAGAGCTCCGGTGGTGGCGCTGCAGTAGCGTTGTCACCTCACAGTAAGACGTCCTGTTCGATTCTCAGCTACAGCGTCTTCTGTGTGGAGACGTGCATGAATGGGCGCACCTTCGTTGAAGGTTGTGCGTCAGGGCTGGCAACTTTGCATGTAAATATCTACTGCCAATCATTAGCGGACCGGAGTTCCGCTGTGGAGACCCCTAACCCGGAAAAGCCAAAAGACACAACTGCTTTCTACAATAAATAGTAATGTCACAGTGAAATCATAACAAAGGGAGGAATTTGGAAAGGCATCAATAATAAACAAAATACTGCAAGTAAGTGTTTCCATTAAGTTTCCAAAACAGTAATTTTCAAAATAAGATCCTCAATTTTTTCTTGAGTAAATGGAGTAAACAAGCTCCACAACTGAAGGGGGGGGGGGCAGTAAACTGTTCTGTTACAGTAACATCTCTTCAAAGATCTACTGTTATAGTACTGACCAGGGTCAATGCATCAGTAAATCATAAGATTAGGACATATTCCCAACCAATACCAAATCTGTTATCAGAGGAAGGGACATGCTAAAAACATTTTTTCAAACAACCTTAAGTTCCATGAAGTTCCAAGAATTTCCAAGAAAATATAAGAGAGCAATTAAAAAGAAAAATAAATAAATAAATAACTGGTACCTACACACGACCACATGAAAGGACCCGCATGAATAAACTGCCTACAGTGCAATAGTTTAGATAGACCAAATATAAACAGCACCATTGTGCTTCTAATGCACTCTACGCAAGTAAAAAAGAGAAAATTTTATAAAGTAGGGCTATACATGCATACATACATATGGATACAATACACAAACATATGAAATAAAAAAAACACACATTCCTTGCACACAAGGCACTGAAAGAAGCAAACAGCCTGAAATAGGCAGGAGTAAATGTAGGCTAGAGTGTTTTGGGTTGTACCATACATTTGCCATTTATTGTTCACAAAATGCATACTGATGAAAAACAATATGAAAAAATAATTCACTTAGAGGACGGTCTATTCAAGGCATTTTTCATGAAGACAATAGCGATTGTCCCATGTCCCTGCACCTGCAACCATGTTTTAGTCCACTTTGCCTAACACTAATGGAGGCACTTGCTAGTGCACATTTGTGTGTCTTAATCTACACAACCACTGGGGAGGGGGGCTACTTGGTGAATTCTGTGTTTTTTTTTAGCTAGCCTACTCTCATTTTCATGACACAAGTCTCTAGCCATGGTTCAACAACAACTACCTGGAGTTTTTTTTTTTGTGTGTATAGCTAGGAAGAAAAGTTCATCTGAAAAAAAAGTTACTGAAGTAAACAGTTTACAAAAGGTAGATGTTGGAATAAAATCACTGCTGCAGTAGCAACAGCCTTTGCTATGCAGGTTACAGCCTTCCAAGGGTGAAAACATATGGCCAGTCTACCAAAGCCTTGGGCTCCTTTCACATTTGCCCAGGAGTTTGTCAAAAGAAAAAGAGGGAGGCTAATTCCACAAATCCTTCCCCTGGCATGAACATTAACACAAAAAAGGGGTTTTAGGAAGCGGCTACTGCAGCAGTGAGTTATTCAGACATCTACTATTAAGGGTAAGTTTACTTACACTAATTTACCATGTTCAGAATCAGTGCTGCTGTTGTCCTAGCTGTACGAGTAGAACATCAAATCTTATACAGTTTGGGAAGAGGAGCCACTGAAGAATGGTCCTAGCAAAGATTATTCTAGACATGAGAAAGGAACCTAGTTTGGAATGCAAAAATATGTAAAACACGATGAAGTAACTTCTTCTAGAATGTTTCTAGAGTCCACTATTTCCCAAAAATCCACAGAAGCAAAAGACTTGAGAGAATGAGCCTGCCTGGAGGTGTCACATTACAGGGGGAAAAAAAGTGGCAACCATCCTGAAATAGTAGGTTTTCACAAGGATTACCCTTTTTTCTTACCTTCATAGGAAGCAAAGAAACCCTCTCTTTATGGAATACCAAATGGGGCTGATCAACCGTGTTTGCTGTCATCTGCAAGAAGACTGTCTGATCTACAATCAGAAACACTGTCTTCCAAAACATGAACCAGAAATCAGTCTAAGTTTGTTCAAAAGGAAATAAGGCTAAATCTTCCATCACAAAGTTAAGATCCCAGGTAGATGTCACCTATTTTCTACGTGGGCCCATATGTAAAATCCCTTTCAAGAACAGCTTGACCATAGACTGTGATGAAAAGGGGGGAATCCCCATGCAGACATGCTAAAATGGCAGACAGATGAGCCTTACAGGAATATGAATGACCAGAAGATAACTCACACAAATACTGCAAAACAAATACTGCAAAACAATTAGTTATGTACTCACCATAACGATAGATGTATGTGGTCCATCTCGCCTACATTCATTACTGATGGGCTCTGAGCAGAGAATCGGCTCTGACTCTGCCGCTATAACTAGCACAAAGTCTCTAATTGGCTGGACTAAGCCTGTATCCCAGGATGCACCATGCCCAAACCCCCAGATCTTGTTTGCCACAATATAATCATTACACATACATAACCCCACAGGGACACACAGCAAGAAAAGAGAAAAAATAATATCCTCAGAAGGGTCTAAGAATATAAATTTCCTCCAAGTCCACCAGGAAGGGGGAAGGTGGGTGGGTACGTAAGAATGTAGGCGAGATGGACCACATACATCTATCGTTATGGAGAGTACATAACTAATTGATATAATGTGGTCCTATCTCGCCTACATTCATTACTGACGGGACAGCGTCCCTAGCACCTATATCCTGGGAGGCTCATGGGAAAACACTCCTGAGCACTGTGGAACCAAAGGAAGCCCGGCCTCTAGAAGCCATGTCCAGCTTATAATGAGAAATAAAAGGTGTGTGGGGAAGCCCAGGTGGCTGCCGCACAGACTTCATCCAAAGAGAGCCTAGCATGAAAAGCCACTGAGGTAGCCATAGCCCTGGTAGAATGCGCCTTAACTGGGAAAGATAGATCTCTATCTGCAGATGTGTAAATAAATGAGATACAGTCCTTAATCCACCTTGCAATAGTGCCTTTGGTCACAGGGCTACAAATCCTGTTCTCTGAAAAGGACACAAACAACTGATCTGACTTCCTCTCTTGTTTTGTCCTGTGCAAATAAAACCTCAGTTGTCTATGTACATCCAATTGGTGAAATTTGAATTCTGCCTTGTTTGAAAAGTGTGGGAAAAACACCGGTAACAACGGATTGGTGAAGACAGAAGGTAGAAGAAACCTTAGGAAGAAAGGAAGGGTTGAGTCTCAAGGATACTCTATCCTTATGAAAAATCAAATAAGGAGGTTTAACAGAGAGGGCTTGAAGCTCGGATACCCTTCTGGCTGAAGTAATGGCCACCAGAAAGGCCGTCTTCCAAGACAAATATTTTAATTCACAAGTGGCTGCAGGCTCAAAGGGAGAAAAAGTTAGGAATGCTTTACACAGTTTATGGCCCATGAGGGAAGGCTCATATGAAATGTGAAAATTAGAAATTGTCGCCAGCTGTGCCTTAATAGTGGAGGCAGCGGAACCTTGTCTGAAAAGAGTAGCCAAAAATTCTAAAACTGCCGTCGCAGGGGCTGTGAAGGGATCTAGGTTATGCGAGTATATCTTCTTAGTGGAAGGCTTGTGGGAAGAAGATAAGATATGTACCCACTTCTGGCGTAAAGGAAAGCTGTCTGACTAAGGACGGAAGTGGAGAAACCAGGCAGTGAGCTTGAGGGTTCGCAGGGATGGGTGGAACTGCCCTGACGGATGAGTCAATAGGTCTGGAACTGGGTCCAGAATCCAAGGACCGTCCATAGTATATCGCTGGAGAAAGGGGAACCAAACTTGACAGGGCCAGTGTGGTGCGATCAAGATCATTTTGCTTCCCAAAGAAATTGCCTTCTGAATCACTCTTGGCAGCAGAGGAAACGGAGGAAGGCATAGAGCAGACCGGGGGGGCCAATCGTGGACTAGAGCATCCCTGGGCGACTCCCCCTGAGGAGGGATCAGAGTGAAGTAATTGCTGCACTTGGCATTGAGGGGACTGGCAAATAGGTCGCAGCAAGGTAGACCCCACCTGGAGAAGATCTGAGCTGCAACTCGATCGTTCAGGGACCACTCATGAGGCATTAGAATAGCTCTGCTTAGCCTGTCTGCTATCACATTGGACTTCCCTGGAATGTGCGTTGCCACTAAAAAAAGTTGGGAAGACACCGCCCAATTCCACACTCTCATGGCCTCTCTGCAAAGGGGATAGGACTTGGTCACTGTGGCAGTAGGGGGCAGAGGATTCAGGGATCTCCCTTTGTTCAGATTGGGTGAATGAAGCCACCAACGCAGATCCTGTCGGCATTGTTCTGTTATAAGAATCGGATGAGAGAGGGAGCTCTTGAAAGGACCACTGGACTGAAAGAAGCCACTGTAGTGTCCGCATATGTAGCCTGGCCAGGGGTACTAATAGGATGGTGGCCGCCATGGAACCTAGTAACTGAAGAACTAGTCTGGCTTGGACCTTTTTTAGAGGTAATAAGGCCAAAACTTGAGCCTGTAGCACTCTTATTCTTTCTGTAGGAAAGAAAGCCTTCATTTCTACGGAATCTAGCTCTGCGCTGATAAATGCAACATGTTGTGATGGCAGCAAGACAGATTTTTGCCAGTTGAAAGTAATCCCTAGGAGTTGACCCAAGTTGATGGTGGCCTCCGTGGCTCGAACAAGTAGATGCCTGGTGGGGGCGGTGAGAAGCCAGTCGTCTAAGTAAGGAAACGCCTGGAATCCTAGACGTCTCAGGTGAGCAGTCACCACTGCCAGACATTTGGTAAACACCCTGGGGGCTGTGGTGAGACCAAATGGCAGGGCTCGAAATTGGAAAGGACTGGCTCCCAGCCGGAAGCGTAGGTGATTCCTGGAGGCCTTGTTTATCTTGATGTGATAATAGGCGTCCTTGAGATCGATGGAGCACATCTATACTCCTTTTTCCAACAAGGGAAAAATGGTTTGAAGAGTGACCATTCGGAACTTGGACTTCATGACGAAGCAGTTTAAACGGCTGAGATATAGGATGGGCCTCAAGTCCCCTGTTCTTTTGGGCACCAAAAATAACCTTGAGTAGGTTCCTGATCCGATCTGGTCTGAGGGGACTGGTTGGATGACTCCTTTTTCCAGCAGCTTTGAGACTTCTAATGCTGCTTGGTCCCTTTGACTGGGTGGAATGTCTGGGACTCTCTTGGGTGGCGGAGGGGGTGAGAAAGGGAATGGTGAAACCTCTGGCAATAATTCGAAGCACCCAACGATCCCAAGTGATGTTTTCCCAGGCTTGCAGATGCTTCGAGAAACGACCCCCGACTGGCTCTGGAGAGGCACAGTCGGGCAGTCCCTCAGGGACATTGGTAGGAGGAACCATGAAAGGACTTGCGGTCTCCTGAGCTGCGGGGGCCTCCCCCGCCCCTAGGGCGATGTCTTCCAGAGTAATTCCCCCCCTCCTCTGCCTCTGGAGGGGGGGGGGTCACCATGATGGTCAGGATAAGACTTTTGAGACTTCCTGAACCACATCTTTCCTCCCCTCTGCGCCTTGGGATAAGGTCTAGAGGGAAGCGAAAAATGGGCCCCAACGGCAGACAAAGTCTTACCCTCTTGCTCACATCTGGTGAGTATCTTTCACTTTGGGTCCAAAGAGGGAGGACCCATCAAAGGGAGTGTCCATGAAGGAAAACTTAAGGCCTCCGCGAAGTGACACAGGCGCATCCAGGCTTGCCTCCTGAGGGCTACGCCTGAGCTAGCTGCCCTACCCACCCCCTCAGCTGCATAGGATAGGAGCCTCATGGACGAGTTAACAATAGAAGACCGGGTAGACAGCTGGGCATTGACAGTCTGGTTCACCGCCTCAGGCAAGTTACCCGACAGAGCATCTCCCAACTCCTTGAGGAGATCTCTTTGGAGCCTCATAAAATGACACAGATAATTCAGTGACCGCAAAGTAAAGGTCGTTGAGGACAGGGTACGCTTTCCATACCGATCCATACTCCTAGACTCCTTGTTAGGTGGATGAACGGAAGCAGAAGGCTCTGCAACTTCTTGCTGAGTGGCAGACGCCACCACCACGGCATCTACAGGAACTCCTTTTGTCAAAAATTCTTTCCCAGGAGGCGCAGACAAAAACTTGTTGGGGCGGCTGGAAACCGCTTCCACGGAGTCAGGGTGTTCCCACACCCTTCAACAAATAAGGTCCAACAGTTCATCGAAGGGGGGAGACACCCAGGAGGCGGAATGTCGGGCTCCGAAGGCCTTGAGGAAGACTGACTCCTCCTCAGAGGGGGTTTTGAAGGGCCAGTCGCCTCAGTCTCAAAATCTCCAGGATGTCGGAGAATGAGACATCGTTGGATGACTTCGGGGACCCCTCTGCATCATCGAAGTCAGTGTCTGAGGTGACAGACTCATCTGGGGAATCTATGTGCTTCCTCTTACACAGCTTCTTTCTGGGTGGCTCTTCAGGCAAGGACTCTGAAGGGCCCTCAGAAAGCAGGGGACCACACATGGGGGTATCCTCAGGCCTT
This sequence comes from Protopterus annectens, assembly GCF_019279795.1. NCBI lineage: Eukaryota > Metazoa > Chordata > Ceratodontiformes > Protopteridae > Protopterus > Protopterus annectens. The sequence goes on along the minus strand of NC_056734.1, from coordinate 550,112,695 downwards.
GGAGCCCCGCTGCCTGCAGATAGGGGGGCATCAGAGGCTCTAGTCGCAGTGTCCGGGAAAGGAGTGGTTGACTCGAGTGATGTCACCGAAGACCTGGCCAGTGCGCTCCTCATGGCCTCGAAGGCGGGTCCACCTGAATCAGAGGAGCGACCCGTCTCCGAGACCACGATCAGAACAGGGGTTCCCCCGGCCGAAGCACCAAGAGGGAGACTCAGAGCCGAAGTCTTGAGCCCCGATGTATCCCCCTCGGGTCCGTCTGACGAAACCAGAGTGTTGAAACCATCAGATGGGACCGAAAGGGTTGGAGCAGAGGTCGGAGCTGAAAAACTCAAAGGGGGTCTCTGAGCCGACCCAAGGACCTCACTCGACTCAGAACACTCCGGCTCTAACGACACAGAGGTGGTCGGAGGAGGAATTATCGGAACCGACACAAGGACAGGCTCCGGAGCCGACTGGGCTGGAGCAGAGAATAGTTTCGTTAACACTGGTGACTAGAGGGGCCTCTGCATCACCCTATCCAAATCCAAATCAGACAACCTGGAGGACACAGAAGGGGGTCGAGAAGTCTTCTCTAAACGATCCAATGCGAAGCTAAGAGAATGGCTCCGAATCGGTTCCAAGACAACTGGAGCCAAGGTCGGCTCCAACAGAACAGAAACCTCCTTCGGCTCAGAAGGCAGTGGAACCGAGGAAGCAGTGTTCGGTATCGACAGCATCTCCTGCGGCTCAGAGACCAATGGAGCCGAAGAAGGCGAAACAGTCTTCGATCTTTTCTCCGATGGCTCTGACGAACTGGACGGAGCCTGAGATCTCTTTTTTGTTTTAGATTTCCCGCTAGGGGGAGAAGATGCCAAAGCTTCTTCCAAGGCAGGTTTTAACAGGCCCTTGAGAATCAACTTATTTTTTGTCTCTTGCAAGACCCTGGAACTAAACGAATGACACACACTGCAGGACTCTTACAAGTGTATTGCGCCCAAACAGTATACACAGATGGCATGGCCAATCAGTTAAAGACATCTTATACGAACATTTGGCGCACTTTTTGAACCCAGAAGGCATATGTTCCTTCTGATCTTTGCCTGACATTTTAAAAGAGACAGAAAAACGACACCAACACAAAGGGACTCTAACTCAAACGCCCCTAAAAGAAACCAAGGAGACACACCGAACAGGGCTAAGGCCCTCTAACTTCTTAAACTGGCCTAGCCCGCCAAACACAAGTATACCACAACTACAATAATCAAAAAGGTCACAAAAACACCCAGACACAAAACGTAGCTATTAAAACAGCTTTTGGTTGGAAAATATTCCACAGAAAAAACTAAGTAAATAGTTCAATAAAGTACTTAGCCACAGCCAAGCTCGAGACCACGTCTTCACTCAACGAGCGGCAAACGAGATCTGGGGGTTTGGGCATGGTGCATCCTGGGATACAGGCTTAGACCAGCCAATTAGAGACTTCGTGCTAGTTCTAGCGGCAGAGTCGTCAGTAATGAATGTAGGCGAGATAGGACCACATTACATCCAGAGATACAGAAACCCTGAAAGCTCTCCGGTTCTTAAGAGTTGCACCAGCCAGAAAATCCTTTCTATTTACCAATAAGATTTCCTAGTAGCAGGTTTCCTTGCCTCTGTTTTACATACCTGCTGCACATCTTCAGCAAAAAAGGACCTTAAAAAGTATAAAAACTGTATGATCTAGGCAGTCAGATGTAGTTTGTGACTTGGATGTACCACAAATCCGTTGCCTTATTTGAGTATGGAAGCTTGTGGCAATTGCCCTTGCTCAATTCCATAAGAAGGGTGAAACAAAGCAGCCTGGACCAGAAGGGAATCATCACAATGATTTTTCAAGAGTCCTTTTGAATCTTCAGAATGAGCCTGGATATCAGTGAATAGGGTGCAAATGGATACAGGGGCATTTCTACTCCATGGAATGAAAAGGCCGGTTTGTAAGGAATCCTGGAGCGGATTTTTTTCAGTCATCTCTTTTGAAAGAAGGCAAACATATCTACATGAGGAGTTCCCCACAACTGGATCAACTCCTGGAAGATGCCCTCATGCAATTTCCATTCGCCAGATCTGTCCTGCTCCTGCTCAGCTTGTCTGCCACATTTTGCTCTGATGGAATGCAGGAAGCCTGTTGGGTAAACTGTGCTGAATTACTAATTCCCAAACTACTACAGCCAGACTGCACAGCGAGTAGGATCTAGTACCCCCTTTACGTACCACGTGTGTTGTCTGTGATAACCTGAAATGGTCCTGGAGCCCACAGATGACATAGAATTCACAGCATGTATAAAAGCTAACCTCTCTTTTACAAGATGTGCTTCGGTCTGTTCGGTTTGTCCCAAAGACCCTGCACGTTTACCCACTATAAGCACAGCTCCCCCATGCAAAATCTGATGCATCTGTTATGGATTGAGAAGGTATAGTCAGAGTGAAGGGAAGATCTAAATTAATTCAAAGCTAGTTGGGCTCTCCACAAAAGCAACTCTTTTACAAAGCCCAATACCAAAAACTGAGCTGTCTGGTCAAAATATCTTCTCCCCCTTCCTGTTTTCAGGAACCACTGAATGTTTCACATATGTAATCTGTCAAAGAGAATAAACAGAATTATATAAGCTACGAATCCTAACAACCTGTGGCACTCTTTTGCATTAACCTAGGATTCAATGGAAAAACTTGGGAACAATTCCAGGTATAGGTCTCTGTCTCCATACTATCATAAGAAGACAACAAATACTTTACACACACAAGCCTGATAATTTAGGATTCTAAAGGCTAATGTGGCAGAAGAATAAACCCCCTCCCTAAATCTATCAAAAGCCTTCCCAACCATATTTTGGGATTGACATTAACAAAACTTTTTGTTGCAGCATGACAAGATCTGTGATGAGAAAACATATCTGTAAAATCAAAGTCAGCATATATTCTTCAACTGCAAAATGAATGGCAAAAATACTGGATCAGAATCCCAAGCCATGTAAATGTTACCAAGAAGACAAAAGCATCACTAAGAACAAGATCTATTATCAGAAGCCCAAGCAGTGTTCTCTCCTAACAGAGAGCATCCTAACCATCAGACCACTACTAATGACTTGTCATCCATTAAGTGGACATCCAGCCTCACTGCCATGCATACTTTTTCTTTATGGTGGTTGCCAAAATTGAGATCACTGGGCCTAGCATTCATCTTCCCAAACTATTCTTGGGAAAGGTTAGAGGTCCAGAGAGGCGCAGTCACCACCAGTGATGCCACTATGCGTTAAGAAATTTCTGTACGCACACCATTCTGTCCCTTCCCTCATGCTGCAAGAATGGGCTGCTGTTCTTAACAGGTATGCAGGATGTGTACCTGTATAAAACACTAGGTATCCAGCTCAAAGTTTGCTGTCTAGAAGTTTCTGCTTTTAGCATTGTCCTTTGAATTTTGTGAATACAATATTTTACATGTTATGAATAGTGGATGGTGTGCAATTTAGAAGGGACCAAAAGCCACAACAAATCCAGCCATCATGAGTTCGCAATTGCATGATGGCCAACCTATAACTACAGCCAAATGTCCCTCTGTTTTCGTCACTGAGATAACAGCCACAATTTCTAAGAGAAGTATGTGTGCGTGTGAGGGGGGGGGGGGGGGGGTCATCACACACAATCTCACTCAAACCTTGGAATATGATGCATGTGCTGTTAAAAATATACATAAAAAACAGACACAAAATAAAGAAAAATGCACTGCATGACTGCGTGGTCAGCTAACATGAGGCATGACATCTTCCTACATCACTGGCAATCGGGAACAAACTAGTACACTGGGAAACTGGAGAATAAGTTTGAGAAGCTAGGCTTGAGCAAATGACAGCCCATTCACTTACTCTGTAGAAAGAAAAGGGGAATGTGATACTAGAGTACCTACATTAGTATTACTCCTTGGTGGAGGTCAGAGGGGATTCAGTTTGACAACTACCACACTCCCTACAATCTTTGTAATGAGCTGTGCACATTAAAAATGTACTGGCACCACTGCATGCTGGAGTCCTCATTACAACTGGGCTGGGGTAAAGCAAGTGCATGCACACAGACAAATAAAAAGCAGCAAGAGCCAGTACAAAACAGACCTCTACCAATAGTCAGCTCTAATCTGTCCCAGTGCAGGGCCTCTCTGGACCTAAATAACCTGCAAACCCTTGTCTCTGTAAAGTCAGGATCTAATCAGGCAATAAGGCATACTGGCATAGTGTACCAATACGTGTGGGAGTCAGAGAAGAGAACAAAAACAGCAAGACAGAATTCTGGTGACTAGGTCTGAAGTCAGCAGCAACCAGCACAAACAAACAAATGCCCTGTAAATGAATGAATGACTAGCTCATATGCTGAAGAGCAAGTTTCTGACTAATGCAAGGCATTTACCCAGTACAATTTGCTGACAGCCTCAACCTAGGCCTCAAGGAGAAGAATAAACACAGTTTGTGTAAAATCAGACAAGCTGCAATCTACACAATTAGCACTGCGTCTAGTCACTGGTCCAGACTGCCAAGCTCATGCAGTTCTGACTGGAAACTCAGGAATGGTCCATCCTTAAAACCACTCAGACTATGAATTCCTGGTGCCCAGGATATATATAAAGAATGTAAGAATAAATGGGTCCACTTTGGACTTTTCCACTTCCTTTTATTTGTGTCCTACTGTTTTCCCAGCTTCCCACTAGATCACAGTACTCCTACACAATAGATCAAAACCCCTTCCTTAAAATTCCATTCAACTTCTGAATGCTACCTTCAGCTCTTACTTTTCAGCCACCTAATTCAAAAAGCAACTGGTGCTTTTATTTTCATCTGTTTACAATAGTTTGCACAGACATTGTTTTCATAGGTTCATAGTTGTGTACTAGGGCTAATGGCCCCAGAGCTTTTACAGCCTAGCCTACAGATGTGCCCTGGCATTGTGCCACCCATCATTAGTTCCCAGTGCCTCTATCAAGTAGAGCCACTGGAGTGATCCCCAGGGTGAACTTTCTATTTTGCTCTGCTTGACATGTACGGGAAGTCTATTCCAGAGCATGGGCAGTCTGTCCCTCCAGCATGCTCTGTTGATTGCGGTAATGAGGTAGAGGTCTCTGAAGCGTGTGGTACGGATAGATTGGGATTTCTTTATATGTAACATTTCTAACAGAGCTGGGTCAGACATGGCTTTGTAAGTCAAGCAGAGATTGCCTCTTAGTAGACAATATGAGAGAGAATAGCTGGAGTTTTTTTGAGTCTGTCTGTGTAGGATATGTGTTTAAGGCCTAGGATCCTCTTCGCGAGGTACATTTGTGGCCTCTCCAGCTGTTGCAGGCATCTAGTGAGGTACATGCCAAATGGGGCATTATACTCTGACTGGTCTAATGAGGGAAGAGTAGAGAGAAATGATGACCTCTTTCTTCCTGGATGCAAAACCCTTGGGAATGAGATGAGCTACATAGGACTTTCTGACCACAGTGGCAGCGTGGTGGTCAAAGGAGAGGTTGCAGTCAACCTGCGTCCCCAGATCTCTTATAACGTCTTCAGTGTTCAGTGGGCTTCCATCAATGTGGTAATTAGTGGGAACTGAGTTTTTCCCGAAGGGGATGACCACGCATTTTTTTTGGCATTAAGCTTAAGGCCATGGTTTCAACACCAGTCATTTGTCTCAGTGAGGCCTTTCTGTAGGATGCCTCATCACTTGGGGAGTTAATAATGGACCCCTGCTTGCAGTTGTCTGCAAATTTGGTCAGCCAGAGTCCCTCCGTGTTGGCCTGGACTTCTGAGACGTAGATGCCAAACAGGAGCGGATCCAGGACCGATCCCTGTGGAACTCAACTCGTGACTGGTCGGCAGTCTGACTTGGAGTCCACTACTTTCACACTGTGTATTCTATCTGTGAGCCAATTTGCAACCCACCTAACGGTATAGGGGTTGATGACTAGTTTGGAGAGTTTACCCTGAGTGAGGAATGGTATCAAAGGCCTTGGCCCAATCGAGGTAGGCTGTATGAACTGCCTTACCTTCATCCACCGCTTTGGTGACTGACTCAAAGAAGTCAACCAGGTTGAGCAGGCATGATCTACCTTTCACAAAACCAAACTGCGTGGGATCTAGAGTTTGGAGATTCCCTATATCCTTGTTAATTAGGACCATGATGATGCACTCCATAGCCTTACATATCAGACTCATCAGGCTAATAGGGCAACAATTTCCAGGGTCTGTAGTTGCTCCTCCTTTATGGAGAGGGATGACTGCAGCAGTGCACCACTAAGTAGGGACAAAGCCTGAGGTGAGGCTGTGAGGGAACAGAGTACACAGATGTGGTGCCAGTTCACTTTGCAATTCATGTAGAACACAGCCAGGGATACTGGTCATGTCCCATGGAAGCTGTATTCTTGGCCTTGGACAAAGCAGCTTTAACTTGTGCTGCAGTAATGCAGGGTGACTGGCATTCTTCCGGTATTGAGATTGGTCCTTTGGTGGGGGGGGTTAAAGTTGCCACTGAATCTGTCGGCCAGTATGTTGGCAATATCTGTTGGTTCAGTATAGGACATCCCATTGTGCAGTAAACTCAGAGCAAATCTGGGTATTGCCATGGAGATTCCTGATATAACTAAAGAAGGCTTTGTGGTTGTTTTTAGTGTATGCCGCAATTCTGCCTTCATAGCTGGAACTGGTGGCTTTTGAGGAGGGATCTCAACTTTTTGTTGACCCTAACAAGGGTATTTTTCCATTCTTGGGACTTCACCTTTTTCTGCAACAGTTTCACAGTTTCTTCCTTCTGTTGCACAGTTTTTATTAATGGCAGGGGACTCACTAGACTGGCTTTGTTTTTTTTTTTTGTTTGTTTTTTTTGGAGGACAGCATTTTGGTTCGGTTGGCTATGGCTAGTTCCATGCATTTATGTATGTGTTTGTACAGTGCACTGGTGTATGATTTGGCAGTCATGCATCTATTTTCCATTGGGACGGGTACCGTGAAGTTAGCCACCTCTGTTTTTAGCAGAATAAAGTCAGCTTTGGAGAAGTTTTTCATGGTGGATACCTTTACGGGGGTTGTGGGGAAGATGTGAATTTCTATGGTGATTAGTTTGTGGTTGGATCTAACCAGGGAGGAATCGACTACTGGTGTAGAGCAACGGTTGCCCACATTAGTAATAACCAGGTCAAAGATGTTGCTTCCTCTAGTGGGGGTAAGAATGAGCTGGTCCAAGGCATTGGAATTGATGAATTCCAGGGAGCGTTAGGCCATTGCATTGGTGCTCGAGTAGTTTTCCCTGTTAATGGAGGTGTAGTTGAAGTCTCCTAGTATGAGAGTGTTGGGTTGGACCTTAACAGATTCCAGGGTGCTTAGGAACATGGAGTGAGTCTAGGGACATTTAGCAGGCTATGACCTGGATCAGTGTCTTATCCAATGTTAGTTGTACCCGACATATCTCAGATGCATTATGCTGGGCTACTAGTCTGGAGGTATGCAAATCCTTTATGAATATATGGAGATACCACCTCCTTTGGAGCTTCGGTCCATGTTTCGGGAGCGAAAGATGTGGAATGAGTTATAGCCTGGTAGCGCAGGGGTGTTTTCTGCCACTTTAAACAAGGTCTCCGTTACAGCACAAATGTTGCTGAGCAGCATGACCCTCAGATTGCATTTATTTATAGTTGTTACAGTTTTATTTATAGTTGTTACAGTGGTAATTTGGTCTTTGGAACACCGCCTGAAAAAGGCACTATAGGGGTGGCAAGAGCCTTAGCCAGTACCCGGAAACCCAGGGGTGACAGATGCAGGCCATCTCTGGCAAAGCATCCCGGTCTGTCAATCATGTCATCTCAAGCAGCCAGATACTGGATCCCCTTAGAATGGCACCAGAAACTTAGCCAATTGTTGAAGTCCATCATTTTTTTGTTTGTACTGCGGTATTATTCTGGGTGACAGTTGGAATCTGCTCAGGGTTTGTGTCATACCTGCTTGGGCCACATAATCAGAGAGCTCCACCATGTCTCTTTTTCATGTAGTCCACGGAGATGCGTCTCTGGTCATTCACACCCACATGGGCAATGATAGAGTCATACTTATACTGTTGTGGAGTGACCCGAGTGCGTATTATGTGTTGGATTCTGGCACCTGATAGACAGCTGACTGTTACCTTCTCCTTATTCAACCTACTGAGTGGGACATCTGTATGCCTCACTATTGAGTCACCTGTGATTATTGTATTGGGCAAGGTATTTAGCCATAGGGGCTTAGGTTGAGGGGCACACTGTGGAAGTGAGCTAAGTGTCCTGTGTTTTGCGCTGTGTTGTGGTGGCAGAGTGAGTTTCTGTCTTGGAGGTCTCTGCTGTTTGGGTAAATTTCTATTGAGTGCCTCCACGAAGGTGGGTGTGTGGTTTGTGTTTTTAGGCGAGAGCTATGATAGTGGGTGTTCTGGAGGGCTATCCGTTCCATGTGGTGTGGTGCAGGTGTTGACCTCCTCTTGACCAGCTAGTCCGGTCTTGGAATGAGCATGCATAGCTTCCAGTTTTGTTGCCTAAAATACAATTCCACTTATTTGCAGACAATAAGACTGATAAAATGCTACAAGTTATTCATCAATACATTCTCATATAAATCACAAATGTTTATCCTAGTGGAAGTAAAACACATAGTTGTCCTTCCTAGAAATTCGCAAACATGGGACTGATAGCATTGACTTGTATCTCTGAAGTCAGCAATAAATTTCCTTTTAAAAGAACTCCATCCAGAGTGTTTTCCTTTCATTTAATAATCCAAATTTAGAATTCCCACACGCAAAATTTAGTACTCCAACTGATCAACTTTTAATCGGTTTCGACTCACAGCAGACTAGCTTTGCAACATTTTACATGAATGTCAGAGGGAAATAATCACACCATCTAGGATTATCATGTAGCAGGAAGAGTAACTGCATCATTGATTGTTATGACTGCAATAAAAAGCAATTAGGCAATCCCCTGACTCTAGCTAATTTTACACAAGTTTGCTTTTTCAGGAGAAATCCAGGAACACTGTCTAGTCAAGTGCACCCACTTAAGGTCATAAGAACAGACAAATGGAGGCAGAAGGAGTGAAACCCTGAATTCTTGACTATAAGCAGCAGCTTCTTCACTCCTCAGTATCTTAATCTACTGCACTCACTGCCAAACAAAGGATTAGGAGTTTTAAACCAAAGTACTGAAAGGAACGTTTTTTTCTCTTTGGTGTGTGCATGTCTGAGATCAGTCACACCCTATCAATTCTGCACTTCATAAAATGGAAAGAACAAGTCTTGAGTAGAAACATAAAACTACTCTTTCAAGCCTACAAATTAAAAAGAGCTGCTAATTATATGGTCACTAAAAATGAGACCACTGTACAATACAGACACTCCTGCAACACATGGCCAAAAAAAAAAAAAAAAAAAAAAAAAAAAAAAAGGTTGGAAATCTGAAGTATTCCTACATACAGCAAGTGTGTGTGTGTGTGTGTGTGTGTGTGTTGGGGGGGGGGGGGGCAGATCAAACTTTCTCACCCCAGTATATGCTGTGGCCCAAAAATCAGGAAGGTGAAAAACTTGACTATAAAACAAAATTGTGTCAGGATGACAAATAGCCACCTGAAACCAACAGCATAGCTAAGGTGACACAAAATAACTCACTCCAGGAGCAAGTGTTGGGACACAGCTGGTAGATGCAGATCAGTCTTAAGAGCACTGTATTGCCACCACTCAAAAATGAAAGCTGGTGTTACAACACAATGTATGTAATTTATTTTGATATACTCTTGGCAAAGAACAGAATTCCTGTTGAAATTCTGAGGACCACAACTGTAATCATTGGAACAGTAAGGTCAATGTTATGCATTTAACTTATTTGCATCAAGTTCAAGGCTGCCATAAATGTGAGTGTTCTCTTTACGATAAGGTAAGGAGATCCTGGAATTAACAGCTGTGCGAGGGGTGCAAGCCTCCCCTTTGCAAAAACACTTGACTAGTTGCTGCCCTTACAAATATTGTTGCAAAGTAATAAAGAGAGTTTCCCACTTCAGCAGCTGATGTCATGCCTGCAAATGGAAGGGCCTCCTATGCCTTCCTTTGTGAGAGTGCACCACATTCCATAATGGCTACCACATGAATGCATGGCTTGGCAGACCCAATATATAGCATGCAATGCACCCCTCTCTCCAGCAGGTGCCAACACTGTAGTGGGCTGGGCCACATCCCTACCCCAAAAAACAGACAATCTGGCAGTGGCACTTTACACTCACCCATACAGCTTCTCCAGTAAGCAGTCAATCCATCACCCAAGTAGCAATCAATCAGAGCTTTACCCCTCTGCAGCATAGCATGACTTTTAAGCAGTGCTTAAAATGGCCTACACCTTTCATTCTTGGGAAGGAAATACGGCCCGAGTCTGACTGCGCCATAGATGTGAGCTGCTCTACTAGTAAATTAAACAAGAATATATACTGTTCATAACAAAAGCAATAAGAAAGTTACATAGAATATACATGCACAGTAGCAACTTACTCTTTCAATTTCGTTTCATCTCTGCCCTTAATCAAAATTAGATAAACAGAAATTTAAAAATAATGTTCCTTACATAGCATGCTTTAAGTAAACTGTCAGGCTTTGGTTAAGATTTAAATAGATCAAGCATTTAATTTAACAAAAACAGTTCAAACACACTGAATTTCACAATCTACCCACTTTACACAGGCCCCCAGCATCTACCAAGACCCTCTCCAGAGAAAATAGACCAGTTTCATGCGTTTTTTTCAAGTTTTCCTTTCTCTGTCAAACACAGATGTCTGTAAACTTAGCATAAAATTAAAACCCAAAAGAAAAAAGTCTGTGCACTTATCAAAACAGTCCTAGAATACCCCATCATTCACTCACTCATTCATTCAGTATAATGAAGCGGAAAACTACTGGAAAGCCTAACAAATTATATCAGAGCACACCACATGCGACAGACTCCCAGCATTACTGCATTTAATTAAAAGGTATCTCTGCCGACGTACAACCACAACTTTAAATACAAATCTTAATATTATTTTTATCTTTTGCTAACTAAGTTTGTTCAGATAAGGATGCCAAAAAGCAAAAATGTCAAATCAAATGCTTGGCATGTACAGAAAAGTCATGTTTTATGGGGAGAATATGATGCAACTTCCTTTAGGTTCAAAAAAGGGCATCCAACAGCCAAACTGAAGCTGTAGGTGCATCTCACCAATGTACAACACCATAGCCAATGTAAATTTAAGATTCACAGCTTGATCCACATTTGATTTATACAGTTCTGTACATCTCAGAAAACCTACAAAACTTGCTCTCTTTATTCACAGTGGACAGCAAACCACTGTGCTAGTAGAGCAGAACGCCCTATAAATGCCAGACTGTTTCAGCGTGAACATAAAGATACCTCGTCCACATAGTGGTGAAAGAAAAATTCAATGCAAAGAAGCATGCTAAGCCAGAAATTATATGCCTAGTAAAACTAAACTACACCAGGTTTTATGAAATTCCAATCTATAAAAATTAAAACTTGGACTGTGACTTGTAGGCAAATAACTTGCTAAAATACTTAATTCTGAGGACAGAAATCCCCAACAAGCAGCTTCTTGGTTAAAGTGTCTCTTATTTTGCCCTAGAATTACAGCAGATGCACAGAACAAAGCAGGAATAAAACAAAGGGATATGCTGAAAATAAAAATCCAAAGCCAGGCATAATGACAAACTATACAGATAAATGCCAAACAGTAGGACGCCACTCCACTAAGTATAAAACTGAGTGTTTTCACCTTGAGATGCAAAGCTTCAACAGAATAAGGCATACGTAAATTCAATCACTTAAATAATCTCCACCATAAATCACAATCATCCAATAAAATTCATCCGTATACAAAAAGCTAAAACATACAAAATAAAATCCTTTACATCATAAAATTATCGACATACCACAAAATAACCCTACAGGTTTCTATTTTAAAACACAACTAACAAAAATCACCCCATTAAATCCAGGAGCTAACCCTGCATTTGTTTTAAATTTGCCAAAACAGCTCTCAAACTTCCAAATTTAAACTGGGAGCACCATCTCTAGGATTAAATGTTTTTCAATACCAAAAATTACAACCTTACGATTAAGAAAATTCATCAAATGTTTAGTTAGTGCATTGTTGGGATTACCTTTTCCTATATCATAAATGTGTTTACACTCTCTCTAGGAGATCCTGAAGTTTTGCCTATGTAAAATCCCTTACAATGTTGACAAAGTGCTGCATAGACTAGGCCTTTAGTCTCACAATTACAGTGAAATTTAGGGTGAATCAAGCCATTCCCTGCACTTGCCCTTCTTGCTTCCAAATTATACTTGCAATGTAACTACAGATACCACATTTGAATATACCCCAACTTACACTACCCTCTAAATTAATACCCGAGCTAACCGGTACCACCATGTTTTTCAGACAAACCCCTTTCCTTGGTTATTCACTGAAGTCTGTGAGAAGTTTTTTGCTAACCCCTTAAAAATAATTAAAAATATCTCAAAATTTCTCTCAAGGCACTTTTTAATAGACAGGTAAACATTGAAGGTTGTGATAAATGCCAAAATCATATTAGGATATGAAATGTCAATACGGTCAACCTGCTTTATCCAATGAGTTTGAACCTAATTGGACTTCACTGATCACATTACTAACAGAATCAGGATAACTTTTCATCAAAAACATCCCCAATTTTATTGGATGATTGTGACATGATTATGGTGGAGATTTAAGTGATTGAATTTATGTATGCTTTATTCTAATGAAGTTTCAAGCACTAGTGCTGCGATATACTACTTCTTGCCATTTGTTACCTGCACGATATGTTAAAAATACAAGAAGACAGTGCTTTTGGTGAAGATGAAACATAATCAGGCAATTTCACCTTTGCCATGAAAGTTGCACTTCCTGGCGCTCTGATGCACTGTACGGAACAGAAAGGAATTCAGACATTAAAAATCAGATTCTTAATATTCAGTTAAGAAAAGGCTTCTAATCTGCATGATACTCCAAAATATGATTATAAAGAGAAACAAAGAAAACAGACTCTCTTGCAGAATACTAGGTTTGCTCACTTAAAAGCAGTCACTTATTAAAACAAAACTCTCGGAATGCATATGCCACAGGTGTAGCCTAGCAAGGCATCCCCTTAAGCAACTGCTGTGAAAGGGACTCGCACTAACCCTTCATGTGCTACACAATCAAGTGGCAGAAGGTTCTTAGAACTCATTCCCACACTCACCTTGTCAGTTTTGTGGAATCTTCCTCCCTCAAAATACTGACTACCCCCAAACCTTTATCAGCAGCTACCCGATAAGGGTGGTTTTCTCTGCCTTCTCCAGTTCTTTCCCAACATACATCTGGAATTAATACCAAAGAAGCCAGCCAGTCATAAGCATATAGTCTTAAAAGGCAGAATTTGCCCAAGCTATAACATGGTCAAAAAACACGGTGAAAGAAAACAATCCAGGTGGCAACTCTGCAGAATTGCAAATAAAGCTTCCTGCAAGTACCTCAGGTAACACTGCATCTAATTTCAAAGCACAATGCCAAGCAATTCTTAAACCAACCTTCTGGGTAACGATCCAAGACAGTAATCATGCAATTTATTTTTTTTTTTTTTTTGTGTGGAATTCTAATCTGGAGATTGATAAATGTTATTAAATTATATGCTAAGCAAACACAGTAGACAGCAAGTTTCAGATGCAATGTACTACATATGCCACACCACAAGACAATGCACTTAGATACTTGATCACTACTTGGATACTTTCACATTCTCTGCCATTAGAAAATGGAATTATGCAACTGCCACAACAATGGGTTGCTATAATGTTTGTATGCCAATGGTGTTTTTTTTTTAAAGTATCTACAGCATAAGTACAGTATAATTCAGCAGGTTGGGTTTAACTGCCAAGAAAGATGGGAGCTGAATGGACTGGTTCCTATTTTAGACAAAGGATACACTAGAAACAGAAGGAAGTCTTAATACTCAAGGAATCCTATCATCATGGAAAGGACATTGAACAAAGTCTGCAGTCCAGAAACACATCAGACTAAAGTAATTCCCAGAAGGAAGATAAAGCTTCTAAAACAGAATCTTTGGACCTACAGTACTGGTAGGTCCAAAGGAAGAATCAGTCATTCACTCCTATGTATAAAACTAAGATCCCATGGGAGAACGGAGCAATAGAAATGGAGGCTCAAGCTAAACCATACACTGCATAAAGCTTTTATAAATAAAAAGGACTATAAACATTTAATGGATGGCCAAAGGTGAATACCCAATAGCAGAATTAAACAGTCCTGCCCAAGACAATGAGGCAATCCTGTTGCTGCATATTTTGCATAAGAAATTCTGAGTTGATGCCCTAAATGTATCATTTTCTTCAAATAACTGTTAAAGCTTATCTTACATAGTGAGCCAACACTTAACCAATGAAGGAGATGGACACATTTGCTACTGTGCATCTTCTAAAAGGACTGTGGATATGCTCAATTTCCATAACTGAAAATATGTATGGCCTGTGTCCCTGCCTAACAGGGGATGTGGGGCAGCAAAACTGTAAGCCACCATGACCATGGAAATTGGCGAGGGATGCTTCAGGATTAAAAAAAAAAAAAGTGTCAAAAATGTGACTAGCACATCTAAAACAGGCGGAACAAAGCAAGAGAGTTGGCTTAAGGAAGGATACAGTAAAGGAGAGGTAGCAAGGAAAAACTTAATTTGGTCATAGCATACCTCTCAACTCTTTACACAAGAAATTAGGATAAAGCCATAAATAATAGAGAGGTCAAAGACCCATAAATAAAGACAATGTTTAAATATTACTCTTATAAACTTAGAAAGTGAACAGGTTTTGCATTCATATTAATTTTTTGAATGGTATGAAGTCTGAAACTCAATGCATCATTTTCTGATTTCAGTCCACAATGATTTGCCACACCACCAACAATTTTATAAGAAACAGGCCAAAAATTACTCAAAAATCTGGATATTCTGTAAAAATATGGAGAGTCAAGAGGAATGGCTCATAGGTAGCAAAGTCTATCTTGGTCACCTGGGAAGGGGGAGAACTCCTTGCATTTAGACCTTATTAACATAAACTCGTTAGGACATAGAACAAAACTACTCATTACAGCATAGAAATACTGGTCTGTATTTGGAATTATGGACTGTTATATAACTTAGAAACACTTATTTGGTGATCATTCCCCCTTGTCTGCTGATGTGCCATACCACTGCCAAACTACATCAGAAGATGCTCCTTGGCAGAAAGGATACAAAGCTGTTGGAAATCAGTCTGAGCACTCTACCTTCCAATAAAACAAGCAAGTCATCTGCCCTGGAATGAAAGGAATTTGTATTGAGCAGTACAGCATACACTAGAATATGTGGCATGTATAACCTTTGGTCTTTGCTAGTTGAAAGGAGGAGGAGGAGACCAACGATTAAAGAACAGTGTACCACTGTACTGCAATATTAGCAAAAAATTATGCTCTCCAGCCAATCTTGTTCCAACACCAACGGGATTTTAAACAAGCCATACAGACTGCCCTCAGGAGTTGAGAGTTTAGTTTGAGATGCTGACTAAATATCCCGAAGTCTTTTAAGTAAATTTAACATCCAGTCATTAGCATAAAGCAAATCCTTTCTGGATGGTATGGAAAGGCTGGAATACAGCAGGTTTCATTAAGTGGGCTGCACAGAAATGGCAGTGCACTTCAATAACACTCCTGAGGCAAAGGAAAATCTAAGTGGTAATGGGTGAAATTGGAAGTGGTCTCTAGTGCATGCTCCCAACTTTAATCTGCAAGTAGGGATCCTGAAGGTCCAAAATGTATTTAAATTCTAGAAAGAGAAAGGGATGGAAGCTTGGAGGATATCCATGCAAATCCGTTTGCCCCTATTCGGAAAGATTTAGGGAGCTGTAATCCAAAACTGGTCTTGTCCCCTTTACCAAAAATTCCTGTTACCAGAAAGGATGAAGAGCAATGCTCTAGACATCTGCTGGTCTTGTGGACAAATTAGTTATTTTAAGTACAGCAGATTCTGTGTAATTGTTCCTGTCAAGATCAATGCCTTGTGTAAAACAAGGACAAAACAGCAAGGCACAGCCATATGTTACATCCTTACCATCAGTCTCTGGTGAAGGGTAGACCAAGATCTAACAGAGAAGCATTCTTTCCCCACACACCTCCCCAAGTGGGAAGTCATCTGTAGAGTCAGGACTGCTCTTTGTCTCCACAAAAGGAGGAAAATCTGCCACCTTAGGATCTCAGATTTCTCCAAAATAGCTGCATCAGCTCCTGGCTGCTGGGTTAGTGCTAACTGGACTGCTCTTGCTGCTACTGTCTCTTGCCTTCCTGAGGTGGCAAGGTCACGTCAGCTATGACCTCTATCTCTGCCTCTGATTAGCTGAAATTGTTTACCAATTGATGGGACAATAACTGGGAAGGATACACAACTTCAGTGCTCTTCCACAACTACACCTAGAACACTTCTGAAAAGTTAATGCCTGGACTTCAGGGAAGCAATATCTGGATCCCTCAAATCCACCACTGTATACCTCGTACAGGAAAGACATTAATGTGCCAGGAAAGCAGATGCTTCTTGCTCTATCCCAGAAAAAAAAAAAAGGCCATCTACTGAGTAGTAGTATTTGATGAATGGTCTGCCTTGATCTAGAAACAGGCACTCTGGGTCATAAGTGCATGTGGAGAGATGACAAGAAAGGTGCACTAGCAGACTATCAAGATGTATAAATGATACTCATTGTCAATCACTCCACCAGGATAAGATGCTGTCAAGAAGGGGAAACCAAAACAAAACTTGAATCAGATGGCAAACCAATGTCAGTATGGTGTGACATCAAAATGCAGGCAGATGTCAGGCAACCACCAAGTCTAAGTAAGGGGCTAGTACTAAGACAACTGCCAGACTAAAGTGCATGCAGAAGGAGTGACCATCAGGCTACAGACCCAACAGGACACCAAAGTGATGCTGGACTAAGGGAAGATGTAGTCATAAACAGCATACAGGAAGAGAAGGGGATCTCAAAAGAAAGGCAAACAACCCCTGGCAGAACAAGCCAGTATGAGGAGCAGCAGGCTGACATGGTGAAGCCCAGCAGTTAGTTGAAAAAAGACACCATCTCAGTGGAATGCCAAGGAAGGTGCATAACAGTGACAGCAAGAAAATGACAACTTATGCAAACTCTGGCAATGGACAAAAAATGCTAGGCGAGAGTTACCTCAGATCTCGCTTGTAAGCCCCAGCTGTCTAATCTCATAAACAAGGGTAATCAGAGATGTTAGCCATCTGATAATAAGCCAATTTGAAAAAACTCCCAAGTTTCATAGGCTTTCCGCATAGGAGACAGCTTTTTGATCATTATTTTTCTGAATGTCTAGTTCCTGTCCGTGTATTGATGAACATCCAGGAACATCCATTCAGTGTAATTTTTGTTTGAATACTCAGAAAAATAGGGGGGGAGTCAATGCATTGGTTTGTTGGAACTGGAGGAACCAAGCAGTGAGGTTCAGAGAGGGGGGGAGCGATGAAAGCCCGACTGATGATGGATCATCTGATCTGGAAGGGTCAGATTGCCTGGTAAAGGAATAGAGTGAAGTATTCTCTCTGCACTTGCTGTTTTGGGAGTAGCAGAAAGAAAAGGCAAGGCTGACCCCATCTCACTAATATCTCTCACTAGAGAGTCTTGCAGGGCCACCACCAGGAGCTGGAAGAATGCCCACTTAATGTGATTGGACTTCCAGGAATTGACTTGCCGGGATGCTATCAGAAAGAGAAGAGAGAAATCCATTGCCACCACAGTCTGGAGTGCTTCACAGGAGGCGCTTCTCTGGTCCGCCTTGTTTGTTGATGTTGAACACGAACTGACAGTCTGTCTGTCTGTCTGGATTGCAATAAGGAAGAGGAAGAAGGTCCAAGGGGGCAGAGCGAAGCACTGCTCTCATCACATGTTTATAGTATCTAAATTTAGCCTATGTAGGTAATAATGCGACAAGGCGACAAAACAGACTTTAATTTATTGAAATAAATACCAGTTTTGACAAGCGAAAAGTATAATCTCTGGCCATTAGAAGGAGAGATTTGTGGGAGCTGTGAGAAGCCAGTCAGTCAGTGGAAAAACACTGAATCCTCCAAAGGGGAAGAATGGATTGCAACCATCCGGAAAAATCTTGTCTTGACTGACTGATCTCTCCAAGATACTGAGATCAATTGGTCTCCAGTCCCTGTTTTCTTTGGAACTAAAAAAAAGAACCTGAGTAGATTTCCGATCCTTGTTGGTCTGGTTGAACTGCTCTGAATAGCCTTTTTTGAGCAGTGCTTTGAAATTTCCAAAGCTGCTATATCCCTTTTGGCTGGTGGAACATCTGAAGGGGATTTTTTGACTGATTTGGAAACTAAGAAAAGGATAGAATAAATAACCTTCCATGGGACTGTACCCATTTGTTCTGGAGCTGTCAGGGATAGCCAGGCTTCTGGGTACAGTGACACCCCGACTGCTAAGATGGGCAGAGTCGCAAGGCACCAGGGATGCCCTTGTTGGCTTGTCAGGAAAGGCTTCCCGGACAATCTCTCCGGTTCCCCCCCGCTCCCCCGGCGGCTTGACTTCCAATGCCTACCATCCCACCTATTCCCACCTCTGCCCAGGGTAGGAAAACTTCTGGCCTTTTTCCTGCACCCCGGGGGGCTGAAGGCATGGCACAGCACACAGGAGTCCTGCCAGGTAAGGCCAACCCAGACAACAAGAAGTGTGAGCATGTCGAGACATTTTTTTCTGACAGCACGACAGCACTTCTTGAATCCAGAGACAGCTTCCTTTGCTTTCCTAACTGACAGGTGGTACACTAACACACAAACACACAGTTATACTAGTAACTACACAAACACACCCTAGGGAAGGGAAGGCCAAAAGGCCCAAGGGAAGAACCTCTAGCGTTCTTTTAACAAGAAAAGTCGATAAATAGGGGGATAATACTAATTTGTCGAGCTGTAGTGCAAACAAGATCTGGGGTAATCCTCTCGCCTAGCATTGTGGGATATAAAGGAGCCGAGAACGGTGGAACCAACCTTCGAAGAGCAGAGGGTCGAGCCGGATAGCTTTCCAGCAGAATGAAGGCGAGATAGACAACTTAACATCTATTCCTGTGCAAAGAGCCTGATATGAGCTGGACATCAGTATGGAAGGAAGAGGTGTGGAACCCAGAACTACAGAACCTGGCATTACTAATTTAGAAGAACAGAGGCCTTTCAGGCATGCTTTCACAGCGATACTATAAAAGCACACCACCTTACATTCTGTTGACTGTACCAGAAGCAAGGAAAACCTTTAAAAAATGATTGCCCTTCAGCATTGTGCAGCCTCACAAAAATGGCAAAAAGTGGGAAGTTACGTTGAGACAAAGCAAAGGAGACATTCCGGTGCATCAGACTGCTGCAGAAATTTGTTTCCCTACTGAAATATTATTGCAATTTACAATAACAAAATGCAGAAATAAAGAACAGCTGAATAAACAATTAATATTTACAAGATTAATGGTGATGAGCTGTATTTGTGAGTACTACAAAGACTTGAAAAGTCTGGAAACCCGCTCCCCCAAAATCAGATGCCAGAACTTAGTACTGATAGTCTCAAACTTGAGGGGGAAAATATTCCCCTCAACTGAAGTAAGGTAAACAAACCCCAGGAAAATTATCTTCTGCCAATGTCAAATACAGATACCAGTCATGACTTCATGGGAAAACTTTAACAGGCTTTTTAATCCATTTACTCTAACACCTTCTGTATTTACACCTCCCATGCAGGTAAGTACAAGAGAGAATTAGACAAACTTCTGTGGCTCCTACCTGCTAGCTACAATCCACAAGAAAAAAAGTGTGTATAAAAGCAGAAAAGCTTAACACAATTTTCTCCCACTTTTAAAATCAAATTACTTAGGCCAGTTTTTTAAATAATTTTCTTTACATGGACATTTTCAGCATCACCCATTCAAAACAAATATTCACTAATCTTCCAGAACTGGTTCAAAATTATTAAAAAAATGCAACCTTTATGAAGGACAGGGGACCACATGGCCCAGAGACATCATCTCACTATGGAGAGTACATTGCAAGTCCCAAGGGTTACTTCTAACAGCAATGCTATGAAAAAGCAAGCCAAAACTGAATAATTGTACTAATATGCAAGAAAGGAGCATTAATGAGCATAAGCAAAGAGAACTACTAAAAAAAAAAAAAATTCTTCAAAATAACCACACTTGCTAAGGAGACTAGAAACAGAAGAGCTGCAGTTACCTCTTGATTCAAGTACCTAGGTAAACCCTGGCAGTGTAATAAACAATACATTACTAGTCAGGTCTCTCCCTACCCCCCCTCCCCTCTGTCTGAAAAGCAATTCCTTAAGCCATCAAGGAAAATGAAGGAGCAAATTAACTGTCCCAACTAAAAAGAAAAGCTATGTACAAAGTTAAATTAGTGGGGAGTTAAGAGAGGACTGTTCCTTAAATAAAAATGTGGACCTGGGTTACTCGGCGGCAAAAGACAGACTGCAAAAAGAGAACATTTAAAATGTTCATATGTTAAACATGAATGTGGATTGGAATTTTGATACAATAACATTTGATTTAACAGCTAAAACTATAAATAAGATAAGCATTTCTTAAGTATTTTAAGCAGGTCTGTGGTTAAATTAAATCTCAAGTAGTGATCTAATGACCCCAGATGGGTTGACTCTAAAACATCTGGAAATGTTTTGGTATCAAACCAGTAACACTTCCACAAAGTTTTCTTTTATGTGAAAGTTTGGGAATTATCTCCTGGGAGCTCACAAAGAAAATAACGCGAGTGAGTTCCTATATCAATGGAATATCAAAAATTAACAGAACACACTACTTAAAATTCTTAAAGCCATACATTTCAGGCATAGTTTGGTTGCAGGAGATTCATCTTATGCTACACAAATACAGAAGATAGATGGATTTAAGGCAGAAGTACTTCAAAACCTATAGGGAAAGGGATTTGTGCAATACCTCTGCAAAGGTGGCTACATCAGATAGGCAGATCAGCAGTGTTAGAGGAGGTGATCAGTAAAGCTAAACAAAACCAGCTTGCACTTCACTCTGGGCAGCAGAGATAAAGAAGGTTCTTAAATCCCTGGCAGATTCTCTGGAATGGGGCATGAACAATGATGGAGACAGGAATGTGTCCTCTTACACAGGATAAACAGCAATAGCATTATCCAGGAGGCTGCACCAGAAAATGAATGATTTTATACGGGTAGCAGGGAACAATGCAATTTATCACTCCAGCCAATAGGGAGTCTATTTATCCATTACTTGCACCTACAAAAAGTTTTGGAGGACTAATATCATCATCATTAGCTAAAAACAGCTCTCCAGTCCAATCACTGCAGATACAGCATTAGTTAATATATAATCTATGACTGGAGTCAGGGGCTTGGCCTAGAATGGAACTGATTTAGGGTCCATTACTACAGTGCTTCAGGTATTAGCTCAAAAATCACTGAAACAACAGTTCCCTTGGTGCTCAGAAAAATACACCACCAGCAGGGAACCTATCTGGGCAATGATGTAGACTTAAAGAAACATCCTTGGTGGGGAGACTGCTGCTGAGAAATCACTTGGTAATTAAACAACAAACCACAAATCTGAAAAAATACTGAAAGCAGCAAACAGGAATACCAGCATAGGAAGGTAAATTGACTCCTTTATTAACAATCCAAGTCCTGGTACCTCGGCTTTTCGTCTTCAATGGAACAATTTTTCAATCAAAAACCTTCTCTTTAAATACAGCTTAATTCATCAGCCAACCCCCTTATTAATCCAAATGCGTTGCCTAATCACTTCATTTTACATATTTCCTAGTGCAAAACTTTCTACACAATATAATTTAATTTAAATCAATAAACAATTAAATGAACTGATATGATGAACAATATGTACATATATCAATAACAATATAAATACATTTACTTATTTTTTATTATTCAAAAATTATTAAATTTCCATTCAAAATGTGCCATTGTCTAAATTCATACCCCTCAGATGTAAAGTATGATAATTTAGAATCATTTTAAATTCCAATTTATTTAATTCGGCCTTAAAATTGCCCCCCTCAAAGTGTGGTCTCGCTAAAATGCTGAAAATGAATTCATTTGTGCTGCCATTGTGGACACCAATGAAATGTGAAGCAACAGGGTTATCTAAATTACCCCTTCTTACATCCCCTAGATGTTCTAAAATATGAATCTTAATTTTCCTAGTAGTCTGACCTATATACCACAGCGGTTTGGCACAATTACAACCTAAAATGTAAATTACCCCTTGTGACACAGTTAAATTTTTCAAATGCCTTGCATTTCTTCCCATTAATATTCTTACCATTCAAATTCCTAACCAAATGACACACTGAGCATTTTCCACATTTTCCCATACCAACATCCAAATTATGCGTAAAACATACTGACTTTCGACTCAACAATTCCTTCAAATTGCTGAATCTTTTATAAGAAAATGTTTAGGAAACAAACATCCCACTGTCACATCTTCATAAACTATCACATCTTCATAAACTAGGTGCCAAAACTGCCTAACAATCTTTTCCACTACTAATGAAAAATCAGAATATCTAGAGACGAAGAATAACTTTTCATTATTTCCCTCTGAACTATCTCTATAAGGTCTTTTATCTACATTAGTAACCATACCTCCACATAATCGAGCTTTAATAGCTGATAAAGTCTTTTTTGAATAGCCTCTATCAGAAAGCCTAAGAAACACTTCATTGAGTGTCTCATCCCACAATTCTGGATCAGGAGTGTTTCTAAATATCCTTTAAACCCCCCTTCAGGCAATGCCCTTAATAAATGCGGAGGATGCATGCTGCTAGCATGCAAAAAATTATTCACAGACGTTGCCTTCCTGAATGGTTTAAACTGAATCTTATAAGCTCTCCCAACATAAAATTCAACATTCAAGAAAGAAATTTTTTCTTTTGAACATTCATGTACAAAATTGAGCCCATGAAAAGTCGAATTTAACTCCTGTATGAAAACATCAAATTGTGAAGGCTTTCCTTTACATATGAAAATGAGATCATCAATATATCTCTTATAAAAAATGATTGATGAAAAAACTGTTTTGAAACAAAATCTTTTTCAAACTCCCCCATATACATGATTGCGTAACTAGGGGCGAAAGCCGCACCCATCGCTGTACCTCTAACCTGAAGATAAAATTCATTTTTCCATACAAAATAGTTGTGAGTAAGACAGAAAAGTTATTCTTCGTCTCTAGATATTCTGATTTTTCATTAGTAGTGGAAAAGATTGTCAGGCAGTTTTGGCACCTAGTTTATGAAGATGTGACAGTGGGATGTTTGTTTCCTAAACATGTTACATTTTCTTATAAAAGATTCAGCAATTTGATGGAATTGTTGAGTCGAAAGTCAGTATGCTTTACGCAGAATTTGGATGTTGGTATGGGAAAATGTGGAAAATGCTCAGTGTGTTTTTTGGTTAGGAATTTGAATAGTAAGAATATTAATGGAAAGAAATACAAGGCATTTGAAAAATTTAACTGTGTGTCACAAGGGGTAATTTACATTTTAGGTTGTAATTGTGCCAAACCGTTGTGGTATATAGGTCAGACTACTAGGAAAATTAAGATTCGTATTTTAGAACATCAAGGGGATGTAAGAAGGGGTAATTTAGATAGCCCTGTTGCTTCACATTTCATTGGTGGCAATTTTAAGGCCGAATTAAATAAATTGGAATTTAAAATGATTCTAAATCATCATACTTTACATCTGAGGGGCATGAATTTAGACACTGGCACATTTTGAATGGAAATTTAATAATTTTTGAATAATAAAAAATAAGTAAATGTATTTATATTGTTATTGATATATGTACATATTGTTCATCATACCAGTCCATTTAATTGTTTATTGATTTAAATTATATTGTGTAGAAAGTTTTGCACTAGGAAATATGTAAAATGAAGTAATTAGGCAACGCATTTGGTGTATAATGTCTTAATTGATTAATAAGGGGGTTGGCTGATGAATTAAGCTGTATTTAAAGAGAAGGTTTTTGAATGAAAAGTTTTTCCATTGAAGGCAAAATGCCGAGGTACCAGGACTTGGATTGTTAATAAAGGAGTCAATTTACCTTCCTATGCTGGTATTCTGGTTTGCTGGTGTTCCTGTTTGCTGCTTTCAGTATTTTTTGAGAAATCACTTGGCCCTGAACCATAACTGTTCAAGGTGTATACTATGGCAAAAAAGTAGTATGCTCATTGAGGGAATCCACAGAATTTTATGGCAGCTCATTCCAAAACATATTGTGTGTACACACACACACAAAACTGGACTTTTCCCTGAAAGATGTTTATTTTTGAAAGGCCATCCAAGTCCTTGGTAGCGAGATTAAGGTAGCAAAAGAAAATACACTCCCACCATATGACTAAGGCACTAATCAAACAAAAAAATTAAGTGTAGTATGGAAGCCTGTGCTTTCTATTGCAGCAAGCTTTATAATACAATAGTCTGGAGGCAGAAGAAGAGAAAAGACAGGTGCCTTCAAGTAGAATTATACTGGTCTCAACGAATGAGCAACAAAACGCAGCCTATTTGTTTGGCCACTGCCTAGCAGCAGCATGGGTAACTGGAAAATTCTACCCACCTTCCCTTGGAAGGTAAGTGCGTCTGTGTGTGTAAACAAACTCTTTCAAAGGTAGATGCTGTGGGTATGGTATGAGGCATTGGAAGGCACCAATATTTACAGACAGAATAATGAGAAAGGGACCTGAGGTGCTGGGCCAAAAACTCAGCTTGGTAAGTGGTCAGTGGATATGGATCTTGAAAGCCTACATTCAAAGCAAGAGTGCATATGCTCTTGAGGCTGATTTGCATTTGGTGAACTGGTTAGTGAAACAGATTAATGTGCACTTGTTTAAACTTTGCTTTAAAGTGTTAAGTACTAGTAGTGTGACTCAAGAAACCATCTGTCTGGCAGCCATCAGACCTATTTGACCTAGGCATCTAAAACTTTGCCCGAGACACAAAACAGGACATACTGGAGGGACAGGTATGTCTCTCAGAATTCCCCTCTCTGGAACAGGCTTCTCATCTATGTGAAGCAGAGGTCATCCCCAACCCTATTCAAGAGGAACATGGACCAGTGGATGGGAAAATCAGAAATATACCCTATGTCCAGCACTTATGTCTCTAATTTACACAGGTAGCCTGTATTTTTTTCCCTAGCTTATGTACACCCCTTAAAATAACTCTAAGGCACATAAACTTGTGAGATACAAGTGGGATGCTTGGCTAGACTTAAGACACCAGTGGTCATTTGCCTAGTATACAAATATGAATCTATTTGGGGTGTTTGAGTGGATCCACTTACCCCAGCCCTTGTCCTTCATTCTAGAACCCAAGAGACCAGTACTTGGTCCTCTATCTTCTCTCTTCATAAATGACTTGTCATGTATTCAAATGACCTTCAACTTACAAAATCAAGTAGAGACCTTTCTAACCTCCAAAATAAGTTACAAATAAATTCAGTGTAATTAGGCCTGTAGCAGACAAAGTCAAACATTATATTTAGTTCTAAGCAGAAGCTGCTTCAGCACCCATCATATCACTAGTTTCCCAAAAGGTACCTAGGCGTGACAATAGACCCCTTGATGAACTTTAATAAAATTCACTTAAAATGTCTGTAACCAAACACTGTCATGTTTAAAGCTACGTGTGACAATGTGTGGTAATGTCAACTATGCCAGGAGAAGTAGGGCAGTGGATGTGTAACATATGCCAGCACAGCTAGCTGGAATATTGTAAACTATAAGTCAGTTGTATATCAATCTGATATGTACAGATGCCTATGCTGAAAATGTATTTGTAAAGCTGCTTGTGTTAAAAATGTACCAACAGTAGGTCCTAACTGTATTGTAACTGATTAAATGTATATGTTTTAACAAAGGATACTAAAAGAAAAGAGGTTAGCCTCAGTCCAGCTAACTTTGAAAAATAGTAAGAAATTAAAATTACTTAATTTAAGGTATAAAAAGACAGTTCTGATTGCAGCCAGAGACAAAATGTCTGCGAAAACAAGTACTGGGAAGCCTTCTGTACTGTCTCTAGCAGGGAACCAATTGCTACTGTGGAAGTGTGGAAGTGTTTTATGGGTTTATGACTTCCAGCTGCAAAAGATCTTGGAAAGCTATGTGTGGGTATGTATTACTGACAAATGTGCACTAAATCTTGGCAGCTTCTAGCTAAGGGGGTAGTATGGGAACCAGAAGTCAGACGACCAGATGTATGTGATGTTATTCGGCAATCCATCACTAAAATGATAATTTAATACTAGACGAGACTGAAGTCTCAGAGCACTCTGTATTTGGAACCTGACAAGGAAGGACCCCACACATACTTCATCTTGTCTTTCTGTAGTAAGTGAACCAGGGAAAAGTAATTCTTTAGATCAGTCAGGAAAATATAGTGAGATTAGACAAATACTGTTTTTCTGTATCTGTGTGAATTTATTCATCTATATTATTTTATTTTCTGTGATTGAAAACTCTGTGTTTACTGTAAATAGACGTTTTGTATTTTCATGTTTGTTTATTATTAAATGTATTTAAACTTTTTACTGTGGCTGGTACGTCAGAGAATATTTTAAACTTTGAGGGGACTTGTATCAATTTGGAGACACTGTGGCCACTCATGAAAGCCTTACTGCATTGGTCAATCATCATCATTTGTACTAATATTAATTTCACTCAGTATAATTGGGTACCCTTATAAGAGCCTTACAGTAGCTGGCTTTGGGGTGTCAGGTGGCAGTGTAACTGTCTTATAGTTTGGACAGAAGGGGGCATAGCTAGTAAATTTGTGACAGCCTTTCCAGGTGTGTGCGTGTCTGTGTGAGAAAAACTCCAAGACTGTGTGTGTCATCTGCTTGGAGCAGGGACATGCTGATTTCATAAAGAGAATAGTGGAGGACTTGGCTTAGACACTCTGCTGAGGACTCAACTCTATATTTGTGCCAGTGGGGAGTCTTATTGGGGATCTGAAAGAGAGGGAAAACCAGCCCCCAGACTAAGAGTGTCACCTGTGCACCCTTTAGGGAAATTGTGCTTGATGCAGACAGCTTTGTCTGGAAATAGTGGGTGCATCCATTTTTGTTCCAGGTGAATGCCCCTGTCCTGTGCAGTGGAGAGGACTCAGGGTCCATGATTACTGGTCCAGAGTGGGGACTTCACGCAGTTATAAAAATCTCCCATCAAATTTCACCTTCTGCCTGGCATATATTAGCTAGAAATGTCCTAATTCCGAACATCAAACATGGCCTCCACTTTAACTTTCTATTCCAATATAAATGCATACAAATTGCAGATGGCAGTAAACAGAAATTTTTATTTAATTTATTTATTTATTTAACATTTGTTAACTGGGAAAGTCTGACTTGGAACAAAGCCAATTTTCAGGGGAGGCCCGAGGAGAAACGCTCCAGATGCATGTCTTTGTAACGTGAGAGGAAACCAAAGCACCCGGAGGAAACCCACACAAACGTAGGGAGGACATGCAGACTCCACACAGAAGGCAGCCCAGCCGAGAATCGAACCGGAGAACCTCTTGCTGTGAGGCGACAATGCTACCACTGCGCCATCCATTGTAGACCTGTTCTTTTAGCTAACAACCAGATCCATTGTCAGTTACTTGCAATCTTTTAATTTACGGTTAATTTAACCATTAATTGGCTCCCCTGAGATCCAGAACGACCTTTAGTGCCCAACTTCTTCAATCTAGGGCAATGCTACATTAGGAACTACACTCAAACAACAAAATTATTTAGAGATATGGAGGAAAACCTGACCCTCATTAGTCCTAAATTTTAAACTATAAATAGAGAAAGGATCTTTGCCAAGCTTAGACCAGCCATTTGGAATTAATCTTCTTAGAAACTTAACAGCATACACAAACAATTTAACTTGAACCTAAAACAGCACATAAAGGAATATTCTTGAACCTGTTTTAAAGACAATGGCTAGAATCTGATCTCTGCACTGCACACCTCACTAAGGCAATTCCACAATGTTCAAATAAATATGATGTTTTATGTAACCCAAAACAGTCAACTGTATCCACTGTATCCATGGGGTAAACATGCATGTTCTGTTTAGCAACCTCTGCTATGATGTAAATAACCTTTTGCATGTATTAAGTAATTTCTTACTATGGCTATATACAATATCTTTAGTGTTATGTTTCAGTACTGTCAATTTGCTCTACTGGCCAAGGTCATGGATGAAAAGAATG
Source organism: Protopterus annectens (assembly GCF_019279795.1). Taxonomy (NCBI): domain Eukaryota; kingdom Metazoa; phylum Chordata; order Ceratodontiformes; family Protopteridae; genus Protopterus; species Protopterus annectens. The sequence continues at coordinate 550,084,273 of NC_056734.1, read as the reverse complement.
TCAACTAGTCCACATATCCAGTTAATGTGAATAAATAAATGACAAGATAACGTCAACTGTAAAGGAATGGCATCCTATGGTACTTACAAATCATCATGTCCGTGTTAGACATTCTGTCAATAGGGCTTACATATTTACAAGCATTTTCATTTAAACTGACCAAAGTACTTTGGAAAGCCTGTATCAAATGCTAGGGTAGGAGACAGCAATGTGACTATAATGTTACAGTTCTTTAGAAAGGTAGTTAGTGTAGCTCTGGTTAACAAGGCCATCCTACAAAAATAGCTAAAAATAAAAAGCAAGGCAATGAAATGCTATGGGCAACACTGGAAATATTAAGCTTCCAAACATCTCCTAAACAGATACAAAAGATGATCAACAGACTTCAGAAAAGCCAGAATATCACAGTGGAAATACTCTGGATGGTAACGGTTGCACAGTTTCTTCCACATTTTATGCAAAAACAGCCAATATACATTCAGTTGTGCCTTTCTGGAGCAGCCAGCTGGGTCACAGAACCACATTTTTTAAGAAAGTGGGGATTTATTGACTTTTTTAAACTTGAGACAGCCTGGCACATTCCTCTACTGCGAGTGTGAACGGACTCAGAAAGAAGGGAAAAAGGGGGGGGGCTGCTCAGAATTTGAACCAGCAGACTACACTTGCTAAGACCATAACTTAATTCTGTAACCTACCAAAGAATCACCCAGTAGCTGTCATTGCAACAAAGCATTTCAGTGCAGTACGCACAGCAGCAAAGTGAAATGCTGCTTCATTCCAACTAGTTATCAATCTAGTTGCCAAAATAAATAAAATACACAAATAGGCTGCCTCCTTCAAAGAAAGTGTAGCAAATAAGGTCACATTTTCTTGCAATAACAACTTTTCCAGAAAAACAGTAAGCTAATCTGTCAGAGCCCCCCCCCCCTCCAAAGATAACGACAGCATGATCTTAGTTACTTATGGTAAACAAGATCAAAATGGCCACGTAAATCAATTCAGTCAGTACCTAATTAAATTACCTCAAGGCACCTGTCTACACAATGCAGGGTGAGCCAAAGCAGCTGTCTAAACAAAATGCAGGGCAGGAATAACTACCCAAATAATTTTAAGCACAGAAAAAGAACACACACACACACACACACACACACACACACACACACACACACAAGTGGATAAGAAGGATATCACAGCAGAAGAAAAACGTGGACAATAGTGCCTCTCCAGCTTAAAAGCTATAATGACAAGTATGCCACCAGGAGACACAGTTGGCTCCCCTCTACAATAATGGGAAGCTTACAGGGATTTGAATCCCACCACTAGCAATCAAATGCAAAGGATAAAAATGATTGTAGGCAGGGGCTATGGTGCTATGACCCATTCCACTGTCCACCATTAAGTTTTAATCTAAAAGATCTAAAATCTTATGGCCATTACAGGTACGGTTTCTTGAATCACACTACTAGAGCAAAACAGATTACAGTGCAAACAAGACACACAGAATCATTCAACAATTTCAAGACTGCTGCCTGGCCACAAAAACGTGCAAGAAATACAGTCTGCTGATCTAGCTTGGGGGGAGGGCACTAGAACATCAATTCCAATTAACTGGCTTCACAGTGAACTCTCTGCTAACCAGAGTATTTGGCCCACCTCTCCAGAACCTGTTCTCACGACTCTCTCCAAGTTTGTCCCTGGCAGAACTCACTTGCCCACAATATCTGTACTTAAAACTCACACACACACAAAAACAAATTTCCAGGGAAAGCAGATTATATTCTACAACATTACAGCCATCTGCCCTAACTCACAGAATTCATCTGCCAACACTTCAGATTACAAGGCTGGAGCCTTCTACTGTTATTGTTCAGGGCAGTCTCAATCAAGTAGATATTAGCAGTCTGCCACCAGTCAGTGCAGCAGAGTGTAAATATCTTCAAATTCACAACCAACCCCAATTTATTTTTACAACACCTTACTTACAAAAGAATGAGTTAAACAAAACAGTTAAGTCAGATACAGACAAGTGAAGCTACACATGGACAATATTTCTTTTGTATTCTATTTGTTCAAAAGAAAAAAAAAGACAGCTATGAGTTGAACTAAAAAAAATTACTGAATCTTAATCTAACCTATCAGAAATTTCAGAACATTTCCGGCAGAGAGAAAAAAAAAAAAAACTGCTGAGAACAAGTCACAGGCTGCAGGTAGCACTCCTCCTCGACTGTCCATCGTCCATACAGGAGTCTGCCCCAATTACACATTGGGGCAAATTGCTTGTTCTTGATCAGTTACCTCTTTGAAGAATCTTATAAAGGCTCCATTGTGTTCCTTTGCTCCCAGGGAACATTCATTAATTATATTTTCACATTGTGTGTGCAATTGTTTGTAATTCCCAGCACAGAAAGTTGCATTAAAAACATTTCCCGTCTTACTTCCACAGAAAAAAAAGTCAGTTGTCCATTCAACTTTTCTTACTATAGAAAAGACATTGATACTACAGACTAAATTGCATATTTTTAGGTGTTTTTTTTTTTTTGCAGCAGCAGCAGGTTTTACTATACTAAAAAGCATCTAAAAATCTGGTACACTGTTTCAGAAAAACAGTAGCATATTTATATCTCACATCTTCCACTTCACAATGGATGCAGCAAATCCACAACCACCACCTTTGAATCAATGACTGCTGAGCATAATGGGCAAGGGTGACGTGACACAGTGTCAAATAGTGGGAAATATTCTTGACAGAGGAGACAAGTACATAACACAATTCAATATCCACAAAAATAAAACGTACATCAGACAATACTGAAACTTCTGATCACACTGTTTTGCACCTGAAACATTACATAATTGTACAATTTACTTTTGTCCCTTAAGTGTTGTACTTGAAAAGTAGACCCCACCACCAAAGTGACACTAACCATTGAAGAAATCTGAATGCACAGCCTTCTCATTTGCTGCCAAGTCCATCAGGAGTCCACTGCTTCCGCCTGCCTGCAAAAAAAAATGTATAACAAATTAGAAAAGACCAATGTAAATGTACATGTATAACCATAAAGTCTGCTAGAATCCATGAATCACACTTCTGTGCTTTAATGACAGATTAAAGCCACAGATGTAGAAACATGAAAATGATAGAAAAAGGAGCATCATTTGGGCAATTATTTTACCAAGAAGTAATGTAAATATTTATGAAAGTCAAAACTAACTCAGATATTCATATCACACTGTACAGTGGAAACAAAGTCAGTGTGCTTTACTAAAAAATTTAATATTATGGTAAGCAAATGCAGTTCAGAAATTAAGGCTATAAGAAAGCATTATGCACAATGAATTACTGACGTCACTGTCTAATGTTTTCTAAAGCATAAACAAGGAGCAAAAGCTCAACATAACATGCACACATGGGAGTGGCAAACTAGAAAGCCCCCTATGTCAATGAACCTGGAAAACATATCTGCATTGACTGTATCAAACTTGGCAAGGTTTACAGTGATCCTCAATAAATGAAATGACTGCCACATAGAGTTTGTAGCATAAAGGAGTTTCTCTAAAGGTCTGAGGGATTAGGAGACGGTCTACATACAAAACAGACTTACTCCTTGCAGCCCCTGGTTCACAAATCACAACTAGTCATTTTGTGACTAACCTGGGGCAAAGGATAGCCCAAAAGGGACAGTGTTAAGCTGACTCCTATGGAGGAATACAAGAATTTTCTGAACTCTATGATGATCTACTCAAAGATGTAGAACTTCTGAATTCCAAATAGCACATCCAATTTCCTTCTGACAAGAAAAGGAGAAACTACCTAACCATAACCTTGTGGAGATTTTGCTTTGCTAAACACGGAGGATGGTCACGTTTAGAATGTGCTCGAGGTCCTTGGTCATTTTTTTTTTTTTTTTTTTAAGCAAAACGAGCACGTCTGGAGTGCAATCTGGACCCCTGTGGTTTGGCAGGCCTAAAGCTTTAAGGAGGAGGATCTTTCTTAGAGCCATCTTCTTCTGAGAGGTGGAACCATCTGATGTTATGATCACTATCCACCTGTTGGATATGATGACCTTCCAATCTGTCAGGTGTAGGGACAAATGACCCTTCACACTGCCTCTAGAAAAGCAAACAGGCAAGATCATAAAGGAGCTTAATGCTACCTTATGAACTGCACAACCCTTGATTTAGATGGGAATTTCCTACCATACAACTGGCAATCACCATTATACCCATGTTTGTTCCTTCCTGGCTGTTCATTTTGTTGCGGATGAACAACATCTAAAGTAGACTTCTGCATCCTTAAGACACTGTGATGGTGAGTCAGAAGAGACCAAGAGCTACAACGAACTTTCTGTCTTGGTAGCTTTCTTCTATTATGTTACACCAGACATATTAGTTGATGATGTCTACGCTTCGTGTCTTGGAGGTCTGTATATCATGTTCACTTATTTCATATAGTTTGAATAAACTTGCTTAAACTACTTCTACTACTACTTGGCCACAACACTGATCCTTTTGGGGCAACTGTGCTTAAGAAGTTGATAGAAAGGACCTGCTTTTAGGATAGCTTTGGAACCATTTTATTGTATTAGCAACAAAGCTGAGTTTTTGCATTTAAGAAATAAGCAGTTCCTGGTTTTAAAAGTGTCAATTGCCCTAGTCATGTCAACAACTATACCAGCTGTGATTAGGCCATTGTTGATATTACTGCATCTCGAATCAGATGGTGTGAGAAGGCCTGCAGCAGTACTAAATGTGCATCTGTTTTGTACTGAATTTTTTCAAATATTTTGACTAGTGGGCAAAGACTGGACCGGTCTATAATCTTTAAGGGTTCTGGGAGGGTGTACCTTAGGAAGCAGAACAATGATGGTGTGCTTTAGCATTAGGGGGTACTACTACTCCTGTGGTAAGTGAATGACTGAAGATAAAGGATAAGGGTTTGACAATTTTAACCAATGTTCTCTTAAGGAATACAGAAAATAGATAATCCATGTTTACAGCAGACAGCTTCGTTAACAGAGATCTTAGTGAAGTAGAAAGGTGCCAAGGAGTCTGCTAAGGGAAACAATGCTGGTGGTAAAGTTGTAGTCTGAGGAAGTGCGACTTGTGGGAGGAGAAGGAGATTGTGATGGTTTGGACGGAGATGATAAAAGTTTTTCCTAGTCATCTGAAGAGACACTGCTGATAGAGGGGGATGGTGGTATCTAGATTACTGTGATGGTAAGCAAGTTCTGCTGCCCTAGCATTAGAAAGAGCACCAAAATGGATAGCAGCCAATCATTAGTCTGGCTAGCCTTAGTTGAGGATGTAATTTTACACAAGTGTTTTGTTTGCTTAGCAACACAACTCCACCTCCTGCTCTTGGTCCAGGTCTAGAATCAAAGTACGTTATAGTCTGAAAGGATGAAGGGCAGTAAAGTATGCCACTCAATTACAATGCACCGGTCTGTACGTACCTCTCAAAGCACTTGCAACAGCTTGAGAGAAAATCTCAAAAACAATAGAGAGAGCAAGCTTTAAGTCCTATGTTGACCATCTCAAAGCCCTAACCTTGTACTCTTGTCTCATACAGACTACTGCATGGCAATCTATGCCTAGCCTCCAAGGCATCCTCAGAGTCCACACTGATGGATCTGCTACACAACCTCAAAACAAAGAGCATCAGAAACACATTTTAAGGACCTAAATCTCACCTACAACAAACAGGACATGGTGGAGGGACAGGTCTCGATTACCCTTCTCTGAACAGGTTTCCCACCCATGTGAAGCAAAGCTCATCCCTAACCCCTATGCAAATGCAGCATGGGCCAATGGATGGGAAATCGCAACTTTATCCCTAGTTTGGCACCTGCCCCCAATGGACAGAGGCAGCCTGTGAATGACTGATGTTTAGAAGTCTATACCATTAACCTCCTTTGGGCAGTAACATATTAGCAATATTTTGGTAAAATTGGGGTACACTCAGCTAGTCTTAACCATGTCTTAGTTTGGGCTAGTATATGAGAGTTTTCAGTATTTATCCAGACTTCAGGCATGCCAGTATTCAGGTATGTTGCTTTCATGTTATTTCTCGATCTAGTTTCAGGAATTATGTTGTAAAGTATCTGAGTTGGGCTTGGGATGGGAAGAGTTGAGCTTGGGTTGTGCCAAATATTGTTGTGGCCCTGGGTTGGCATGGATATCCCCTTACCCAAGTACTGGCTCCATGCAGCTAGGTATTTCTTGAGAAATGCACATATACTGCAATGTGTCTATTTGTATAATGAACTGTTTTCTGTAGAGGTCAGTAATCAGTTTAAAATAGTGGCAGAGATGGAATTATTTATATGGTGGATGCAAATACCGTTTTATTTTCAGCCATTTACATTTTTTGTGTATTTATTGGAATATTATCTATAATATACAAAATGTTGTTAGGTAAAGTAAAATAGAGCAGCAAATAAAGGCAGCGTCTTAGTACAGTCATCATTTTTGATAAATGTAGGCAAGTATCACAAAATGTTATTGTGAGTATCCTGACAATGCAATGTCGAGTACTAGCAAGGCAAGAGAACTACAGTAGAGATTAATGCGTGGAGGAGAGATTGAGCTAATAGTGATAACTGCATGAGAACTATATTGTGGAGAGTTGCTAGAGTAACAGTCCATTTGATAGGTAGTGAATGAAGAAGAAACATTGCGAACAGTGACGAGTGAGGGGGAAGAAGGCTATCGGTCATCTAATCTGCTGCATAGTAGATGCAAAGAGGAGTTTTTCCACTTTGAGATTATCAGCCACCTAGACTGAGCAAGGTTCAGTCTGCCAGCCACTTAGGCTAATAGGTGCAGAAATGAGAGAACTGAATCATTCTACCATCTACACAAGGAAAGAGTACTTCTGCTCTCCAAGGCTCCATATTTCAGCTAGCCTGATGAGTTCTATAACTGAGAAGAGCAGCATACGTGCCACCTTGACTAGTTTGTGGGGTGTAGAGAGCAGTTGCTTCTTCTTAGAAAAAGGAGGGGGAAAGAGAAACAAAGACAACCAACCACCTAGACTGGCTAGCGATATGACAGAGTAGAAACCAGTTTATATGCCACTGATACTTGTCTTGGTGGTAAGGTGCAGTCCATCAGCTAAAACAGACTACCGATATGAAAGATTAGAAACCAGTTTATCTGCCCCCTATACCTGTCCTGGTGTGGTGGTAAAGTGCAGTCTGAAAGCTAGGATTTACAAGAACAAACACAAAAATAAGAACTAGAGAAGTGAGAGGAAAGGGGGTTAGGTCTGTCAGCCATACAGTCTGGTTTGTGAGAGTAAAATGTTAGAAGAAAAATACTTTGCTTTCTCAGTCTGCCACCTAGACTGAATAAGAGAGTTGGAACCAATCTGCTGCCTTTACTGATATTTGTGCTGTAAGGAGCAGTCTATCTACACAGACTACAAAATACAGAGAGGATGTCTACCACCTAGACTGTTTACAGATGTTTAATGGCTCTATGTAACCATTTTACAATTTATGGAGGTACAATTTATAAAAGGAAGGAAGGCTAGCATGAAAAGATGGTCACACAGTTTCTTAACTGATGTGTACACTTCCATAGGTGAGGTTCTACTAAATGTACCTCTGACTAAGAAAGTACTGGTCTTCAAGTTAGATAAACTTGCGAGACAAATTGTATCTTTATGAAAAACTCTTTTTGGCCCTGTCAATTCATTTTTAAGATATTTTCTTCCTTACTCCACTAGTACAGAGAGTAAAACTGCTTTGCATGGGAAGGAGGAAGGTGAAAAGTTTGTCTCTGGCTTTGGGAGAGTCTAAATCTTTGGAAATGTCTTTGGAAACGTGTAGCTTGCTCTCCGCAAACATCATCCTTTTTGTTATACCTAAATGATTGAAGATTTAATGAGTAGTGGAGTAGCTAGGACATTTTACAAGTTAATTCAGTTCAGTTTGCTTGAGAAGACACTACATTTTTTAATATATTCAAGATAAATGGATTTGCTAGGGTTTAACTGCTCTGCCCTGTTCCATCAGGATTTGTAGTATTCTAGCCCAGTTAAACAGGTCTTATTTCAGCCAACAAAAGTGTTTACAATAGCAAATTTGATGTATAAACATGCCGGGCCATTTTAAAGACTGAGGTCATGGTTGAACTTTCACAACCACGGGCCAAAAGACCAACATTTCAGATGGTTATCTCAAATAACTAGAGTACGCACAGTGTAGTAAGGTAGTAAGGTATACCCCCCCCCCCCATTACCTGGCCATGAAAGCTTTAAGCTGGATAAGACTCTACAAGCCATCAAGTTTTCAGTTAGGTGGATCAAGAGTCTTAACAGACTCTGGACTGTTAGATGTGTCCTGCATTTTCAGTTGGTTACCAGACGCCTTTAAGATAGTTTGTGTAGGACTGAAATTATGATGTATAGGTAAACAAAGGAGGCTTGGTGTCATGCTCCAAAGTGGGAGTTGCCCACATCCTTTCCTCCAGTTAATCAAGATCTCAAGTACCTTCTTTCTTTTTTTAAAACCACAATTCTAGAAAATTACTTTACTGTATATATTTCTTAACTAAGCAAACCCACTGGACCAAAAACCTTTTCATTGGCAATCCAGGAACACCATCAGGTTAAATGGCTTGCTCATATGCACACAACAGGCAAATGGAAGTTATGAGAAGCAAACACTGGATCACAGGACATAGTATGTAACAGTCATAATCCTTCATTTTCTCTACCTTACTACGATGCAGTTTTATACAATGTACTGTATCCAACTACCAATTTTCATCCATATTTCTAGTCTGTTGAGAACAAATTTTTGCTTGTACTTTAGTTCCCCCTGGTCTCAGTTTTTCTTCACATCCATGTTATCTGCTCTCCTTTATAAGCTCTTGCCTTAACTAGCCATCCCAGTCTTCATTTCTGTTTGTATCCAACTAATTTTTTGCCTCTGTTGCCCTCACTGCTTCCCTACCACCTACAAAAATAGTACCATCTGTGGCGGTTGTTAAACTTTACTTAAGCAATGTTTACCAAGAGGAGATTTAACCAGCAAAACTTTACTTAAGCAAGGTTTACTAGGAGGAGATTTAAGCAGCATTTTTAAGTAACTGCATGTTATTAACAGGAAGTACATATCAAAACTCCTAATTATCAAGCGCAGGAGGAATGCTCATAAGTTGTTTTATAAGCAGGGGGTAAACAATACTAAAGAAGATAAAGCTCCCTACTGAAATGTCGGCACTCAAAATGCCGAGTGCCGACAAGCCAAAAAAAAAAAAACCTGGAGAAAAACGAGTCTTGAAAATCACTCTTCTCTTTAAAACTTATCTTTGTGGGGGGGGGCGCCTTTTCATCCCCCCCCAACTTATATACACTAACTCCAAGATCACCATACCACAGAGAAAAGGGAATATTCCGAGAAATGGCAACTTGGACTTAGTTTAAGTCTGTTTTTTCAGCCAGTCTCCATAGTTCAATACTTTCTCCAACTAGTCCCAGCATTTCAAATGGTTACCAGGAAATTATATAACGCGTGACAGAAGGTCAAAGTTAAAAACACTAAAGAAAATTATACTGAGTGGCAACTGCCCTTTAGGTTCTGCAGAGCTAATAATCTAGAAGAGCACTGCAAGTTTCATTTCCTCTGTTGCTATATGTGTACACTAATTTTTATTACATGACTTATGATGTTTACACGTCTCGAGGATCCTCTTTTGTCTTAAGTTTAGCAGAAGGCCTAAGTGTATCAGCCAATTCTTTGCTTTGGCCAAGGTTTCCAAATTGCTCCAAAATGCCCTCAAGGAGTGGCAAGCCCAAAAACTCCACTAGCCTGAAGTTCAGGACATTGTTATTCAAATTTACACAACTCAATCCAGTAGTTCAACAAAAAGAATGAGGATGAGAGAAAGGCAGCTAAGAGTCTGACTAAATGAGCACAGACTTTAAATCAGGTCCCAAGGAGAAATCCAGACTGCAGTTATCACTCAAAAAGCAATCACATTAAACAGTGTTGGAGATAAATCTATCTAGAAAACTATTTTACAAACTTAATATTTTTAAATACAAGTTTAATTTTAAAAGTATTTGCTGTTTTACAACTTTGTACAACCTTACATATTCCACTTTAATGACGTGTGCAATATAGTCTAAACAAAACTGTAAAAATGTACCTTTGGAAGAATTTTTAAACTGTTTCCCAACAGAAATTAACAGCAAGCAGCACAAGCCACATACAAATACATTTTAGCACTAGAGATTCACTGTTACCACAAAAGCAAAGGCATTCTCTTCCCGTGTTAATTTTCCCCAAGTACTATTTACACTTCTCCATGTAAGCACACAACAGGTACTGGACAATGGATATAAGCAACAGAACCACCTGGAGAAAAATAAACACCAACTATTCAGCCACATAAAGTAAGTTATTCTTTTGCTAAAATAATGCAAGACATCCAAAAGGGCAGCAAATTTAAAAAGGATCCTGACAAAGGAAACCCACGGAAATGTGATGTACCCAGATGAGGACTTCAATACGATCAATTACACAGTTAGTACATAATAGACCAGTAAGCTAACCGAAACACCTGGATTAGGGTTAAAAATATCATTGATGGAAGAATAGCAAAAACAAACTGGTTGTTAAACTGAACTTACTTATGCTAGGAAACAAACTTAACTGCTATAGTCCCCACCTCAGCTACAACATTAAAATTTTCTTGCCCTGCAGTTTCCTTCCCTCAACTCTATTTCTTTAAATTTGTGAGCACAAATCACATGATGTACAACATATCTGACAAACCCACCAATACACCTCTTCAAATGCTTAATGTACAACATCTAATAATGCACAAGTATATTTTATACCGTAATACCTGCCATTATTTCATATGAATCTAATCTTAATTAGCAGATGAATGTGTGATTGTTCACATATATTACTGAATGTCTGTTTAAAAATGTTTGCAATATGTCAGGGCTTTTCTCCGGGCCTCTGCTGAAAAGGGTTTTTTGACTAAATGCAATTGGACAAACCCAGTACACAAAAGCAAAATAAAAATTATTAGACTGAACCTTTAAAAACAGAAATGTATGGTAATTGAGGTCCCACAGAAGTTGCCCTTAGCCAGCACTGTCTGATGTCTTCATATCACGTAACACAAAAGTGAGAACAAGAGAAACCCCTTTACATATGATGACATAGGTGAATCAGTTGCCATTAGAAGGTAGCACTACAAAAATATCAAAGGAGACCAGGTTGCTACCAGTGCCAATAAAATGCTAGCTGTATCCTCAGATGGGAATTGGTTTGAATGTTATACCACCAATTTGCATACTTATCACGCCACAGTTGGAACACTGCCTATAGTCCCAGCATCCTAAGAGATTAAAGAGCTCAAAACAGGAAGATGAAGACAAAGACTACCAGTGCTTAAAGAAAACAAAAGTGTGATACAATTACATAAAGAAACAAGACCATAGTGTGACAGAACATATATGGAAAAGGGCACAAATTTCAGATTAAATGCATAAACTTCATTTTTTTCTCATAAAAGAAGTAGGAATAAAAAGGATAGATTCCCAAGAGGAATCATGTATTGCTAGACCGGAGATAATTCAAGGGTGCAGAGAAGCAAAAGGCCTGGAAATAAATGCATGGGTTGGGGAGCAGAGTGCCAGCTGCAGATAAAAATTACATACAATATGGTCTTCTGTCATTTCCAATATATATCCAACTAACTGCAACTGCTTTACATGAGTGCCTTACCCTTAATAACGAAAGGAGAGAGAAGAAAGTTGGTACTTCCCATGGGATAAGAAGCCTACTCATAACGCAACAAGAATGAAGAAGGGTCCACTGTTTGAAGTGTTTTAAAATTTTCACACCTTGAAGACTGACATGGCCTACGTAAAGTCCTGACTTAGCAAGCACTAAGTAATGAACCCCATTAGGTATCCGCAACTTTAACATCTCAAACAGTGCAATCAGTGACATTTCTGAGTCAGTTACCCATTTCAGCCTAACAGTGAGGTTGTACATTGAAATCAGCACCAAAACTAGCTATATGAAACAAACACCAATCAAAAGCAATTATACATACCATTAAATGCAGCTTCAGAAACCAAGTAGCCTTTGACAGGATCAAGGACGTCAACTACTAGGCACATACTGGTATTGGAAATAATTACCAAAAAGAACACAACTTCAGAAAATAATGCAGAGTTCAAAGATGCCATAACATATGTAAAACAGCAGTGCATCCTCCATGGCTACATGCATCAAACCACAAAGAAGAGAGAGCTTATGATTCTACGGGCAGTCATGCAAGGCACTACATAATTATAATAGAATAGTTAATCAAATGGCTAAGTCTATACAACACCATGTCCATACTGGAGTAGAGTGGACTAACAAAAAACTCAAAGAGAAGAAAACAGCCCAGTTGCCAGGATGTTGTTTGGGTGTGTACTGGCAAAAAAAATCAGCTAGGTAACTGCAGAGCAGATCCAAACTTGGGAAAGGGGTGAGCACTATAGCAATAACCCACGCCTGGATGTGGGTAATGCTGGATTTACCCACGGTCGGTGTGGTTTGGTCACGACGGCGAAGCCCAAGTGGCCAAACAAAGACAACCGTGGGCAAATCCAGCATTACCCACACCCAGAAGTGGGTTATTGCTATTATACAATGACATTATTTAAGAAAAAAAAAATACTTACTTTTCTTAAATAATGGCATTGTATAATGCCTCCTTGCTGCCCTTCTGCAGCTGTCTGGTATTCTGCGGCAGTTCTGATGTACTGCGCATGTGTATGCTTACGCAGTACATCAGAGCTGTGGGTGGAAGCAACGGAGAAAGCAACATCTCCATTGCTTTTTACAAAGTGTCTCACTATGTTAAAGGAGTTTAACATAGCAAGACAGCTTTAAAAAAAGCAATGGAGAAAGGAAGATCTCAGTTATTTTTTTAAAGCTGCTTCTCTATGTTAAACTCCTTTAACATAGCGAGACAGTGTCTAAAAAGCAAAGGAGATCTTGCGTTCTCCATTGCTGTAAAAAAAAAAAAAAAAGAATTGTACTAATGGAAAAAGTCCGGGCGACCGGACCTTTTTCCATTAGTATAAGTCTGATTTACAACATGCACGCTGACCAATCAGCGTGCACGTTTTGGAATATTAATGGGGGGTTGTTGTAGAATTGCCAATAAAGCTGGCTCTCTGCAGGAAACCTAATGGCTTGTGTACTCCATAGCCTGGTCCAATGTGTGGAATTAGTCCCACACAACAGCTTCACAGATGTCTCATGTGGCTGAGAAATGCTACTGATCTACGGAACTAGGTGATAAAAAGGACATGGAGCTTGCTGTGTGTTTGTGTGGGATAAGAGAGAAAGTTGCAGTGACGTCATCCAACTTGTGAAGCAAATTACGGAGGTCTGAAGGGAGATAATAGTACAGTCTCGTACTGCAAACCCTCACAATTTTAAAGACCGTCAAGCTGTAGTGGGAGCAAATTGAAAACCTCACCACAGAACATTTGGGTTGCATTTCACTGACATTAATCAGCCCAGCTCTGGAACATTGTTCTCCCATCAGAAATCTGTGTTAGGAATCTGTCAGTAGCATCTGTATTCTCTAAATTTAGGGACAGCTGTGATCTATTATCAAACTCAACGCTGTATCAAAACTCCCCAAAGCCTACTTAACTGGTTAGTAGATCTTTAAATACTTAAACTACTACACAGGCTCAGCCAGTCGTCCAATATGTTTAGTTAGCCAGATTTAATTAAGTATCTTCATAGTACCCCTTACTGTAAGTATCACAACTAAAAAAAAATATATGTCTGAAATCTACTGCTAAGTCTAAATAACAAATAGATTAACAATATAAACTTCAGAACAATTTAGTCTTAAGTACTTCCAGACTTTTCAACCACAGTACCTGCAATTTCCCTGCTGAACATCATCTAGAGCACACCAAATGCTTTCAAAATTAACTCTATCAATAGTAGCGATTACCATTACAAACATGTTTAGCAACCCGGAACAACTGAAACATGACGACAAAAAATACTAATAGCTTTCATCTGATTTAAGAGGTATAATCACAAACAGAATTAACAAGAAACACCACAATAAAGTTTACTAATTAGTAAAACTTTTATTTCTTCATTTGGGAATACAGTCCACATGCAACTGTTCCTTCCTTTATCATATTAAGCTCAAATTATATTATTTATTAAACTTTAAACAAAAACAGCTTAATCAGAAATTGTGGTTATTTTTATGGGACTATTTCTCCATAACACTCGTTTACATTGTGGGGCTTCACATCCTCACTTTCATCTCTACCTGCCTTACTACTCAAACTAGCTGCTAGGGACCAAAACTGCTTAATGTCTTGTCCATTCTACAGCTTCTGCAATTTTACAAACACACACAAAATTGGGCAGTCAGACATTTAATGGTAACTTAGTTCTATACGTCTACTTTTCAACAATGATTATTTTTTAAAAATGTAAATTAATTCTTGATAGTTTATGTAGTACTTTGTAAAGTGATGGGGCATCACTGATAACCCAACTCCATTTCAACTTAATGCAATGATGAGGGCAATTAGAGAGCCTTACCAAGCATTTAACACACAAAATATCATACACTTAAAGCAAGATACAAAGAGAGAAAATGTTTTTAGTCCCTTTAGTCTTATACACAGGTAAGGCATATTTTTAATTAACCAGAGGAGAAGTTTTGGACAACAATTGAAGAGATGAAGGAATTTAAATGAGAGGGGAAGAGTCAAGGGGGACAAGTTGATCCTTCCAACAGAGCAAGGTAGTTTAGGATTATCTGATTTGAAGGGATATTTTAGAGCTACACAGTTAAGGTTTGTGTACATAACAAAAGCAGAAAGCTACAACTCTGATGAAGCAAAGGGGAAAACATGAAAAAATGACAGAGTGGGATTTTGGATACAGATCCTTAAGGAGTACAACCACCACACAGAATATTAAATTCTTAAGTAGCAGAAAGTATTCTAAGAACTAAGCCAATATAAAAATGGAGATAGGAATGACTGCAATTAGGAGTACAGAAAATACGCAAGAGTGGGCTGGAATTTACTGGAAGAAACTGGCAAAAGAACAAAGGTATTGGGAACAAATAACTACAGAGAATGGTAATAGAATGAGAAGAGGCCAAGAAGACATTTGGACTGCAGGCTAGAGACTGCCTTCCCTATCAGGGATTGATATCCTGAGTATAGGCAAAGAGAAAGGGATAGGGGAATCCTAAGTAAAAGACCTACTCTGGTAGAGTTTGTAGATGAATCTAGAATAGAAGTTGCTGTTAAAAAAGGGATAATTAATAGTGCATATAAATATTGCACAATAACTATAAGAAGCAGAGGAGAGCAGAAAACATTGGAAAGAGATA
The DNA here is from genome assembly GCF_019279795.1 of Protopterus annectens. Taxonomy (NCBI): domain Eukaryota; kingdom Metazoa; phylum Chordata; order Ceratodontiformes; family Protopteridae; genus Protopterus; species Protopterus annectens. The sequence goes on along the minus strand of NC_056734.1, from coordinate 550,068,853 downwards.
CTGGATAACCAATTCACAAGGAAACAATGGGAGGACGTACGTATGGCTCCCAAATATGCAGCAAGGTCTAAAAGAATAATTTTTTATTAGGAAATGCTTGCATAGGTATTTTCATACCCCAAGTGGACTCTAGAGAATTTTTCCTTAGGTACATGCCAAATGATGGAGAAAGAAAATAGTAACTGGGAACATACATTTTAAAAATGTAATGGGTTAGAGTAAAAAAAAAAAAAAAACCCTAGACTGCTCAGTCAGCAATATAGGGTGACCAAGGATTTTTTTTTTTTTTTTTTTTTTAACTGGGATACAGGATCTGAATTCCTTAGAAATAATAAGGCTTTGTTCAGCTTAATTCAGGTGGGTGCCAAAAAAGCAATTACTACAAAATGGAAAGTCTCACCCACTTGTATATAAAGCACTGAAAATATTAACAGACATAAAAGAACAGGAAGTGGGATCCTTAGAAATGGGTAGGAGCAAATTACATAAAACAAAATGGGAACTGTGAGAACAATACATGCAGAACAATGTTTTGGAGGAGGCCTACGGTTCAGAATTGAGCAAGTTATGTGATGTTGGATTGATGACAGTTGTACAAAAGAATACATGCGCTGTATAATGTTTGCAACTGGAAACGTGTTAATATCGTTGGTAACACGTTTGTCTATCTCTTAAATGATAATTCAATAAAGGTGTTTTAATACCATACACAACATGTCATCGACAAAAAAAGATATAGGTGTAGGGTTACGGCAGTAAATGATTACCATACTGCAGGGGGACTTCACTGCCTACCCAGGTCTTTCTTGCTGTCAACAGAGAGCTGTTGGTGAAGCACCCACCAAGAGGAGAAAACGCTGAGAGAAGAAAGGAGCCACTTTTTAGACTTTAAGTATTTTTCCTCTGTTTATTTGCTAAGTTTTTTCTGCATAGCCGCCTATTTTGAGCATTTTCTGGCTTGTTAAATTTGATTTCTGCATTAGTAACTGTATTTAGAGCACAACCTAGAGCTGTTTACTGAATTTCCTGTTTGCACTTAATTTTAAAATCGTTTTTTTCTCAAAACTTGCATTTTATCTGACTTTGGCCTAGCACTCTTGTGTGGGGTCATTTACTGCACTGTTATAACTTTATCTCTGAAAAAAAAAAAAAAAAACAATAAAAATCTTGCTTTTTTCCCACTTTTCTGAGATTTAAAAAAGTTCAGTTACAGACTTGCTGTTCTTGAACTGTTTGTAAGTTTCTGTGAGGCCATTTTTTGCTTGGGCTAAAGGAAAGTCTCTCTGTTGATCAGTGGCAGTGAAAAACATTGAGCAGCCTGCCTGCCTCTGTGGGAGTGGTTACGGACTTGAAACTGTAGTTTTATTGGTCATTCTGGGTCAATTCCAAAACTCCTTCATCTTCCTCTCTTAAAACCCTCTTTTGCGTGGTTTTGCGCGTTTTTGAGCATAGAGCAACAACGGGCAGCACCGCCTAATTGGGTTTAAACTATTCCTGGCTCCACAAAGTCTGCTCATCACTTTTTCCCTTAGAACTGCTCTATCTCTCAATTTAAACACCATATTCTCATTCTAAGGCCCTTCACTAGTCCAATTAAGTAATCCCACAAGTTAGCACTATTAAACCATAAGCACTACTTACTCTTATACTCTCTATGATTACCCTGTCCTCTATTGGTCCGTCTTAAATTCAGTTTCCCTATTACTCTAGCATGTCCAAAGGTCAGTCAATGCTTTCCTCTCCAGTCCAGCTGGTGAATCTGGGAATTTTGAGGCAATGTTACAACTGTCTCATGTACACGGACAACCCTCTCCTCCTCCAAACAGGTTCAAATATATGTGAGAGATGAACTATTTAGCCAAACTGGAGGCTGAGCTCTCTCATCTCAAAACTGGTGTAACCAGTCAGGAGGAGAAGGTAACCTCACACAACACAATTCCAGTATCACATAGTCCCACCACATCAACGAACCAAACACATAAATACACAAAAACATACTTGGAGGCTCTAAATATAAATCTACCTAAGCAACAGAGACCTCCAAAGCAGACATCCAAGCAAACGCTACCTCAAAACAAAACACACACAACACATAACCCACAAAGTCAGTGTGCCAAGCAGCCACAGCCCTTAAGGCTGAATAACACACCTGATACTCTTGTTATAGGTGACTCTATTGTCAGACACACTGACGTCCCGCTCACCAGGTTGAATAAAGAGAAGGTCACAGTGAGCTGCCTGTCGGGTGCTAGGATCCGACACTAACGCAAGCACTCAGGTCACTCCAAAGCAAATACAAATATGACTAATGACCTGAGACGTACCTCCCTGGACTACATGAAAAGAGACATAGAGGAGCTCTCTGATCATGTAGCCCAGGCTGGTATGACCCTGACCTTGAGCAGCATCTTACCCTCACCTAGAATGATGCCACAGTACAAAGCCAAAATGATCGATTTTAACAACTGGCTAAAATTTTGGTGTCATTCAAAGGGGATCCAGTGTCTATCAGCCTGGGATGACATGCTCGACAAGCCACGTTGCTTCACTAGGGACGGCTTGCACCTATCACCACTGGGCTTTCGGATATTGGCAAAGGCTCTTGCCACCCCCATAGTGCCTTTTTAGGCAAGGCTCAAAAGTCAAACCCACCCCCATAGACAGCACAAGGAACAAGAAACTAAGGGTAATGCTGCTAAACGCCAGAAGTCATAACCTCAAGATGCACGCACTCGAAGCTCTCCTCAGTATGGAGAACATCGATATCTGTGCAGTGACAGAAACCTGGTTCAAGGCTCCAGAGAGCACCCCAGCACTACCAGGCTATACCTCATATCATGCTTTTCGGCCCCTAAACCCAGACCGAACCACAAAAGGAGGGGGAGTTTCCATATTTATCAAGGATATCCACACCTCCAGGTTAGTGGCATTGCACGGCATCGGAGACCATCCATGTGCAACTAACAGTGGGCAAGACTGCTTTTCAGTTTATAGCATCCTACAGACCACCCTCTCAAAGTCAGGAATCCCATTCGGCTTTCCTGAAAACATTGGAGAACATGAAGATCTCTCCGAACACCATTATATTGGGCGACTTCAACTACCCAAACATTGACTGGAAGCACTACTCAAGCCCCAGCACCTTAGCCCAAAGATTCCTGGAAATTATAAACTCAAATGCTATGAACAACTAGTCACCACTCCCACAAGAGGAGACAGCATACTAGACCTGATCATTACCAACATGGGGACTCTATGCTCCACACCAGAAGTATATCCCTCATTGGTAAGATCAGACCATAAATTAATTTCACTGGATGTCCACATCCCAACCCCACCCCCAGCCCAGAAAACCACAGTGAAAAACTTCTCAAAAGCGAACTTCTCACTTCTCAAAACTGAAGTGGAATCCTTCAAGGCCCCAGGGCCAGTGGAAACTACAGCCCAAACTGCAGAATCCTATATAAATGCATTCTACGGACATCTCCAGGAATGCATGGATCATGCTATCCCAAACAAAACCAAGACCTAATCATCCAAAGGCAAGTGTCCAGTCTGGTGAACCCCTGCCATAAATAAAATGTACAACAGGAGGAGGAAGCTACTACATGATAGAGCAAAATCCCTAATAGGGAAGGCATCTCTGATCAGTACTAGCAAAAAATTACGAACCCTCATAAAATCCTCCAAGGCCAGCTTCGAGAGAAAAATTGTACAGGACACCAAAGACAATCATAAGGCTTTTTTCAGTTATGTCAGAAACCTGGGATGCAACTCCCAGACTTGTTCTGAGTTGATTCTAAATGACAAAAAATACACTGAACCCACAGACATCGCCAATATCCTGGCAGACAGGTTCAGTGCAAACTTCTCCACCCCCTCCCCCCAAAAAGAGCAAGTATCTATCCCGGCAGAGGGCTGCCTCCCAAACATCTCAGATGCTTAGGTGAAGGCTGCCCTCTCCAAAGCAAAAAACACTGCTTCCATGGGACCAGATTGCGTCCCAGGTTGCGTCCTACATGAACTACAAGAGGAACTAATCCCTCAAATAAAACAGCTATACAATCTCAGCCTCACTACAGGATATGTGCCCACAGAATGGCGTACAGCAACAGTGATCCCACTCCACAAAGTTGGAGCCTCTACGGACCCTGGAAACTACCGCCCCATAAGCCTGACTAGCTTAGTCTGCAAGGCTATGGAGAGGATCATCATGGAGCTCATAAACAAAGACATTGGGGACCTACAGACACTAGATCCTACCCAGTTCGGCTTTGTCAAGGGCAGATCCTGCCTTTTGAACCTGGTTGACTTCTTTGAAAGAGTCACCAAAGCCATAGATGAAGGGAAGGTAGTCCACACAGCCTATCTGGACCTTGCAAAGGCATTTGACACAATACCCCACTCGGGCATCATACATAAGCTATCCAGCTAAAATATAAACCCCTATGTCACAGGATGGGTCGCAAACTGGCTCAAAGACAGAACCCACAGAGTGAGAGTTGCTGGAGCCATGTCAGACTCGAAACCGGTCACAAGTGGCATCCCACAGGGTTCTGTCCTGGGACCACTCTTGTTCGGTATATACTTTTCCGAGGTACAGGCAAACGGTAGGAGGACTATGGCTCACCAAGTTCGCAGACGACTGCAGACTGGGCGCCATAATCAACTCTCCAGCTGACACAAACATCCTTCAAAAAGGTCTCACAGAGACAGATAACTGGTGCCAACGCCATAGTTTAAAGCTAAATGCCAAAAAATGTATAGTCATACCCTTTGGCAAAAACAATGTGCCCACAAATTACCACACAGGCGGAAACCCATTAAGTACAAAGAAAGTTATTAGGGACCCGGGGACCCAAGTTGATAGCAATCTCTCCTTTGAAAACCACATTGCCAAAGTGGTTTGGAAAGACCTTCTACATAGCCCAACTCATCACGAAGGGTTTCACATCTAGATCAAGAGAGGTAATCGTGCCCCTTTATTCATCCCTCATCAGGCCCATCATAGAATACAATGCCCCTTTTGGGATGTACCTTACCCGACACCTGCAGCAATTAGAAAGACCCCAAAAGTATCTCACCAAGAGGATCAAGGGTCTCAAACAGATTCCATATGCTGCTCGATTAAAAAAACTCCAGCTCTACTCAGTTGCATACCGCCTACTTCGAGGCGATCTATGCCTGACATACAAAGCTGTCAAATCCAGAATTAATGGACATGCTCCACCTCAGTAAATCTAAATCCCTTAGAGCCTCACGCTCGAGGGACTTGAACCTCAGCACAGAAATAAATAGAACTTGCTGGAGGGACAGGTTCATAACCCAGAGCCTCCCTTCGCTCTGGAATAGAATTCCAGTTCATGTGAAGCAGAGCACCTCACTGAATCTCTTCAAGAAGAATCTCGATAAGTGGATGGGGGATCGTAGGTTTGTCCCAGGGATTACTCCCATGTCACTATTAGACAGATGCACAGTAAACTAAACCTTAAAAAGGGCACAGTATACTCATATCAAGGGGTGGTGTAAGCCATACAGAATCCGGCTAGGCTTGTGATTGCCCCAGGGCAGATAGCCTAGTATGAACCTATGAACCTATGAGCTAATACAATGACACAAAGCTAAAACATTAACACATAAACAGTGGTTGGTGCATAAAACTTCAGCTTGGCCAGCTAAGAACTTGGTTATATTCAACTGGACGTATAAGAGAATTTAAGTACCTTTTATCTGCACTTTTTTTTTTTAAAAATACAGTATTTAATTGATTTAAACTGTGTATGAAGGAGTGTTGAAGGAATTTTTAACAGAAGTTATTCTGCTCTTCAGTAACTTGAACTGAAGCTAGTGTTGGCTGAATTTTGTTATTTGCTAGTAATTACAGGTGTGGGGTAGCCACATTCTTTGATTTCCTGTCCTTGCATATTTAAACTGGTGCATGTGAAATAATTCCTGCTTTAAAACTTCAGCTTGGCCAGCTAAGAACTTGGTTATATTCAACTGGACGTATAAGAGAATTTAAGTACCTTTTATCTGCACTTTTTTTTTTAAAATACAGTATTTAATTGATTTAAACTGTGTATGAAGGAGTGTTGAAGGAATTTTTAACAGAAGTTATTCTGCTCTTCAGTAACTTGAACTGAAGCTAGTGTTGGCTGAATTTTGTTATTTGCTAGTAATTACAGGTGTGGGGTAGCCACATTCTTTGATTTCCTGTCCTTGCATATTTAAACTGGTGCATGTGAAATAATTCCTGCTTTAAAACTTCAGCTTGGCCAGCTAAGAACTTGGTTATATTCAACTGGACGTATAAGAGAATTTAAGTACCTTTTATCTGCACTTTTTTTTTAAAAAAATACAGTATTTAATTGATTTAAACTGTGTATGAAGGAGTGTTGAAGGAATTTTTAACAGAAGTTATTCTGCTCTTCAGTAACTTGAACTGAAGCTAGTGTTGGCTGAATTTTGTTATTTGCTAGTAATTACAGGTGTGGGGGTAGCCACATTCTTTGATTTCCTGTCCTTGCATATTTAAACTGGTGCATGCTCTTAGTGGCATTGAAACTGCCCGCCCCTCAGCCTGCCTCTGGGCCCATCTCATTTGCTCACTCAACTGAGTGCAGTGAGATCATATTCTGATTTCAGGCACTCCTACTGTGTACAAAGAGAGCATCTGGGAAATAAAAAAAAAAAAATAATTAAGCTTATTTCCTGCCTTTCTTGTTAAGTGGTACAGACTATTTGTAGGCTTCTGAGCCCCCAAGCCCTTCTGTGTTTGAGGGAAGCCTTCTAGCTTGTTTTTTTTTCTTATAACTAGCCAGTTTTCTAGTTTCAGCACTCAAATCTGTTTCTTTGATCTCAGCACTTGTTCAGAAAAAATTTCATCTGCTTTTACTGTACTTGTGTTTTTACCTACTTCTTTTTACTTTTGCATCATCTTAAAATACTCAATTGTATTTATTACTGCTTGGTGTAACTCATTCTAAGCCTTTTGGTTTAAACACTTGGGCTTCGGACCAGTTAGTTGTTTTGCACTGGGAGGGTTTGTGGTCTGCACTGTTGTGACAGAACAGGTAGCTTACATCCTTCTAGGTTGAGAACTGCTGATTGAGGGCTCAGTGTCTGTTATTCTAAAAGTGTATTAATTCTGGTTTAAGCACTTGAGCTTTCAAGCCAGTTATTTTACATTAAGAGGGTTCGTGGTCTGCACTCTTGTGGGAGGAGAGGCTGGACTCTGCCCTTCTGAGCTGGGAATTTCTGGTTAAAGGCTTATAGTGCATGCATATCTGAACTGTCTCTTACTGAAGTTGGTGCGCCTTGTTTGCTGTGGCATAGACTGGATTCGGGCCTGCTGGATCTAGCTTTGTTTGTGTAACTTGAGCACTAATCCAGACATTCTCTAAAGTATTCAATGGTATTTATTACTGCTTGGTTGTAACTTGATTAAAGTGTAGCTATCATTCAAGTCTTTTGGATTAAGCACTTGGGCTTCAGACCAGTTGTTTTACATTAGGAAGGTTTGTGGCAAGCACTGTGGTGGCAGGACAGGTAGCTTTCATCCTTCTAAGTTGGGAACTGCTGATTGAGAGCCCAGTGTCCAAGTGTATTAGTTCTGGTTTAGGCACTTGGGCTTCAGGCCAGTTATTTTACATTAAGAAGGTTCGTGGTCTGCACTCTTGTGGGAGAAGAGGCTGGACTCTGCCCTTCTGAGCTGGGAATTTCTGGTTAAAGGTTTATAGTGCCTGAATATTTGAACTGTATCTTACTGAAATTGGTTCACCTTGTTTGCTCTAGCATAGACTAGATCCAGGCCTGCTGAATCTAGCTTTGTTTATATGCTTGTTGTTTGTTTGCTTGTTATTCCCTGGAAGCTAATTCCACCTAATACGCAACTTCTCAGCTTCTGTGGATCACTAGTGATATCTGCATTGCTTACTGTACTTATTTCCTTGTTTCACTTGAAAGAAAGTTACTGTTTGGCGTTTTTCATTTAGTTACTTGTAACACATTGCACTCAAGTTACCTGGCACTTGCTCACTAAAGCAATTATATAAGTCAGCACTAAAATTAAAAGCACTACACCCTCACTCCCCACTGGCCCTTGTTTTCAATTAAGGATTTCCCAATATTATTCTAGCATGTCCAAAGGTCAGTTGTCAATCTCCTCTCCGGTCCAGCTGGTGAATCTGGGAATCTTGAGGCAATGTTATAACTGCCTCATGTACACAGACAACCCTCTCCTCCTCCCACATAACACAAATACTTGCAGAGATGCAGCTATTTAGCCAAACTGGAGGCTGAGCACTCTCAACTCAGGACTGGCAAGACCAGACAGGAGGAGAAGGCAACTACACACACCACAAAACCAGCCTCACATAATGCTACCACTCCACTGAATCAAACACATAAACACACAAAGACATACTCGGAGGCTCTGAGTAAAAATTTACCTAAACAGCAGAGGCCTCCAAAGCAGACACCCAAACAACTGCTACCTCAAGACACCCCACAAGCAACACATAAACCACAAAAGCAGTGTGCAAAGCAGTCACAGCCCTTAAGGCCAAATACAACACCAAACATACTTGTCATAGGTGACTCCATAGTCAGACACACTGACGTCCCACTCACCAGGCTGAACAAGGAGAGGGTCACAGTAAGCTGCCTATCGGGCGCTAGAATCCGCCACATAACACAAGCACTCGGGTCACTTAAAGGCAAGTACAAACATGACACAGTCATTGTCCACGCTGGTGTGAACGACCTGAGACGTACCTCCCTGGACTACATGAAAAGAGACATAGAGGAGCTCTCTGATTATGTAGCCCAGGCAGGTATGACCCTAACCCTGAGCAGTATCCTTCCTTCACCAAGAATGATGCCACAATATAGAGACAAGATGATCAGCTTTAACAATTGGCTTAATGTCTGGTGTCATTCAAAGGGGATCCAGTGTCTGTCTGCCTGGGATGACATGCTTGACAAGCCACGCTGCTTCAAGGGACGGCTTGCACCTGTCACCCTGGGATTCGGATATTGGCTAAGGCTCTTGCCACCCCATAGTGCCTTTTTAGGCAAGGCTCAAATTCTAAACCTATCACCCTAGAAAACAAAAATGGGAAGAAACTGAGGGTAATGCTGCTCAATGCCAGAAGTCTAAATCTCAAAATGCACGCACTCGAGGCCCTTCTCAGTATGGAGAACATCGATGTCTGTGCTGTAACTGAAACCTGGTTCAAGGCTCCTGAGAGCACCCCGGCACTATTAGGTTTTACCTCATATCATGCGTTCGGCCCCAAAACCCGGACCACACCACAAAAGGAGGGTGTATCCATATTCATAAAGGATACCCACACCTCCAGGTTGGTGGCAACGCATCTAAGCTCGGAAACCATCCAGGTGCAACTAACCATAGGCAAAACTGCTCTACAAATTGTAGCATGCTACAGGCCACCCTCTCAAACTCAGGAACCCCACACAGCCTTCCTGAAGACACTGGAGGGTATAAATGTATCTCCAAACACCATCATATTGGGTGACTTCAACTACCCGAATATAGACTGGGAACATTACTCAAGCCCTAACTTTCTAGCCCAACAGTTCCTGGAGTTCATAAATTCAAATGCCATGGAACAGCTAGTCACTGTTCCCACGAGAGGAGAAAATATACTAGATCTCATTGTCACAAACATGGGGACAAAATGCTCCACACCGGAAGTATATCCCTCATTGGTGAGATCTGATCATAAACTAATCTCACTGGAAATCCACATCCAATCCCCACCCCAAACAAAAAAGACCATAGTGAAGAACTTCTCTAAAGCAAACTTCACACTACTCAAGACTGGTGTAGTATCCTTCAAGGCCCCTGAGCCAGAGGAAACCACAACCCAAGCTGCGGAAGCCCTTACAAATGCCTTCTATGAACACCTCCAGGACTGCATGGATCAGGCAATCCCAAATAAAACCAAGACTCTTTCCACAAAGGGCAAACGTCCAGTCTGGTGGACCCCAGCCATTAACAAACTTTACAATAAGAGGAGAAAGCTATTACATGATAGAACAAAATCCATAAAAGGGAAGTCACCCCTGATCATTATTAGTAAAAAAATACGAGCACTCATAAAATCAACTAAGGCCAATTTTGAGAGAAAAATTGCCATGGATTCAAAGGACAATCATAAGGCCTTTTTCAGCTATGTTAGGAACCTGGGTGGAAACTCCCAGATATGCTCAGAATTAGTCCAAAATGATACAAAAATCACTGAACCCACAGACTTTGCCAACATACTGGCAGACAGGTTCAGTGCAAACTTCACCCCTCTCCCCTAAAGGAGAGATAACTATCCCAGCCGAGTGTAGCCTCCCGGACATCTCAAATGCGCAGGTGAAAGCTGCTCTCTCTAAAGCTAAAAACACAGCATCAATGGGACCGGATGGTGTCCCCGGCTGTGTGCTACACGAGCTAAATGAGGAATTAAACCCGCACATAAGGCAGCTGTTTAATCTCAGCCTTACCACAGGATACGTGCCCAAGGAGTGGCGTTCGGCAACTGTGGTCCCACTCCACAAAGGCGGCGCCTCTACGGACCCTGGTAATTACCGCCCCATAAGCTTAACAAGTCTAGTCTGCAAAGCTATGGAGAGGATCATAATGGAGCTCATAAACAAAGATATAGGGGACTTGCAGACATTGGACCCGACCCAGTTTGGCTTTGTCAAGGGAAGATCATGCCTTTTGAACTTGGTCGACTTCTTCGAAACAGTCACCAAGGCCATTGATGAGGGAAAGGCAGTCCATACAGCCTACCTTGACCTTGCAAAGGCTTTCGACACAATACCCCACTCGGGTATTGTAGAAAAACTTACCAGCTTAAATGTAAACCCATATGTCACAAGATGGGTTGCAAACTGGCTTAAGGACAGAACCCACAGGGTTAGAGTTGCTGGCGCTGTGTCAGACTCCAAGCCGGTTACAAGTGGTGTCCCACAGGGCTCGGTCCTTGGCCCCCTATTGTTTGGCATCTACTTCTCAGAAGTACAGGCCAGCATGGGAGGACTTTGGCTGACAAAGTTTGCAGACGACTGCAAACTGGGCGCCATAGTGGAAAGTGCATCGGACACGGATATCCTTCAGAAGGGACTCACGGAAACAGATAGCTGGTGCCAGAGCCATGGCCTGAAGTTAAACGCCAAAAAATGTATAGTCATACCCTTCGGGAAAAACAAGGTAACCCCAAGCTACCATATAGGTGGCAATCCACTAGGTTATCAGGGACCTGGGGACCCAGGTTGACAGTGGCCTTTCTTTTGACACTCACATTGCTAAAGTGGTTAGAAAGACCTTCTACATTAATCACCTGATCATGAAGGGATTCACATCCAGATCTAGTGAGGTCATTGTTCCCCTGTACTCTTCACTTATCAGACCAATGATCGAGTACAATGCCCCATTCGGGATGCATCTCACCAGACATCTGCAGCAATTGGAGAGACCCCAAAAGTTCCTCACCAAAAGGATAAAGGGACTCCAAAATCTGTCATATGCTGCCAGATTGAAGAAACTCCAGCTCTATTCAGTCGCATACCGTCTGCTCAGAGGTGACATGTGCCTGACATACAAGGCCATGTCCAACCCGGAATTAATGGACATGCTCCACCTCAAAAAATCCAAATCCACCAAAACCACTAGAGCAAGCGACTTAAACCTTAGCACGGATATAAATAGGACGTGCTGGAGGGATAGATTTATCACTCAGAGACTCCCTATGCTGTGGAATAAAATCCCGGTCCATGTGAGGCAGAGCACCTCGCTGACTCTGTTCAAGAGAAATCTAGACCTGTGGATGGGAGATCGTAGGTTTACCCCGGGAATCATCTCTGTGTCACTGCTGGACAGAGGCACAACAAACTAATGGGCACAGTATTTTTTCATATAAGGGGTGGCGTAAGCCACAAAAATTTGGGCTGGGCTTATAAATGCCTTAGGGCAGATAGCCTAGTATAAACCTATGAACCTATGAACTTGATTAAGAGCGTAACACTACATAACTGCTTCCAGGCATACCCTAATTCGTGAACTAGGCACAGTATTCCACTAAGTAAAGACACGTGCATCTTCCATTCAAGACTGCATAAAATAAATAAATAAATAAAATAAAAATAGCAACCATGCTGTATGCCTAACGTCATACAACTTTCATGATAGCAACACATCTTCTTACAGACCAAAAAATGAAATAAGCACAATAAAATCTCAAAGGTGCCATCTAAAATATACCAACAGTACAGAAACCTGCAACTACAACCGTCATTATTCCCAGTACTTCAAAATTTAAAACAGGACACCTTAAACTTAATCAAGGTTAACTCACCACAACCCACCTCATTTCCAAAACAGTTCCAATAATAATTTCACTAGAATTCTGGCCAAATTGCGGAGTTACACTGAAACAGAAATCACAATTTTAAAACTACGACTGAAAACACTGACGCGATTTGTTAATTAACAGTATCCTCTTTTATCCAAAAATAAGCAGCTCTAAATTATGGGGGGTATTAAGAAACTCTGAAGAGCGTGATATCTTCCCCACATCCTCCCAAGAAAGAAATTAGAAAAAATAAAAAACAATGACCAAAAACGCGGCACATTTCACCTCATCCAGATCCACGTATGGTCCTGCACCTTCAGGAAACATTTCATCTACAGCAGGCTTCATAATTAAGCCACAATAACGGAAAAATCTGCCAAATTTCTGAAATGTTATAATCCACGATAGACAATGTTTTTGTTTTCCTATAAACAACTTCCGGTGCAATGCCTAGAGTGTCACAATTTCTAGCGTTTAATGCTAGTGCAAGTCTCTTGTATAGAAACGCGCCATCTAACGGGGAGGACGAAATCGAGTGCAGTTCCACTCCTCTTTAATAAAGTCTACTCCGACAATTTGGATCTTATTGTAATGGTCCAGTTTGTGTTCCGCTATGATCTTTGCCTGTGTAGTCTGTCTGGAGCTTTTAGGGAAGCGTAGGGTCACCTTTGGCAAAGTAATTTGAGTGCCAACCAAGTCCAAACTAAGAGATATACCAAGAGGCCCCATGATGATTAAGTTAGAGAATCTTTGAACTCTGCAGAGAACAGGATTTCCTTGACCCACCCCATACAGCTAGGTCTGGGATGGTGTTCTCCAGGGAAAGCTTGGAGGCTGGGTGACTTACATAACCTAGCTGGGGTTAACTAAAAAGAAAAAAAATGGCATCTGGATCTCAGCACCTAGAGGGTGAAAGACGTGGGGAAGCCAATTAGGTGTAGGCAGTAGAAGAAAGGATTAACATGAAGTGGGCACTGTGAAAAGGTTGTTTGGACATGGAAAGCCAGATCATTGCCAGAGCTTGTGCTAGAAGTTAAAAATTATCAGCTAAAGTTGGTTGGCCTTTTTTCTACAGACAGCATTCGTTCTGGAATCAGACGTCTCAAACTGGAGTGTTTTTCTCTCTCACTGAGAAGATTATCCTAGGTGGATGAGGGGATACTCACAAGCTCCCAGATCTGCCTATTCATTTAGGGATTGTGCAGTAAATTATAGGGTTGGCTCAACTCTATCATTTACTGGATGATAACCTTACATTCGACTTGCATATACAAAATTGCATAAAAAAACTCATAAAAAAATAGGGATACTTTACAGAGCCAAAAACTTTCTCACTTGTGCAACTAAAACTACACTTGCAACTACTTATCTCCTCCCCAGACTTTTTATGGTGCTCCCATCGTTACTAACCTCCAGGCTTCACAAAAATTAAAACTTGAACAATGCTATAACAAAGTTGCTAAATTTACAGCACATACCCCTTTCATAACCCACCACTGTTTGTATGTCTTTCGGCTTTTTCCCGGTAAGGGGTCACCACAGTGGAACTCCAGTCCGCTAATGATTGGCAGTAGATTTTTACAAAACGCCGAGGTGCCAGCTCAACACCCAACCTTCAACAAAGGCACACCCATTTCCGCACGCATGTCTTTCGAACGCTACCCAACCACAGGGAGGACATGCAGACTCCACACAGAAGGCACTCCCAAGCCAAGCCGAGAATCGAACGGGAAAACCTCTTGCTGTGAGGTAACAATGCTACCGCTGTACCACCGTGGCATACTCATAACCCACCACTGTATGGCACTTAAAAGTCTAAATTGGTTAGAACTGACACATCAACTAACATATACTCAACTTCTTACCACCTATAAAATTATTTAGCATCCATCTGCCTGTCCAGCACTAAAAGACATTCTACACAGCTTTGTTCCCAGCCTGTCATTGTGATCCAGTGACCAAAAACTCTGTCTACAAACCTAGCAAATCTGCTGGGCATTGTCTGTACTCATACAAGGTTGCTAAGGCCTGGAAGTCTGCACCTGTATCCTTCAGGTATATTCCCACCCTCCCATCTTTCAAAACCACTCTGAAAGACTTCCTAGCTAAAATCTGGCTTTGTTCTTTGTCAAAACCAGAATAAACTATATCCCTAAATATGAACAAGTATCTTTTCATTCTTTATACCTCCTTACTCTCCCTTCTTCACTTACTTCCTTACTGCTATCTAATTCTCTACCCTGACATTCTCTCTAAATATACCATAATTCTGTTTTTCCCTCATTTCGTATTGCAATTCCTGTTTGTATTAGACTAACTTGTATTTATTTCTCTGCAAACTGTCTAAAATATCTCTAAATATTAAATGTTTGTCTTATACCTTGTATCAATTCTTAATCTATGTTTTTTATATTATGTCTAATTAGTTAAATTATTTAAAGTACAGATTTTTTTGTTTTATTTTTGAAGATTGTAAAATTATTGTTATTAAAATATTTTGTAATAATAATTTTGGAGCTTTTCTTCCAGGGCCTCGGCTGAAAATGGACTTCTACCCTGTCAGATTTTCCCAGTAATCAAACGTCTATAAATAAATAAACACAACTGTAATTTGCAGGAAAAAAAAAAACTCTTGTCTTTTGTACCTATGCACCTAATAGCTATTTGAAATTTTAAGACTTTTTACAGAACGTGGACATAAACTGACCAGTTGGCATAATGATTAAGGTCTTTGCCTCCCATGCACAAAGTACAGGGTTCAATCCTGACCTCCTACCAATGTCTGTTTGGAGTTTGAATTTTCTCTCTGCGTCTCTGTGGGGTTCCACCCACCTTCAGAAAATATGCTGAGTGTTTCCATCTCAAACTCACCCAAGAATAGAGCTTTGAGGAGCAACAGCGACTCTAGATAGTGCCATGTAGGGGTAAGAGTTGTATAGACCAACCACTTTTTGCATGTACTGTGGTACACGGTATCCTTAAGTCAGGAAAACATGGATCATAAACTGCGCACTGTGGCAGGGCTAGCCACTTGGCAGTGTAAAGTATGGCTCTAGGTGATTCGGTTGTGCTGACTAATGTTGTCAAATGGGCATGGGTATTTGCTGGTAGTAAGTGGGTTCAAGACCTGGCCTACTCTGACCTACACCAGGGACCCATGCTAATGATGGGAGGGGTGAATGTGTTCCTATTGGCCAGTGTGTGCCCACCACAAAGCCCAGCAAATCTGTGTCAATAAGCTACTGGCTACTGGTGTCCAGTTGCTCAGCTTAAGTTACCTGGGATAGCTCTGTTTACAGAAAACTGGACGTAAAACCAATCAACCTGCCAAACATGACCTCAGAATTGCTACAGTAATTGTAGGTTCACTGACAGGATGGAGCTTGGAAGTGTATGACAAAATGGTAAGCAGGAGGCTGGACATCCAGTGTACCCAGGAGACAAGATGGAAGCGCAGAGCAGCAAAGCCATTTGGCTTGGGATCCAGAGTCTACTACTCAGGAGGTTAGGACAGGCTAGAAATGGTGCTGGAATTATGGTGAAGAAGAGCAAGGGATGTCATCAGAATTAGTGACAGCCTCATGGCAGTCAGACTCCAACCTAATGACTGGGCACTATCAACCTATGCCCACCAGCAGGGTGGAAAACTGCATTCAAACAGGAGCTGCAGGACCTACTAGATAAAGTAGGACATCATGAATTGGTGTTAATAATGGGTGACCCGAATGCACTCATTGGGACAGACAGAACGGGATATGAGAACTGCCTGGGTCCATATGAGTGGGGCAACAGGAATAAAGAAGGAGAAGCCATTCTAGACTTCTGTCTGGCAAATGGTTTGTGGGTAGCCAACACATGGTTCAGAAAGAGAAATGGTCTCAAGATCACATGCAACATGCAACTCAGGTAGACTTCCATGTAGTAAGGAAAGGGCACTGGGGTAGAATCTGTGATTGCAAAGTCATCCCCAGTCAAACAGTTGGCACACAGCATAAACCACTGGTTGCCACAGTTAGCTGCAAGCAGTGGTCAGAGCTTTAAGATCAACAGTAACCAGGCTGAAGACCTGGAAGTTGACCTGAGGAAAAGCACAACAGTTCAAGGAATTAGTCAAGGCTTTAGCACCTGAAGAAAAAGAGGAACTAGGTGGAGCTGAAGAATAGCAATGCCTCAAAACATCTGTGAGGACTACAGAACAGATATGTGATCAAGTAAGCCATGGAAACACAGAACATAAGTAAAGCTGGTGGTGGAATTCAGAAGTTCAGGAAGTCATCAAAGGAAAGAAGGAGTGCAGGAAAAAGTGGGAGATAGAAAAGATGGGGTGGGGTACAAAGGAATACTGGTTGGCTAACAAAGAGGCTAAGAGAGGAGTTGCAGTCACAAAGAACAAGGCATCAGACACACTTCGCCAGCTTCTGGAAAGTGACTCAGTAGATGGCACAAAGAAGCTATATCAGGTTACAAGCAAAGTCAGAAAGATAAGGAAGATATCTGACAGCTGATATTTTACACTTGGTTTCTTCTGGCCATGGAGTGGTACTTTGCATTTATCTGCATTGTACCCCAGCTGTCATCTTTCAATCCACCAGGCCAGCTTTTTCAAGTAATTTCTTAAACTCCTACCATTCTGTTTTTGCCCAGATATATTATAGGTTCATAGGTTCATAGGTAGGTACTAGGCTATCTGCCCTAGGGCATTTATAAGCCTAGCCAAAATGTGTTGGCTTTTGCTTCCCTTTTAGACCAGATTCCTGAGCCCCTGTCCAGGAGGGCCATAGAAGTGATCCCAGGAGCAAATTTACGATTTCCCATCCACTCATCAAGATTCTTCTTGAAGAGGGTCAGCAAGGGGCTCTGCCTAACATGAGTGGGGATTCTATTCCAGAGTGCGGGAAGCCTTTGGGATATGAATCTATTCCTCCAGCATGTCCTATTTATTGTTGTGCTAAGGTTTAAATCCCTGGAGCGTGTAGCTCTAATGGATCTGGTTTTCTTGAGGTGGAGCATGTCCAAAAATTCCGAGTTAGACACGGCCTTGTATGTTAGGCAGAGATCACCTCTGAGTAGGCGGTAAGCAACTGAGTAGAGCTGGAGTTTCTTTAGTCGAGCTGCATAGGGCATCTGTTTGAGGCCCACAATCCTCTTGGTGAGGTATTTTTGAGGTCTCTCCAGCTGTTGCAGGTGTCAGGTAAGGTACATCCCCAAATGGGGCACTGTACTCAATTATGAGCCTGATGAGCAATGAGTAGAGGGGCACAATGACCTCTCCTGATCTAGATGTGAGCCCTTTCATGATTAGGTGGGCTATATAGAAGGTTTTTCTAACCACATTGGCAATGTGATTGTCAAAGGAGAGGTTACTATCTACTTGGGTCCCCAGATCCCTAATTACTTCTTCCGTAATTAGTGGATTACCTCCTATATGGTAGTTTGTGGGCACTATGTTTTTCCCAAAGGGGATGACTATGCATTTTTTTGCATTTAGCTTGAGTCCATGGTTCTGACACCTAAGGCTGAGTTGGAACAGTGAATTCATGTGAGGGTTTAGTCTGTTTTGGAGCTCATGTAAGATGCAGCCCAGGATACCATCCGGTCCCATTAATGCTGTGTTTTTTACTTTGGAGAGGGCTGCTTTCACCTGTGTGTCTGTGATGTCTGGGGGACTGCATTCTTCTGGGATAGACACAGGCCCTTTTGGGGGGGGGGGGGGGTTTGCACTGAACCTGTCCGCCGGGATGTTGGCAATGTCTGTGGGTTTCATGTATTTTGTGCCATTTTGCACCAGCTCAGAGCATATCTGAGAGCTGCCACCCAGATTCTTGACGTAGCTAAAGAACGCCTTGTGATTATCTTTAGAGTCTTTGGTGATTTTTCTTTTGAAGCTGGCCTTTGATGATTTTATGAAGGATCGAAGTTTCTTGCTAGTACTGATCAAGGATGCCTTCCCTTTTTGGAATTTTGCCTTGTCATGTAATAGTTTCCTCCTTCTGTTGTATAGCTTATTTATGGCCGGGGTCCACCAGACCGGTCTCCTGTTTTTGGAGGAGTGAGTCTTGGTTTTACTTGGGAGGGCACGATCCATGCATTTCTGTAGGTGCTCATAGAGTGCATTTATAAAGGATTCTGTAGTCTGGATAGCATTTTCCATTAGCCCGGGGGCTTTGAAGCTTTCCACCTCAGTCTTGAGAAGTGTGAAGTTTGCTTTTGAGAAATTTTTCACAGTGGTTTCCTTGGCTGGGGGTGGGGGTTGGGATGTGGATGTCCATTGTGATAAGTTTATGGTCTGATCTTACAAACGATGGATTTACCTCTGGTGTGGAACATTGAGCCCCCATGTTGGTGATGACCAACTCCAATATGTTGTCCCTCTCTTGTAGGAGTGGTGACCAGTTGTTCTATGGTATTTGAGTTTATAAACTCCAGGAACCGTTGGGCAAAAGAGTTGGGAATTGAGTAGTTTTCTCAGTCAATGTTTGGGTAGTTGAAATCCCCCAATATCATGGTGTTTGGTGAGACCTTCATATTCTCCAATGTTCTCAGGAATGCCGAGTGGGGATCCTTAGACAAGGTTAGTGATCTGGGGAAGGCTATGAACTGAAAAGCAGTTTTACCTACTGTTAATTGCACATGGATGGTCTCCGCTGCCTCGTGCAGTGCCACTAACCTGGAAGTGTGGGTATTCTTGATTAAAATGGATACCCCCCCAACTTTAGTATTCCAGTCCGAGTTCTGGGGCCGAAAGGAATGGTATGAGTTGAATCCTGGTAGTGCTGGGGTGCTCTCTGGAGCCTTGAACCAGGTTTCTGTTACTGCATAGATATCGATTTTCTCCATACTGAGGAGTGCCTCGAGTGCATGCATCTTGAGGTTTAGACTTCTGGCGTTGAGTAGCATTACCCTTAGTTTTTTGTTCCTGGTTTTGTCTATGGAGGTGAGTTTGTCTTTTGAGCCTTGCCTAAAAAAGGCACTATGGGGGTGGCAAGAGCCTTAGCCAGTATTCGAAAGCCTAAGGGTGACAGGTGTAAGCGGTCCCTGGTGAAACACCGTGGCTTGTCAAGCATGTCATCCCAGGCTGACAGGCACTGGATCCCCTTTGAATGACACCAATAGCTTAGCCAATTGTTAAAATTGATCATTTTGTCTTTATACTGTGGCATCATTCTTGGTGAGGGCAATATGCTACTCAGGGTCAGGGTCATACTGACCTGGGCTACATGATCAGAGAGCTCCTTTATGTCTCTTTTCATGTAGTCCAGGGAGGTACGTCACAGGTCATTCACACCAACATGGACAATGACAGAGTCATATTTGTACCTGCTGTGGAGTGACCTGAGTACCTGTGTTATGTGGCGGATCCTGGCTCCCGACAGGCAGCTTACAGTGATCTTCTCCTTGTTCAGTCTGGTGAGTGGGACGTCAGTGTGCCTGACAATTGAGTCTCCAATTACTAGTGTATTAGGTGTGCTATTTAGCCTTAGGGGCTGCGACTGTGTGGCACACTGACTTCGTGAAGTATGTGATACATGAAAGTTGTTGTGGGGTAGAGGTTGCTTGGATGTCTGCTTTGGAGGTCTATGCTGCTTTGGCAGATTTTTATTTAGAGCCTCTGAGTATGTTTTTGTGAGTTTATGTGTCTTGTTTGCTGGTGCGTTTGGTCTATGTGAGACTGGTTGTGTGGTGCGAGTGGTTTCCTTCTCCTCCTAACTGACTGTGCCAGTCTTGGGTTGAGAGAGCTCAGCCTCCAGTTTGGCTGTATAGTTGCATCTCTCACAAATATTTGAGTTTGTTGGAAGAAGGAGAGGGTTGTCTGTGTACATAAGGCAATTGTAACATTGCATCAAGATTCCAAGATTTACCAGCTGGACTGGAGAGTATACCTGAAACTGCGCTTTAGACATGCCTGGATAGTTTAAAGAACTGGTTTATTGATTATCCAGAATGGACGAATAGGGAACCTTGTACTTCTGGATAGTATAAGGGGGTGTAGTGCTAAAGTTTGTTAGTGCTTACTGAGAAATTTGAGCAAGTGCTGGGCTGTAGAAAGAAGGTTGAGTGCTTACTTTGAGAGTTTGACTAGTTCTAAGGGAAAAATTGAAGAGCAGACTTTGTGGAGCCAGGAATTGTTAACAACTGCTTAAACGGCACTGCACGACATTGCGCGATGCGCAAAATTACGCAAAACCACGCTAAAGCGGGTTTTAAGGCAGGGAATTTGAAAGAGATAAGAAATGGCCCAAAATGGCCAATAAGCTACTAGTTACTGGCTGAGACCACTCCTCCAGGGACCGATAGGCTGCTCAGAACTCCCCACTCTCACTGGTGAACAAAGAAGCTTCCTCCTGTCCACGTAAGGATATGGGCAACACAGGAACTATGACACAGCCTAGAATTCAGCAAGACCTGAAAACTGGACTATTCTAGTTCAGAAAAGGCGGGAAACAAGGATAATTTTTTTTGTTTTTTTTTCTTTTTTTCACTTATACAACAGAAACTAGGCACAGGAATACAGTAAATGCTTTAGATCGGCTAGCACACTTGAGTGTGTAGCCTACAACAATTAAACAAGGCAAAAACAACTTTTAAAGTGCAAAACACAAAAAAATGCAGAAAAACAAACTTTGCAGAACTCAGATAGTTAGAAAACTCACTTTTCAGCGAGACTAAACAGTCGCTGGTAGGAAAGTAGAAAAAAAGTACTTATAATCTGTTAAAGTCTCTCTTTCGCTCTCTGCTGCTTGTAGAACTCTGCAGGGCACCACGAGGAGCTGTGATGAGTCTGTTGCAAGCGCAAAACCATGCTAAAGCGGGTTTTAAGGCAGGGAGCTTGAAAGAGATAGGAAATGGCCCAAAACGGCCAATAAGCTACTAGTTACAGGGCTGAGACCACTCCTCCAGGGACAGATAGGCTGCTCAGAGCTCGCCATTCTCACCGGTGAACAAAGAAGCTTCCTCCTATCCAAGTAAGGATATGGGCAACACAGGAACTATGACACAGCCTAGAATTCAGCACATCCTGAAAACTGGACTATTTTAGTTCAGAAAAGGCAGGAAACAAGGATATTTGTGACAAATAAACCCTATACTACAACCTGACCCTGTGTCAAGCTGTGTGGAAAGCCACTGGGCAGTTTCTTCATTTATAATGTTGATCCTTCTCAAACATGCAGCAAATTTTTCAAATTATTTAAATTATATCCAGTCCTTTCAGTTTTCCTAGTTGTTGCCTGTGTGGGACATAAAGCTGGATCACATTTGTCTGATAGCTTATTCTAGCCATGAAGTCTCACATGATGTCCCACTCACCAGGTTGAACAAGGAGAAATTTACAGTTAGTTGCCTGTCAGGCACCAGGATCCGCCACATAACGTACGCGCTCAGGTCACTCCACAGCAGGTACAAATATGACTCAGTTATTGTCCATGTTGATGTGAATGACCTGAGACGTACCTCTATGGACTACATGAAAGGAGACATGAAGGAGCTCTCAGACTATGTAGCTCAAGCAGGTATGACCCTAGCCCTGAGTAGCATCCTGCCATCACCCAGAATGATACCACAGTACAAGCAGAAAATGACTGACTTCAACAATTGGCTAAATTTCTGGTGTCATTCTAAGGGATCCAATATCTGTCTGCCTGGGATGATATGATAGACAGACCTCAATACTTCACCAGAAGTGGCCTGCATCTGTCATCCCTTGTATTCTGGATACTGGCTAAGGTGCTCTCCACCCCATAGTGCCTTTTTTAGGCAATGTCCTAATGTCAAAAGTACCACCATAAGTGCTATAACCAAACGGAATCTGAGGGTTATGCTACTCAGTGCTAGAAGTTTGAATCTCAAAATGCACTCACTCGAAACCCTCCTTAAAATGGAGAACATCAATGTCTGTGCAGTAGCTGAAACCTGGTTCAAGGCTCCAGAGAGCACCCCCTGCACTACCAGGCTATAATTCATACCACACCTTTAGGTTTACAGGTTCATAGGTAGGTACTAGGCTATCTGCCTGAGGGCATTTATAAGCCTAGCCAGAGTGTGTCGGCTTTCGCCACCCCATTGATTAATTAACTGATCCTCTGTCAAGCAGAGCCAATGAAGTGATCCCAGGGGTGTATTTTCTGTTACTCATCCACTCTTCAAGGTTTCTCTTGAAGAGTGTTAGTGAGGGGCTCTGCCTGATGTAATTTGGAATTTTGTTCCAAAGCATGGGGAGTCTCTGTGACAGGAATCTATCCCTCCAGCATGTTCTATTTATTGTTGTGGCAAGGTTTAGCTCACTAGAGTGTGTGGCTTGCAGTGACTTGGATTTCTTTAGGTGGAGCATGTCCATCAATTCTGAGTTGGACATGGCTTTGTAAGTCAGGCAGAGATCACCTCTGAGTAAGCGATATGCCATTGAGTACAGCTGGAGTTTTTTCAGTTGGGCTGCATAGGACATATGTTTGAGACCAGTAGTCCTCTTGGTGAGGTACTTTTGTGGTCTTTCCAGCTGTTGGAAGTGTCTTGTGAGGTACATCCCAAATGGGGCATTGTACTGTATGATGGGTCTAATGAGTGACGAGTAGAGGGGCACTATAACCTCTTTATTTCTAGATGCAAACCCTTTAGTAATTAAATGGGCCACATAGAAGGATTTCCTAACTACTTTAGCAATATGATTGTCAAAGGAGAGATTACTATCTAGCTGGGTCCCCAGATTTCTTATTACCTCTTCTGTATTAAGGGGGCTGCCACCTATATGGTAATTCGTGGGTGTTTTGTTTTTCCCAAACAGGATGACTATGCATTTTTTGGCATTTAGCTTGAGGCCATGACTTTGACACCAGGTGTCTGTCTCAGTAAGGTCCTTTTGGAGGATGTCCATGTCATCCGGAGAGTCAATTATGGCTCCCAGTTTGCAGTCATCGGCGAACTTGGTTAGCCATAGCCCTCCTGTGTTTGCCTGTACTTCTGAGAAGTATATGCCTTTAGGCCCCAAAACCTGGACCAAAGCAGTAACGGTGGCGGTGTCTCCATATTCATAAAGGATATACACACCTCTAAACTAGTAGCCCAACACAACACTTTGGAGATACTCCAGGTACAACTAACACTGGGCAAGACAGCAATCCAGGTGGTTGCCTGCTACAGGTCCCCCACCATGTCCCAAGACTCCCACTCCACATTCCTAAACATCCTGTAAAATACCAAAGTGCAACCCAACACCCTAATACTGGGGGACTTTAATTACCCCTGCATAAACTGGGAAAATTACTCAAGTACTAACTCACTTGCTCAACAATTCCTGGAATCCATAAATTCCAGTGCCCTGGACCAACTTGTTCTTACCCCCACTAGAGGTAACAACATCCTTGATCTGGTTATAACCAACATGAGAAACTGCTGCTCTACACCTGAAATTAACTCCTCCCTGGTCAGATTTGACCACAAGCTAATCACCATGGATATCCATACCCCCCTCCTACCATAAAGGAAACCACTGTAAGAAAACTTTTCCAAAGAAAACTTTGAGCTCCTAAAAATGTAGGTGGCAAACTTTATGACGCCCATGCTGTTGGAAAATAGCTGCTCAGCTGCTGAATCACACACCATTGTGCTGTACGAATACATTCACAAGTGCATGGATAGAGCCATCCTAAACAGGACCAAGGTGCTTACCTCCAAAAAAAGGAAGCCAATCTGGTGGTCCCCTACCATAAACAAACTCTACAACAGAAGGAAGAAACTGTTGCAGAAAAGGGTAAAGTCCCAAGACTGGAAAAAATCCCTAGCTAGTCTTAGCAAAAAATTGAGATACCTCATCAAATCCTCTAAAGCTAGTTATGAAAACAAACTAGCAGCAAATACTAAAGACAACCACAAGGCCTTCTATAATTATGTCAAGACTCTTCAGGGCAACACTCAGGTCTGCTCTGAGCTACAGCACAATGGCAACACATATACCGAGCCAGGTGACATTGCCAATATATTGGCTGATAGGTTCAGTGCAAACTTTACCCCCCTTTCACCCCCAAAGGGCCAATCACAATTCCCGAGGAGTGTCAAGTTCCTAATATTACTGCTGCTCAAATTAAAACCACACTGTCTAAAGCCAAGAACACAGCTTCCATGGGATCTAATAATATCCCTGGATGCACCCTACATAAGCTACAAAATTAACTGGCACCACATCTGAGTGCCCTGTTCAGCCACAGCCTCACTTCAGGCTTTGTACCCACCCAATGGCGAATGGCCATGGTCATCTCACTCCACAAAGGGGAGCAACTACAGACCCTGGAAACTACTGCCCCATTAGCCTGACTAGTCTGATATGCAAGGCTATGAAATGTATCATCATGGACCTTATAAATAGGGATATTGGAAGCCTCAAAACTCTGGACCCCACGCAGTTTGGATTTGTGAAGGGTAGATCCTGCCTGCTCAATCTGGTAGACATCTTTGAATCCATCACCAGAGCTGTGGACAAGGGCAAAGTGGTACACACAGCCTATCTCTATCTTGCCAAGGCCTTTGATACCATTCCCCACTTGGGAATCATTGATAGACTCACTAACCTAGGCATTAACCCCTATGTCACAAGGTGGGTTGCTAACTGGCTCACAGATAGAACTCACACTGTGAAGGTTGCAGATTCCAAATCGGACTACCGACCAGTCACGAGTGGTGTCCCACAGGGATCTGTCCTGGGTCCCCTTCTGTTCGGCATCTACTTTTCAGAAGTTCATGCCAACACAAAAGGACTCTAGCTGACCAAGTTTGCAGAAGATTGCAAACTGGGAGCCATTATAGAATCCTCAACTGATGTAGACATCCTACAAAGGGGCCTCACTGACACCAATGACTGATACCTGAACCATGGCCTTAAACTAAATGCCAAAAATGCATTGTTATTCTCTTTAGTAAAAATTCTGTGCCATGGACTACCACATCAACGGTGTTCCACTTAACTCAGAAGGTGTAATAAGAGATCTGGGAACACAGGTTGATAGTAACTTGACAACCACATTGCCACTGAGGTTAGAAAATCCTTTTATGTGGCACATCTCATCACAAAGGGTTTCTCAACTAGGAAGAAAAAGGTAATCGTCCCTCTCTACTCATCCCTCATTAGACCTATTATAGAATACAATGCCCCTTTTGGCATGTACCTCACTAGACACCTGCAACAGCTGGAAAGGCCACAAAAATACCTCACCAAGAGGATTCTAGGTCTTAAACACATGCCCTATACTGACAGACTCAAAAAACTCCAGCTATACTCAGTCTTATATCGCCTCCTTAGAGGTGATCTCTGCTAAACCTACAAAGCCATGTCTGACCCAGAGCTGCTAGACATGCTACATCTAAAAAAAAAAAAAAACAATCCCACCATGCCATGTTCCAGGGACCTCAATCTTGTTACCACATTAAATAGAACATGCTGGAAGGATGTGTTCCTTTCCCAGAGACTGCCCATGCTCTGGAACAGACTCCCCATCCATGTCAAGCAGAGCTCCTCTCTGGCCCTCTTCAAAAGAAATCTTGACGAGTGAATGGGAAATAGAAAATTCACCCCGGGGATCACCACAGCTGCTCTGCTAGATAGAGGCAATGGGAACTAACATCTGTTGACATAATACTAGGGATTCTTATTGGCTAGGCTTACATAGGCCCCTGGGCAATTAGCCTAGTACACACCTATGAACCTATGAAGCCATGGTGGTTGTTATCCTTGACAATGTAATTCTATGAATAAAAAAACAACTTTCTGCAATATTCTCTCCATAATTTTCACTGCCACTGATGTTAGAATAGCAGGCCCACTGTTCCCTGATTTTTTTTTTTTTGCTTCCTCTTGTACAAAGGTTCCACAAACCACTGCCATCTTTTCCTCAGGCTCATCTGTAGTGGCCAATTAACCACTGTAGTTTTTGTCAAGAGATTTACCAGAACTGTTTAGATTCCTAACGATTCTAGGAAGGAGTCCATTTTGTCAATGCGCTTTGCCCTCTGGTTCCTCACAACCTCTTTTGCCTCTGTCCTGATATCTGCCCACTACTATCCCTACTCTACTCTGCCTCTCTCCAAGCATGTCATCTCATATTACTTTCTTTGGAAGGACTGTAGTGAGGTATTCATTCAGTACATTTGCTTTTTTCCCATTCTTTAATTATTAACCTTCTATTTTTTGCTTAGCTTGGCCAGGAGTGTCCTTACCTTCCATCTTTTTCCTAAATACCTAAAGAAAAGTCAGGGCACAATCGGCCTTTATTTTTTCCTTGTTAGCTTTTCCCAACCCTGTTCAGCTCATGACTTTGCCAGTTTTATACCCATTTTTGCCCTTCTTAACTTCCAGTTCTGTGTCTTCTCAACATCCCTAGTCCCTGCTTTCTACCTCCTGTATACTATGTCTTTTGCTCTGATCACTAGCTTTATCTGGAGTGTAGCTGTTTTAGTCTTCCATTCTTTTATGTATTACCTTTTCTTCAAACTCTTGTCCATAGCCCTGACTACTATATTTCCAGATCCATTGTTATTGCGTGATTACTTCCTCAAATTGTCTATAGTCCTCCACTCAACTTTGCCTTCCTCCAAATCCACCAAAATCCACTTCCAGAAAAATCCCACACTACTACCGGTTTATCTCTGTTTCTTCCTCTTCCCTCACTCTAAACAAAACAGGTCATTACTGGCTAATGGTGCCTTTATCTGGACACCCCTAATCCAAACTCCTAGGCTGGGACTACGTGCAGAGTTCTGTTCTTTCTGGTACAATCCCATGCCAGTTGAATAGACTCTATCCTGCTTCAAGATTTCAATCAATTCTCACTTCCTCTCTACTATAATGCTCAAAATCTCCTAGTCTTGACCTTAAGGCTTCAGATTTTCCTGACTACAATCATCTTTGTCCTACTCCACTCCTTTATTCTCTCCTTGAGTCTTTCATCCTTTTTTTGTGATGTGTCTGAAGTGCAATATTTGGTACCAACCTAAAAGTATTCTCCTCCTCCTCCACCTGAATACTAAGGTACTTAATTCATGTTCTGACTTTGTTCTTTCTTTTGACCTTTTCATGCAGTAATGTTACTCTGGCTTTCTATTGAAATGTCAGCACTTAAAATGCCAAGAGCTGACAAGCCAGAAAAAAAGACCAAAAACACAGGAGAAGAGAGAATCTGAAAAATCACTCTTCTCCTTAAAACTTCATTTTGCAGGGGGGAGGCTTGCTGCCCCTGCACCCCCCCCCCAACTTATATATGGCAACTCCAAGATCAACATATGTCAGAGATAAGAGAATATTCCAAGAAATGGCATCTTGGACTTCGTATATGTAAGTCCATTCTTTTGGCCACTCAGTCTCCACATTTTGGGACTCACTCTAGCAAGTTCCAGTATTTCAGATGGTTACCATTTCTCCTCCTCTCTCAGCCTTTATGCAGACCATTACCCCAACCCATCACTCCCTTCTCTGTTATTCCTTAAAAACTTACACTCAGGTGGCATCTCTGTGCCCTACACCTTCTTGTCATTGTCCCATGTTTCTGGGATACCAGTAGTTTTCTGCCAGTACATCCCTGCTTACAGCTTCACTAACTTCCTACTTAGACTCCTTGTACTGTATTGTAATCTACCGAGCTGGGATCTAAGTTATCCTTGTTTGTCTGTCTACTATGTTCTCTGTTCTGTTTTTCCTTCTGTCTAATACCTGAGGATCTGCCTTCCATATGTTCTTTCATAAATACGTTTATTAAAATATTCCACACCACTCAGAAACCATTTGAAGCACAAATTCTACAGTTACACCAAATGTTCCTGTTGTATCAGAGATTAAAGCCCTGTGTGGATCCCAAATGACCTGGGATTTGTTACTAACCTGGGAGCTGAGTGAGTGAGTGAGTGAGTGAGTGAGTGAGTGAGTGAGTGAGTGAGTGAGTGAGTGAGTGAGTGAGTGAGTGAGTGAGTGAGTGAGTGAGTGAGTGAGTGAGTGAGTGAGTGAGTGAGTGAGTGATACTGGCTTGAGGATCATGGTGCAGGCAGGCAACAAAGCTCACTGCTGCACTGACACACTGGAGCCTGAGTGCCATAATGAGACATGTCAGTAGCACATAAAGCATGGCACATGCATGCACACCAAGCAGTGCATATTGCAGCCAGAAAATGGCATTCATGCATGCATGGAAGCAGTTATATTTGGGGGAGGGGCCTATTGCAGATATGCACATCAGGGGCTATATTTGTCGTTTTTGAACAAGTCATACTCACAAATGTCCTATATGGCTGTCTGAATGATGCACCCGTCCCTCTAAAAAAAGACTTTCTCCCCAAAATGAATAGTGGATATGATGTCATCTGTCATATTCAGCAGGGCAATGAACAAGAAAAGAAGAGGAGGGGATTTATAGCAGACATACAAGGGGTGGAGATAGAAAAATACCAGAGAAGTGGTCCCATGTGATAGTGATGCTTTTCTATTATGAGGAGAACTTAGCAGTTAATACAGAGCACCTACGTGTAGGGTGTGGTGCATCTGAAGCACACAATAATGAGAGCACCAGACTGCATTGCAATGAAGCAGAGGTGGTCTGTCCTGCAGAAGAAGCAGATGAATGTTATTTATAGTGCCATGTTTGCATCAGTGAATACAACCACTAACTTATAAAACTTTAGCTAAAATAACTGCAAAATCACTACACATAAAGTACTATCCACAGGGATATTGATTGCATGGTTTCCTTGAATATGTTTGCCTGCAAATTCCTATATTATATCTTAAAACATACTTATTTGACTCACTTTCACAAAGTGAAACAATAGTTAACTAACATTACTAATTTGCCAAAATACTTGAAGAATTTATAAACTGCATTAAAGTCTGACTGTACATATGCTTGCATTTCTAAGGTTCAGCAGAAACTATCCATTGTAAAGGAAAGTGTTTGGTAATACTGACATTGCATAACATAAATCAAATCTTTTTACTTTGAGTATTGTGAAGTAAGAAAGCCTCAAATCAGATTTCCAAGTCTGGAAGGTCATTTGCTATGAAACAAATTAAAATATAAACTAGCTATACCTCATACATGACAAGGAACAAACAGTACAATAAAGGACAGATTTTTCATGAATAGACTCAATGGAATGTCATACACACGTGTGCGCACGCACACACACACACACACACGCACACACATGCACACACACATGCACATGCATGCACACACGCACACACACACACACACACACACACACACACACACACACACACACACACACACACACACACACATGCACACACACACAAACTAGTATAATGCAACACAAATGCCTCCCAAGCTATTGTTTGATCACAATAATCCATGGCAGAAGGCATAGGCTATGATAACATTTACTCCACTATCACCAGATTATTTGGCCTCTAAGGTTTTGCCTTCAGGACCAAACTTGTCTGCCATAAGTAAATTCAATCACATTCCATTACCCTACCATTGATTACTGCTTTAGTAATACCTGCTGGAGGAGGTGAATTAAAGTGCTTTAATTCATCTAGGTTTCAGGGTTTGATTATTCTAGCTTTTTTCTCAACACCACATCTGGTCAGTCAGGAGAAAATCCAGCCATAACTTCTTTCATCTCTAAATATTGCTGTAGAAGAACAGAGATGAAAAGCCATGTTTGCTTTGTAGCTCTGTACCCTGTTAACTACTGAAAAAAAAGAGAATTAAAATCTGTTACATTTTAACTAAAACTTGCTTGAAAGTGGTGGCTCATGCTATTGGACTGCAGGACTGCACCCCTCCAGCTATACAATAAAGATATCTGCAAGTGTAGGATTGGCGAGTTCCTATCCAGACTGCTGTTTAACCAGTCCAGATTGGAACTCCGCTTGTGTGCTCATCCAGACAGCTGTTTCACCAGTCCGGGTTAACAAAGAGAGGCATCTGTACACTGATGCCCAGAAGTCTATATACTTTGTTACTACATAGACTGGAAGGAGATCAGACTGCAACATCCACTGATTGGATCCCGGGAAGTCCTTTTGCTGCTGCAAGGAATATATAGGTGTACTGTCTCTCAGGGAAAGAGGAGTGTGTGTGTGTGTGTGTGTGTGTGTGTGTGTGTGTGTGTGTGGGTGAAATGCCTCGGTTAAATATACCTAATGGCTAGGGTTACTCAGGCTCAAACCCTGTACCTTGAGTACAGGTAGCAAGAGCCTAAATTGCCTACCCACCACCACTTTTGTTTTGTTCTGTTCTGTTCCTCATAAAATCTGTGGTTTTCTGGATTTTTATAATCAGTGAATGACAGACATTTGCAATTTTCTAAGTTTGTAAGATCAATATTTGAAAATTGTCCCTATTCTTGGGGCTGTATTCCCCCATTATTGGCTTTGTCCAGGTTTTTTGTGCTAAGCGGTTGAGAGCTATGGTGAGAACTGAATTCACTAAATATGTTTGGGGGCTGTATTCCCCCATTATTGGCTTTGTCCAGGTGTTTTGTGCTAATAGGTTGAGAGGTATGATGAGAACTGAATTCACTAAATGATAGCCATTTAAGATTCAGTCTTCCCATCTATTAAGAAATAGCTGATGTGGCATTGTGGTATGTTGCTCTGACTGTAGTGCACAGGGTCCTGGGTTCAAGACTTGGCAGTGAAATGCATGGTGGTAATGCAACATTTTATTATAGCAACTTTCCAAGATTATACAAGCAATGTTTAAAATGTGTCCCTGGATTTTGGGCTTTTGCCCCCCCAATAGATTTTGGCTTTTTCCAGATTTCTTGTGCTACAACATTGAGAAATACAGTTGAGTGTTGAGTGCATTTTACAAGGAGCTAAGAGCTTCAGAGGAAGAGAAGTTTAGTGCTGCTTATGCAGATCTGCTTGCATTGTTAATAGCATAAAAGGTTGAATGCTTGCTTTTGATGCAGAAGGCTGTGGGTTCTACTCCCGCAGTATTTAGATGCATTGCTGATACTGTACTGTGTTGTACTTTTAAAGGGGATGGATGCTGCAGTCCTGAGAATGTCCTCTTTGGCAGAGATACCTAGTAACTATGAACCTGTTATCAGTTTGCCATCCGTTCCCTATTGCAATATTACTAGCTTATCGTTTTTTAATGTAACATAGGAAATTTATTCCTCAAGGGCAACATGTATTTTTTGTAGATGAAATAATGAAACATAAAGTTGTTTGCTAGCAGAAACCTCTTCATCAGTTACAGATCTCTTTAATGTGGAATTATTTAGATGACTTTTACTTCTGCAGAGATTGTGCATAGTTATTGATATTCGTGGATTGTAGAAGTTTGAGTAGACCTTTATGATGGAAATGTTCTGAACTGGGCAGTTTTGTCATTACTGGTGCATGATTTTGTTTCATTGTTTACTAGAAAAATGTTCAAAACAATACATTTAAAATGCCCTCTAACAACTGTACTGTATTATACAAGGAATATAATTTAATACAATCAGGAAGGTGCTTAATGATTATCTGATCAGCTCAGGTACTCCTCCTCCCAGTACTTGGTTGGATGTGTTCTATTTGGAACCAGTTAAATCAACTGTCTACAAGCACAAACTTTTTTTGTTACTGAATATTTTCACTGATTGAGTGTGAATGCTATGAAAGTGATGAAGCCAGATTGAAGCAATCACTTCTCTTAGAACTTCATTTTTTTTTTGGGGGGGGGGGTACTTATTGTCCACACCTAGGGGGAGCTAAGTCAGTTGTGTAGGATTTCTGCCGCACAATTCTCCTGGCTGAACTATACCTCTGAACTATCCAGATTTTCACAGAATGAATAGATTTTTGCTTCTTATTTTTGGTTTGTTCCTCATAAAATGTGTGGTTTTCTGGCAAATCACATAGGAATGAAGTCACTTAATAATGACAGACATTGAGTTTCAGACGTCATACCCTTAAGAAAAATGCATGCTAAAGCAAGACCTATTATTCTATCAACTGTCTAGGTTTATACAAAAGCAATTTGTAGTACTGTTTGTTCCCCCAATATATTTGGCCTTGTCCAGATTTCCTGCATTAAGAGGTTGAGAGGTATGCACAAATACATCGCTTTATAAAATTAGATATATCCAAACCTCTCAACTTTCCTCGATTTGGGCTCACAGTGTTGCTCCCCCCTTATAATCCCTCCGCAAAATGGCAATTTTGGAAGAAACATGGAGGGATTACAATTAATAAATAATTGTAATGATCAGAGTTACATATTACTTTTACTTTAGAAATGCACGTAGATTCTCTTATTTTGCCAGCTGCTCAACTTAACAGTACTAATATTAAAAAAGTGTCCCTTCTTTGACAGGTTCCCAGCTGTATTGTGTGGCTATTTTATATTTTTGCATCACATTTTTGGTCCGTTTTTCATAAAATTGTGGTTTTCTGGCAAATTAGTGGCAAATCATTAAAGACCGAAGTTAGAAAATTATGGCAGACATTTGAGTTTCAGATTTCATACTCTTCAGAAAACTTATACTAATGCAAGACCTACTATTCTATTATCTTTCTAAGTTTATAAGAGCAATATTTAAAAATTGCCCTTATTTCTGGGACTTTGTCCCACTTCTATTTATGGCCTTTTCCAGATTTCTTGCTCTGAGGATGAGAGGTATGACAAATGTGTCAGGTCCATCACCGTCAGCCAGAGACATTTCAAATTGTGACATACTTGTTGTACCCCACTCCCCCATGTAGTGACTCTGGATGTGTCCAAGCAAGGCAAGGAGCAGTTATGCAGTGTAAGTGTGCAAAGCATCTCCCCATCCAAGGTAGATACAAGTACTACAGTGGCTTTTAATCTGTCCTTGATTTTGCAGAATGTTCTGGTTTTCTCTCATATTTTTATACTGTTGATTTATGCTTATTATTCAGAAAATGCATGTTGTTGCAGTGCCTGTGTGTTTAAGTAGCAATACTTTAATGACCATCAGGTAAGCTGGTCTGAGATTGTAAGATGAAGTAAGCTTTAATAAGCATACTGTTAAAGAATTATAAACATTGAAAGCCTTTTTGCTGTTGCCATGCAAAGAATATTTACATAACTAGATAACGTATAAGGCTTAGCTATTGAAATGCATATGACATTAGTTGTAATAAAGGACAGGATTACAGTATTTTTTTAGAAGCTCATTACATTTGTTGGAGACTTGCAGTCATCTTTACAGGCTTTACCCATAAATTAAACAAAATGCCAATCTATCATGTGTGGTCCATAACCTGTGCAGTAATCCTTTAAGCAAATTATCTTGAGCTTGTTTGTTGTTTGCTGTTCATTTTTTTACTTTGATCATGTTTTCCCCATGAAACAAGTAGATTTATTTTATTTATTTTTATTTTACATTTGTTGACTGGGCTAGTCTAACTGGATATATGTCTATTTTCAGTAGAGGCCCGGGGAGAAAAGCTCCACATTAGTTATATAGCAAATAATGTACATAAAAAAACACCCTTATCAATAGGCCTATGTTTAAATTACATGAGAAAAGATTAAACTTAGTAGGCAAAGAACAAAGAGCTAACTATTTACAAAGATCAATACAGGACTATATTCAAACAGTTTAAGCACAGAAGTTTAACACAGAAACTTAATAAAATTAGAAGAAGAAAAAAAGTTAATAGAAATAAGTGAGATTCAGCTGGTATAAGTACATAGGCATAACAATTGTGAGTTAAGGAAGGTTTTTAATTGCTTTTTGAAAAGTGGAGTAGATGTGAGGGATGTTAGTTTACTAGGAAGCTTATTCCAATAATTTCAAATAGAGTTAGTAAATAAACTATTGCCAGATTTGTTGTTGGATTTAAGGGTTGCAACTAGTAGCTTATTTGCTGAGTGTAGGGTACTGATATTTTTATATGGGTTGATCAGGTTAGAGAGTATGGGAATATTTGTAGGATGCCACAAGATTTTGTGGGTGATAGTTAATTGTTGAAAGAACATCTGGTTTTGGAGTTCCAGCCATCCTAGTTGTTTTACGTTTTGACAGTGGTGAGTATGGAAAGGGGATCCGGTGGTGAATCTAGCAATGTTATTGTAAGATGTGGCAAGCTTATTTAGATTATATTTGGATAGATTAGTATAAATTGGGGAGGCGTAGAGAAGGGTGGATAGTAGGTGCGTTTGGGCAATACTAGTCCTGGCTGTAGGTGTAAGGAAGGGTTTTAGCCTATAGAGGGAAACGAGTTTTCTATTCACTGATTTGATGGTAAGGTTAATGTGAGTGTCAAAGTTGAGATTATGGTCAATTGTTACACCTAATAGTTTGCTAGTTGTGTCAGGTGCTATTACAGTGCCGTTGTTTGATATAACTGTGAAATCTATGGAGGGAGACTTCTGGGTAGGGGTAAATAGTAAAAGTTTGTTTTTTTTGGGTTAAGGAGGAGACAGCGTTTGGAGAACCAGTTTTCAACTAAGGTAAACATTTTTTGCATGTTAGACTGGAGTTTAGCAGTAGATGCTGCGGTGCAGATTAATGTTGAGTCATCGGCATATTGAATACAGGTGGTTTGGGGCAGTGATGTTTTCAGGTCATTGATAAAAATAGAAAAGAGGAGGGGCCCCAGAATAGAGCCTTGTGGGAGTCCAAGGGAGATAGGGAGTAGAGTAGATAGGTTGTTGTCCCAGAGAACTGCTTGTTTTCTATCTCCAAGATAGGATTTAAACTATTTGACAGCCTGAGTGTGAATTGAAAGTGAAGTAAGTGTATCTAACATTACATAATGATTTACCATGTCAAAGGCTTTGGAGAGGTCTAGAAAGAGAGCAGAGGAGAGCAAGCTGTTGTTTCGATCTTTATTAATAGAGTCAGAGAAGGATAGGAGTGCAGTTGTAGTACTATGAAAAGGCCTAAAGCCATGCTGGCAGTCAGCTAAAAGATTATTTTGGAGGAGATGATCAAGAAGTTGCTGGTGAATGCATTTCTCCATAATTTTAGCCAAAGGAGAAAGTAGAGCTATAGGACAGAAGTTAGTGAGTTCAGTTGAGTTACTTCCTTTATGTAGAGGGATAATATGTGAAATCTTCCAAAGGATTGGTATATAGCCTTCTGTGATAGTTCTGTTAATTAAGATGGAGATAGGGTAGGTGAGTACTCCAGCTGCTATTTGCAGAAATTCAGCTGGAAGGAGGTCAGCAGAGGGGGTACATGGTTTTAGTTTATGAAGGTGGGAATGGATGAGAGAGGTAGGTACAGGTTGTAGTTGTAAGACATGAGGTATGTTGGTTTGAGAGAAAGTATTTGAGATGCTGGCTGAAGATAGAGTACTTGCTAGTGATTGGACTCTGTCCACAAAGAATCTATTAAAGGAGTTAGCAATTTGGCTGGGAGATTTCTGAGTAAAGTTAGCTGGAGTAGATGTTTTGGAGTGCCCTGTATGGAGTAGGCTATTTATACCTGACCAGAATATTTGTGGGCTTTTATGCTGGGCTTGCTGGAATTTATGATAGTAGTTTTTTTTTGTCTTGGAGTATCAATTTCTTTGTGGCATTTCTCAGCTGTTTAAAGCTTACATGATCAGATGGGTTTTTAGTATTTCTCCATTTAGACCAGATTCTATTTCTTTGAAGTAGTTTTTGCCTTGTCTCCTTAGTGAGCCAAGGTGCAGGTTTGTTCTTAGTTCTGACAGTCCTAGAGGGGGCATGGTGTTCTAGGATTTGTATAAATTTATTGTTAAAATAACAGACAGCTTTGTCAAGCAGTAGGTATTTAAGGGGTGACCAATTACAGGCTTTAAGTTTGGCTTGGAAGTTTGCTGGGTTGAGGTTTTTTTATTACGGATAGTTCTATAGATTGTTTGGTTAGGTACAATGTTTTTTTTGTCTGGTAATAAAGGTAAGAGAATGGTCACTGATATCATCAGGCAGTATGCCTGTTTTATAGGAGAGGGGGTTACTGTTAACTAGTATCCAGTCTAAGATGGCTTGGTTGTTGCTTGGTTTGTGTATTCTGGTGGGGGAGGTAATGGTTTGATTGAAGCCATACAGGTTTATGTGAGAGGTTGGTTGTGCTGAGCTACAACAGTTCCAGTCAATGTTAAAATCTCCAAGGAGTATGGTTTCTTGTGGGAGGGATGTGGAGAGCCAGTTGAGGACATTTTCGAGAGTATTAATGTTGTTTCCTGGTGGGATGTAGGAGCAAATTATATAAATAGATAGTTGTTGTCATGCAGCAGGTCTTTTTTAGATAAGAAACATTTTTACAAGTGGGGGTAATTGGTATCACACAGATTGCTATTTTCAGCATGTTACTTGGTATTTTATAAAGCTGAATATAAATTATAATTAGAACTGCAGTGCAGGAGAAGTGGTTTGAGTTGAGCGCTGCTTGTATTTTTATACTTGATTTCGACTGGCATTCCAGTAATGTATTTAAAATGTAATTTATTTTTTTCATGCCTCACAACCTTTTTGTTTCCATCTAGATATTAAGTAAGCTGTCATGCAGCCAATGCATTGAAATATTTAATTTTTCTTCTCCTCTTCATTTTCTCTTGATTGGACTCTCATAATGACGGTTTAACACCCAGGGCAGCATATTTAATTAAAGTCCCAGTTTTTGTGGTTTTGAATATAGCTCTGCCCCTTTCTACTTGGCCGCACCCTTCCCATTGACCCCCACCCATTCAGCTGTCTCCTGCAGCCCCCCTTTGATTTGAAGTCACCAGCCGCCATTGCTTGCAACCTGTTTCTGAAATGCTGATACGCAATTTTTGATTGGAATACTAGTGGAAGAAGCTATGTGAATGCAACTCATGCCGAATAATTTAATTAAGCAACAAACCTGCATCTCAAACTTCTGAATACATAAGTATAGAAGTCAGGGCAACCAGCAAACATCATGTTGCTATAGTCATTTTGCAGTCTATGCATACTTCCCCTACATGTA
Source organism: Protopterus annectens (assembly GCF_019279795.1). Taxonomy (NCBI): domain Eukaryota; kingdom Metazoa; phylum Chordata; order Ceratodontiformes; family Protopteridae; genus Protopterus; species Protopterus annectens. Next base: position 550,031,600 of record NC_056734.1, on the reverse strand, counting down.
GTCAATGACATTGGGCTGAAAGAACAAAGAAAAGTTACATTTGTTAGTAACCACTGAGCTCATGAAGCTAAATACTTTACTACTTAGTTATATTATAACGTCTATTCATGTACTTTTAAAGAGGTATTTAACTTTCTGTGTGTATAAGAAATGTAAACAAAAGGTAATTTTATTATATTATTAAACACTGCGGTGGTGGTGCTGCGGTAGCGTTGTCGCCTCACAGTAAGACATTGTCCTGTTTGATTCTCAGCTAAAGCGTCTTCTGTGTGGAGACATGCATGGATGGGCGTACTTTCATTGAAGGTTGTGCATCAGACCTGGCAACTTGGCATGTAAAAATCTACTGCCAATCATTAGCGGACCGCAGTTCCGCTGTGGCGACCCTTAACCGGGAAAAGCCGAAAGACGTTATTAAATGTATGCATTTTAAAAGTCTTTGTTGTAACAAACTGATACTTATTTAGTGTTCATGTGTGATGATTCTTTTACATTTTTTCTGGTCTTTCTTTTTGGTAATGCTAAAGGGAGAGACTGAGAGAGAGAAATTGTTTTATGTTGTGGCTCTGAAGACTAGTTTGTTTGCAGTGGTAATGTGTTCCTTAATGCATTAGAAGGGTTTTGCTGCTGTAATGTCTTTGCTCCTACTGTTTATAGTGCCCTCTGCTGTACTTAAAAAAGCACAACAATTCTTGTTGATATCCTCAAGGAAAAATTACAGAAATATATATAAATCATTTTTGTGGCAATCAGCACAACCCAGAAAGTCTATCAAAGGTCTACAATGCTTTCCTGCAGTCCAAGTGACTAGTAGCTCACATTTGAAACAGATTCTTCACAAGAGGTTGAAGCCACTTATTGCTTATGCCTCTGATGCCAGTTCTGAATTGTGTTTGCCACTCAGTTTGTTAGTGTACAAGACTGCAGTCAGTGCACATAATGTGGTCATTCATTTAACATGCTTGTCCTACCCCACCTAGTGTGTGACTATGGAATTACTCTATTTAAGTAAGTGAGGCATTGTGGGAGTGTGGGTGTACATGGGGAGTTGCACCTCTGTGAAAGTATTGTGTGTGTTGAATTGCCATCTGGGGATTTGGGAGTTAATCATTAATTGGAGGATTATCTAACTGTAAACTTAGTAACATCATTAACTCTCCAGGGTATAACATGATCCTCCAAGAAGGTCTTCTCAAATAGCTGGTGTTAAAACCATAATCTAAAACTAAACTGAGTCTCAGTAGCTCAATGAGTAGCATACAAGCCTTTGTTGCAGAAGTCACTGGGTTCTTTTCCCACACCAAATAGTTGGATTAATTTTTTTGGGGGGTGGGGGTTGTGTTAATGGTTAAGGTGTTTACCTCACAGGCACAAGGTATAGGAATTACAGAGTTAGGAGTTGGCTTATGGTTAAGGCTTTTACCTCAAAGGCACAAGGTACAGGGTTTGTTTCTCACCTTAGATCATTGTTGAGGGGGGAGGGTTTGGCATAATGGTTAAGGTCTTTTTGTGTTAGACCAGCACCAGTAAGAGTGACAGGAAAGGTCTGCAAGATAGTAGTGAGACCAGCTATGTTATATGGGTTGGAGACGGTGGCACTGATGAAAAGACAGTAAGTCCAAGTAGGAGGTGGCAGAGTTAAAGATGTTAAGATTTGCATTGGGTGTGATGAGGATGGACAGGATTAGAAATGAGTATATTAGAGGGTCAGCTCAGGTTGGAGACAAAGCCAGAGAAGTGAGATTGCATTGGTTTGGACATGTGCTGAGGAGGGATGCTGGGTATATTGGGAGAAGGATGCTAAGGATGGAGCTGCCAGGTAAAAGGAAAAGAGGAAGGCCTAAGATAAGGTTTATGGATATGGTAAGAGAGGACATGCAGGTGGGTGGTGTGACAGAGCAAGATGCAGAGAACAGGAAGAAATGGAAACAGATGATCCACTGTGGTGACCACTAATGGGAGCAGATGAAAGAAAAAGAAGAAGTTAAGGTTTTTACCTCACAGATACCCTGTACATACTTTAATTCTAACCTCTGGTTACTAGCCAGGCTTGTAATAATCTGCAGAGTAATAGCCTAGTATTTACCTATGGAACTATGCCAAAAAAGTATAATGGTAATCATCAGCAAACATGATTTATCTTGCAAATATCACATCAACAATGTCCCATGAAAGTTTATCCCTAAGTCAGGGATCTGAGAACCTATATAGACAATGAACATCCTTTGATCACCACATAGCCACTTTCGTAAGGAAGTCCTTTTATCATCACACAGTTTATATCCAGAGGTATAGTATGCAGATCTAATGATGTAATCATCTCACTGTACTCCCCGTCTCTCTCTTTATTTCTCTTAAGACCAATCATTGAATATAATGTACCTTTTGGTATGCACTTGTCTAAACACTTGTCACAAATGGAAAGACTGCAACACTTTCTCACTAAAAATAATCCAGGGCCTAAATCATAAAAATGATGAAGACCATCTGAAAGCTTTGTCCCTCTTCTCTGTATCATTTAGGCTGGTAAGAGGCCTTGCATATTAAGCCTCAACAGACCACCTCCTTTCTGACCTACTACACATTTGCAAGTCCAACAGTAGAATGAACATCCACTCATGAAATCTCAGTTTCTTTTGCAACATAATTAACACATGTTGGAGGGATGTACTATCATGGAGAATAAAGCTTATATAGAATCTGTGTTCCCTCCACATTAAACAAAGTACTTATCTTAATCTATTCGAATGTAATTTGGACAAATGGATGGAAAACCACAAATTCACCCCCAGTTTATCATCCATGTCCCGTGGATAGGGGCAACATGTAAATGTCTCAACATATCCTTGTTCTAACCATCTCTGGATTATTCATTCACAAAACAACAAGAGCCAAATAACTACAACAGGAATGTAAAGTTAAGCTCACAGATCAATAGCCTAGTAAGTAGCTATGAACCTAAAATGACAAGCCCAAAAACCCTTAATAATGATAATATTTATGGTCTTAAAATACTCAAACTTTAAAACAACAGTTGAGGAAATAGTGTACCTACAGTGTATTCAGGGTATCGTTAAAGCAGTTCTATAAGGGGTCCATAGTCAATGCCCAATTGTACGTACAGTGGACATAAAAAGTCTACACACCCCCTGTTAAAAAGCCAGGTTTTTGTGGTATAAAAATGAGACCACAATAAATCATTTCAAAACTTTTCCCACCTTTAATGTGACCTATAACCTGTACAATTCAATTGAAAAACAAACAAATCTGTTAGGAGAAAAAATAAAAAAAAAAAAATAAAAAAAATATAATAAGCTGGTTACATAAGTGTGCACACCCTTAAACTAATACTTTGTTGAAGCACCTTTTGATTTAATTACAGCATTCGGTCTTCTTGGGTGCACACCTGCCATCAATTAAAGAGACTCTGATTAACCCCCCCCAAATAAAGTTCAGCTGTCCTAGTAGGATTTTCCTGATATTTACTCAGTTGCCTCGTACAGCAAAAGCCATGGTTCACAGAGAGCTTACAAAGCATCAAAGGGATCTCATTGTTGAAAGGTATCAGTCAGGAGAAGGGTACAAAAAATTTCCACAGTATTGGACATACCATGGAACACAGTGAAGACAGTCATCAAAAAGTGGAGAAAATATGGGACAACAGTGACATTGCAATGAAGTGGACATCCCTCCAAAATTGATGAAAAGACAAGATGAAAACTGGCCAGGGAGCCTGCCAAGAGACCTACAGCAACACTGAAGGAGCTGCAGGGATTTCTGGCAAGTACTGGTTGTGTACTACACGTAACAACAATCTCCTGTATTTTGCATATGTCTGGCCTATGGGGTAGGGTTGCAAAACAGAAGCATTTTCTTACACAGAAAAACATCCAGGCCTGGCTAAAATTTGTAAAACAATACATCAAGTCTCCCAAAAGCTTGTGGGAAAATGTTATGGTCTGATGAGACCAAGGTTGAACTTTTTGGCCACAATTCCAGAAGGTATGTTTGGTGCAGAAACAGCACTTCCCATCACCAAAGAACACCATCCCCACGGTGAAGCATTATGATGGCAGTATCATGCTTTGGGATTGCTTTTCTTCAGCTGGAACTGGGGCTTTAGTCAAGGTGGAGGGAATTATGAACAGTTCCAAATACCAGTCACTTTTGGCCCAAAAGGCATCTGCTAGAAAGCTGAAGATAAAGAGGAATTTCATCTTTCAACACGACAATGACCCTGAACATACATCCAAATCAACAAAAGAATGGATTCACCAGAAGAAAATTAAAGTTTTGGAATGGCTCAGCCAGGGCCCAGACCTAAATCCAGTAGAAATCTGTGGGGTGACCTGAAGAGGGCTGTGCACAAGAGATTCCCTCGCAATCTGACAAATCTGGAGTGCTTTTGCAAGGAAGAGTTGGCAAATATTGCCAAGTCAAGATGTGCCATGCTGATGGACTCCTACCCAAGAAGACTGAATAATGTAATTAAATCAAAAGGTGCTTTCAACAAAATATTAGTTTAAGGGTGTGCACACTTATGCAACCAGCTTATTGTACGTTTTTTATTTTTTATATTATTTCCTCTAACAGATTTGTTTGTTTTTCAATTGAATTGTACAGGTTATAGGTCACATTAAAGGTAGGAAAAGTTTTGAAATGATTTATTGTGGTCTCATTTTTTATATCACAAAAAACTAGCATTTTAACAGGGGTGTATACACTTTATATATCCACTGTATGTAGATATATATATACATATATATATATATATATATATATATATATATATATATATATATATATATATATATATATATATATATACATACACACACATGTGTGTGTGTGTGTGTGTGTGTGTGTGTGTGTGTGTGTGTGTGTGTGTGTGTGTGTGTGTGTGTGTGTGTGTGTGTATATACATACACATATACATTTTAAATATTTATATATAGATAGATACACACACACACACACACACACACACACACACACACACACACACACACACACACAGATAATCACTGAACCCATGTGCATCAAGTACTACTCATCAATTTCCATTCCATGGAAGTTTTAAAATACGTGCAACAAAGCACTTAAATGGAAGAGCTAGATCTGACCCCCTTCGGACCATGTTAAAGCCTATAGCAATGGCTCAATGAATCAATCACAATAACAATAAGAATCAATGGGTTAGACAATATTTACAAGGAGTGAGAGACCGAAAACATCATCTATCATCCATACACTCAAATATATACTCTACATATAAATGGTTCTACTACATTTGAGGGGTCATCCTTACAAATGTGTGCTAAACATAACCATATCCCTGCCCTTCACCCCAACTCTACATATCACCTTATGAAAAAAATAAACTTTCCATGAGAATGTGATTATTCACAGAAAGTGTATGAAGGTAGTGATTTTTTGGTCGGTCTGTTCATGTGCCTTAGGGGTAGTTTGTGTAGGTTTCATCACTGTGAGATTCAGGGAGTCTGTTGGGAAAATGAGGTTTCTGTGAGTATTGGTCAAGGTGTTGATCGTTAAGCGATGCATTTCAGATAAGGTAATCATACTCATATACATATATATAGACCCACATGCACACACACACACACACACACACACACACACACACACACACACACACACACACACACATATATATATATACATATGGGTGTGTGATTGCTTTAGTTGTACTAAGGGTACATGAACTTAGAGTTCCAGGCTGCTTAAAAGCGTTATTAACAATAAAAAGTTTCAAATCTCAGTGCTTAATATGATTTGCATGACGGGGCAAGGCCACTCTCACATTTATAAATAATTACTTAATGTAACACATGTTTTACTTGTCATATACATTAAACATGTATATTCTGGAGGATTCTGTGTAGCTGTAGTTTGGGCATTTGAATTCTTGGCATTTTAGTAGTTCAGGACTTTTGCTTTAGGCATCTAGGCAGTTTGTCATCTCTGCTTTGGAAAAGTATTCTGAAACCTGTTAGCATTATAATCTTTGGGTAAAATGATTATCATAATCCATCAAAGTCACTACCCTGAGAATTGCACTGCATTACTTACAACGTAACTGTAAATGGATTGCAACAAGTACATAACTATTGCAGTATGATCACTTCAAGATAGACGTGCATTGCAACTGTCTGACTTAATGGCATTCTATCAACTCTGCTCTCAGGTTTTCAAATAAATAAAAAAAAAAAACAAATGCATAATTCACCTTTAACTATAGTTTCTCCAATATACTGTTCTGCCAAAATAAAATAGCAAATGTATAGGTTCAGATGCACTTAATAAAGTACAGGAACTTACCAGGAAACAACCCACAGCAAAATCCCCAATCTTAAGAAAATCTATAAAGTGTTGCTGACAGCTAGCAGACATAACTGTCATGAACGGTAAAAGCACGGCTTGAATATTTATTTGGTAACTAGGCAAGTAAAAAGATACTTCACTCGTATGTTGGTATATTCATGTTGTATGCCTTTTACTTGTTGTAACAAAGAAGAAAAAATAAAGCTTATGTATATAAAAAATGAAAGCACAAAAGGCATCTGCTATTTCAAACAGGCAGAAGAGGCCATGACTAGTTCTCAAGAATAAAGAGGCTACCATTATTTTTATACTCTTTTTTCATGTTACTATGTAGCATTCTCATAGTACATACATTTTGTGGGAAGAAAGGTAGTCAGTCGTCTTTAATGACTTGTAAACAGTTACTCTTAATGTTCCTACATAACCAATAACCAAATGTTTTTGAACATCAGCTACTTATCTATTATACCTTTTATGAGCAACCAAGCTGTAGTGCATACACCAGGTTTGTTAAAGCAGAACACTCACCATGCAGCTGCGTGGTATTACTGCACTGGGTACATCATGCAACAAATTAATAGCTTTCATCTATGTCATAACACCAGTTTATAGCTTTCTGAAGTCTTACCACTACAAAATGAAGCCAAAAACATGCCTGCCAATGAATGTGTGCAGTTGCTGTCTAACTAGCCTGTATTTTACTACAGCAGAAGCTGACAAAGTTGGAAATTGTTTCAGTTTACTGATGTATCTCTCAGTTAACATGACACAGTTTTTTTATCTTACTTTCCTGATTTTGTTTGAGTAAGGCACAGCATAGACAACCAAGGGCCTCACCATCCAGGAGTGACACACTATCAATGTGTCCCCAAACTGCGATCATATCTGTTAGGATCCTCATCGTCATCATTGTCAAATGCACCCATGATGTCACTGCCATCAACCTTTTGTGCAACCACAAGCATTTCTATGTCATGTTCATCATGCTGACACCTGTAAATGCAGAACAGACAGAACACCTGGATGCCCAATAACTATTAGTAGGGTGCCCATGTGGCATACAGAGTAAAGGTGCTAATGCAGCAAATTATGTTGTACCCAATCTTACCTAGAGTGGCTGAAGGTTGTTGATACAAGCTTGTGGTACCTATGGAAAGAAATATGCATTGTGCAAACTGGATTACCCTACACACATCATGTCAAAACAATATAGGAAAACCTCTGCTAGGAAGTATTCACCAGCTGTGTGTCACCCATGGAAACATTAAGAAACTGGGACATGCTATCACCAACATCCAGACCACCTCCAGTGATAATGCATGTTTCATCACTTCCAGGCACACACATGAGGAAGTCTGATTTCTGTGAGTCTGTGAAGCATGCAGACCATGGAGAGCCAACCTAGTAGTAGATCACTCCATGTCAGCTTGCTGTGCCTTGTGCTTGGCTTATTCAGCCCTATTTGTGCAGGGTGACACTAACCCATTGTCCTTTCCTGCTCCTCACACCAGTGATCCACAACAAGGACAGGCATACCAGAATTATATTATAGTAATGTGTGGCAGAGGCTATACAGATGGGATAAGCACAATAACATGACAGTATGCCATCTCTGTATATAATTAGTACATGATGGCTGGCATAAGAGAACATGACTTTAAGCCAGATAGTCACCTGACCAGAAGGTACTTCTTCCCTTACAGCAGCTGTGGTTGAATGTCTGCGTAACAGAAGGCACTTAAGAGACCAAATCCAGGATGTTAAAAGCGTACTTGTTATATATCCAACAGAATAAAACTGAAAAAAGCAGAATGCACATGTATCTGGTCATTCTCCAGTTAACACAGACAAAGTGGGAGAGATATTAGGCAGAATGCATTCATGAACCAAGTTAATAGTGTATATCAATCTGCTTTATTTCCTTAGAAAAAAGGGCCTGATTCCATAAACTAAGAGCTAGTGGTCATACCTATTGCCTCTGCTTCCACTACTGGTAATGCTTAAGGTATGTTGTCAGCCCTAAAAGTTTTCCATCAAATTCTACTCATTGTAGGACTTACCTTGGATGTAGTCAGATATGCCTCCTGTGCAGTATTTATAGGAACAACCTGAAAATACATTTTTGGGTTAAAAAGTATAATCTTCTCTATGTAATATGAAAGTAAATGCAACTGTATAGGACACATTCAGATTCAGTTCTTGCCAGGCAAAACAGACCATTTTTAAACCACACCAATATACCTGCCAAACTGACTAGAGTTCTATCAGCCATCTGAAGTGTAAGCATAGTTATGAAAGTTAAAAATATACACCTTACCAGTCAAATGTAGATATGTAGGTACCACAGAAAATTTCTCTTCAAATTCAGTATACAGAACTTCATGTTTTTCCATTTACCTGTGAACAAAATGGCAAAACATTTCAAAACAGCACACATTTATACCCTTTGATATATCACACAATAAAATGTGTGCTTGTTGCATGACAGCCTCAGAATCATGTAAATATACATCTTTGCACAGTAGAACATTTGCATGCAGCTTGTACAGTAGGCATGCATCAAATAGTGCCATGTCATAGGGCTCAGGCAGGAGACTGGTACATGGTTATACAATGTACATATAAACAGTACAGGTCTGTACAAGCTGCTACTCATAATTCATAAAGTGCAGTTGTTTGCCATCTTGCCAAACTTGTGACATTCCTGCCATTTTGCAAGGAGAGTTGAGCAGACATGCCTGCTTCTGCTACAGCTAAACTGAGGGGTACAACTTGGTATGAATGGGACTAAGACATTGTATTAACCCTCATTGGGACTATAATGAATAGCTGTTGGTTGCATATGATGGGCCATTTAAAGAATTAGTTGCCTGGTGTGATTCAGGCACCCCATTGTCAGCACAGCATGCATGTATGCAGGCACTGGTGTAATGATCTGAAGTGCTGCCACCATAAACATCTTCAAGAATAGGAAGAAAAGGTTCAAAGACAGCACCTTGACATGTACTGTAAGTATTTAAACACATTTCATCATGTTAACTGCATTATCAGTCAGTCAAGTAGTTTTACTCACTGTAGATACAGTCAGATGGGAATGTATGTGTGAACATGTTATTGTTGCTTGTCAGGGGTGCAGTATACAAACTGTTATATCAGGGTATATGTTTTTAAGTATATTGCAATGTTTAAGTCAGTGAAGCTATGTCATGTACAGACTAATGCTGTTTTATCTGAAATATGCTAAAGGATGTGTGCATAGATCAGTAATGTTTGCCTCTGGAGGTATATGTTTATTGGACCAAGATAGGCACATGTAGCACTTTGCAAGGGACTGTTTAACATATGTTGTTCTTATTACTGTTCCAACAGATTTGTTATAGTCATTTCATGGGAATAACCAGCAGCTGAACCAGTGACATACCTTTCCTATAGATTGACAGGTTCATAGGATGCTACTAGACTAGCTGCCCTAGAGCCTTTGCAAGCCTAGTCATGTTAATCCCAAGTATACCCAGTTGTTCTTTTTTGGGTGGTTAAGAATGAATTTATGGGGGGCGTGGCCAAGATGTGCTTTGAGTAGCAGCTGTTCTCTTCAGCTCTGTCTGTTCAGATCTTTTATGACAGGATTTTTTTGGAAATACTATTCTTTTCGTAGTTATTTTTTATTCATTTCATACATCTTATTACAGAATTGGATAGTATATAAAAAATTCTTGAAATCAGAAGATTTTCCTGTCAAAGCTACAGTAATAAGTTCTTCTTCATCAGAAAACAGAATGAGCTTCACCAAATCTTCCCATCATGATACAACCTTTAAAAAAGAACTGCAGTCCCTGCTGTCTAACATTCAAGATTTAACTAGTAAAATAGACACAATGGATATGAAACTGGATACTTTTAAAGAAAGAAGTACTAAACAAATGGATACCTTACATGAAGATATGTAGCAACAGAAACAACTCATTTCTGGGATTGAATCCGCCTTAAATGATATGGACACTAGGATACAAGAAGGTGAACATAATATTGAATTTTTATTGAGGCAAAATACCCTGCTTCAAACAAAAGTAGATGATCTTGAGAATAGATCACACTGTAACAACATTAGAATACTTGTATTGCCTGAAAATATAGAAAATAATAACATGGAAAAATTCCTGTCTTTGTGGTTACCAGAAATCTTAGAGTTACCTGAAGCTCTTTCCTATGGGACAGAGAGAGCCCACAGATCCCTGGTTTCTTCCAAAAGCAGCAAAAACACTTCAACAAGATCTGTAATTGTTAAATTTTTATCCTCCCATGACAAAGAAATTGTTTTAAAGATTCCCTGGGCAAAATCTCCAATCAAAATAAAAGATACTCTAATCCGTTTCGATAATGAATATTCCCCTATGGTAATTCCCAAAAGAAAAGTGCTCCTGTCTTTGATCAAAGAACTAAAAAAATCAAATAAAGTCTCATTTATTATTCCCGGCAAGGCTGAAAATCTTTCATCAGAATGCTACAAAAATATTTGAAGATGTAGACTCTGCTCTTTCTTTCATCAAAACAAACAAAATATTAGATAAAATTGAAGACGTGGCGTGGGCAAATCCTAGTTCAAAAAGAGTTGCTGAAAATGAAACCTGGAAATCATTTGAACAAAAAAAGCACAAAAAATTATGTCTTTCCAATTATAAAATACTCTTAACAATATTCAATATTGTTACAGCCATCCCTTGCATTGGGGAGAAAGAAACTGAGACAACTGGTAAGTTATTAAATTATAAAATTAATGGTTTGATTTATTGATGCTTTTGTTACTGGCTTAATATAATATGTTACATTAAAGTGGCTCATTGTTGTTGCTATTATCTGAAAGGCAAAGGGAAAATGTATAGTATTTGTTGTTACACATTTTAATCTGAATAAGATTTAAGAGTGGGTAGCACGGACTTTGTTGCATGATTTTCTCCTTATATTTGCTTGTGGTTAGTATGTGACTGAATACTATACTTCCAATGTTGTATTTATATCTTTATTGGGGTGATAGTGTGTTTAGGATCTTATACAGTGTTGTTGATGCACTATAGTGATGTCCGTTTGTATATTTGAATTATTAGACTCCTGTCATCACTTCTTTCTGTATGCTGCAATATGCTGGTTGTAGCTATTGGTAGCATTCTGCGGTGAACAACTGTTTTATTTAAGCAGAGTGTGCTGGGAATTGCTTGGAAGGAGGTCTAGTTTCTGATTTATATGTGGGTACATTGTGGTGTGTTTCCGATGCTGTGGTTAGTCTGTTAAGTTGCTTCTCTGCTTCACAAATGTTTATTTAGATGCTACATGCTAATTGTTCAAGCTGCATTGGTGGGAAGTTGATTGAGATGGGCACCTTGTATTACGCTCAACGGCTTTCTTTTTTTTTTCTTTTTCTCTGGTTCCATTTACTATGGGCGGTTGTGCTCTGTAATCAGTACATCTAGCTCATGACAAGAAAAACTCAAGTGGTTAAAGAAGAAAAGTGAGTATACACTCACAATTTTCCTGCTTGAACGTCTACATGTCATCCTTTTGACAAGTTTAGCTCGAGATCAGTCTGGAGGGTTGTTCGCATAAAAGGTCTACTTCCTTATTATGGCAGCAGACAAGAAATGATGTATAGAATAAACTTTAAACCAGGAACTACCTATCCTAGCTTAGAACATTCAAACACTACTAAAAGGATGACGATTCTTATTGTCTTTAATGAAGCAGTACAAAACATATGTCATTTGTATTTTTATTTGACTGTATTGCTTTATTTTCTCTAAATGGTAATAAGTAAAAGACCACCAGAAAGGGAGAAATATCAAACAAAGATAACACTGCCATATTTGCTATCAATTTTTGAATATACAGTGCAAAACAGTGTATCATAAACATGACACTTTCTAAATGAGTAGTTGTCTTCTTTGAAACAGTTAGTGAAGGATAAGAAACCAAGTGTTTGCATTCCTTGTGAAACAGATATTAAACCAAGCAGATGTGTTGGCATAATTGTATTCAGTCTGTTTCAAGAAAGCAATCATCTGGGTATGTTTGCAGAAGGGAAGTTTGTGCCACATACCCTCTTCCATACCCAGAGTCATAGCAAGGCTGGTGTAAAGGGAGTGACTGCCTTGGGTGTAAGCAGTTAGGGAAGCCAACCAGCTCTATAGAGGAAGTTCTGTTACGGTAGCTTAGGAGATGTTTTCTCCAAAAATGTCAGGATATTTGTGATTTTTCATGTTTTGCAGGACACAATTTCTGAAATAGGAACTTTCTTCCATAAAGATGGACAGGTAGTAACCATAGCATGCAGTAAAGATGGTCATTTAAACATCTGTGATCATAATCGCGGCTGCTTAAGTGATAATTTATATTTAACATATTGCAATGCTGCACAATATAAAGCATATTAAGAACTGTCAATCTGTTCCTGATTTTCACATTTACAAGCAATATGAATATAATCAGTATGATAGGAACATTGTTGTTTTTATAATATTTAACAATCAGAAATATTGTAATGTTCATTTCTGTTTGAAGTTATTTTAACATAGTATAACACATGTTTTAATGGTAAATGCATAAGTTATTTCAAATTTTATTAATGCTATAGCTCTCTTGTTTGTTAATCTATTCTTCTTAAGATTTTAATTTACACTACATCTATGCAAATTAAGAGCTGGGCTTTTCAATTTTTGCTGCATGTTGCATAAAATATGTTAATATGTCAGTACTCTAAATGTAATAATACTGTTAGCCTGACTTAACTGGTATTGTTGGACTATCTTTATATCTAAAAATAACAAAGCTCAATACTTATATAGTTGCATAATACCAAGTAATACAATTTATGAAGAAGAAAGAAGGAGAAAAGAAGAAAAAAGGGGGAGGGAAAGAGAGGCGAAAGAAGGAAAGAAAAAAAGGGAAAAAGCATCGAATGTCTCAAAATAGAAACTGTTTACTATATTTATATAAATTGAAAGTTAATCAACTAACGTTAATGGTCAGTTAAAAATGAACTTATTATTATGCTTAATAGAATTGAAAGTTTGTATATTATTTACATAATACTTGAATAGATTCTATCATTGTTTCTATCATACATAAATTTTTATTATTATAGCTATGAGAAGTATTGTCTATATTAATTTGATTTGGTTCATTATATTAGACAGATGATGAACAGGCTCTGCTATGGGACTTGGGGTTAATTCAAGGGATAATATGTCACTTGAATTATGAGTATTACACTCCAGAAGGGTTTTAGTGGGTCATAAGTTATTTGATTTTTTTTATCAGAATTTATTACAAATTTTTGTTTTAACATTCTCACTTACTAAATGAAAAAAATATATATATACATATCATTACTACTCTTTTAAAAAGTTCAAACAAATGGTATTTGTTTAATTTACAAAGACAAAATAAATTATTGGTCAGTGTATCTCTCTAACTTCATTTTCAGTGAAAAATGACTTAATTAAGAGGTATTTCATTAAATATAAATGGATTGAATAATTCCAATAAGAGGGGAAGTTTGTTTAAATTTCTTAAATTACATAAAATTCATTTAATATTCTTACAAGAAACTCATTTAAAGAAGAAGGACATAAAGAGACTGGATAACAAATCATATAAAGTATTAGTAAGTTCTGAACATACTCAAAAGAAGAGAGGAGTTGCTATTTTATGGAATAACTCTTTACCATCCCCAAAAATAATTGACACTTTTACAGATGAAAAAGGAATGTTCTGCCTTATTACTATTGAATTAAATAACAAAAGTTATACCCTAGTAAACTTATACTGGATTCTGGGAATTGGAACCATTACAGTGAAGCAACACTTAGACCATATTATCTAATTATCTAAAGGTTATATAATAATGGCAGGTGATTTTAATTGCATTCTTGGTATAAAAGACTCAACCTCACTTAGTAAAAGGAAAATTACAGTGTCTGCCAAAACATTAAAAGAATTCTCAGAAATTCGCCTAATGAAAGATATCAATACGTTTGCTAAACCTAGTTCCTTATACTATACTTTTTATTCTCACAGACATAATATTTTTTCAAGGATTGATAGAGTCTTATTTTCCAACAATCTGATAGATTCCTTAACTGATACCAAAGTGATTACTTGCCCTTTGTCGGATCATAATTTTATATTTTTTTGAGATTGCAGTTAATTCAATATACAGTACCCAAATAAAAAGAATACCTGCATACATAACAACGTTGAATGATTTTAAAGAATTCATAACTCTAGAAACCCAGAATTTTATTGTCTTTAATAATACTAATGATACCTCTGAAATTTATGTATGGGATGCCTTAAAGGAGTATCTTTATGGAAAGATTACGAACTGGTTCCATAAAAAAAAGAAAAGTTGGGATGAACAACTACATGACATACAAAGTAAATTAGATACTTTAAAACTTAGTCAAGAAAGAGATATTGATAATAGTGACAAAAGAAAAAAATAAACTCATTCAAATTTATAAATTTTTCCATTAATCCTAGAAGTCTAAATGTGTTCGCCAACAAAACTAAAAGACTAACTAAATTTAATCATATAAATGAAATATAGTCTCCTAACAAAAAAAAAAGAAAGTCACAGATATACAAAATATCCTAATGGGATTTAGCCAGTTTTTTGTCAATATAAATCAAAAATGTAACATAATTGATACCAATGAAAAAAATAAAATCTTTATTAATAAACATACTAAAAAATACGCTCAAATGAACAATTATAGATAAACCTATTTCTCTTAAAGAACTTAAAATACAAATTACTAAATTAAAATCAAATAAAGCTCTGGGAAATGATGGCATCATATCAGAAATTTATAAAATCTTACCAACAAACACTTTAAAATTATTACATAAAGTTTTTAATATATCCCAAAATGAAAACATAATACCTCCCTCATGGAAGTATACTTTTATCTCCCCTATCCTGAAATCTAATAAAGACCCTACTCATTGTTTATCCTATAGACCAATATCTCTGCTGAATGTTAATTACAAAATGTTTGTGTCAATCTTTGCAGATAGACTCAAAAATGTTCTACCACATTTAGTAGAAGATGATCAAACTGGATTCATAATACACAGAAATTCTTATGATAATATTAAAATAACCCTTTCCTTAATTGAATCAGTTACATTTTTGAATAAAAATCTAACACTAGTTAGTTTAGACATAAACTGTGCATTTGATTCAATTAACTGGGATTATTTATTTATTCTATTAGAGGAATTAAACTTTTCCAACAAATTTGTTAACTTAATAACTCAGTTATATCAAGGCAGTCAAGCGTATGTTAAAATAGGCACAAATATATCTCAAAATATCCCAGTTGTTAAAGGCACCAAGCAAGGATGCCCACTATCCCCGTTATTATTTACATTAATTATGGAACCATGGGCTAACTTAGTAAGAAATTATGAAAATATTGAAGGTTATTCTTTAAGTTTAAATGAATGTTCCAAAATACAAATGCTTGCAGATGATATACTTATTACTTTAGAAGGGAATAACAATTCCATTAGAGTTCTTTTTATAGATATTGATTATTTTAAAAAAAATCAGGCCTAACCTTTAATAATTAAAAAAAAACACAAATCTTGACAACAGGTCCTAAGAAATTTAAATTACATGATGACTTTAGAAAATATCTGACACAATCTGATGAACTACTTTATTTGGGTATTATAATTACTAAAATATTAAAGATATTATTCAAATAAATTATAATAATAGTCTAATAGCAATAGAAAACCTTATTAATAAGTGGAACAAGATCCCTTTCTCAATGGATGAAAAACTTTCAATAATTAAGATGATTCTACTTCCTAAAATCCTTTATGTCATTCAATCAATTTCTTTACCTCCCCCAAATTATATAATTAAAAAATTTAACTCTATGATTCAAAAATTGTTATGGTTTCCATCTAAACCTAGAATAGCTTTATCTTATCAAATGAAAAATTGGAATAATGGTGGTATAGCTACATCTGATTTGGAAGGTTATTTAGTTTCTTCAATGGCTAAAACTATCTCTCTCCTCATAGATGTCAGATATTCAGCTAAATGGAAAAAAAATTAGAAATTTTAGTATCCGATAAAATAGGTAATAATAAACATCAGAAATTAAATATATTCAACAATATTTTCATTTGGGTTCTAAAAGAATATTTTACTTCCAATCACACTCTAATTTTTAAATCTAATTATTTAACTTTTCCTCTTAAAATCCTTCAGAAATTACATTTATAAATATAATATTTACAAATATTAGTTATTTCTTCTATTTCCTATAGCCTATACACATGGGGTTATATTTTCATCTGATTATACAAAAATGTCTTCATTCCAGCAAAATAATCTAACATTCTGGTTTCAAATGATGTCAAAAAAGGAGTTGAAATCCATTATGTTACTTAAAATTGAGTATGAGTACAATTCACTTTCTTGGTTGGATTTACATGAAGCTAGGAAATATATCACAAATAAACTTGATGCAATGTCATCAACAACTAAAAATTCCATACCAAAATTAATTCAGTATATGAGTTTATATTTACAACACGAAACCCAGACTAAAAACATTTTGTCTATCTTATATAGGCTATTAAATTTGACTTGGATGTTGTATCAGAAAACTATTGGAATTATTTTACCTTAATAAACAATCATCCTCCTACAGATAATG
Organism: Protopterus annectens; assembly: GCF_019279795.1. NCBI lineage: Eukaryota > Metazoa > Chordata > Ceratodontiformes > Protopteridae > Protopterus > Protopterus annectens. Next base: position 550,014,528 of record NC_056734.1, on the reverse strand, counting down.
ACAATGTAAATATATTGCAGTCAGCTAATGTTACCACTTCATCGCCAAAATGGAAATTATTTACATGAAGATATTTATATAGTTCATTTATCACTCCTTTTCTCTTAGTAAATTCAATAAATGTAATGTTAAATGTTGGAGATGTAATATGGAAGAAAACGCTGACTGGGCACATATGGTTTTTGATTGTATAAAATTAAACAAATTTTGGGAAGATGTCAACTTTTTTTACAAGCAATTTTTACAGATAACTTTATTCTCTCCAAATCTCTTGTTTTATTTAATAGTCCAGTTCCTGTTTGTGTTAGAAAAGATATCCAGCCTTTGATTTTGGTCTATATTGTCAATTGCGAGGAAAACCATCACAAGAAACTGGAAATCAAATACTTCACCCTCATTCCAAAATTTAAAAAGATACTTCTTGAAGTCTGTAATCTAGAATACTTGACCATCAAATCAAGATTCTCCAAGAATACTACTAAATGTAATATGTGGAAGAAAGTTTATGACTTATTAGAAAAATAATTTAATAATTTTACAAATACTTGACAAACAATTGTATTTTCATTTAATTGATCATTTATACATGTAGAGAACTTTTTTGTATATAGTTTATATAAGTTTGCTTTATGGTTATGATGTTACTTATTTGGAAAATGTTCATTTTTAATGTAAACAACTATCTATTAGTTCTAATATTAATAAAGCTGTTTAAAAAAAAGAATGAATTCATGAACAGTCTATGAACAGAGTAGATCTGTGATCAACACTGGTTACCCCTGTCCATGAGGGACAAGGGTGCCACTCCAGGGGCAAATTTATGGTCTCCCATCCAATTATCTATGTTGCATTTGAATAGAGTCAGGAAGGAGCTGTGTTTTACATGAATTGGGAGTCTAGTCCAGAGAAGTGGCAGTCTCTGAAAGACATATCTATCTCTCCAGCATGATCTGGTAATGTCACAAGCTAGGCTGAGATCTCTAAAGTGAGTGACTCTTGAGCCATTTGACTTGTGGATGTGCAGCATTTCCATTAAGGCAGGGTTGGAGATTGCCCTATAGGCCAGGCACAAGTCACCTCTCAGCAGCCTATAAGATAGAGAGTAAAGTGAAAGGGCTTTCAGCTTGTCCACGTAGGTCATGATTTGGAGTCCCTGTATTTTCTTAGTGAGAAACCTCTGAGGTCTCTCCAGCTGCTGCAGGTGTCTAGTGAGATACATGAAAAAGGGCACATTATACTCTATTAGTGGTCTGAAGAGGGTTGAATACAGTGGAATTATAACATCCCTTGACCTGGATGCTATGCCCTTGCTTATGAGGTGCACTATGTAAGGCTTTCCTGACCACTGTGGAAACTTGCTGGTCAAAGTTCAGATTGCTATCAACCTGTGCTCCCAAGTCTCACACCAGTAGGTTGGAACTTAGGGGGGTGCTGTCAGTATTGTAATTTGTAGGGAATTCTGTTTTGCCAAAGGGAATAATAATGATTTTTTTTGCATTTAGTTTTAGACCAAGGCTTTGGCACTAATCATTTGTTTGTGTTAGCCCTCCTTCTAATATGTTGACATAATTCGGGGACTCAATGATTGCCCCAGTTTGCAATCATCAGTGAACTTGGTAAGCCAAAGGCCATCTACTTTGGCCTGGACTTCTGAGAAATAGATGCCAAACAGTGAGGGGCCCAGCACAGACCCCTGTGGTACTCCACTGGTGATGGGTCTACTGGTGGAGGTGGAGTCACCAATTTTGAGAGAGTGTGTTCTGTTGGTGAGCCAGTTGATTACCCATCTAGTAACATAAGGGCTAAGCCTTATCTGGGAGAGCTTCTCAATTATGCCAGAGTGGGGAATTGTGTCAAAAGCCTTGGCAAGGTCAACACAGGCTGTATGCACTGTCTTACCTTTGTCTATGGCTTTGGTGACATTCTCAAAAAAGTTACCAGGTTTAATAAGCATGATCTGCCCTTAACAAAACCAAACTAGGTTGGGCCCAGCGTTTTGAGGTCACCAATGTCCTTGTTGATAAGGTCCATGAAAATTATTTCCATAGCATTGCAGATGAGGCTGGTTATACTTATGGGTCTGTAGTTCTCAGGGTCAATTGATGGCCCCCCTTTGTGCAGGGGGATTACTGTTGCTGTTCTTTATAGCATCGATAGTCCTACCTTGTTCTGGCTGCTTCATCTTTCTCCTGTCCCATTATACTTTTGTGCAACATTATTTCACTGAGTGTGAGAAGCAACAATTGAATCAAGTGGGCTACTAAAGTGGTATCCAAAACTGACAGCTGGCAGGGTGAGTATGATTAGCATATCATTTACAGTGCACTGTATTTCAGTTACATTTTATAGGATGTCATGTGGGTGTGTGTGTATGTATATATATATATATATATATATATATATATATATATATATATATATATATATATATATATATGTGTGTGTGTGTGTGTATGTATACACCGGTCTAATTCGTATGACCTAAATTTCATATGATCGAAATTCATTTGACTGAGACCAAATGACCTAAACTTCATTTGACCTAAATTTCATTTGACCTAAAACTCATTGCACTGACAATGAGCACTGGCAGTCTGTAGAGCACTGTAAAGCAAGTAAAAGGTATGTGCCCTGTTCCCTACTGTAGTGCAGCCCTGGAGTTAGAATATAGTTAAGGGGGGTGTGGAGGGCGCAGCCCCCCACATTGGGGATATGGGGGCGTAGCCCCCCACCTAGGTTGATTATATATTCTGTGGTTTGATTTTATATTGTTTAGTAAAACTGAATTTAATGTGAGGGGCTGGGCCCCCACACCACCTCTAACTATATATTCTAACTCCAGGGTCGCACTACAGTGGGGAACAGGGCGTATACCTTTTACTTGCCTTACACTGCTCTACAGACTGCCAATGTGCTCATCGTCAGTGAAATGAGTTTTAGGTCAAATGAAATTTAGGTCCAATGAAGTTTAGGTCATTTGGTCTCAGTCAAATGAATTTCGATCATATGAAATTTAGGTCATATGAAGTAGACTCATGCATACACACACATACATACATATATATATATATATATATATATATATATATATATATATATATATATAAAAATATATATATATATATATATATATATATAGGTATGTATATATAAAAAATATATACATACACACACATATATATATATATATATATATATATATATATATATATATATATATATGCCAGCCTTCCAGTTGTCTATCTACTATGCAGGTCCAGTTTACAAGTAACCTGAAGCCAGTGAACCTCAACCACAGCTGGTTACTGTTGAAGTCCTGGCAGGATCTAATGATGGGAATGGGACTATCTCATTACAGGGGAATGAAGACCCTTCTCAGACATTCAGCTGTATCCATCTCCTGTGGTGTCCAAGCCACAGCTGCAGCAGTTGGTGGGCACTGTGGTAGAGTGATAGCTGGATGACCAGCACAGCCATATACAGCAACTTCTGCAGTGAACTGCAAATCTGCTTGTCTGCAGGCCCCAATCACTCATCCACCAGAGAATGACCTAGCTCATGCCATCAGACACTTGGGACCATCAGTCAGTGATGATTTTATTTAGCTTGCCCTCTTGGTCTGACTGGTAGCCCCCTGCGGCCTGCTCCCACCCACCCTCTCCAATTCTTGGTGTCATTCACTTGCTGTGTCATACCTCACTCCCTGATCCTAACCTCCCCATTATCACTCAACCTTGTGTATGTTTACAACCATACCTTGTAACTCCCCCATGTATGCACTATCAAACGTGTTTGTTTGAACTGTTTCATGTTTCCCTGTCTGCCCCTGCAAACCGTACTACCCCATCTATCCTTGACCAGTTTTCCATTTATTTGCATCCTATTCACACTCATATATAGGAAAAGGAGATACTATCTCAAAAAAAAAAAAAAAAAACTACCCTGCCTTCCTGCACTCTCACCTTACACTTTCTTGTTTGTTTGTTTTTCTTGTTTTTTTTTTGTTTTTTTTTTTTTTTTGTGTTTCCTTCTGCTTCTGTCATCCTCATTTCCTACTAATCCCTTTTCAATCCCGTTTTGTTGCTTATAAGGATGAACACATTTCTGGCCCTCTTGTGCTAAAACAACGTACCTTAAGTAAATATTTGCACAACACTTTAAGGTACTCTATGCAGAGCATGGTACCAGGAGTGTCAGTGCTCTTAGTTATGAGAAGTACCAGTCGCTTTGTTCTGCTACATTGTTCCATGTTCTCTGTGCTACCAGGTGTACTAGTTCATAATGCTGTGATCTACTCAGCATCATGAGATCTGAGTTCACAGGCTTGCTACCATATGGATTCTTATTGTATAGTCAAAGATCATTTTCATTTATCCATTTAACTTAATGATTAGCTATTTGTTACAATCCATGTGTATCATGTCCATTTATTATTTGTATACCAAAGTACAGCAATCTAGGAGTTATTATACATAAACAGTGAGGTTGTCTTGTGGGGGCATGCAACATGAAACAACATGGAGTAGAGAGGGATAGCCCTCCCTTATAAAATGTCCTTTTAATGCATACCATTACATTTCCCAATTTGCTGTCATTTGAAGATTACAGTTAATGTTCCAGAGCTCTATAACACAGATTATCAAGCCTCCAACTTCCAGTAAATTACCCTACCATACAGCTCCTACCTGCAAGCAGTTCACTTCCCTTACTTAGCTAAGATTTGCACAGAGTAATGAAGTAATGTGACAACACTGTTGTTCAGTACATCATAACTGGGCAGAGAAGTTTGCTCAGAAGCATACTCTCTCCCACTGTTACATCTATAATTTCTCTTATTGCACTGAGCATGACAGATCTATAATTTCTCTTATTGCACTGTGCATGTCACATCTATAATTTCTCTTATTGCACTGTACGTTACATCTATACTTTCTCTTATTGCACTGTGCATGTTGCATCTATAAATTCTCTTATTCCACTGTACATGTTACATCAATAATTTCTCTTATTACACTGTACATGTTACATCTATAATTTCTCTTATTGCACTGTGCATCTCACATATATAATTGCTATTATTGCACTGTGCATGTCACATCTATAATTTCTCTAATTGCACTATGCATGTTACATCTATAATTACTCTTATTGCACTGTGCATGTCACATTTATTTTTTTATTTATTTCAGTTTGATGACCGGGGAGGTCCACTGGGCTCAGGAGCCCATTTTCAGTGGAGGCCCGGGGAGAAAAGCTCCACATTACATAATAATATAAAAGATAAAACAAAAGAAAATACAAAAGATAAAATTAAATTCAGTTCAAAGATACAGATATATGAAGATGCAACAGTCAGCCTAAGTGATAAGAATACTGGTAGATTGTGAAACAGAGACATTAAGAGGTATAGTATTTACATAAACATATGAGTTGTGTATTGACATATTGACATATGAGTCATATATTGACATGGTTGGTTACAAAGGTTACATAGAGTCTGAGTCTTGTTATGGCAGAGTAGTAGAACAAGCATAAATGTTAGGGAGGGGAATAAAGGGAGAGCAAACTATTTACAATACATACATATATACACATGACAACAGTAGACAGAAAGTAAATCCAGGAACAAAGTTGATGGTAGTAGGAAATAGTATAGAAATACAGTTAGTGTCTGTGGAGTAAACATCTAGGTGGGAAAAGTGCAGTTGCACTTCCACCTAGAGAACAAGTAGGAATGGAGTAGAGTTTTGAAGTTGTCAGAATTTTCTGTCATTCGTAAAGAAGGAGAGAGAGAGTTCCACTTTTTGGCTAAGGAAAAAGATAGGAGGTACTGCCCAGCAGGTTGCTTTGGTTTGTGGACAGTGAGTAGGTTTAGATGAGCAGATCTAAGTGGCCTGTTAGGGGTGTATGGTTATAGGATGTTGGATAGCACAGGACATTTAGAGGGGTTAAATAATAGCCTGTGAGCAGTGGTAAGTTGGTGGTAGTCTAGAAGGTTGGGAAGTTCTAGCCAGTTTAGTGAGTGGAGTGCAGAGCAATGGTGGGAGAAGTGTTTGGCTTTGATGGCGAATTTTGAAATTTTATTATAACAACTTTCCATTTTTGAGGAGATGGAGGCAGATAAGTTGGTTAATAGAGGGGCATCATACAATAGTGAGGGAAGAAGATAGGTAGTGGCAAGGGTTTGAATAGAAGAAGGATAGAGATAGTGGATGTTTCTATATAACAGGCCTAGTTTTTGATGCGTTTTCTTGATGTTGAGATGAATATGTTTGTCAAATTTTAGGTTTTCATCTATGGTGACCCCAAGGAGTTTGGCATAGGGAAAAAATTCTATGGTTGAGTTGTTGTGGCTTCTAATTTGGAAAGACTGTTTGTCAAGAGGGAAGGATTTTGAGGGGGGGGGAGTAGTATTTTGGATTTGTTAGCATTTAGAGCTAAGTGATTTTGGAGCATCCAGTTCTCAGTGGTGGAGAAGGCAGTTTGGGTGTGTGCTAGAAGTTCAGGGAGGTTGGTGGCACAGCAGATTAAAGTGGAGTCATCGGCGTATTGTACGATTTTGGTGTTTGGGATGGCAGAGTGGAAGTCGTTGATAAATATATTGAAAAGCAAGGGGCCAAGAATGGAACCTTGGGGAACTCCAGTGGGGATAGGAAGGAAGTTAGAGGTGCCTTTCCTCCATTTTACAGCTTGAGATCTATTGGAAATGTAACTTGAAAACCAGGATAGTGTATTGTGTGAGAGGTTGAGGTTAGCTAGGTGGCTAAGGAGATGAGAATGGGAGACAGTGTCGAAAGCCTTAGAGAGATCTAGTAGGACTGTTGATACTATTTTACCAGTGTCATGGGCACGATTGACTATATCAAGGAATGAAAGTAGAGCAGTTATAGTGCTATGGCCAGGATGGAAACCATGTTGGGTGTGAGAGAGGAGGTGGTTTTCAGTAAGGAAAAGCATTAGCTGAATGTGAATGCATTTTTCCAGTATTTTAGAAATTGGGGAGAGGATGGCTATGGGGCGAAAGTTTGAGGTATTGTTATTTATACCTCCTTTATGGAGAAGATGTATAAAGGCAGCATGCCACAGCTTGGGGACGTATGATTCCTGTATGGATCTGTTGATTAGGATTCTAATGGGGAGGGCGATTCCATCTGTGGCAATTTGTAAGAATTTAGATGGAATGTTATCTGGGGCATTAGAGCAAGGTTTCAGTTTGCTGAGAAGTTTTTTTATATATGAGGTAGAGACTGGATTGAGTTGATAAGTGGGGGGAGGGTTGGGTTTGGAGGCTGGGGTAGAGTGACTGAACTGTGAGGATGGGTTATTAGGGAAGGACTTATTTAGTTCAGCTATAGAATTAATAAAGGTGGAGTTGAAAAGAGTGGCAATTTCTGGGTTGGACTTGGTAGTGTCAGGGCAGGGATTATTTTTAGTGCCTGGGTTGAGAAGTGAATTAATGGACTTCCAGAATTTTTGGGGATTTTTAGAGTGGTTGGCTTGGAGAGTCATAAAATAGGATTTTTTATCTTTGGATATATGTCTTTTAGTAAGTTTGCGGAGTTGCTTATATTGAATTAGGGTCTCTGGTTCTTTGTTGTGCTGAGATAATTTCCAGCATTTATCTCTCTGTTGCATATGTTTTTTGGTTTCCCTAGTTAACCATGATGCGGATTTGGATTTGATTCTTATAGTTCGAGGTGGTGCATGGGAATTAAGTAAATTTAGGAAAGTAGAGTTAAAGGCCTCGATGGCGCTGTCAAGTAGTAAAGTCTTTAGATTGTTCCAGTTAGTTTGTTTAAGGGTATTCGAGAAGGTTAGAGGATTGAGGTTTGTTAGGTTGTGTGTATGTAGGTATTGGTGCTGGAGGGGAAAAGACTGGGTTGCTCGGTGGATGAAGGCAGGCTGGTGGTCACTGAAAGAGTCGGGGAGGATTCCAGAGTCCAGGATGTTGTTAGGGTGGATAGCTAGGATCCAGTCAAGTGTAGATCCTGGAGGATTGATCTTGTTGGGCCTAGTGATAGAGTTGGTTAATTGAGTAAAGTTGAAAAGATTGATAGCTATGGCTGGGTTATGGTTATTAATTTTGTTCCAGTCTATATTAACATCTCCTAAGATGTAAGTCTCTAGGTTAATATTAGTTGAGGCCCATTGGAGGATTTCTTCAAGGGTGGTAGTATTGTTACCTGGGGGAATATAAAGGGATATAAAGCAGATACTTTTATGAATATTAATTTGTAGTAAACCTATGACTAATTCTGCATTATTAAACTGTGGAATGGGGTTTGGATATGGAATAATGGGGAGTATATTGGAGAATATCAAGGCTACTCCTCCACCTTTTCTGTTTAAGCGATCAGATCAAAGGGCTTGAAAGCCAGGGGGTTGGAATTCTGAGTCAGAGATGGTAGGTTTTAGCCAAGTCTCAGAGATGGCTACAATGTCTGGAAGGTTGTGGTGAAGCCAGGCATGGAAAAGAGTGGATTTATTTCTTAGGCTTTGGGTGTTGAGAGTAACTATTTTTAGGCTTTTAAGATTAGTGGTTTTGGCACGTTTTGGGGGGATGAGATTGTTAGTGGTGCTAGGTCCAGGGTTTGGGTGGATATCACCTGATAGAAATAGGTGGAAGAAAAAGGGAGATAGTAGGAGATTTAGCCTTTAGACTGTTGTGCACAGTAGATCAGAGCTTTAGGGAAGTAATGCTTTGTAGAGGTGGGTAAGATATTTGGTTTAAAGTAGTGGAGAGGATTGGGCTGTAGTAAAGAGGATGATATGGTATGGAAATGAGTTGTGGAGGGGTTAGAAGGTGGAATGGGAGTTGAACGGTGGGACAGAAAAGAGGGGGAAGAGGAGAGGAGGTATAAGAGGTAGTAAAGTACAGTGAAATTAGAATTAAGAGGGTGATGAAAGGGATTCGTAGTGTGTGAAGGAGTGGAGAATACATAATGTAATGGGTTAAGTATGAAAGACAGGGAAGTATGGGAAGTTTAGTGTAGGTAGGGTAAAAGAGAGAGAGAGAAAGCAGGGGTGTAAGTGTAGTTTGATGTGTGTGTGGAGTGGTTTTAATTAGTGGGAGGATAGGAGGAAGTGTAGGGAGTGGCCTATAATTGATGGGAGGAGTGGAGAAGGGTGAGAAGGCCAGTAATTGGTGTGAATACAGAGGGGAGGAGTTTACTGGAGAGATAAATCTATGGGCAGTGGGGGGTGGGTGTGATTTGGGGGTAGGGTAGGGGAGTGGAGTGAGCCCGCAGGGCGAACGGAGCAGGTAGAGAAAAGAGAGTGGAACAGCTCAGGATGAACAATCAGTAGATTGCTGATTGCTCAGGTAGGTGAAAGTGCAGGTGAGTAGAGAATAATAAGTAAAGTAGTAATGTTCAGAGGAGGAAAGTGGTGGTTACAGAAGAGCAAAGGATATGTGAGGAAAAGATAAGAGCAAGGTATGGGCAGAAGAAAGTAATAGTAGAAATATATAGGATAGCAGGAACAGGGTATAGGCAGCAAATGTAGAAAATGTGAGTTATAGGATAGTAGGATAGGATAATGGATGGGACTGGATGAGGGGGCCACCTAGTGGGCAGGGAATTAATACAGTAGATGTAAGTGTCTGGAAAGGCTGGTCAAGGGCTAGATACTAACTATGAGTCAGCTAAAGGAGGCAACAAAAGAGGGAGTATGGGTCTGTAATCTAATACTGAGTACAGAGAAGGGTATGGCTGCTGGCAGTCCTGGCTAGGAGCTAACAATTATAAGCTACAACACATAATACTATTAAATGTCAGCTTTTCTGCCAGTATTAGGAGAACACATACTTTCTTCCTTCCTTTCTTGGCAGAGCACAGGGATGAGACCGCAGGTGATATGGAAGGGTCCTGAGATGCCAGATACTCAAATTCTTAGCCTCAAGTGGAAGGAAGGCAGCTGGAGAGCAGGGAATACTGAGGGAGCAAGATTTCTTCCTTCCTTTCTTGGCAGAGCACAGGGATGAGAACGCAGGTGATATGGAAGGGTCCTGAGATGCCAGATACTCAAATTCTTAGCCTCAAGTGGAAGGAAAGCAGCTGGAGAGCAGGGAATACTGAGGGAGCAAGATTTATTCCTTCCTTTCTTGGCAGAGCACAGGGATGAGACCGCAGGTGATATGGAAGGGTCCTGAGATGCCAGGTACTCAAATTCTTGGCCTCAAGTTGAAGGAAGGCAGCTGGAGAGCAGGGAATACTGAGGGAGCAAGATTTCTTCCTTCCTTTCTTGGCAGAGCACAGGGATGAGACTGCAGGTGATATGGAAGGGTCCTGAGATGCCAGATACTCAAATTCTTAGCCTCAAGTGGAAGGAAGGCAACTGGAGAGCAGGGAATAATGAGGGAGCAAGAAAAGGATGAAAACGCTGGGGCCAGGAGTACACAGCAGCCAGGGATGTCCTAGGTATTAAACATCTATAATTTCTCTTATTGCACTGTGCATGTTGCATCTATAAATTCTCTTATTGCACTGGGCTTGTCGCATCTATAATTTCTCTTATTGCACTGTGCATGTCACATCTATACTTTCTCTTATTTCACTGTGCATGTCACATCTATAATTTCTCTTATTGCACTGTGCATGTCTCATCTATAATTTTTCTTATTGCACTGTGCATGTTACATCTATAATTTCTCTTATTTCACTGGGCATGTCGCATCTATAATTTCTCTTATTGCACTGTGCATGTCACATCTATACTTTCTCTTATTCCACTGTGCATGTCACATCTATAATTTCTCTTATTGCACTGTGCATGTCTCATCTATAATTTCTCTTATTGCACTGGACATTGTGCATGTCACATCTATAATTTATCTTATTCCACTGTGCACTGTGCATATCACAACTATAATTTCTCTTATTGCACTGTGCATATCATGTCTATAATTTCTCTTATTCCACTGTGCATATCACATCTATGTTGTTGTTGTTGTTGTGTCTTTCGGCTTTTCCTGGTTAGGGGTTGCCACAGTGGAACTCCGGTCAGCTAATGATTGGCAGTAGATTTTTACGTGCCGAGTTGCCAGCTCTGATGCACAACCTTCAACAAAGGTACACCCATTCACGCATGTCTCCACACAGAAGATGTTTTAGCTGAGAATCAAACAGGACAACGTCTTACTGTGAGGCGACAACGCTACCGCAGCACCACCAATAATTTCTCTTATTGCACTGTGCATGTCATGTCTATAATTTTTCTTATTCCACTGTGCATGTCACATCTATAATTTCTCTTATTGCAATGTGTATTGTGCATATCACACCTATAATTTCTCTTATTGCACTGTACGTTACATCTATAGTTTCTCTTATTGCACTGTGCATGTTACATCTATAATTTCTCTTATTTCACTGTACATCTTACATCTATAATTTCTCTTATTGCACTGTGCATGTCACATCTATAATTTCTCTTATTGCACTTTACATGTTACCTCTATAACTTCTCTTATTGCACTGTGCATGCCACATCTAGAATTTCTATTATTGCACTGTACATGTTACATCTATACTTTCTCTTATTGCACTGTACATGTTACATATATAATTCTTCTTATTGCACTGTGCATGTTACATCTATAATTCTCTTATTGCACTGTATATGTTACATCTATAATTTCTCTTATTGCACTGTGCATGTTACATCTGTAATTTCTCTTATCACACTGTGCATGCCACATCTATAATTTCTCTTATTCCACTGTACATGTTACATCTATAATTTCTTTTATTGCACTGTGCATGTTACATCTATAATTTCTCTTATTGCAGTGAGCACTGTGCATGTTACATCTATAATTTTTCTTGTTGTACTGTGCATGTTACATCTAGAATTTCTCTTACTGCACTGTGCAAATCACATCTATAATTTCTCTTATTGCACTGTGCATCTCACATCTATAATTTCTCTTATTGCACTTTGCATGTTAAATCTATAATTTCTCTTATTGCACTGGGCACAATGCATATCACATCTATAATTTCTCTTATTGCACTGTGCATATCACATCTATAATTTCTTTTATTGCACTGTACATGTTACATCTATAATTTCCTTTATTGCACTGTGCATGTTACATCTATAATTTCTCTTATTCCACTGCACGTTATATCTGTAATTTCTCTTATTGCACTGTGCATGTTACATCTATAATTTGTCTTATTGCACTGGGTACTGTGCATATTACATCTATATTTTATCTTATTGCACTGCACGTCACATCTATAATTTCCTTTATTGCACTGTGCATGTTACATCTATAATTTCTCTTATTCCAGTGCACATGTTACATCTGTAATTTCTCTTATTGCACTGTGCATGTTACATCTATGTTTTTTCTTATTGAATTGGGCACTGTGCATGTTACATCTATAATTTCTCTTATTCACTGTACATGTTCCATCTATAATTTCTCTTATTGCACTGTACATGTCACATCTACAATTTCTGTTATTGCACTAGTTACTGTGCATTTCACATGTATAATTTCTGTGCATGTCACATGTATAATTTTTCTTATTGCACTGGGCACTGTGCATGTTACATCTATAATTTCTCTTATTGCACTGTACACATCACAGCTATAATTTATCTTATTGCACTGGGCACTGTGCATGTCACATCTATAATCTCTCTTATTGCACTGGGCACTGCGCATGTCATATTTCTAATTTCTCTTTTTGCATTGTGCATCTCACATCTATAATTTCTCTTATTGCAGAGTGCACTCTGCATGTCACATCTATAATTTATCTTATTGCACTAGGCATTGTGCATGCCACATCTATAATTTCTCTTATTGCACTGGGCACTGTGCATGTCACATCTACAATTTCTGTTATTGCACTAGTTACTGTGCATTTCACATGTATAATTTCTGTGCATGTCACATGTATAATTTTTCTTATTGCACTGGGCACTGTGCATGTTGCATCTATAATTTCTCTTATTGCACTGTACACATCACAGCTATAATTTCTCTTATTGTACTGGGCACTGTGCATGTCACATCTATAATCTCTCTTATTGGTACTAGGCATTGTGCATGCTGCATCTATAATTTCTCTTATTGCACTGAGCACTGTGCATGTCACATCTATATTTTCTCTTATTCCACTGGGCACTGTGCATGTCATATCTATAATTTCTCTTATTGTACTGTGCATCTCACATCTATAATTTTTCATTGCACTGTGCACTGCGCATATCACATCTATAATTTCTATTATTGCACTGTGCACAGTGCATGTCAAGTCTATACTTTCTCTTATTGCACTGTGCACTGTGCATATCACATCTATAATTTTTCTTATTGCACTGTGCATGTCATGTCAATAATTTCTCTTATTGTGCTAAGTACTGTGCATGCCACATCTATAATTTCTGTGCATGTCACATCTATAATTTCTCTTATTGCACTGGGCACTGTGCATGTCTCATCTATAATTCCTGTTATTACACTGTATATTGTGCATATCACATCTATAATTTCTCATATTGCATTGTACATGTTGCATCTATAATTTCTCTTATTGCACTGTACATATTACATCTATAATTTCTCTTATTGCACTTTGCATGTCACATCTATAATGTCTCTTATTGCACTGTGTACTGTGCATATCACATCTATAATTTCTCTTATTGCACTGTACGTTACAGCTATAATTTCTCTTATTGCACTGTACATGTTACAGCTATAATTTCTCTTATTGCACCGTGTATGTCACATCTATAATTTCTCTTATTGCACTGTGCATGTTGCATCTATAATTTCTCTTATTGCACTGTGCATGCCAGATCTATAATTCCTCTTATTGCACTGTATATGTTACATCTATAATTTCTCTTATTGCACTGTGCATGTTACATCTATAATGTCTCTTATTGCAGTGGACACTGTGCATGTTACATCTATAATTTCTCTTGTTGCACTGTACATGTTACACCTAAAATTTCTCTTACTGCACGGTGCACTGTGCATGTCACATCTATAATTTCTCTTATTGCACTGTACATGTTACATCTATAATTTCTTTTATTGCACTGTGCATATCACATCTATAGGTTCATAGGTTCATAGGTAGGTACTAGGCTATCTGACCGAGAGCATTTATAAGCCTAGCCAGAGTGTGTCGGCTTTCACCGGCCCATTGATTAATTAACTGATCCTCTGTCAAGCAGAGCCAATGAAGTGATCCCAGGGGTGTATTTTCTGTTACCCACCCACTTGTCAAGGTTTCTCTTGAAGAGTGTTAGTGAGGGGCTCTGCCTGATGTAATTTGGAATTTTGTTCCAAAGCATGGGGAGTCTCTGTGACAGAAATCTATCCCTGCAGCATGTTTTATTTATTGTTGTGGCGAGGTTTAGCTCACTAGAGCACGTGGCTCACAGTGACTTGTATTTCTTTAGGTGGAGCATGTCCATCAATTCTGAGTTGGACATGGCTTTGTAAGTCAGGCAGAGATCACCTCTGAGTAAGCGATATGCCATTGAGTACATCCGGAGTTTTTTCAGTCGGGCTGCATAGGACATATGTTTGAGGCCAGTAATCCTCTTGGTGAGGTACTTTTGTGGTCTTTCCAGCTGTTGGAAGTGTCTTGTGAGGTACATCCCAAATGGGGCATTGTACTCTATGATGGGTCTAATGAGTGACGAGTAGAGGGGCACTATAACCTCTTTATTTCTAGATGTGAACCCTTTAGTAATTAGATGGGCCACATAGAAGGATTTCCTAACTACTTTGGCAATATGATTGTCAAAGGAGAGATTACTATCGACCTGGGTCCCCAAATCTCTTATTACCTCTTCTGTATTAAGGGGCTTCCACCTATGTGGTAATTTGTGAGTGTTTTGTTTTTCCCAAATGGGATGACTATGCGTTTTTTGGAATTTAGCTTGAAGCCATGACTTTGACACCATGTGTCCATCTCAGTAAGGCCCTTTTGGAGGATGTCTGTGTCAGCCGGAGAGTCAGTTATGGCTCCCAGTTTGCAGTCATTGGCGAACTTGGTTAGCCATTATCCTTCTGTGTTTGCCTGTACTTCTGAGAAGTATATGCCGAACAGTAGGGGTTCCAGGACCGAACCTTGTGGGACACTACTTGCGACTGGTTTAGAGTCGGACCTGGAGCCCACTATTCTTACCGTGTGAGTTCTGTCTGTAAGCCAGTTGGCAACCCATCTCGTGACATAGGGGTTTATGTTCAGGCTGGTGAGTTTTTCCTGTAATACCCGAGTGGGGAATGGTGTTGAAAGCCTTGGCGATGTCAAGGTAGGCTGTGTGAACCTCCTTTCCCTCATCTATGGCCTTGGTGACTGTCTTGAAGAAGTCAACCAGGTTTAGTAGGCATGATCTGCCCTTAACAAAGCCGAACGGGGTCGGGTCAAGTGTTTGGAGGTCCCCGATGTCTTTGTTAATGAGTTCTATGATGATGCGCTCCATAGCCTTGCAGACCAGGCTGGTCAGGCTTATGGGGCGATAGTTACCAGGGTCAGTTGTGGCCCCTCCTTTGTGGAGAGGAATAACCGTGGCTGTGTGACATTCTATGGGCACGTAGCCTGTGGAGAGACTGAGGTTGAACAGTGTGTTTAGGTGGGGGGTTAGTTTGTTCTGTAGTTCGTGCAAGACTCAGCCTGGGACACCATCTGGTCCCATTGACGATGTGTTTTTGGCTTTTGAAAGGGCTGTTTTCACCTGTGTGTCTGTGAATTTTGGGACACTACACTTTTCTGGTATTGTTGTTGGCCATTTTGGAGGTGAGAGGGGGTGAAGTTTGCACTGAATCTATCTGCCAGGATGTTGGCAATATCAGTAGGTTCAGTATATTTTGTGCTATTTTGCACTAGTTCAGTGCATATCTGTGAGTTGCCACTTAGATTCTTAACATAGCTAAAGAAGGCTTTGTTGTTATCCTTTGAATCCTTGGCTATTTTTCTTTCGAAGTTAGCCTTGGATGATTTCATGAGGGACCTTAGTTTCTTAATGATACTGATCAGGGATGTCTTTCCTCTCATGGTAGACAGGCTACCTAGTGCTTACCACTCCCACTGATAAGCTAGAAGGCTTTCCTGCAACACAGAAAGGCTTGCAGGGCTCAGAAGCTTACCAACAGTCTTGGATACAGCAACTCTGTATCTGGACTAGGTTAGTTACTTGAACGGTGTGAAACAAGCTCAAGTGCGGCTTTTAAACCAGAACATTGAAAGAGATGGAAAAAAAACAGCTCAAACAGCCAATAGCTACACTTTCTGGGCCAGGGACCACTCCTCTTGTGGTAGATAGGCTACCTGATGCTTACCACTCCCATTGATAAGCTAGAAGGCTTCCATCCAACACGGAAAGGCTTGGGGGTGGCTCAGAAGCTTACAAAGAGTCCTGGATACAGCAAATCTGTACCTGGAACAAGACTAATAACAGGAAAGGTGGAAAACAAGTGCAAACACAGGCTTTGAAATCAGAAGGTTGAAAGAGATGGAAAAGCTTCCCAAACGGCCAATAAACTATAATTTCTGGGCCAGAAACCACTCCTCCTGTGGTAGATAGGTTACCTAGTGCTTACCACTCCCACTGATAAGCTAGAAGGCTTCTCTCCAACACAGAAGGGCTTGGGGGGCTCAGAAGCTTGCCAACAGTCCTGGATACAGCAAATCTGTACCTGGACTACACTAGTTATAGGAAAGACAGAGACCAAACGCAAAATGGGCTTTTAACCAGAAAGTAGAAAGAGATGGAAAAACTGCTCAAACGGCCAATGAACTACAATTTCAGGGCCAAAACCCACTCTTCCAGTGATAGATACGCTACCTAGTGCTTAGCATCCCCACTGATAAGCTAGAAGGCTTTCCTCCAACACAGAAAGGCTTGGGGGGCTCAGAAGCTTAACAACAGTCCTGGATACAGCAAGTCTGTATCTGGACTTGACTAGTTACAGGAAAGGCAGGAAACAAGCTTAGAATTTTTTTTTTTGTGACAGAAAAGCAGCTAAAACAGCAGTAAATACAATTCAAATTGTAGTGCAGACCAGCACACCCAAGTGTGTAGCAACACTACGACAAATACAGTTCAAATAAATGCAATTAAATTAACAAATGACTAAACAAGTGCAGAAGGCAGTAAATTAGAAGGCTACTAACAAGCAGTAATAAGTGCAGAGTAAGAGCGATTGAACAGATAGCATGCAGAAGAGCAACTAAGACAGTTACAGTAAGAGGAGCTGAATAAAATATATATGTATATATATATATATATATATATATATATATATATATATATATATATATTTTTTTTTTTTTTTTTTGAGGAAGGGAACAGAGCAGAAATAAGAGGCTACAGGAGTTGTCCTTCCCAAATGTTCACTTTGTACACAGTAGGAGTGCCTGAAATCAGAATATGATCTCACTGCACTCAGTTGAGTGAGCAAATGAGATGGGCCCAGAAGGAGTATCGAAATACAAATCTACAAGAGGGGCGGGCAATTTCAAAGCCACCAACATTAACACCAAAACAAGAAGAGGGAGGGTGGATGGGGAACTAACTGTAGAGAGATAGCCACAACTTTAGCTGAGTTAATATTCAGTGAAAAACACAAATAAATAAATTAAATACAGTACTATATGCAAATGAGCAGATAAAAGAGTACTTAAACTCATTTATACGTCCAGTTGATTTCAGGTAGATGTTAGCCGGCCAAAGCTCTGAAATTAAGCAGAGATAACTCAAAATGTACCACTTATATAATGCAAGACAGAATGTCAGTGATGAGGTGAAACTACCCCCTACTGCTATCAATTGCTACACAGAAATTCTAACAAGTACTCTGTAGAGAGACAGCCACAACTTCAGTTGAGTTAATGTTCAGTGAAAACACAAATAAATAAATTAAATACAGTACTATATGCAAATGAGCAGATAAAAGTGTACTTAAACTCATTTAGACGTCCAGTTGATTTCAGGTAGATGTTAGCCGGCAAAAGCTCTGAAATTAAGCAGAGATAACTCAAAATGTACCACTTATATAGGGCAAGACAGAATGTCAGTGATGAGGTGAAACTACCCCCACTGCTATCAATAGCTACACAGAAATTCTAACAAGTACTCTGTAGAGAGACAGCCACAACTTCAGTTGAGTTAATATTCAGTGAAAAACACAAATAAATAAATTAAATGCAGTACTATATGCAAAAGGCCAGATAAAAGTGTACTTAAATTCACTTATACGTCTAGTTTGATACCATATCTCACAGTCTTCTCCTTATTAAGCTTTCTAACCTAAACCTATCACCTGCCTCTATCAATTGGTTCACCAGCTATCTCTCCCATAGACAACAAGCTGTCAAATGGAATACAGCCACCTCCTCCTTCCAGAACACACCCACTGGGGTCCCCCAAGGTTCCATCTTGGGTCCTCTACTCTTCAATATATTTATAAATGACTTCTTCCAGTCAATTCCCCATGCCAAACTCATTCAATATGCAGATGATTCTACCATAATCTGTTCAGTCACATCCATTCCTACTCTCTTAAAATTAACCCAAGATGCCTTCTCTACTACTGAACAGTGGATGAAAAATAACCATCTATTACTCAATGCATCCAAAACCAAACTTATGATATTTACCCCCTCAAAAAACACAATCACAGACAAAAATTTAGTCTCTATTATCAGCCAAAACAACACACTTCTTGAACTAGTATCTGAAAGCAAGCTACTAGGGGTCCACATAGATGACCAGCTCAAATTCAATAGCCATCTACTACTAAACATAAAAAAAAACACTACAAACTTGGCATGCTTTATCGACAAAATCAATTCCTCTCTACATCTACCAAGGTCACTCTTGCTACAACATTCCTTGTTCCTTCCCTTCTATATGGCACCCCTCTTCTAACAAACCTCCAATCATCCCTCAAAACAAAACTGTCCTCATGTTATGATAAAATTGCCAAATTTGCAACTAGCCACAAAGCATCAAACCACCACTGTGTATCTCTCCACAAGCTAAACTGGCTCGAGCTTCCTAACTATCTCACCTTCACTCAGCTCACCTTTGCCCACAAACTCATTTTCCATCTATCCCTCTGTCCCTCACTCAGCTCCACCTTCAAAATGCATATGCCACAAAGACTCCTAAGATCCAATAACCAAAATCTGATAGAACTTTACAAACCTCTTCAGTCTCCTGGAAAAAGCCTGCTATCCTTTGCCCTGGGAAGGCAATGGAATTCCCTTCCCCCCTCCATCCGCACTACTACTAACCTCCCAGCTTTAAAAAATTCCCTGCACACATACTTAACTTCCTCCTGGGAATGCTCCTGCTCTCATCCCTCCTAGTCTAGCCTGCTCCTATAGACAGCCACATCAGGTACAACCAAATTCTATAAATAAACAAATTCTTAGATTCTTCTATTCCATTCAAGATACTACATATTTTACTACAGCGATGCTATGCTTGTCACACATAATGTAACTAAAGTATTCTTCATGCAGCTGCTTAAACCTTAGATTCTTTGCCTTGTAACCACCTGTTCCACTGTTTTTGTCATGAACCCACAATCTACTACCTGTGTCAGCCACTGTTTTAGTATTTGTTACTACTGCTTCTGATAACCTGTTTAAACATGATTGTAAATGATTAAAGTGCAAACCTTGTTATAGTTTTGCTTACTGTTACTTTTGATAATATGTTTTAACATGATTGTAAGTGTTAAATGTGAACTTTTGAATTTTTGTAATTTTTGTAATCTTTGTATCTTTATTATTGGAGCTTTTCTC
Organism: Protopterus annectens; assembly: GCF_019279795.1. Classification (NCBI taxonomy): domain Eukaryota; kingdom Metazoa; phylum Chordata; order Ceratodontiformes; family Protopteridae; genus Protopterus; species Protopterus annectens. The sequence goes on along the minus strand of NC_056734.1, from coordinate 549,994,735 downwards.
CCCAGGACTCCATTGAAAACGGGTACTTCGGACCCAATGGACAATCCTGGTAAATCAACTATAAATAAATAAAATAAATAAATAAAAATAGTTGATTTCAGGTAGATGTTAGCCAGCCAAAGCTCTGATATTAAGCAGAGATAACTCAAAATTTCTCTTATTGCATTTTGCATGTCACATCTATAATTTTTCTTATTGTACTGTGCATGTTACATCTATAATTTCTCTTATTGCACTGTACATGTTACATCTATAATTTCTCTTATTACACTGTGCATATCACATCTATAATTTCTCTTATTGCACTGTGCATGTTGTATCTATAATTACTCTTATTGCACTGTACGTTACATCTATAATTTCTCTTATTACACTGTGCATATCACATCTATAATTTCTCTTATTGCACTGTGCATGTTGTATCTATAATTTCTCTTATTGCACTGTACGTTACATCCATAATTTCTCTTATTGAACTGTACATGTTACATCAATAATTTCTATTATTGAACTGTGCATTTCACATCTATAATTTCTCTTATTGCAGTGTGTACTGTGCATATCACATCTAGAATTTCTCTTATTGCACTCTACGTTACATCTATAATTTCTCTTATTGCACTGCAGACGTTACATATGTAATTTCTCTTATTGCACTGTACATGTTACATCTATAATTTCTCTTATTGCTCTCTGCATGTCACATCTATAATTTCTCTTACTCCACTGTATATGTTACTTCTATAATTACTCTTATTGCACTGTGCATATTATATCTATAATTTCTCTTATTGCACTGGGCACTGTAGATGTTACATCAATAACCTCTCTTATTGCACTGTACATGTTACATCTATAATTTTCCTTATGGCACTATACATGTTACATCTATAATTTCTCTTATTGCACTGTGCATCTTACATCTATAATTTCTCTTATTGCACAGGGCACTGTGTATGTTACATCTATAATTTCTCTTATTGCACTGTGCATGTTACATCTATAATTACTCTTATTGCACTGTACATGTTACATCTATAATTTCTCTTATAACACTGTGCATATCTCATCTATAATTTCTCTTATTACACTGTGCATGTTGTATCTATAATTTCTCTTACTGCATTGTACGTTACATCTATAATTTCTCTTATTGCACAACATATGTTACATCTATAATTTCTCTTATTGCACTGTGCATGTCACATCTATAATTTCTCTTATTGCACTGTGTGCTGTGCATATCACATACTATAATTTCTCTTATTGCACTCTACATTACATCTATAATTTCTCTTATTGCACTGTAGATGTTGCATATGTAATTTCTCTTATTGCACTGTGCATGTTACATCTATAATTTCTCTTATTGCACTGTGCATGTCACATCTATAATTTCTATTATTGCACTCTACATTACATCCATAATTTCTCTTATTGCACTGTACATGTTACATCTATAATTTCTCTTATTGCACTCTGCATGTCACATCTATAATTTCTCTTATTCCACTGTATATGTTACATCTATAACTACTCTTATTACACTGTGCATATCACATCTATAATTTCTCTTATTGCACTGTGCATGTTGTATCTATAATTTCTCTTATTGCACTGGACACTGTGCATGTTACATCTGTAATATTTCTTATTACACTGTGCATGCTGCGTCTTTACTTTCTCTTATTGCGCTGTACATGTTACATCTATAACTTCTCTTATTGCACTGTAGATGTTACATCTATAATTTCTCTTATTACACTGTGCATATCACATCTATAATTTTCCTTAATGCAATGTACATGTTATATCTATAATTTCTTTTATTACACTGTGCATATCACATCTATAATTTCTCTTATTGCACTGTGCATATTGTATCTATAATTTCTCTTATTGCACTGTACGTTACATCTATAATTTCTCTTATTGCACTGTACATGTAACATCTATAATTTCTCTTATTGCTCTGTGCATGTCACATCTATAATTTCTCTTATTGCACTGTGTACTGTGCATATCACATCTATAATTTCTCTTATTGCACTCTATGTTACATCTATAATTTCTCTTATAGCACTGTAGATGTTACATATGTAATTTCTCTTATTGCACTGTACATGTTACATCTATAATTTCTCTTATTGCACTGTGCATGTCACATCTATAATTTCTCTTATTGCACTGTGCATATTGTATCTATAATTTCTCTTATTGCACTGTACGTTACATCTATAATTTCTCTTATTGCACTGTACATGTAACATCTATAATTTCTCTTATTGCTCTGTGTATGTCACATCTATAATTTCTCTTATTGCACTGTGTACTGTGCATATCACATCTATAATTTCTCTTATTGCACTCTATGTTACATCTATAATTTCTCTTATAGCACTGTAGATGTTACATATGTAATTTCTCTTATTGCACTGTACATGTTACATCTATAATTTCTCTTATTGCACTGTGCATGTCACATCTATAATTTCTATTATTGCACTCTATGTTACATCCATAATTTCTCTTATTGCACTGTACATGTTACATCTATATTTTTTCTTATTGCTCTCTGCATGTCACATCTATATTTTCTCTTATTCCACTGCATATGTTACATCTATAATTACTCTTATTGCACTGTGCATGTTACATCTATAATTTCTCTTATTGCACTGGACACTGTGGATGTTACATCAATAACCTCTCTTATTGCACTGTACATGTTACACCTATAATTTTCCTTATGGCACTGTACATGTTACATCTATAATTTCTCTTATTGCACTGTGCATCTTACATCTATAATTTCTCTTATTGCACTGTGCATGTTACATCTATAATTACTCTTATTGCACTGTACATGCTACATCTATAATTTCTCTTATTGGACTGTGAATATCACATCTATAATTTCTCTTATTGCACTGTGCATGTTGTATCTATAATTTCTCTTATTGCACTGTATGTTACATCTATAATTTCTCTTATTGCACTGTACATGTTACAGCTATAATTTCCTTATTGCAGTGTGCATGTCACATCTATAATTTCTCTTATTGCACTGTGTACTGTGCATATCACATCTATAATTTATCTTATTGCACTCTACATTACATCTATAATTTCTCTTATTGCACTGTGCATGTCACATCTATAATTTCTATTATTGCACTCTACATTACATCCATAATTTCTCTTATTGCACTGTGCATGTTACATCTATAATTTTCTTTATTGCACTGCACATGTTACATCTATAATTTCTCTTACTGCACTATGCATCTTACATCTATAATTTCTCTTATTGCACCGGACACTGTCTATGTTACATCTATAATTTCTCTTATTGCACTGTGCATGTTGCATCTATAATTACTCTTATTGCACTGTACATGTTACATCTATAATTCTTATTGCACTATGCATATTACATCTGTAATTTCTCTTATTGCACTGTGCATGCTATAGCTATAATTTCTCTTATTGCACTGTGCATGTCACATCTATAATTTATCTTATTTCACTGTGTACTGTGCGCCACATTTATAATTTCTCTTATTGCACTGAGCATGTTACATATATAATTTATCTTATTTCACTGTGTAATGTGCATATCACATCTATAATTTCTCTTATTGCACTGTATATGTTGCATCTATAATTTCTCATATTGCACTGTGTATGTTACATCTATAATTTCTCTTATTGCACTGTACATGTTACAGCTTTAATTGCGCATATTGCACTGAGCATTGTTCATGTCACATTTATAATTTCGCTTATTGCACTGGGCACTGTGCATGTCACATCTATAATTTCTCTTATTGCACTGGGCACTGTGCATGTCACATCTATAATTTCTCTTTTATTGCACTGTGCATGTCATCTCTATAATTTCTCTTATTGCACTAGGTACTGTGCATGTCACATCTATAATTTCAGTGCATGTCACATCTATAATGTCTCTTATTGCACTGGGCACTGTGCATGTCACATCTATAACTTCTCTTATTTCACTGTGCAAGTCACATCTATAATTCCTCTTATTGCACTTTGACTGTGCATATCCCATCTATTATTTCTCTTATTGCACTGTACGTTACATCTATAATTTCTCTTATTGCACTGTAAATGTTACATCTATAATTTCTTTTTTTGCACTGTGCATGTCACATCTATAATTTCTCTTATTGCAATGTGCATGTCACATCTATAATTTCTTGTATTGCAATGTGTACTGTGCATATCACATCTATAATTTATCTTATTGCACCTTATGTTACATCTATAATTTCCCTTATTGCACTGTACATGTTACATCTATAATTTCTCTTATTGCACTGTGCATGTCAAATTTATAAATTCTCTTATTGCACTGTATATGTTACATCTATAATTACTCTTATTGCACTGTGCATGTTGTATCTATAATTTCTCTTACTGCACTGTACATGTTACATCTATAATTTCTCTTATTGCACAACATATGTCACATCTATAATTTCTCTTATTGTACTCTGCATGTCACATCTATAATTTCTCTTATTGCACTGTGTGCTGCGCATATCACATCTATAATTTCTCTTATTGTACTCTACGTTACATCTATAATTTCTCTTATTGCACTGTAGATGTTGCATATGTAATTTCTCTTATTGCACTGTACATGTTACATCTATAATTTCTCTTATTGCACTGTGCATGTCACATCTATAATTTCTATTGTACTCTACATTACATCCATAATTTCTCTTATTGCACTGTGCATGTTACATCTATAATTACTCTTATTGTACTGTACATGTTACATCTATAATTTCTCTTATTACACTGTGCATATCACATCTATAATTTCTCTTATTGCACTGTGCATGTTACATCTATAATTTCTCTTATTACACTGTGCATATCACATCTATAATTTCTCTTATTGCACTGTGCATGTTTTATCTATAATTTCTCTTATTGCACTGGACACTGTGCATGTTACATCTGTAAATTTTCTTATTACACTGTGCATGTTGCATCTATACTTTCTCTTATTGCTCTGTACATGTTACATTTATAACTTCTCTTATTGCACTGTAGATGTTACATCTATAATTTCTCTTATTACACTGTGCATATCACATCTATAATTTTCCTTATTGCAATGTACATGTTACATCTATAATTTCTCTTATTGCACTGTGCATATCACATCTATAATTTCTCTTATTGCACTGTGCATGTTGTATCTATAATATCTCTTATTGCACTGCACGTTACATCTATAATTTATCTTATTGCACTGTACATGTTACATCTATAATTTATCTTATTGCACTGTGCATGTCACATCTATAATTTCTATTATTGCACTCTACATTACATCCATAATTTCTCTTATTGCACTGTACATGTTACATCTATAATTTCTCTTATTGCACTCTGCATGTCACATCTATAATTTCTCTTATTCCACTGTATATGTTACATCTATAACTACTCTTATTGCACTGTGCATATCACATCTATAATTTCTCTTATTGCACTGTGCATGTTACATCTATAATTTCTCTTATTACACTGTGCATATCACATCTATAATTTCTCTTATTGCACTGTGCATGTTGTATCTATAATTTCTCTTATTGCACTGGACACTGTGCATGTTACATCTGTAATTTTTCTTATTACACTGTGCATGCTGCATCTATACTTTCTCTTATTGCGCTGTACATGTTACATCTATAACTTCTCTTATTGCACTGTAGATGTTTCATCTATAATTTCTCTTATTACACTGTGCATATCACATCTATAATTTTCCTTATTGCAATGTACGTTATATCTATAATTTATTTTATTACACTGTACATATCACATCTATAATTTCTCTTATTGCACTGTGCATGTTGTATGTATAATTTCTCTTATTGCACTGTACGTTACATCTATAATTTCTCTTATTGCACTGTACATGTTACATTTATAATTTCTCTTATTGCACTGTGCATGTCACATCTATAATTTCTCTTATTGCACTGTGTACTGTGCATATCACATCTATAATTTCTCTTATTGCACTCTACGTTACATCTATAATTTCTCTTATTGCACTGTAGATGTTACATATATAATTTCTCTTATTGCACTGTACATGTTACATCTATAATTTCTCTTATTGCACTGTGCATGTCACATCTATAATTTCTATTATTGCACTCTATGTTACATCCATAATTTCTCTTATTGCACTGTACATGTTACATCTATAATTTCTCTTATTGCTCTCTGCATGTCGCAAATATATTTTCTCTTATTCCACTGCATATGTTACATCTGTAATTACTCTTATTGCACTGTGCATGTTACATCTATTATTTCTCTTATTACACTGGACACTGTGGATGTTACATCAATAACCTCTCTTATTGCACTGTACATGTTACACCTATAATTTTCCTTATGGCACTGTATATGTTACATCTATATTTTCTCTTATTGCACTGTGCATCTTACATCTATAATTTCTCTTATTGCACTGTGCATGTTACATCTATAATTACTCTTATTGCACTGTACATGCTACATCTATAATTTCTCTTATTGGACTGTGAATATCACATCTATAATTTCTCTTATTGCACTGTGCATGTTGTATCTATAATTTCTCTTATTGCACTGTATGTTACATCTATAATTTCTCTTATTGCACTGTATATGTTACAGCTATAATTTCCTTATTGCAGTGTGCATGTCACATCTATAATTTCTCTCATTGCACTGTGTACTGTGCATATCACATCTATAATTTCTCTTATTGCACTCTACGTTACATCTATAATTTCTCTTATTGCATTGTGCATGTCACATCTATAATTTCTATTATTGCACTCTACATTACATCCATAATTTCTCTTATTGCACTGTGCATGTTACATCTATAATTTCTCTTATTGCTCTGGGCACTGTGGATGTTACATCAATAACCTCTCTTAGTGCACTGTACATGTTACATCTATAATTTTCTTTATTGCACTGTACATGTTACATCTATAATTTCTCTTACTGCACTATGCATCTTACATCTATAATTTCTCTTATTGCACCAGACACTGTCTATGTTACATCTATAATTTCTCTTATTGCACTGTGCATGTTGCATCTATAATTACTCTTATTGCACTGTACATGTTACATCTATAATTCCTCTTATTGCACTATGCATATTACATCTGTAATTTCTCTTATTGCACTGTGCATGCCATAGCTATAATTTCTCTTATTGCACTGTGCATGTCACATCTATAATTTATCTTATTGCACTGTGTACTGTGCATGTCACATTTATAATTTCTCTTATTGCACTGAGCATGTTACATATATAATTTATCTTATTTCACTGTGTACTGTGCATATCACATCTATAATTTCTCTTATTGCACTGTATATGTTACATCTATAATTTCTCATATTGCACTGTGCATGTTACATCTATAATTTCTCTTATTGCACTGTACATGTTACAGCTTTAATTGCTCATATTGCACTGAGCATTGTTTATGTCACATTTATAATTTTGCTTATTGCACTGGGCACTGTGCATGTCACATCTATAATTTCTCTTATTGCACTGGGCACTGTGCATGTCACATCTATAATTTCTCTTTTATTGCACTGTGCATGTCATCTCTATAATTTCTCTTATTGCACTAGGTACTGTGCATGTCACATCTATAATTTCAGTGCATGTCACATCTATAATGTCTCTTATTGCACTGGGCACTGTGCATGTCACATCTATAATTTTTCTTATTTCACTGTGCATGTCACATCTATAATTCCTGTTATTGCACTTTGACTGTGCATATCCCATCTATAATTTCTCTTATTGCACTGTACGTTACATCTATAATTTCTCTTATTGCACTGTAAATGTTACATCTATAATTTCTTTTTTTGCACTGTGCATGTCACATCTATAATTTCTCTTATTGCAATGTGCATGTCACATCTGTATTTTCTCGTATTGCACTGTGTACTGTGCATATCACATCTATAATTTATCTTATTGCACCTTATGTTACATCTATAATTTCCCTTATTGCACTGTACATGTTACATCTATAATTTCTCTTATTGCACTGTGCATGTCAAATTTATAAATTCTCTTATTGCACTGTATATGTTACATCTATAATTACTCTTATTGCACTGTGCATGTTGTATCTATAATTTCTCTTACTGCACTGTACATGTTACATCTATAATTTCTCTTATTGCACAACATATGTTACATCTATAATTTCTCTTATTGTACTCTGCATGTCACATCTATAATTTCTCTTATTGCACTGTGTGCTGTGCATATCACATCTATAATTTCTCTTATTGTACTCTACGTTACATCTATAATTTCTCTTATTGCACTGTAGATGTTGCATATGTAATTTCTCTTATTGCACTGTACATGTTACATCTATAATTTCTCTTATTGCACTGTGCATGTCACATCTATAATTTCTATTATTGTACTTTACATTACATCCATAATTTCTCTTATTGAACTGTGCATGTTACATCTATAATTACTCTTATTGTACTGTACATGTTACATCTACAATTTCTCTTATTACACTGTGCATATCACATCTATAATTTCTCTTAGTGCACTGTGCATGTTACATCTATAATTTCTCTTATTACACTGTGCATATCACATCTATAATTTCTCTTATTGCACTGTGCATGTTTTATCTATAATTTCTCTTATTGCACTGGACACTGTGCATGTTACATCTGTAATTTTTCTTATTACACTGTGCATGTTGCGTCTATACTTTCTCTTATTGCGCTGTACATGTTACATCTATAACTTCTCTTATTGCACTGTAGATGTTACATCTATAATTTCTCTTATTACACTGTGCATATCACATCTATAATTTTCCTTATTGCAATGTACATGTTACATCTATAATTTCTCTTATTACACTGTGCATATCACATCTATAATTTCTCTTATTGCACTGTGCATGTTGTATCTATAATTTCTCTTATTGCACTGTACGTTACAGCTATAATTTCTCTTATTGCACTGTACATGTTACATCTATAATTTATCTTATTGCACTGTGCATGTCACATCTATAATTTTTATTATTGCACTCTACATTACATCCATAATTTCTCTTATTGCACTGTACATGTTACATCTATAATTTCTCTTATTGCACTCTGCATGTCACATCTATAATTTCTCTTATTCCACTGTATATGTTATATCTATAACTACTCTTATTGCACTGTGCATATCACATCTATAATTTCTCTTATTGCACTGTGCATGTTACATCTATAATTTCTCTTATTACACTGTGCATATCACATCTATAATTTTTCTTATTGCACTGTGCATGTTGTATCTATAATTTCTCTTATTGCACTGGACACTGTGCATGTTACATCTGTAATTTTTCTTATTGCACTGTGCATGCTGCGTCTATACTTTCTCTTATTGCACTGTACATGTTACATCTATAACTTCTCTTATTGCACTGTAGATGTTACATCTATAATTTCTCTTATTACACTGTGCATATCACATCTATAATTTTCCTTATTGCAATGTACATGTTATATCTATAATTTCTTTTATTACACTGTGCATATCACATCTATAATTTCTCTTATTGCACTGTGCATGTTGTATCTATAATTTCTCTTATTGCACTATACGTTACATCTATAATTTCTCTTATTGCACTGTACATGTTACATCTATAATTTCTCTTATTGCACTGTGCATGTCACATCTATAATTTCTCTTATTGCACTGTGTACTGTGCATATCACATCTATAATTTCTCTTATTGCACTCTACGTTACATCTATAATTTCTCTTATTGCACTGTAGATGTTACATATGTAATTTTTCTTATTGCACTGTACATGTTACATCTATAATTTCTCTTATTGCACTGTGCATGTCACATCTATAATTTCTATTATTGCACTCTATGTTACATCCATAATTTTTCTTATTGCACTGTACATGTTACATCTATAATTTCTCTTATTGCTCTCTGCATGTCACATCTATATTTTCTCTTAATCCACTGCATATGTTACATCTATAATTACTCTTATTGCACTGTGCATGTTACATCTATAATTTCTCTTATTGCATTGGACACTGTGGATGTTACATCAATAACCTCTCTTATTGCACTGTACATGTTACATCTATAATTTTCCTTATGGCACTGTACATGTTACATCTATAATTTCTCTTATTTCACTGTGCATCTTACATCTATAATTTCTCTTATTGCACTGTGCATGTTACATCTATAATTTCTCTTATTGCACTGTACATGTTACAGCTATAATTTCCGTTATTGCAGTGTGCATGTCACATCTATAATTTCTCTTATTGCACTGTGTACTGTGCATATCACATCTATAATTTCTCTTATTGCACTCTACGTTACATCTATAATTTCTCTTATTGCACTGTGCATGTCACATCTATAATTTCTATTATTGCACTCTACATTACATCCATAATTTCTCTTATTGCACTGTGCATGTTACATCTATAATTTCTCTTATTGCTCTGGGCACTGTGGATGTTACATCAATAACTCCTCTTAGTGCACTGTACGTTACATCTATAATTTTCCTTATTGCACTGTACATGTTACATCTATAATTTCTCTTACTGCACTATGCATCTTACATCTATAATTTCTCTTATTGCACTGGGCACTGTGTATGTTACATCTATAATTTCTCTTATTGCACTGTGCATGTTGCATCTATAATTACTCTTATTGCACTGTACATGTTACATCTATAATTCCTCTTATTGCACTATGCATATTACATCTGTAATTTCTCTTATTGCACTGTGCATGCTATAGCTATAATTTTTCTTATTGCACTGTGCATGTCACATCTATAATTTATCTTATTGCACTGTGTACTGTGCATATCACATCTATAATTTATCTTATTGCACTGAGCATGTTACATATATAATTTATCTTATTTCACTGTGTGCTGTGCATATCACATCTATAATGTCTCTTATTGCACTGTATATGTTACATCTATCATTTCTCATATTGCACTGTGCATGTTACATCTATAATTTCTCTTATTGCACTGTACATGTTACAGCTTTAATTGCTCATATTGCACTGTGCATTGTTCATGTCACATTTATAATTTTGCTTATTGCACTGGGCACTGTGCATGTCACATCTATAATTTCTCTTATTGCACTGGGCACTGTGCATGTCACATCTATAATTTCTCTTTTATTGCACTGTGCATGTCATCTCTATAATTTCTCTTATTGCACTAGGTACTGTGCATGTCACATCTATAATTTCAGTGCATGTCACATCTATAATGTCTCTTATTGCACTGGGCACTGTGCATGTCACATCTATAATTTTTCTTATTTCACTGTGCATATCCCATCTATAATTTCTCTTAATGCACTGTACGTTACATCTATAATTTCTCTTATTGCACTGTAAATGTTACATCTATAATTTCTTTTTTGCACTGTGCATGTCACATCTATAATTTCTCTTATTGCAATGTGCATGTCACATCTATAATTTCTCGTATTGCACTGTGTACTGTGCATATCACATCTATAATTTCTCTTATTGCACCTTATGTTACATCTATAATTTCCCTTATTGCACTGTACATGTTACATCTATAATTTCTCTTATTGCACTGTGCATGTCAAATTTATAAATTCTCTTATTGCACTGTATATGTTACATCTATAATTACTCTTATTGCACTGTGCATGTTGTATCTATAATTTCTCTTACTGCACTGTACATGTTACATCTATAATTTCTCTTATTGCACAACATATGTTACATCTATAATTTCTCTTATTGCACTGTGCATGTCACATCTATAATTTCTCTTATTGCACTGTGTGCTGTGCATATCACATCTATAATTTCTCTTATTGTACTCTACGTTACATCTATAATTTCTCTTATTGCACTGTAGATGTTGCATATGTAATTTCTCTTATTGCACTGTACATGTTACATCTATAATTTCTCTTATTGCACTGTGCATGTCACATCTATAATTTCTATTATTGTACTCTACATTACATCCATAATTTCTCTTATTGCACTGTGCATGTTACATCTATAATTACTCTTATTGTACTGTACATGTTACATCTATAATTTCTCTTATTACACTGTGCATATCACATCTATAATTTCTCTTATTGAACTGTGCATGTTACATCTATAATTTCTCTTATTGCACTGTGCATGTTGTATCTATAATTTATCTTATTGCACTGTGCATGTTTTATCTATAATTTCTCTTATTGCACTGTGCATGTTGCGCCTATATTTTCTCTTATTAGCTGTGCATGTTACATCTGTAATTTTTCTTATTACACTGTGCATGTTGCGTCTATACTTTCTCTTATTGCGCTGTACATGTTACATCTATAACTTCTCTTATTGCACTGTAGATGTTACATCTATAATTTCTCTTATTACACTGTGCATATCACATCTATAATTTCTCTTATTGCACTGTGCATGTTGTATCTATAATTTCTCTTATTGCACTGTACGTTACATCTATAATTTCTCTTATTGCACTGTACATGTTACATCTATAATTTCTCTTATTGCACTGTGCATGTCACATCTATAATTTCTCTTATTGCAGTGTGTACTGTGCATATCACATCTATAATTTCTCTTATTGCACTCTACGTTACATCTATAATTTCTCTTATTGCACTGTAGATGTTACATATGTAATTTCTCTTATTGCACTGTACATGTTACATCTATAATTTCTCTTATTGCACTGTGCATGTCACATCTATAATTTCTATTATTGCACTCTATGTTACATCCATAATTTCTCTTATTGCACTGTACATGTTACATCTATAATTTCTCTTATTGCTCTCTGCATGTCACATCTATATTTTCTCTTATTCCACTGCATATGTTACATCTATAATTACTCTTATTGCACTGTGCATGTTACACCTATAATTTTCCTTATGGCACTGTACATGTTACATCTAAAATTTCTCTTATTGCACTGGCATCTTACATCTATAGTTTCTCTTATTGCACTGTGCATGTTACATCTATAATTACTCTTATTGCACTGTACATGCTACATCTATAATTTCTCTTATTACACTGTGAATATCACATCTATAATTTCTCCTATTGCACTGTGCATGTTGTATCTATAATTTCTCTTATTGCACTGTATGTTACATCTATAATTTCTCTTATTGCACTGTACATGTTACAGCTATAATTTCTCTTATTGCAGTGTGCATGTCACATCTATAATTTCTCTTATTGCACTGTGTACTGTGCATATCACATCTATAATTTCTCTTATTGCACTCTACATTACATCTATAATTTTTCTTATTGCACTGTAGATGTTACATATGTAATTTCTCTTATTGCACTGTACATGTTACATCTATAATTTCTCTTATTGCACTGTGCATGTCACATCTATAATTTCTATTATTGCACTCTACATTACATCCATAATTTCTCTTATTGCACTGTGCATGTTACATCTATAATTTCTCTTATTGCACTGGGCACTGTGGATGTTACATCAATAACCTCTCTTAGTGCACTGTACATGTTACATCTATAATTTTCCTTATTGCACTGTACATGTTACATCTATAATTTCTCTTACTGCACTATGCATCTTACATCTATAATTTCTCTTATTGCACCGGGCACTGTGTATGTTACATCTATAATTTCTCTTATTGCACTGTGCATGTTGCATCTATAATTACTCTTATTGCACTGTACATGTTACATCTATAATTCCTCTTATTGCACTATGCATATTACATCTGTAATTTCTCTTATTGCACTGTGCATGCTATAGCTATAATTTCTCTTATTGCACTGTGCATGTCACATCTATAATTTATCTTATTGCACTGAGCATGTTACATATATAATTTATCTTATTGCACTGTGTACTGTGCATATCACATCTATAATTTCTCTTATTGCACTGTATATGTTACATCTATAATTTCTCATATTGCACTGTGCATGTTACATCTATAATTTCTCTTATTGCACTGTACATGTTACAGCTTTAATTTCTCATATTGCACTAAGCATTGTTCATGTCACATTTATAATTTTGCTTGTTGCACTTGGCACTGTGCATGTCGCATCTATAATTTCTCTTATTGCACTGGGCACTGTGCATGTCACATCTATAATTTCTCTTTTATTGCACTGTGCATGCCATCTCTATAATTTCTCTTATTGCACTAGGTACTGTACATCTCACATCTATAATTTCAGTGCATGTCACATGTATAATGTCTCTTATTGCACTGGGCACTGTGCATGTCACATCTATAATTTCTCTTATTTCACTGTGCATGTCACATCTATAATTCCTGTTATTGCACTTTGTACTGTGCATATCCCATCTATAATTTCTCTTATTGCACTGTACGTTACATCTATAATTTCTCTTATTGCACTGTAAATGTTACATCTATAATTTCTTTTTTTGCACTGTGCATGTCACATCTATAATTTCTCTTATTGCAATGTGCGTGTCACATCTATAATTTCTCGTATTGCACTGTGTACTGTGCATATCACATCTATAATTTCTCTTATTGCACCTTATGTTACATCTATAATTTCCCTTATTGCACTGTACATCTTACATCTATAATTTCTCTTATTGCACTGTGCATGTCAAATTTATAAATTCTCTTATTGCACTGTATATGTTACATCTATAATTACTCTTATTGCACTGTACATGTTACATCTATAATTTGTCTTATTGCACTGTACATGTTACATCTATAATTTCTCTTATTGCACTGTGCATCTTACATCTATAATTTTTCTTATTACACTGTGCATACCACATCTATAATTTCTCTTATTACACTGTGTATGTTACATCTATAATTTCTCTTATTGCACTGTGCATGTTGCATCTATAATTTCTCTTATTTCACTGTGCATGTTACATCAATAATTTCTCTTATTGCACTGTGCATGTTACATCTATAATTTATCTTACTGCACTGTGCATATCACATCTATAATTTCTCTTATTGCACTGTGCATGTCACATCTATAATTTCTCTTATTGCACTGGGAACTGTGTATGTCACATGTCTAATTTCTCTTTTTGCAGTGTGCATGTCACATCTATAATTTCTCTTATTGCACTGTGCACTGTGCATGTCTCATCTATAATTTCTCTTATTGCACTGGGCATTGTGCATGTCACATCTATAATTTCTCTTACTGCACTGTGCACTGTGCATGTCACATCTATAATTTCTATCATTGCACTGTGCATGTCATGTCTATAATTTCTCTTATTGCACTTTGTAATTTGTCCATGTTGGTGTGAATGACCTGAGATGTACTTCCCTGGACTACATGAAAAGAGACATGGAAGAACTCTCCGATCTTGTAGCCCAGGCAGGTATGTCCCTAGCAGTAGCTAGGGTAGCATCCTGCCATCACCCAGAATGATACCACAGTACAAGGACACAATGATTGACTTCAACAATTGGCTAAGTTTCTGGTGTCATTCTAAGGGGATCCAGTATCTGTCTGCCTGGGACTACATGGTCGACAGACCATGATGCTTTGCCTGAGATATCCTGCACCCGTCACCCCTGGGATTCTGGATACTGGCTAAGGCTCTTGCCACCCCTATAGTTCCTTTTTTTAGGCAAGGTTCACATGACAAATTCACCACTGTAACAGAAACAGGCAAGCAAAAACTGAGGGTAATGCTACTCAGTGTTAGAAGTTTAAATCTCAAAATGCACTCACTCGAGGCACTCCTTAAAATGGAGAACATTGATATCTGAGCAGTGACTGAGACCTGGTTCAAGACTCTACAGAGCACCGCTGCATTACCAGGCTATAACTCATTCCACACGTTTCGGCCATCTAACCTGGACCAGAACACCAAAGGTGGAGGTGTGTCCATATTCATTAAGGATATCCACACCTCCAGGCTAGTTGCACAGCATAATGCATCCGAAGTTATCTAAGTGCAACTAACTCTAGGCAAAACTGCAATCCCAGTTGTAACTTGCTACAGATCCCCCACCATGCCCCAGGATTCCCACTCCTCTTTTCTTGATATACCGGAAAATATTAGAGTTCAACCAAACACACTAATAATGGGCGATTTCAACTACACCACCATTAACTGGGAAAACTACTCATGTACCAACTCCTTAGCTCGGGTCTATATTAGAACCTCGAAAGCCCGCTTAAGTGAATACGTAAACGTCAACACATATTGCATGAACCACGAGTACACTGAACACCCGAAGCCGCAAAATTAAAAATCTTGAATTGGCATAGTTGGCCCTTCTGTGGTATAGCTCCGTAAGGTAAGTATGCGATAGTTACGAACCTTAGGGTTAGGGTGCGAGTTAAGGTAAGTGCATAGTAATGTATGTAAGGTTTAGTGTAGGGTTAAAAGTAGGGTTTTGTTAAGTGTATGTGTGTGGATTATTTATTTTGTTTGGGTATAGCTCATTAAGGTAAGTGTGTGATAGTTACGGACCTTAGAATTACAGTACGGGTTAAGGTAAGTGCATAGATAGTAATGTATGTAAGGTTTAGTGTAGGGTTAGAAGTAGGGTTTCGGTTAGTGTACATATGTGGTTTATGTATTTTGTTTGGGTGGGTAGTATGTAGCGAGCGGTGGAGTTGACCAACTATGCCAGTTCGAGATTTTGAATTTCGTGGTTTTGGGCATTTGGTGTACTCGCGGTTCACACAATATGTGTCAACGTTTACGTATTCACTTAAATGGGCTTTTGTGGTTCTGATATAGACCCTCTTAGCTCAACATTTTCTGAAATTCATAAATTCCAATGCCCTGGATCAACTTATCCACACCCCCACCAGGGGCAACAATATCCTAAACCTAGTCATTACCAACACCTGAAATCAACTCCTCGTTGGTTAGATCCAACCATAAGCTAATCACCCTAGATATCTGCATCCTGCCCCCACCCACCATTAAGGCAACCACGGTGAAAAATTTCTGCAAAGCCAACGTCATGCTTCTTAAGACAGAAGTGGCGAACTTCATGACACCCATGCAGATGGACAATACAGTTACGACTGCTGAATCCTACACAAATGCACTCTATAAGCACTTACACAAATGCATGGGTCATGCTATCCCAAACAGAACCAAGATGCTATCCTCCAAAAAAAGGAAGCCAATCTGGTGTCCCCTGCCATAAACAAACTACAACAGAAAGAAGAAACTGTTGCAAAAGAGAGTAAAATCCCATGAGTGGAGGAGCTCCCTAGTCAGCCTCAGTAAGAATATGAGATTCCTTATAAGAGCCTCCAAAGCCAGCTACGAAAACAAAATCACCACTGATTCTAAGGGCAACCACAAAGCATTCTATAGCTATGTCAAGAATCTCAATGGCAACACCCAGATTTGCTCTGAGTTACAGCACAACAGCACGAAAATTACAGAACCAACTGATATTTCTAACATTCTGGCAGATAGGTTCAGTGCTAACTTTATCCCACTCTTACTACCTAAAGGGCCCATATCTATACAGGAAGAATTCAGAGTCCCTGTAATCACATGTATTCAGGTAAAAGCTGCACTATCTAAAACCAAAAACACAGCATCCATGGGACCAAACAACATCCCAGGCTGCATTTTACATGAACTTCAGAACAAACTGGCTCCCCACCTAAGCACCATGTTCAATCATAGTCTCACATCAGGCTTTGTGCCCACTGACTGGCACAAAGCAACAGTTATCCCACTCCACAAAGGTGGAGCCACCACTGATCCTGGGAACTATCGCCATAATAGTCTGATGAGCATGGTCTGCAAGGCCATGAAACGTATCATCATGGAACTCATAAACAAAGACATTGGTAACCTCCAAACTCTGGACCCCACTAAGTTTGGGTTTGTGAAAGGCAGATCATGCCTTCCGAACCTGATCGATTTCTTTGAGGCAGTCACCAAAGCCGTAGACGAGGGTAAGGTGGTTCATACAGCCTATCTTGACCTCGGCAAGGCTTTCAACATCATCCCCCATTCTGGAATTATAGCTAAACTCACTAAACTAGGTATAAATCCCTATGTCACATGATGGGTTGTCAACTAGCTCACTGACAGAACCCACACTGTAAAAGTTGCAGACTCCAAATCTGACTTCAAACCAGTGACAAGTGGAGTATCACAGGGTTCAGTCCTGGGACCTCTCCTGTTTGGTATCTACTTCTCTGAAGTACAGGCTAACACAGAAGGCCTCTGGCTAACAAAGTTCACAGATGACTGCAAACTAGGAGCCATAGTTGAGTCCCCAAATGATGTGGACATCCTATAGAAGGGCCTCACTGAGACAGATGCCTGGTGTCAGAGGCATGGCCTCAAGCTCAATGCCAAAAAGTGCATTGTCATCCCCTTTGGTAAAAACTCTGTACCCATGAACTACCACATAAGTGGCAGTCTACTTAATGCCAAATGTGTGATAAGAGACCTTGGGACCCAGGTGGACAGTAGTCTCTCCTTTGATAATCACATTGCCACAGTAGTCAGAAAATCCTTCTATGTGGCACACCTCATCACAAAATGGTTCTCATCCAGGAAAAAAAGAGGCCATTGTTCCCCTCTACTTGACACTCATTAGACCCATTATAGAGTACAATGCCCCTTTTGGAATGTACCTCACAAGACATCTGCAGCAGCTGGAAAGGCCACAGGAGTACCTCACAAAGAGGATTACTGGCTTCAAACAGATGCCCTACATTGACCATCTCAAAAAACTCCAGCTTTACTCTGTAGCATATCGCCTACTCCAAGGAGATCTCTGCCTAATATATAAAGCTATGTTAAACCCAGAGCTGTTGGACATGCTACACCTAAAAAAATTCCAATCCCTCCAAGCTACACGCTCTAGGGATCTAAACCTTGTCACTACAATAAACAGGACATGCTGGAGGGATAGATTCCTGTCCCAGAGACTTCCTATACTCTGGAACAAGCTACCTATCTATGTCAAGCAAAGTTCCTCATTAGCACTCTTCTAGATGAGTGGATGGGAAATAGGAAATAAACCCTAGGGATCACTTCTGTGGCTCTGCTCGACAGGGGCACAGGAAATTAACTTTCTTGGGTGGCGTAAACCAGGGAACCTTTTTGGCTAGGCTTACTTAGGCCCTTGGGCCGATAGCCTAGTACCTACCTATGAACCTATGAACCTATGAACTAGGTACTGTGCATTTCACATATATAATTTCTGTGCATGTCGCATCTATAATTTCTCTTATTGCACTGGGCACTGTGCATGTCACATCTATAATTTCTCTTATCGCACTGTGCATGTCATGTGTATAATTTCTCTTCTTGCACTGTGCACTGTACGCTACATCTATGTTGTTGTTTTTCTTTCGGCTTTTCCCAGTTAGGGGTCGCCACAGCAGAACTCCGGTCCGCTAATGATTGGCAGTCGATTTTTTATAGTGCCAAGGTGCTAGCCCGATGCCCAAACTTCAAAGAAGGCACGCCCATTCATGCATGTCTTTTGAATGCCACTCGACTGCAGGAAGGACATGCAGACTCCACACAGAAGGCACTCCAGCTGAGAATCGAACAGGGGAACCTCTTGCTGTGAGGCAACAACGCTACCGCTGCACCACCATGGCTTCCCACTGTATGCTAATTTCTCTTATTGCACTGTACATGTTACATCTATAATTTCTATTGCACTGTGCATGTCACATCTATAATTTCTCTTATTGCATGTCACATCTATAATTTCTCTTATTGCACTGGGCACTGTGCATGTTACATCTATAATTTCTCTTATTGCACTGTGCACTGTGCATATCAGATCTATAATTTCTCTTATTGCACTGTGCAGGTCACATCTATAATTTCTCTTATTGCACTGGGCACTGTACATGTCACATCTATAATTTCTCTTATTGCACTGTGCATGTTACATTTATAATTTCTCTTATTGCACTGTTCATTGCTGCTTATCTGATCACACAACCTCCCAGACTGTTCTGCCTACCTTCCATCAATGCCTACAGTACAGCTGCTCAGCAAATCTTTTATGAATACGTCACAAGGTCTTGATCATTTTAATTGCCTGTACAGAAACTCAAACAAATCTGATTCTACCAAATTATATGATGTCTTTTTTTTAGTTTAAATTTTAGGAAAGGCTCGGGCTTCTAAAATTAATGTAGGCTGCTAAAGTTGTAAATTCCAACAGTTGTTTGGTATGAATGCACAACTGTTAAGAAGCTTACTGTTTGGCTCCTAGCCCTCCTCTTCTGTCTTCTGATGTTCTTCTTCCTCATCCTTACTTATCATTGCACTATTTACTGATCTTCTGTCACTTCTGCCTTCACTCAGCCCTATAGGTATACTATCATTGCTACTTACATTTTGTTTCCTGATTTCTCTGTGTCTCAGTATTGATATGTCCCATCCTGTCCTAACCCTGTCCCACGTTTTGGTTATCTGATTTACACTGGTTTCATTCTCCATTTTAAGTCCTTTCATCTCAGCCATCTTCCTTCCTAGGCTTATGAGATTGCTGAATACCACCATACCTGCATGCTTCCATCTCAGTTTTTAGTCCTCAGTTCCCTTCTCTGTCATGTTCTAATTTTGAGTTCTTGCCCTCTTCAGTCTTTCTCCTAGTGCCCTTTCTTATCTTTTATCTGATATTAGTTCTTTTTGAACATTATTCTTTTATTTGACTTTATAAACTCTTGTTTGTTTATTTACTACTACTCAGTGCCTCCTATTATCCCCCTGTCATTACTTGTCTCTCATGTTCCCCTAATTCCTGCCATTCACATCCACCTCCTTGCTTATATTCCTATCCCATTAGTCTTGGCTGTCTTCTCCATGTTACTTTTCTTGTCCTCTCTGTCTCCTCCTACTAATTTTCTTCTCATTTACTGTACTTTGTTACTAATTTACCTAAATTATGTTTGTTATTTTTCTCTCTTCCCTGTCCCCTTCTATTATCACTTTTCAGGCTTCCTGTATTTTTCCTCCCTTTCCTTTCCCACTGTTCTTTGCTTTCTTCTTTTTCTGCTACAGCCTCCTTCATCATCCCAGTGGCACACATCTTTCATTACCTTTACCTTTTTTCCTAACTACAATACACATTCATCCATCCTGTCCATCTCCTCTTAAGGGTGCAACAATGCTAATGTGCTTTTCTTACCCCAACTTCACAAATGCACTTCCAAAGGGACTGTGATGAAGCCTCTCCTTAATGAACAGCACATCTGCATTCCATGATCTCCCCAGCAGTTATAATCCCCTGCTCTTCATCCCACTCCCTGAGTCAGCAATTGAACCATCCAATCCTTTATTTTCTCAGACTACTGGCCGTTGATACTGGTAGCACCTCTAAGAGTGTTATTCTACTGCCCAAACATCAGCAACAGCTGCTACTACTACTACATTGGTCCTCTCCACTGTCTTATTTATATTGTCTTCTAACCGATCATATGTGGACATTTCTCTTCCTTCAGGACTACTCTGGTCACTGCAAGACCTACTGTGACTGTGGTTGAGGATAATTTCCATCCACACCAAACACCTGCCTTCCCACTTTCCTCCATCTGATGTATCTGGTGACTGAACTCCCAGTTACCAGTACCCACGGTACTATTCATGGGTCTCGTATGCCTTTCCCATTCCCCTACTCTGCACATACATATCATTTGACTCCCTATGCTACTCCACATACTTGATCTTCACTTGTTATGCTCCTCCTACAACTGTTCCTACCTACCCAATCCTCCCTTCTGGCCAGTTTTCTATTCCTTTCATTTCTGCTCTTCATTTCTGCCCTCTTCTCCCTGTACTCACTCTGGTGTTGCACCTGCTTAGCCTCATCTGTTTCTGCCACCCCTCCATCTATGCTTCGTCTCCTCCCTACCATGGCTTTTTGTTCTGATACAACTCCCTGCTTCATGCCTTCTGTCTTCTGCTCACTCCCTGCTTCCAGCCTATTCCCTTATCTGGCTATTCTATCTGCATTTTTTTTTGTCTATATCATCCTAACTGCACTGCCCATTCCTGTTATCCCTTGTCTTTAGTCTTTCTTACCTTCCCATCCTGTCCTTTCTGTTACCATCTTGCTGTTCCCTACTCTGTAGTCCATCTAAACCTCATTTTGTTTAATCGGCAAATTAACTACCCTGTTTAGTATCCAGGTCCCACTTTGTAGCTCCACACATCAATCACCATCTAAAATTTCCCTGAGAAAAACTTACACCCAATATCCTACACCCCTCACTCACTACCCTCTTACATTATGTGCGGATTGCCCTGTCCTACCTTATGGTTATTATTATCTTTTATTTTTGAACTCAAAAACTTTTACTTAAAATTGACAACATTCATCACATGATGTGCAGTTGTCATGCAGATTGCACTCTTTTTTCAGCTGCTGGCGCCTTTTTCAAATTCTTTAGTCCACTTATTTACACAAGCACAGCCCAATGCCAGAGATTACAAGCAATCATTATAACCACTTTTTAATCTGTTAGTTATTATTAGTTCTTTGCATTTGGTATCCACATATGATTCAAGTTCCCTTTACCTTGGCTTCAGACCACTTATCCCTTCTGGTTTTACCCTCTTCTCTAACCATATTGTTTCCCTGTATTCCTTTCATCATGTTATTCTTCTTTAATCCTTCTATAAAAAGCCAATTTCTTCCTCTGCAGTTTATTAACTCTGAACACCATTGCTTCTTTTTTACTTTGATATCATTCATTATTTTTTAATCTCTCCGATGTTTGGTTCTTCCTTTGTTTATCCACTTTCTTGTTATTGTTTTTTGGTTACTATTAATATCAAAGTTGTTAATTCTCTTACATGT
The DNA here is from genome assembly GCF_019279795.1 of Protopterus annectens. Lineage (NCBI taxonomy): Eukaryota > Metazoa > Chordata > Ceratodontiformes > Protopteridae > Protopterus > Protopterus annectens. The sequence goes on along the minus strand of NC_056734.1, from coordinate 549,971,742 downwards.
AGTTTACTCCTATAGTTTTGCAACAAATTTGTGTAGAATTGGAACTGCTAGTTCCTTTTCATAATAAAAAACCCTCTGAATAAGCTGTTGAATGTCTCTTTTTTAAGTATCTCACTTGGCACAGGTCCATATGTTGCCAGATCTCTGCTCTCCTTGATCACATCTCCAGCAGTTAGTACTAAATGTAGAGAACATTTTAGACAGTTTGTTCAGTGCATAAAAATACTTATGCAAACATTTCCATACAAATACCCTATTTCAATTTCAGATGACAGTCTACCATTCATATTTATTATAGCTTTTGTATCTTTCTATATCTCTTGTAACAAATGTATGTAGAATTAAATTACTTGGCATATCTAATCTGTGCATTACCTGCAATAGATAATCACAATGTACGCCATCAAACATCTTTTTGGAATTCAATCTCATCAGTACTAGGGGCTTCTATTCTTTCCCTACTCGTCTGTATACAATGAAATCCTTAAGATATTGTAAATTTTTTGTCTACCTTTACAAAATCCATAATGGTCAGTGTCAATAAGTCTTGGTAATACCCTTGTAAATCTGGTTGCTGAAATGGCCACAAATACTTTATAATCATAACTCAACATCAAAATCAGTCTGTAGGAGCTTGGACTGGTTGTGTCCTTTCCCACTTTTGGTATCATGGATACCACAGATTTTCTTCATGACTCAGGAATCACTTTCTAAATTAAGATTTCATTAAACATTTTTCCAGGAATGGAACCACACTTTGTTCTGCTTCCTTCCATATTTCTAAGGGTGTCTCATCCATACCTGGAGATTATCCCCTACCCATCATTCCCAGTTGATATTCTATCTCATCTTATGATATCTTAGCAACTGGTTAATTTTGGTAACCCTAGCTCATACAAGAACGTCTGTGTTTTTAATTTCCATTCCCTGTCTATTGTCTACAGCCTGTCAAGTGCCTCATAATAAGCTATTTCCCTGGAGTTTTTGATTGTTGCTCTGTCATAGGGTCCCTCATCTTCACTATTGTCCTTTCTGCTCTCTGTAGTCGTAGTTTTTCCAACATTTTTAGTTCTTTCAGTGAATTCTCAAAATATATTAGTCCCAATGCTATTCTCTTTCTCTCACTTCTTAAGTCTAAATATTGTTTCCACTTCGCCTGTAATCAAAACTTTCCTCCTCATTAATGTCCTTTCTATTCTCTTATAATTCCCTTAGACAACTTAATCTATTCCTTTTAAAATTGTTCCTTTCCTCCCATATTTTCTTTTTGATTTCTAACTCTCTACACAGTCTAGTCTCCTTTCGTCTTCCATTTCCCTAAATGTGCCTGTCAGTCTTTTCTGTACCTCTTCTTTCTGTTTATTGCTTTTCTAATGGCCTGTATTAGACATCCAGTATTGTTTACCTACACATGATGATTGTTCCTTAAGTGAAAGCTTTATAGGTGTATGATTTGAAGCTGACTGTTCCTTAAGTTGTAACCTTTATTGGTGCATGACTTGAAGCTGACTGTTCCTTAGGTGTAACCTTTATTGATGCATGACTTGAAGCTGACTGTTCCTTAAGTTGTAACCTTTATTGGTGCATGACTTGAAGATGATTGTTCCTTACGTGTAACATTTATTTGTGCATGATTTGCAGCTGATTGTTCCTTAACTCATTAACACCTATGTGGTGTGGAATGTTGCATCCCTTACAGCCTGAATAAATTCTTGCATTCAAGGTTTTTCTACTGTGGGGCATCCTAGATTAACAATCTTAGTGTCATTTTATTAATAAATTCTTGCCCTTTCTAAGTCTGCCTATTATAAGCTGTTAAGTCACTTAGTTAAAAAATTGTCCCAAGAAAGTTCTGGATGTCATAAGGAGCTATGGATGTTAAATGAAAGTAAACAAAAAGGCACTTTAGGCTTGAATGAGTTAAATATAAACTTTATTTGTGCATGATTTCAAGCTCATTGTTCCTTGGGTGTAACCTTTATTGATGTGTGATTTCAAGCCAATTGTTCTGTAACCTTTATTGGTGTGTGATTTAAAGCTGTTTGTTCCTTAGGTGTAACCTTTATTGGTGTATGATTTGAAGCTGACTGTTCCTTAGGTGTAACCTTTATTGGTGATTGATTTAAAGCTGACTGTTCCTTAGGTGTAACCTTTATTGGTGCACGATTTGAAGCTGACTGTTCCTTAGGTGTAATCTTTATTGGTGCACGATTTGAAGCTGACTGTTCCTTAGGTTGTAACTGTTATTGGTGAATGATTTGAAGCTGACTGTTCCTTAGGTATAACCTTTATTGGTGCAGGATTTGAAGCTGACTGTTCCTTAGGTGTAACCTTTATTGGTGCACAATTTGAAGCTGACTGTTCCTTAGGTGTAACCTTTATTGGTGCATGATTTGAAGCTGACTGTTCCTTAGGTTGTAACCTTTATTGGTGATTGATTTGAAGCTGACTGTTCCTTAGGTGTAACCTTTATTGGTGCACAATTTGAAGCTGACTGTTCCTTAGGTGTAACCTTTATTGGTGCATGATTTGAAGCTGACTGTTCCTTAGGTTGTAACTGTTATTGGTGAATGATTTGAAGCTGACTGTTCCTTAGGTTGTAACCTTTATTGGTGCATGATTTGAAGCTGACTGTTCCTTAGGTTGTAACCTTTATTGGTGCACAATTTGAAGCTGACTGTTCCTTAGGTGTAACCTTTATTGGTGCATGATTTGAAGCTGACTGTTCCTTAGGTTGTAACCTTTATTGGTGCATGATTTGAACCTGACTGTTCCTTAGGTTGTAACCTTTATTGGTGCATGATTTGAAGCTGACTGTTCCTTAGGTGTAACCTTTATTGGTGCATGATTTGAAGCTGACTGTTCCTTAGGTTGTAACCTTTATTGGTGCATGATTTGAAGCTGACTGTTCCTTAGGTTGTAACCTTTATTGGTGCATGATTTGAAGCTGACTGTTCCTTAGGTTGTAACCTTTATTGGTGAATGATTTGAAGCTGACTGTTCCTTAGGTTGTAACTGTTATTGGTGAATGATTTGAAGCTGACTGTTCTTTAGGTGTAACCTTTATTGGTGCATGATTTGAAGCTGACTGTTCCTTAGGTTGTAACTGTTATTGGTGAATGATTTGAAGCTGACTGTTCCTTAGGTTTAACCTTTATTGGTGATTGATTTGAAGCTGACTGTTCCTTAGGTTGTAACTGTTATTGGTGAATGATTTGAAGCTGACTGTTCCTTAGGTTTAACCTTTATTGGTGCATGATTTGAAGCTGACTGTTCCTTAGGTGTAACCTTTATTGGTGATTGATTTGAAGCTGACTGTTCCTTAGGTTGTAACCTTTATTGGTGCACAATTTGAAGCTGACTGTTCCTTAGGTGTAACCTTTATTGGTGATTGATTTGAAGCTGACTGTTCCTTAGGTTGTAACTGTTATTGGTGAATGATTTGAAGCTGACTGTTCCTTAAGTATAACCTTTATTGGTGCATGACTTGAAGCTGACTGTTCCTTAGGTTGTAACTGTTATTGGTGAATGATTTAAAGCTGACTGTTCTTTAGGTGTAACCTTTATTGGTGAATGATTTGAAGCTGACTGTTCTTTAGGTGTAACCTTTATTGGTGCATGATTTGAAGCTGACTGTTCCTTAGGTTGTAACTGTTATTGGTGAATGATTTGAAGCTGACGGTTCTTTAGGTGTAACCTTTATTGGTGCATGATTTGAAGCTGACTGTTCCTTAGGTTGTAACCTTTATTGGTGCATGATTTGAAGCTGACTGTTCCTTAGGTTTAACCTTTATTGGTGCATGACTTGAAGCTGACTGTTCCTTAGGTTGTAACTGTTATTGGTGAATGATTTGAAGCTGACTGTTCTTTAGGTGTAACCTTTATTGGTGCATGATTTGAAGCTGACTGTTCCTTAGGTTGTAACTGTTATTGGTGAATGATTTGAAGCTGACTGTTCTTTAGGTGTAACCTTTATTGGTGCATGATTTGAAGCTGACTGTTCCTTAGGTTGTAACCTTTATTAGTGCATGATTTGAAAGGATTCTCAGACATGTTTCCACGTCTGTTACTAAGTAGTCATGTTCTTTTGAAAGGTAAACTCTGTGTAGCCTGGACCATGAGTCATACTTCACCTGAACAAAATGTAAATCTCATCTTATACTGTTTTTTTCATTAGTGCATCAACCATGTCACATCCTTTAAATATGTTTCCGAATAATCCTCCTCCCTTATTACCCTATGGGCCCAAGGTCCCACACTGGAATCACTAGTAGCAGTGATTAAGTTCCAGTTCTCTGCCAATATCCCCTAGTGGTACTCAATAATTTCTGACTCAACACCAAACATGCAGAAATGCTCCTGAATAACCGCAAAAAATAAAAAAAACAGACTGGAAGATGCAGGAAAAACAGAGTGAAATCCACGCAAAACTTTTAATCCAAGCTTTCGTAACTAAACTTCTTCAGAATAAAATGTACATACTCAACATCACTTTTAAAAACAATTTTGAAATACTTCTCCACCAATGAACTCATTTTCCACTTAAACAATTACACAATTAATCAATAAAACTTCTGAACTCAGGAAGTTATTTCCTTATATAGACTCTACGGTCTTTCAAAAAACATTTAATGTTGACTGCATCATTTATACCAGTTTTTTTTTTTTTTTGTCTGAATTAAGTCTAATGTGCCATAAAGCCTCCGTTTTTATTCAGGATTTGTTTTGAAATTGCCACCCCTGCAGTCGTGACTTTCTTGTTCCAGCACAGAAAACAAAAATGTATTATATGTAGGACAGATGGTAGTATGCTTATAAAAAATATTTGTCGTCTTATTTTCTGATGTTATAGTAATGTCCTTTTACTCTAGTGTATAGGGCTCTTGTAGTCATACCAATGTAGAATGCACTGCAATGTGCACACATACCAATGTACACAACTCCTTTACTCTTACAGTTAAAATGTCCTGGAACTCTCAAAGTGTAACGTAGGTATTCTAAATTAACTAAGGGACCTTCAGAAATATATCTGCATATATTACAATTCCCACACTTATACATGCCCCATTTTTTCTGTGTACTATTGGGACAATATCCCACTTTGTTTCTCTCTCTTTCAAAAATATTTTTTCAAATGGTTTTGATTTTTATATACAAACCTCGGTTGGGTCCCTACAGTAGACTGTAAATCTTTATTTCCCTCTAGAATTTTCCAATTGTCTTAAATAATATTTCTGATAATACCACTGTCTACTGTCATGTCCAAGCAGAAGTAATTACCAGAATGTGATGTATTCCTGTCTTGGTTCTGTTCTGTGTTAGTGTTAGAAAACCCACACTCAGGGATAGCTGGAAAGAGACTGCCCCTGCTCTGTATAACATACTCAGCCTGCCCTTTTAACAGGGTCTTACTATACCCTCTTTCAACAAACAAGGTAATAATAAATTCTATTTCCTTCAAAATGTCACCCATTTCACTTGTCATTCGACTAGCTCTTATGAGCTGTCCTTTTAGAATGGTATACTTCATATAGCGAGGGTGCATGCTGGTATAATGCAAGTAACTGTTGGTGAAAGTTTCTTTCCTGAAAATCCTACTTACTAACGTATAAAGCTTAACATCCCATTCCAGAATCACATCCAAAAAATGGACTTTTAGTCCCACATCTCACAGGACAAACTTTAAATCTCCTGACCTGGAATTAAGGGTGTCAACAAAACTTTGTACTTTTTGTACATCCCCAACCATGACAAAAAATAAGTCATCAATAAATCTCTTAAAAAATGTAATCTGGTATTCCATAACTAGTGGTACTAACACAGTACAATCCCAGTGACCCATCACAATGTTCGCAAAGGATGGTGCTACAGGGGACCCCATAGATACCCACCAAATCTGTTTGTATATTTTCTTCTTAAATACAAAAAGAATATTGTTTAGTAGAACATCTATTAATTCACAGTAAAAATTACTTTCAGAATTATTAAACGTGGAAAATTTGGTTTAAATATTCTGTAACTTGTTCCACTCCTTCAAAGTGGGGGATACAAATGAAAAGAGATACAACATCAAGACTAAACATCACTTGTGTGGTGGGATCAAAAGCTGACACTAAAATGTGTTCCCTAATACTGTTTAAAAATTCCCATGAGTCTTTCAAGTATGAATACATTTTTTGAACAATAGGATTTAACTTAGAGCCCACCAGTAAGTAAATACATTCTGTGACATAATTTGGGGCAGATACAATGGGTCTGAATGGGGGACAAGTTTTACTTTTATGTGTTTTCGGAATTCCAAAGAAGGAACCTAGTTTGGGATTATCTATATGACAAAAGTCATAAAGGTCCTTCTCTAAATTACTGTTCATTAAACTCTCAAACAGAAAAGAGTAAACACATATGTAGCTCTTAGCTACTCCCACCTTATCTGTTAGTCTGTATTCTAAATTGTTAACTAACATTTTTTCTATATGGGTAACATATTCCTCTTGGTTCATTAAGACTAAGTTGCCCCCCCCCCTTGTAACTCTTCATTACTCTTAATTTACAATTCACCTGTATTTCTTTCAGAGCTTTCTTTTCTTCCTTAGATAAATTGTGATACATTTTTCTTTTATTTGCCTCCTCACCCATGGCATTCCTTATTTCACTTTCACAAGCTGATTCAAAAACTTTGATAGTATGCAGTAAAGTAGGGTTGTAGCATGAAGGCTTTACATATTTAGTGCTGTTACTAACAATATATTTAAATACACAATTCAAGTTTAAAGACCTAGTATATTTTTTAAGGCTTAACACTGTGTTTGCTATTTTTGTCCTCCTTGAGGGTACAATGTTTAAGCCCAAATTTAAAACTTTTAAATGATTTTAATTTAAAATAAAAGTAGACAGGTTTATAACATTGTTTACAGGTACAAAATACATATTTAATTGCCCTTGGAAGAATTTGACACTGTTTGTTCTCTTCTCCTTAATGTGTGCATTCTCTGGCTCCTGCCCTCCTTCTCCTCAGCTAAACAAATCTTGGTTCTCACCCCAGCATCATTTTCATTGTTGGTTGTTGCAGAGTTGTTAATAAGCAGTCAATTGCCAACACTAGAAGCTACTGCTTCCACAATATCTGTTACAGAAACACTGGTTCCTTCCCTATTTAAAGTTCTGACATCAGATGTAGCTTGAAGGTTCTTGATTCTGGGGGCGTGGACTTCATTGCTGTGTTTCTTAAAGGTGCAACGTTTGGTCTGATTATTTTGTACTTTAAATTTATCCTGGTTTGTGCGTTTATTAAACACACAAAAATCAACATATGCTGTGTCTTTTTCATCCACAGCAGCATCTCACTTACGCTTGTGGTTTTTACGACTGATTATAACCTCTTCATGTTTCTGTACTTTAGAGAAGAGGGTGTGGTACTCAACCCTTTCTCCAATCTTGCTATGATAGTCCTTAAGCAAGATTTCACCTATTTTACAGATCTCTTCTCTTAGCCTGGTCATGATTTTACAGTTATTGTCTATAAGCAACTTCAGAAACTTAAGACTGGCATTATTAAAGAAGTCTTTTAGTGTAACAAAGAATTCATCGGAGCTGTCAACTCCGTTTGGGCATTTAAAGAATCGCAGCCCCTTAGGGACCATGCCCAACTCTATACAATGTACAATAACTCTAAACAATATGCAATGTTATAAACCTGTCTACTTTTATTTTAAATGAAAATCATTTAAAAGTTTTAAATTTGGGCTTAAACTTTGTACCCTCAGTGTTAAGCCTTAAAAATATACTAGGTGTTTAAACTTGAATTGTGTATTTAAATATATTGTTAGTAACAGCACTAAATATGTAAAGCCTTCATGCTGCAACCCTACTTTACTGCATACTATCAAAGTTTTTGAATCAGCTTGTGAAAGTGAAATAAGGAATGCCATGGGGGAGGAGGCAAAGAAAAGAAAAATGTATCACAATTTATCTAAGGAAGAAAAGAAAGCTCTGAAAGAAATACAGGAGAATTGTAAATTAAGAGTAATGAAGAGTTACAAGGGGGGGAAACTTAGTCTTAATGAACCAAGAGGAATATGTTACCCATATAGAGAAAATGTTAGTTAACAATTTAGAATACAGACTAACAGATAAGGTGGGAGTAGCTAAGAGCTACATATGTGTTTACTCTTTTCTGTTTGAGAGTTTAATGAACAGTAATTTAGAGAAGGACCCTTATGACTTTTGTCATATAGACAATCCCAAACTAGGTTCCTTCTTTGGAATTTCAAAAACACATAAAAGTAAAACTTGTCCCCCATTCAGACCCATTGTATCTGCCCCAAATTATGTCACAGAAGGTATTTCCTTACTGGTGGACTCCAAGTTAAATTCTATTGTTCAAAAAATGAATTCATACTTGAAAGACTCATGGGAATTTTTAAACAGTATTAGGGAACACATTTTAGTGTCAGCTTTTGATCCCACCACACAAGTGATGTTTAGTCTTGATGTTGTATCTCTTTTCACTTGTATCCCCCACTTTGAAGGAGTGGAACAAGTTACAGAATATTTAAACTAATTTTCCACATTTAATAATTCTGAAAGTAATTTTTACTGTGAATTAATAGATGTTCTACTAAACAATAATTTTTTGTATTTAAGAAAGAAATATACAAACACATTTGGGGGTTAGTTATGGGGTCTCCTGCAACGCCATCCTTTGCGAACATTGTGATGGGTCACTGGGAGTGTACTGTGTTAGTACTACTAATCATGGAATACCAGATTATATTTTTAAGAGATTTATTGATGACTTATTTTTGTCATGGTTGGGGATGTACAAAAAGTACAAAGTTTTGTTGACACCCTTAACTCCAGGTCAGGAGATTTAAAGTTTGTCCTGTGAGATGTGGGACTAAAAGTCCATTTTTTGGATGTGATTCTGGAATGGGATGTTAAGCTTTATAAGTTAGTAAGTAGGATTTTCAGGAAAGAAACTTTCACCAACAGTTACTTGCATTATACCAGCATGCATCCTCGCTATATGAAGAATAACATTCCAAAAGGACAGCTCATAAGAGCTAGTCGAATGACAAGTGAAGTGGGTGACTTTTTGAAGGAAATAGAATTTATTGTTACCTTGTTTGTTGAAAGAGGGTATAGTAAGACCCTGTTAAAAGAGCAGGCTGAATATGTTATACAGAACAGGGACAGTCTCTTTCCAGCTATCCTTGAGTGTAGGTTTTCTAACACTAACACAAAACAGAACCAAGACAGGAATACATCAGATGCTGGTAATTACTTCTGCTTGGACATGACAGTAGACAGTGGTATTATCAGAAATATTATTTATGACAACTGGAAAATTCTAGAGGGAAATAAAGATTTGCAATCTTTTGTAGGGACTCAACTGAGGTTTGTATATAAAAATCAAAACAATTCGAAAAATATTTTTGAAAGAGAGAGAAACAAAGTGGGATATTGTCCCAATAGTACACAGGAAAAATGGGGCATGTACAAGTTTGGGAATTGTAATATATGCAGATATATTTCTGAAGGTCCCTTAGTTAATTTAGAATACCTACTATACACATTGAGAGTTCCAGGACATTTTAACTGTAAGAGTAAAGGAGTTGTGTACATTGGTATGTGTGCACATTGCAGTGCATTCTACATTGGTATGACTACAAGAGCCCTATGCACTAGAATAAAAGGACATTACTATAACATCAGAAAATAAGATGACAAATACTTTTTATAAGCATACTACCATCTGTCCTACATATAATGCATTTTTGTTTTCCGTGCTGGAACAAGGAAGTCACGACTTCAGGGATGGCAATTTCAAAACAAATCTTGAACAAAAGGAGGCTTTATGGCAGATTAGACTTAATTCAGACAAAAAAAAACTGGTATAACTGATGCTGTCAACATTAAATGTTTTTTGAAAGACCGTAGTCTATATAAGGAAATAACTTCCTGAGTTCAGAAGTTTTACTGATTAATTGTGTAATTGTTTAAGTGGAAAAAATGAGTTCATTGGTGGAGAAGTATTTCAAAATTGTTTTTAAAAGTAATATTGAGTATGTACAGTTTACTCTTAAGAAGTTTGGTTACGAAAGCGTGGGATTAAAAGTTTTATTACACTAACATTGTGTGGATTTCACTCTGTTTTTCCTGCATCTTCCAGTCTGTTTTTTTTGAATTTCTGACACAAGTTGCTTTAGATCCCCTTTCCCTGTTCTTAGTGAGATGTATATGTTCCCAGTAATGGTCTTAGTTCATTTCTAGTTACCTTTTATGACATTTCTAACTTGCTCATCACTTGTCTGTCCTACATACAGACGCACTCCCTTTTTTGTAAGTGTTAAAATACTTGTCTTCCTTCCTTCTTCAACCTCTGAGTTGTATCCCCCAATATCCTTTTCTGATTTATTCTTCATGCTCTTCCTCACTCAAGTGTGTTTCCTGTACGCTGAAGCCATTGTTTGTCTTATTCTTCCCAGTACTCCCATAGTTTTCCCTTTATCTGTGAGACCATTTACATTCCATTTGAGTATTTATATTATCATTTTACTGCTTATTTATTGTCCATTTTCTTATGCTTATTGTTATAAGTAGATGCCTTGCAACCTCTACCTAGCATTTTATAACGCCTTCTGTTTTCCATTGTTGCGTGCACCATTTTCCCTTTTACTTTCTTTAACTGTAAGAAATAAAAAAAATAAAATAATTTAATTTTAAACTACACATAGATGTTGTAATTGTATACAGATTTTCCCCTGCTCTTAATTTCACTTCTTCGTTTGATCTTTGAGTTATTACTCAAAATATGGTACTCAGAGCTTCTTATTCTCTGTCTCTTGTGATCTGCCTTTTGTCACCCTTCCTCCCAGCTTTGCTTCTCGCTTTCCTTCATTTATTCATTCATGAGATACGCATTGTCATTGCTACACTGATGACAAAGAGATTTATGTTTTGTTCCCATGGGACTCTGTGTCTACTCTTAATTTTCTGGCCCAGGACATAGAATCCTTCCATGACAGGATGGTCAGGAATCAACTTAAGCTCAACATGTCAAAAAGAGTTGCAATGGTGGTG